>NC_138975.1:21610000-22810000 GCF_055761805.1 Camellia sinensis | reverse complement strand
TCTCTCTCTCGCTCTCCCTCCCTCCTACGGCTGTTGCCTCTACTTTTGTTTTCTCCTTTCTTTTCTTTAGATTAAACATAATCCTATTCTAACTTAATAAACTATTATAATATATTATATTATAGAATACAACATAATCATAATACATATATATATATATATAAATATAAATATAAATATAAGATTAAATATATATATATATATATCTCTATATATATAACACCTCTTTTATATATATATATAACAAATATAAATATTTAAATATTTAGATTAATTATATATAATTAAATAACACATTAAATTAATTAATTACCACATTAAATTCAATAAATATCACATTAAATTCTCATGTGACCCATACAATTAATAAAGCCAAAAATAAAATAAGATATTAATAACCATAATAATAATAAATAATGACTTAAGAAAATTAGGGTCACTACATGCAATGTGAAATTGATAAACGCCAAAGAGTCCAAATCCGGCAAATCTTTTTAAAAAATTAATTTTAGAATCAAAAATGTCAAAATTGGACTGTTTTTCCAGATACAGAGTTGCCACCTAAATATTTTATTTTTGGAGAAATTTAGGAAACCCATGACTCGTGCCAAAGGTCACGTGTCCGTCATCACCAAAGTTGGCTCGATTCGGGAACTTAGGTGCGAGAGGGGAAGGTTATGAATTGAACACCCCCGCTCACCCAATCAAAAATCGACCTCTACTAATCATGATATGATTTTTTTATAAACATTATGTGCTCTTGTTCCGGTTACTAAGCTAGCTTAAAATTGATTTGCCACTAGACCTAGTGGGCTTAAAACGTACATTTATTGAATCGTTCTAATTCAAGCAACAAGCCTTGATCCACAGGCATTCAAGCAGTTTAACAAATAAGCATTTAGCCTCATGGCAAGTATGTTAGATATGGCAATCACTTACACTCATGCAAGTATGCTAAAGCACTAAAAACTCACCTAGTACTCCAAGCTAAGAAGATATGAGTTAGAAAAATATGCATGATCCCTAACTATACAAGATGTCTAATGTAACACATGCAATATGCAATTACTAGGCTCGACTACTAAGCATGGCATATGGATTGATTTTGATAACATGCGGTCTAAGCACGTATTCAAATAAGGTATTGAAATGACAATGCAATTTGAATGATGCGTCGAGCCTCGGTGCATGCAATACGAATAAATATATGTAAGCATAAGGTATGCTAATTGAAACATGTCACTAATCTAACCATCAAAAATGGATAAATAAAAGGGAGAAAGATGTGGGGTTGGAAAACATACACGTTATTACAACACGCTCTCACGAAGGAGAGTCCGAATGAATGAAAGCTAACTAGCTAGCTAAACTACGATAATTAAGCTAATTATTACAAAACCGAATAAATAGCTAAACTAATTTAACTAATTATTACAATAGTTGAACTAATTAGTTAACTAACTAATTGAATAATTACAACACAAATTAATTAGCTACAACTAACTAATTAAAGAGTATAACACAAACTAATTAAATTACAAAATATGCTAATCATAGGCTAATTAAATTAAACTAATTAACAAGATAACTCATCTCGAGAAGCGAGGGAGGCCCATGCATGCTTGGCTTCCACCCGAAGAACATCCGCTATCTACCTTTGAAAGCCTCTGTTTGCATAACCTTTGCACTATTTCCTTCTCCAGATCAACTCTGACAAACCTCACAAGCACACCGCTCAAAATTCATTGGCCACCACTGAGGGGCTGCCGTCTAACACTGATGGCCTACTGCCCAGTAGCAGTGGTCGGCCGGCCACTGATGACACACATTTTCTTACTGCAACAGAGAGCAAATAGGGCAAAAAGAGGGTATTCTCACAGGTTGTTTGTACTCTGTATCCCTCCTTATCATCAAAATAATCTCAAATGAGTGCTACACTTGGTTTCAAAACCACCAATTAAGCAATTTCATTGCATGATGGCCAAAGAACCAAGATGTACAAGTTAATGAATGCACAAATAAGACTCAACAATCATCACCCTATCACGCATGATCAAGGGCAGTGGACACCTTGGAAATTTGGCACATTCCATCACTTTGAGTATGAAATGCCCCAATTCTCCTTGTGTTCAATTAGCGTCCGATTGAACACATACAACACAAACAAAAGCTTACCTTGCACAATTTTACTTGCCACTTTTATTTCCTCATTTTAATTACAACTATTACTTAGTCAATTAAGTCCATTGGTGAGAGTTTTCTAAAGTAAAAGAAGTGTCAACCAAGGGGTGGTTTAAGGCATGAGAGAAGTTTTGGTAATCAACCCTCAAAAGAGGATTAAATCGTTAAGCATGGACCTCAATCTCAAGCTTAAAGAATCCTAAGTTTGAAACAACCTTCAAAGCAAAAAAAGAGTGAAGAAATGAGAGAGGTTGCAGAGCTTTAGGTGCTGATATGAAGTGCAAAACAATACCAAAACATGCAATCAACTCAACCATGCAAAACAAGACTTAACTGACCAAATACCCCAAAATAGAGCTAAAGCAGCTAAACAAAGGCAAAAATATGTTGGAATATAGCTACAAAAAGCTAGAAAATCATGCAAACACATAGAGTTAACTAGGCAATAAACAAGACACAAGGAGGAGAGACTAACCCCTCCAATTTTGGACTTCAAAACATGTTTTTTGCCACTAAAAATACTCTGAAATTCAGTAGTTAAAGGCCCAAAAAAGGTTGGTTTGAAAGTGGGAAACAAAGGTGCAAAAGCCTTAGAAGCAAGGAATAAAGAAGGGTGAGACACCCCCTAACCTTAAATGGCTTAAAACACCAATTTTAGCCCACTAAAATAGAGATTTTTACAGCTCAAAAAAGTCCCAAAAACAGTGGAAAAAGATAGAGAAACAAGTGTACTAAAACAAGTTTAAAAAACAAGTGTTATACCTCTTGAAGCCGAGCACAACTTTAGGCACATATACAAGTCAAAACCACCTTCAAAAGCTCCAACAAGACCTTAAGGGACCTCAGCTTAAAGGTGATCGATTTTGGTTAAGGATGTATATGCAAAAGAGTGATATAACTAGGCAAGTGTGCACAAAATTGCAAGAGAGAGAGAGAGAAATATTTTGGTCTCAAATTTTCTAACCTTCAAAAATGGGAGAGGACACCCCATATATATAGAAAAACATGCATTTGGCTGAGTTAAATTAGTCCACACACGTGTATGGTGATAAAGCCCATTGTGCCAACAACTGGAACAGTTGTCAAGATAATATCTACAAAAAGGCATCACTGGCCGACAAGGCACAAAAGGAGGTTGGCATGGCACTAAAGGTGGCCTGCTGGTCCCAGGGTGTTGAGTTTTGAAAAACTGGAGTTTTGGGTGTGAAAAACTAAGGTTTTGGTCCAAAACAAAGCACAAAACGGACACGGTTTTAGGGCTTAAAGTCAGGGCACTCCGCCGAGGACTTCGAGCACTCAAAACAAACACATGCAATCACAATCATCGTGTGCACAAATGATGACATCCAAGTCTTGAAGATGGTCAAAAATGGAGTGTCTACAGTTGCCAATCTTTGACAGAACTCGGAAGTCACAAAATGACGTGAGTGAATGTCAAAACTCAGAGACGACCCATTTTTGACAAGGCTGAAGACTTGGACAAACAAAAAAGTCAAAAACAGATGATTACGCTCGCAGGCTGCCAACGTATCCCCTTGCAAGGAATCAAACCAACATAGTTCTGAGGCAACATGCAAGCAATATGCACAATGCAGGAACATAACTTATGATCATGCAATGAGGTTGTACAATGAAACATTTGAATGCAAATGCTATGCAATGAAAATGCCACATGCAAACAAATCGAAACAAGGTGCAACAATCTTAAGCATGAAAAGAAGTAAGTAAATAAACATGCCACGTGTGGGAATCACGAGCCAAACTACACTTCATGCAGAAAGGATGTAAGAAAATATGCAAGCTTAACTACGCGACGCGCAGGAAAGGCAAAGAGTGACACAACCGTCAAGCACACCCGAGGTCTCAACCAAGATCCTAATGCGTTGCACGCATGAAGAGGAAAGGGGTAGTGTGAGCACCGGGTGCACCCAAATGTTTTTAACCAGGGGTTGGTGCGAACATCGGGACGCACCCGAATGCTTTTAATTAGAATGTAATCTTAATGCATCGCACGCGAGAGGAGGAAGTCGTGGTGTGAACACCGTGCGCACCCGAATTTTTTTAACCGGAGGGTTGGTGTGAACACTGGGACACACTCGAATGTTTTTAACCGGAGGGTGGTGTGAACACCAGGACATACCCGAATGTTTTTAACCAGAGGAGTGGTGTGAACACCAGGATGCACCTGAATGTTTTTAACCGGAGGGTTGGTGTGAACACTGGGACGTACCCAAATATTTTTAATCGGAGGGGTGGTGTGAACACTGGGACGCACCCGAATGTTTTTAACCGAAAGGGCGATGTGAACATCGGGATGTACCCAAATATTTTTAATCAGAGGGGTGGTGTGAACACCAGGACGTACCCGAATGTTTTTAACCGGAAGGTTGGTGTGAACACCGGGACACACCCAAATGTTTCTAATCGAGGGTTGGTGTGAACACAGGGACGTACCGAATGTTTTTGACCGGAGTGGTGGTGTGAACACTAGGATGCACCCGAATGTTTTTAACTAGAGGGTTGGTGTGAACACCGGGACACACCCAAATATTTTTAGCCAGAGGGATGGTATGAACACCGGGACACACCCGAATGTTTTTAACCGGATGGGTGGTGTGAACACCGGGACGCACCCAAATGTTTTTAACCAAAGGGGTGGTGTGAACACCGGGACATACTCGAATGTTTTTAACCTGAGGGGTAATCCTAACGCATCTCATGCGAGAGAAGGAAGGAGTGAAAGGATGTGATCCGAAGGGCACAAATGATTTTACCTGGAACTCCTCTGAATGAACCAAACATACAATATTGTGCATTTGTAAGAAAAAAGCTAAACAAGTGAAATACAGTAAGAATGCATGTTCTATGCAAGACAAACAACCGAGATACAATATTAATTGAAGGCATGTTCCACGCGAGAAACAAAAACGAAAGCATAGTCCATGCATGATACCAGAGTGGAAGCATATTCCATGCACAACCAAAAATGAAAGCATATTCTATGCGACGAGAGCAAGAGCATGTTCTATGCAATAATGAGATGCACATTTTAAGCAACAATATATGTGAAATGCACGCTCCTTGAAACAACAAAGAAATGCATATTCTATGCAACAACAAAAGCGTAATTTGACAAAACCAATTTAGTAGCAACTCCCGATTTACCTCTCAGAAGAGTTGTAATATGTTTAAAAAAGGATACACCTCGTTCATGTTGACAAGTGATGAACATTGCGCACCGAAAACACAACTTTGAGCTTCCGTAGAGACATATTGAACCAAAAAGTGAACTGTCTCTATACTTCTTGGAGACCAAGGACACAAAGCAGCATCAGGACCACATGTGTCACGACCCGAACCCGCCCCCATGGGTTAAGGACGTAACCGGCCAGTAATCCTAAGATTACCTACGGCCTCAAACCAAAACAGACTTAACACATCAGAGTAAAGGGGCCAAAAGGGAAGCAAAATTTAAAACTTTGTCCATAGAGCCGTGCTTATATGCACATCATAACATTCCATACAAACTCATGTTAATAACTCACGTCAGAAATGTAGTAGCATAAGATTCTATACGGACAGGATCACCCAACTAAGTCAACCCATGAAACTATATACAGGCATAATCAAAAACTTCGCCACCATGACAAGATATAAATACATAACGGAAGGGCGAAGACGGGTCTCGTGCGTGAGACGCAAGGGCTGACTCTCCAAAAACCTCTGTTGTTCCTCACAAACTTCACTGGGGCTGGGTTTGGACTTCTCCGGACTCACCTACAAACACATGAATGAGCGTGAGCGATAGCCCAGTGAATAATATCAAATACAGAAATTACGTAAACAATGTAGAACAACAGGTTCCAAACGGCCTTAGGCCCAATTCCTATTTCTACTTAACAGATATATAAGTATACGAAATTCAAATCAAGTGACTGTAGTTCCAACCATTCTGGCCTTTGGCCCACTCAGATTTCCATTTATGTCAAAACGGCCTTCGGCCCATTCATTTCTGTCAAAACGGCCTTTGGCCCATTCATTTCTGTCAAAACGGCCTTCGGCCCATTCATTTCTGTCAAAACGGCCTTTGGCCTACTCATTCATGTCAAAACGGCCTTTGGCCCACTCACATGTGTCAAAACGACCTTTGGTCCATTCATTCCCATCAGGACGACCTTTGGTCCATTCATTTATATCAGGACGACCTTTGGTCCATTCATTTATATCAGGACGACCTTTGGTCCATTCATTTACATCAAAACGACCTTTGGTCCATTCATTCACATCAAAACGACCTTTGGTCCATTCATTCACATCAAAACGACCTTTGGTCCATTCATTCATTTCAAAACGACTTTTGGTCCATTCATTCACATCAAAACGACCTTTGGTCCATTCATTCATTTCAAAACGACTTTTGGTCCATTCATTCACCCATATCAGACTTACGTCCTCAATCCCCATTTAGCAATTCATAAAGCTTAAAAGGAAGTAAACAATTGGACATTCGCGAGCATTCAAATATTGATATTACTCACAGTGATCGGCTTGTGGATTCGCCCTGGAGCTTGACCCTACACATCCCATGCACACAAAAGGGTCATTAACAATTCAATCCGTCCCTTAATTCACATATTCCTCTTTAGGCTTTATTCTTATCTCATTAACTCATTTATAATGTTTAACACACGCCTAAGAGTGCTTACAAGTGAAAGAGAACGGAAAACGAATCACAGAATGCATGAACAAAATTTCAGAAAACAGGGTCCCCGCTCGAGCGTCAACTTATCCGCTCGAGCGTACCCTTAAGGCCTGCAAAAGTACTGGTTGCATGAAATTTACGCTCGAGCGTTAAATAGGGCGCTCGAGCGGAAGGCCTGTCTACAAAAATCCACGCTCGAGCGTGATATGACCCGCTCGAGCGGACATCCAATTCTGCAAAAATGCTGGGAGCACGATTTTACCGCTCGAGCGGCCATTACCCCGCTCGAGCGGACATCAAAATTCTGGAAAACCCAGAACTGTGTTCTTGAGTTCCAAATCGACTTTCCAGCCACATTTCTCGCATGCAATGGCTCAAATCTCAATATAATCATATTAGCATGGCACCAATGCAAGATTATAACATTATGAAGCTCAATTTCTTAATTTATCCACATGCATGCCCCAAAATATGTCAAACTCAATCATTAACATAACCAATTCATGCATTTAAGCTCATATCTTCTCAATTTGTACATGCATGTGATGGATTAGCCACATTCTCAACTTAGATAACACAAATGGTGATTAAGACATGAGTTCCTTTGATATTTCACATGGATTATACACATTTGTGCTCAAACATGCAATGTCAAGGTGATTTCCTACATACATGCATATATCAAGCTTCAATCTAACAAAATTAGTCCAATTTCATTTCAATCTTACTTTTGATCACCCAATTGGCTTGAGTACACAAAATTTACAAACTATAATCCAAGAATTACTCACCTAGGAGCTGGATTCTCACAATCTATGATTAAATCTTGAATTAGACTTCCAACCTCCAAATTCAAGACCACCATTGCACAATCTCTCCTTCTCCCTCCCTATAGCCGGCTCTCTATTCTCCAATTGAGTCCAAGACTCAGTCAAAATGAGCTAAAGGAGAGAGAGATGAGGTGTAGTGCTCAAATACACCAAGTTCCACTAAGTTAATATAATAATAGTCAATAATTGAGCACCAATTACCAATTTAATCAACTTAATCTGGTCCGAATCAATATTTCAATTAAATTTCACCGTAGGCTCTAAAAATTATGCCAATCACAATGGCGCAATCAATTTCGGGTTCTGTGGCCGATAAGGCCTTCAATTTAATCTCCAAAGCAGATTATTCAACAGATATTCCTACGGTGAACAGATAGAACTTCAAAACTACATA
This sequence comes from Camellia sinensis, assembly GCF_055761805.1. Taxonomy (NCBI): domain Eukaryota; kingdom Viridiplantae; phylum Streptophyta; class Magnoliopsida; order Ericales; family Theaceae; genus Camellia; species Camellia sinensis. The sequence goes on along the minus strand of NC_138975.1, from coordinate 22,801,893 downwards.
TTTTCACATAATGGCATACAAAACCATAACAAACACATAATCGTATACACACTAAGGACCAATTAGCATAATACAAGACAGGGGTGTTACAACATGGGAGGCCATAGGACACTTGCCAGCCACAATAGGAGACCGCCGGCCACCTGCCGTCCACTGATGATCATTGCTGGCCACCCATGGCAGATTCGAGGCAATCTTATCATTTTGCCTCAGGTATTTAAGTATAGGGCTTGGGGACTTCATTCCTTATTACCCCATGACCGAAATTGTTCCCTCTCTTTCTCTCTAGGTGCTCCTTCTCTCTAGATCCGCACTTTCTACGCATTTTCCAACGCCCCACATGAAGTTTATTCGCTAAACCCTCTTTGTTCACTCTGTTTTGAACCGATTGAAATTTGGTTTCGGTGCTTTTTCTTGGAGTTTCACCTTTTGAGGCTTATTCCCCTCGAGTTTCTCTTGGGTTTCGCACCTTTTCCTAAGCTTTGACTTTTTCCTTCACTTTTTCTCTCTTAAGGGTGACTTTTTCTAAGTTTTCCCTTTTTCTCCATTTTTCAACCACTTTCTCATCTTCTTTCCAAGATGGCGAATGACATACCTCATGACGGAGCTCCCCCGGAGGTCCCATCCCAAGTGTCTCCAGAGATAGAGGCAGAGTTTGAGCCAGAGCTACTACCACTCGGGATTTGACCCTTTGATCTGACGACATACCATCCTCAGACACATGTTCTACCACTCGGGGGTATCAGGCACTTCAGAGAGTTCACGCGACATACGCTAGAGGATCTCTTGCTACGGGAGCCAAGCTCTCACTTGTCGTACGGTGCCATAAAACGGTGGTGGTGGGATACTACCACCCAAGGGTATCTAGCTTCGGCTTCTTCTGTATGGGGCTATCGCGCCATATCGCAAGTCGCCCGCTTCTTGGTGCATTAGTGGAGCGGTGGTGGGATACCACCAACTCCTTCCACTTCTTTGCTACTGGGGAGATGACGATGACTCCCTATGACTTCACCATGCTCACGAGCGTTGAAGTAAGGGGTAATCCGATCCCTTATGATATGGACATATGCGAGTGGGAGGCCGCTTGGCTACACCTGCTCGGAGCATGCCCACCTCTTTTTCAACCGAGGATGGTACGATATAGTTGGTTCACCGAGCATTTTCGAGGAAGAGAGTCAGAAACCCCAGAGGAGACCGAGCATTACGCCCGAGGCTTTTTGATGTTCCTGCTCGGCACTACCTTGTTTGTGAACAGGTGGAACACTGTAGAGTTATATCTCCTGAGCGCTCTGGTGGACTTATATCAGGTCTGACTCTATGACTGGAGCGGTGCTGGCCTAGCTACATTGTATGGCTATATGAGTTCGACATCTTGTAGGAGGGGAGACAAAGTTGGAGGCTATTGGCGAGCCTGGGAGGTACGCTTTACATTTCTGGTTTACATTTTCTGCCCGCCATTTCTGTGCTTTCTGCTTTGCACTTTCTGTACACTGCATATTGTATTGTTTACACCTATATGATGCACTCTCTGCATTGCACATTCTACATCCTCTATATCTGTACTTTCTGCATACTGTACCACACATTCTGCTTTCTGCATTCTGTATTTATACTTTCTGTACACTGTATTTCTACTTTCTGTACACTGTATACTTACTGGTGCATTTTCCTTGCAGTTATGGGTATACGCATATTTCCCGACCCTTGCCCCAAAGCCAGAGGTAGAGATGCCTCATGTTGTGCCATACTCCCACCAGTATGACGGCAGATACCTGCGGAGGACTTGGGAGACCTTCATATTTTTGTGTCGGTACTTCGACACAGTAACTGCGGGGAGGTAACCCGAAATTCACAATTATTTTTGCTTTATCAACAACTGACGATGACTAACTATCTGTATAACCCCTATTTGCAGATCACTTGGCAGCCTTGGGCGTTGATGCCAGCTGGAGTTAGAGACCAATATGCCGGTGCCCAAGGGGCATCCCATTTTCAACTTTTGCTAGAGGGCCCGGTTTCTTGAGCTTGGTTTCTAGGTGAGCGATTCGTGCGCCAGACCTTGGGTTTGCCTGAGCCGGTAGTTCCCATGCCGCCTCCAGCATCTATAAGGGCCACGAAAAGCCTCTCTTCCCAGGAGATGATTCAGTTCACCAGGGGCCTAAGCGCCGACTACTTCCTCGGGGAGGGGGATTATGCGATATTCATCCAGACACACCTTATGCCTCTCTTGATGGGTGCTCGTGCAGACAGAGCGGCAGGTGCTCCTACGGCAAGTAGGACTCAAGCGACGAGGGCCAGGACTAGAGGAGTTCCTTCCACCGGACAAGCTACTGGTTGGCCAGAGATTCTGACCATGCTAACATGTTGGAGGCAGATCGGGACGTCGTACCAGATTCAGATTGAGCCGGCGGAGGCCGGACATAGATACGTCAAAGCTCACGATGCACCTCCGGTATGTACCACATATTTCCCAATTTTCCATTCTCTTTATGATATTCGTTCTTTCCGGATACTTATCATTTCCAATGCATTTACAGGCACCCCGGAGGTACACTGAGGGATTGCTCGAGCTAGTAGCGTCATTCGAGAGCATAATACTAAGGAGGGAGGCACTGCTCAGTCTTCATGGCATCCAGGTATTTTCCCTATTCTCTACCCGCAATTCAGTATTTTCTACACAGTTGTACACATCATTCTCACTGAAGCACTGATACTCATACCACGGTATACATTCCGCCCCTTGTCACAGTACACTAACATGCTGCATTGACATACTGTACTACACTTGCACTGTATCTGGCTCATTGCATTCTTCCACTTTCATCATATTGCATCTGTAACCATACTTCGTATCTGATGCTTCAACACTGCATTTTTTTTCAGGGTCCAGCCTTATCGAGAGTACTAGATGCAACGGCTGCGCCTACACCATCACCACCTCGTCGAGCAGTAGAGGGGAGGGAGAGATGGGCCCCATCACGCAACCGAGAGGAGTGGAGTGGTTGGGGTTGGAAGAGCCCTTCAGAGCCAGTGTTGAGTGACGACGATGTCGAGACCAGTGGCTCCAAAGAGGCAGTGAGTCTACAGTTTGAGTCCTCTGAGAGTGGAGATGACGGTGGCTCTAGATCTGAGAGTAGAGGCGATGCTGAGCCGGGCTCTGCGGCAGAGAGTGATGATGATTCCGGTTCTGGCTCGGCATCTGAATCAGATAGTGGTGCTGATGGAGACAACTCTGAGTCCCCGCCCAAGAAGAAGACGAAGAGGGCCTCTCAAGCCTGAAATGGCTGGCGCTGATTTTCTTGTATTTTTGCTTGGCTTCTTTTTGTTAGTAGCATTAGCGCATATATAGCTTCAGACAGGTTTTATTTGAAACTTGTACGCCTCTTTTGTAAACAAATTGAAAAAAAGAACCATAATCAGAATGAAAAAACTCGAGGTTTTTATGAAAAGTTCGTTGCCATTTTTGCATCATGAGCACTAAATATGTATGACAACGAACAAAAAATTAGAATGGACGAGAGCACATTTGATTGAAACATAATCTTAATCAGGTAACTCAATAAGCAAAACTATGCCACAACAAATGACATACAAAAATAGCAAACTTGCTAAAACCGAAAGAACTCAAAACAAACAGACTAAAAGTAGAACAAAACACATGCTTCCAGTACTGTTCAGCACAAAGGTGGACAGCAGGTCAAAGTGAGAGACTGCCGGCCACAAAAAGGGGTTACCGGCCATGAGAGAGGGCCTGCCAGCCATCAATGCCTTTCGCCGGCTATCAATAGTGGCCTGCCAGCCATAAAAGTAGCCTGCCGGCCACCAATGTGCAAAACCTCCAGATTGTTGACAGCTAGCTTCCACTCACTGCTTTATCTTCTACAAAATGTTGAGCCTCGTAGTTTCTTCTCCAGAACTCATTTAAGCTACTGTTTTTGCCACAAATGGAGCCATTTCTTGCCCAAAAACTCTCGGATTGGATTGCAACTCTGGACGGCTCGAAAAATGTGAATTTTTGGGGTTTCGGCTTAAATGCACTATTCCCACTGAGTCATTCTCTGCTTTGTTTTCCATTCCTTCATGTTCTAGCTAGATGCTGGGACCCGATTACATACATCTTTAACTTCAGGGGACAAGAAATATGCCCAACAATTGAAGAATTCCAAGTGTTAATGGATTCCCGGCAAGATGAGGAAATCTTGCCTTAGCCCCATTTTGGCCACATCTAAGCTTTAGGACGGATGTGTGGGCTTACTTTACACGAGGCACGATCCTTGGTTCATAACGGAGAGCAGGACATTCCCAATTTGATTCATCAATTTTCCGACGCCAGAGGTGGGGTTTTCAACAACATGCCCTTTGCCTGTGCATGTTAGCTCATTTCCTTCTTGCCCCTAGTTTTAGCGCGTCTAGCATTCGATTAGTCGAAGTAGCCTAAGGTTTGAAAGAGGGCAAGAGTTGCATTGGCTTGGTGTTGGCCGAGACTTTGATGGATTTAGACGCCTTCCATCAGCGAGAGACTACCAAATTCGCAGGAAGTCCACTACTTCTACAGGTAATGTTTCCCACCCTTTCTTATATGTGTTTCTCACATCTCTCAGTACTCTTACTCTCTTTCTTTTTTTTCTTTTTTTTTAAAGCCCTTTTCTCACTTTTCTCTCAACATACACCTCTCTATTCTTTAATATCTCTTTTCTTTCATCCCTCCCCAGGTGTGGTTCATGGACAGGCTAAAGGAAGTGGATGCATGCCCTGAATACTCAGTATAGGGCCATTTCTTCGGTCACCGCCTAGTGGATTTCCCGAACGAGAGATGATGGTGCCGTTGGATGTGTAACAGGTCTGTTGTTGACATTGCTTCGCATTGCCCCTTGTAGACACCCCATTTTTGACCAACCTTAAGACTCAGACGTCACCAGTTGAGCGCTCGGTGATATTGCATATTGTGCTCGTTCAGAGGTTTCAGAGTCCCGGCTGCAAGCCTTGCCTCTGGACTTCCAGACTCTTTAATGCCTTGCCTCGATTTGCGAACCAGGCTCTATTTTCTCTTCCCAAAGGGAGGGAGAGGTCTCGTAGACCATCTATCAGTGGCCGTAGGCTACGTTTCGTGGTCGTAGGCCATTTTTCCCGTTTGGAGCCCGGTTTTCAGTTTTTCGAAGCCGACGGCCGTATGCCTCGGTTCGGGACCGCCTAACCACCTCTATTTGCTCCGATTTTTGGCACACAGCTTATTTACTCCCTTTTGGGGGAACTGTGGCCCGAGAAACCAACTTCGTGGTCGAACGCCACCTCCGATGCTTAACAGCCCATTTTCGGGGCCCCGGGCCGCGCGTTTCGGTCCCCGAACCTCCGTTTTTCATCCGTCTTGGTTCATTTTTGGTGGAGACCTTATTTTCATAGTTAGGAAGCTTGTAGGAGGGTGGGACGCCAGAAATTGTTCCGAAAAGCCAGCTTTATTCCTTCATCGCTCTCCGACGCCCGTTTTCCTCACTTGAAAGCTAATGTTGACCACCCCGGGGCCACTTTCTTGAACCCTAAACCCCATATTTGTGTTGTACACACCTGGGAGGCCACCAATATTTGGTGGCTGACCAGTAATTGTGCCTGACCCTTTTGACCCCCTCTAAAAAATGGTCTTTTCTCTCTCCTGGTTCACTTTTTCTGGGTTTTAACCACATAGTTATGTTGTGCACACATGGGAGACCACCTTTTTGAGGTGGCCGACCAGTAATTGTGCTTGACCTTTTTGACCCTTGGTCGGCCGGCCATGGGAGGTGGTCGGCTGGCCCCCTGAACCTTCTGAACCTGACCGGCCATGACCCTCTCACCTGGTTACTTACAGCTGCACCCTCTGTTTCCCCCCAGATCCTGTATCCGAGGGGGGGTCTTTTGGGGGGGAAATTTGAATTTGATTTTCCCTCATTTTCCTCCATTCCTTTGCCTATATAACCAGCACCCCCAGCTGTATTTTCGAGGGTTACAAGAATTGATTTGGAGCTATTGCATTAAATCTCCCTCTCTCTCTACTCCAAGCACCAAAACACCCTTAGTCCTACACCATTTACCCTACACCTCATAGCACAAGGCCTCCATCCCTCATTCCAGAAACTTGAGGCTGCTTTCCAGAGGTGAAGAGCTCCCAAAATTAGTCCAAGAGCTGCTGGTCCATTGGTCTACAAGGGTGAGTCCCATTTTCCCTCTTTCTGGCCTTGTTTTGCTTTCTATCTAAGCCATACTTGCTAGCATTTTTGGGCTCCGACCCAAACTGTAAATAGTCATATTTTGTGCTCATCTCCATGTTTGATTAAGGGTCTTTCTCTGTTTGAGGTCCCCTCCTCACCCTTTGTGTTTAAACTCTCTTTTAGGCCAATTTTTGCATAGTATTTTAGGCCTATTTGTGAGCTGTTTTGGACCTTTCCATAAACTGTAAAATAACTTTTTTTGAGCCCCTCTTCAACATTGTTGAATGTCTCTCCTATTTTTGAGGCCTCCTGCTATCACTTGCTTCTTTATCTCTCTTTTAGGCCAATTTTTGCATAGTACTTTAGGCCTATTTGTGAGCTGTTTCGGACTTTGCCATAAACTGTGAAATATCTTGTTTTGAGCCCCTCTTCAACTTTTTTGAAGGGCTCTCCTCTGTTTGAGAACAGAAGCTACCACTTGTCTCTTTACCCCACTTTTAGGCCTTTTCTTGCATGATAGTTTGGCCTTATTTGTGATTATTTTCGTGGCTTGATGTAAACTATAAAGTGCCTTGTTTTGAGCCCCTATCCACCTTTTTTGAACGGCTCTTTGCCATTTGGGCCCAACTTCTGTCCCTTTGTGTTTAATCTCTCTTTTAGGGCCATTTTTTGCATGATAGATTAGCCCTATTTGTGTTCATTTTTGAGACTTGTTATAAACTGGAAATATGCATGTTTTGCGACTGTCTTGCATCTGTATTCATGCTTCATGATCAAATAATGCATGCTTTGCATAGCTGTAAGTCATTCCATGTGCCTAGTTCGAATTTCGGGGTTCATTCCATGTATCCGGTGCCATGTTTCCATGTTTCGGGGCTGTTTTGTATCACATTTCAGCACTGAAATTTGCATGTTTGCATACCATATTCCATGCCTTGCCATGCTTTGGTAGAGTGGCATTTGTTGCCTTAGGTTCGGTCCTCGGTTTGCGTGCATGCGTGCACGTATTTCGAGAGTCTCATTTTTCATCTTACGGCTACTGATGTGAGTGTGGCTGAGGTCCACTCATGTTGGTGTAAGTCCATCATGCATTGTGTATGCCATTTCAATTCATAGCATTGCGTATGCTAGGTTGTATGTTAGAGCATTGTGTATGCCATGTTACATCGCGCATTGTGTATGCCATTTCATAGCATTGTGCATGCTAGGTTGTATATTAATTGCATTCATGCATGTCATGCATATTGGATTGAGTTCGGGATAGGAGTTAGCCTGAGCACGGGAAACGAGGGACGTTTCGTACTTCGAGTGACGGAACGTATCTCAATTCCCGGTCACCGACACTCCGGATTATCCATGATGGAGTTTAGGTCTTGTTGTGTTTATATGTGCATTCATTTCATATTAAGCCGTGCAAATCGACTCCTCTGCCATCATGCATCGAGATGCGTGATTGGTAGCACGGGAATTGAGGACTACACTCCCTGAAGAGTAGTCATGCATACATATATGAAAATACTTTGCCATGCCCCTTTGTTGCTCTCTGTTGCAGTAAATCAGAAATCGACAGCCTTCCGGAGCCTGGCACGCATCCCAAGAATAATTACAAACAGAGGCAAACCGGGGCATCGCGAGGGATTCTCCACACAAGGCAACCCGAGCATGCATGATTCATCATTCGGAGTAGATTTGAGGCAGTCCCTGGCTTGCATGCCAATTTATTGCTTTTCTAATTCAATTTGTTAATTAATTAGGGTTTTGTACATATTTGGACTGTAATTATTCATTTGGGACTGTATATTATTTATTCGGACCCTCCGAGCAAGGGCACAACTGTAATAAGTGTGCGTGTGTGTGATGTATGTCTTCCAACCCCACGTCTTTCTCCCTTTTATTTACCCGCTTATGATGGTTAGATTAGGGCATGTTTCAATTAGCATACAGTATGATAGCATGTTTGCATTCATTCATCTGTTTTGCATACACCGGGCTCGACGCATCATACTAACTGCATTGTATTTTCAATTCCAAGTTGAATACATGTTAGCTGTAGCATTTCATACGTCATGTTTAGAATAGCCGAGCCTGCTATAGTTGCATTTTTGCATGTGTTGCATTAAGCATTTCTGTATAGTTAGGATCATGCATGGATTTCTAATTACCTTCTGTTTTGGCTTGGAGTACTCGGTATGTTTTATGCTTTAGCATCCTTGCATGCGTGTGAGTGACTGTCATGATAGCATGCTTACCATGAGGCTAATTGCTTATGTGATATAACTGCCTGAATGCCTGTGGGTGAAGGTTGGGTTATTTTGATTGGAACAATTCATCAAACGTGAGTTTTAAGCCCACTAGATAGTGGCAAAATCGTATTTTCTAAAGCCCACCCGAGGGTGGCAAATCCACGTCTTAGCCTACTTGCGGGTAGCACCATCAAACCATTTTCAAAATAAACAAACATGAAACGTTTTGTTCCAATTCAGGTGATCTAGTCTATACTTGTATGATGTGCGCATCACATAGTAAATCTAGGCTAATAACCGGAATAAGAGCGCATAATGTTTTCAAAAATAGATATCATGGTTAGTAGAGGCCGATCTTTGATCGGGCGAGCGGGGGTGCTCACGAAGTGACCTTCCTCAATCGTACCCAAGTTCCCGAGCCGAGGCAACTTTGGTGATGACAGACACGTGGCCTTAGGCAACGAGTCAGGGTTTCTTAAACTTCCCAAAAATAAAATATTTTGGTGGCGACTCTGTATCTGGCAAAGCAGTCCATGTTTGGCACTTCTTTCAAAAAATCTATTTTCTCAAAACGATTTGCCGGATTTGGACTCTTTGGTTCAGATTAAGAACCGTGACAATTTGAGAGTCCTGAACTATAGTGAGCCCAATACGAACAGAACGGGGGGGGGGGGGGGACTCGCCCTCCCGGGGCGTTCGGGGACGTCTATAGTTTCTGGCGACTCCACTGGGGACTTAGAGAACTTGACTCGAACTCATGATATCTTGTTTTGACTACACTTATGTGTTTCTTTGCATTGCATTTGCATTGGTGCGCCTAGGACACTGTGTTTGCCATCTGCTATTCCTGAACGGTTTGTCGGAGGCTCTTCTTGTCAAGGCATGACCATAAGGCTGACCGGTTATGGGCTCTGCCAGTATGGGAACACAAACCCCGGTTTTACTGGGGCACCCTTTTGACCATTCGACCTAGTGCATATTCGAAATCCGTAGTGACCATTCCAAACTAGGACAGGTTGCTTACCCGATAGGTTGTTTGAAACCGCTGCGTGCGTAGTGAAACCCTAGCTCCTGACAAAATAGGACAGGGAAACCCTACCCTCCATAGGCGTATTTTGGCTCTCACTTGCTTGCTATGTGCTTTTAGGGTGTGTCCCTACATGAATGCATGTAACAGTTTGCAAGTCTGGGTATCAGGCCTGCGGGCATCAGTATCTGGGAATCAGTTTTACCTGAGGGTATCAGTTCATCGGCAGAATTTTGGGCAGAATTCAATAGAGAGCACACTCATTCAACTATGCTCATATCTGTTCAGGTGAAATCAGGCTGAGATGCTGCATGTTTTCTCTTTTGCTAGGGTAGTCTTGGAACCATAGCTTCAGAAGGCTCCGATATCCCCCGAGGTTCATCGGACTTGTGCTGATAGACTTTGTCAGGTCAGAGATTCAGTTCAAGGACAAATCAGTGTTCCTCCGCCAGAGGCAGGGTAAAAGGGGCCAGTTAGGCACAGATCACCGGTTCAACAGTTACCAGATCAGTGGCCCTTATCCACCCTACCAGTGAATAGTCAGGCTGAGGCCTCAGTTTTTATCAGTTTTTAGTCACCTCACCAGTCAGTCAGCCGGAACAGCAGAACATGGCAGGGATGGAGGAAATGATGCGTCAACTCCAAGAAAGTATGAAACTCATGCAGCAAGACGTTGTCCGGCAGACGGAATTTGCCAAACAGTAGGCTACGATCATGGCCCAGCAGGTGAGCTAATCACCAGGCTGCAACAGCAAAATGGAGCATCTGCTTCGCACCAAGCCCCTCCCCCACTAGGAGTTCCAGCACCCGAGGAGGCACCAAATGTCTAGGGAGATACGAACATTCCGACAGGACTGGCTCCTCCCCCAATCTTACCCCAGCTGTCTAAAGCACCGATCAACTTGTCGGATTCACCCTTTGAGTTCGAGTTAAACCCTACAGCGCTGAAGGTGAGCAAGCTGGAAAAAATGTTCAAGAAATCTCAGGGAGTAAAATCCATTCCGGACATTGAGGACGGGTATACCGACGCAGTTGTGACGCTGTCGGACAGATTTAAGATGCCACACATCGACCGATTTGATGGATCTGGCGATCCCATAGTGCACCTCCGGTTGTTTTCGGACATACTAAGGTCGATGGGCCTCACCAGGCTGCAGAAACTTTCATTATTCGGCCGGACCCTATCGGGTGTGGCCGCTATCTGGTATGCAAAATTAGAAGACGATGTCAAACGGAACTGGGATGAGATAGCCGAGGCCTTCGTTGCGCAGTACTCCTATAACACACAAATCGAGGTCACAACCCGTGATCTTGAGACAATAAGGCAAGAGCCTAAGGAGAGTTTTTCTGATTTCATAGCCCGCTGGAGGGCCAAGGCCTCGACGATGACCCTTAGGCCCACTGACAAAGATCAAATTCGGATGATTGTGCGCAATCTCCAGCCCAAGCTTATGCAAAAAATGATCGTTCTCCCCTTCCCCACCTTTTTAGACTTACATGAGATGGGAGTACAGATCGAGGACGCTATGAAGCAGGGCCTTCTTGACCAGGAGAAGGAGCAGCCCAGGAGGGCGTTTTCCCGCAGTTCGAATGCAACCACCAGTGGTGATACAGCTGCAAGATCTTCTGAAGTGGGCATGGTTACCACCACCGCATCAAAAACAGCTACCCCATTCACCGGTGCGTCCGGAAGTAGCTCACAAAAAACCAAATATCCGCCTCGAGTCAAGAGGGTTTTTACCCCACTTTATATGCCTTTGTCAAAGGCTCTAGGGGCCTTACTCCGAAAGGGATATCTGAAACCATTGGAACAACGGCCTCTACCCGATCCTCTCCCTCCAAAGCATGACCAGACTAAGTACTGTGCGTACCATCAACAAACCGGTCATGACACTGACAGTTGCTTTCGTCTTCGCCACGATGTACAAGATCTGTTTGATAACAAGGTCATCGCCGCACCAGCTCAGCAAAGTCTATCGGCACTTGATTAGTGAACTTGTGGGGGATAATGTGATGTGATCAAGGGATGAACCACCTGCGGGTGGCACTCAGTCTACTTCAGATGTGGCGTGTGGCACACACTGTTTTGAGCATTTGTGAATACTAGTTTTTGTAGCTTCTGACTTGGGTGTTGAGTCAGTTCTGTGGTTTTGTTTTGAGTCTGTCTCTTTGTTTTGAGTCGGTCTTTTCGACTAAGCGTCTGTCTTATTGTATCGAGTCAGTCCTATTTTGTTAGAGTCGGGTGATTCCGGGGGTGTTACTTCGGATATCACTATTTTGTTATGTGTTTGTCCTTTTGTTTTCTTTTGAGTTTGTTTCTGCCGGGGAGCCAGTTGTGCTAACAGATTTGAATGAAATAGCAGTGATTTTCACACTCTTGTGTTTGTTTCTACCTTGCGCCAGTTGTGCCAGACAGTTTGAATGAAACAGCAGTACTTTTTGCTTGCTCTTCTGTGCCTTGAAATTGTTGTATTGACCTAAGCTTTTCAAAACTTTTTCTAACACTGCGGTGAAAACAAAGGGGACGGATTCCTCGGGTTTTGCAAAAATTTGATCAATTGAGAGAAAGAGAGGCGTGCTAAGCCCTTAATGAATGAGATTATGCTTGTTACTGTGAGTACTGAGAAGGATCCTGGCTTGATCCAGATTGGTTCTACATTGTCTTCAGCACAAGCGACTAGTCGCTTTCTTAAAAGCTTTCAAAAAATATTTTGCGCGGTCCTGCGAAGACCTATGTAAAATCACTCTTGAGATTATGCAGCCTAGGATTGCTCTCAGCCTCGAGACTTGACCCCTTGCTTTCAAACCTCGAACTCGGACTCAGAAAGTTCATAGGTCAACCATAATGTGAGACCTGTGTGGCCAGATTCGAAGTAGCCCTCGAACTAGGGGCAAGAAAAGTCAGATCAAGAGGATCAAGTGTTTTCAAAGGAAGCTTACGAAGCCAGATCAAAAGCCCTCAAACTAGGGGAGAAACTATCAGATGTGCTCGAAAAGTCAAAAAATTGGGATGTTTCTCAAGCTAACAAAGATCGGCAAGAATGCCAAATCCCAGAGGGAAAGAAAGAAGAAAGTATTGCTGAAGAAAAACTGAGTTCCGATCTACAACACTAGGGGCAAATTCAGCCTCCACGGGATGGACTCCTACATCATCAGCAAACAGCAGCCACCCTCTTGGATTCAGACGGATTCGAGATCTCAGAACCATTTGACATGGACCAAGCTACACTTTTACCCTTGAGAGGTTCGCTGGGCCGAAAACCTGGAAGGGCGACCCAGGCAAAAGTTAGAGCAAGAAAAAGAAGAAAAAGAACAAAAAAAAAAATTCAAAGAATGAAAAAAAAAGAAAAGAAGAAAAATTCTGAAAAAGAATGAACAAAGTAGAAAAGAAATGAAAAGAATTGAAAAGAAAAAAAGAACATAGCTCGCAAGGTTGAAAACCCGGAAGGGCAGCCTTGGCAAAAGTTAGAGCGCAAAAGGAGAGGTTAAATACACGAGTGTACCTTAACCCCGAACTACGTAAGGCTTGATTCCCATCTTTGGGATACGTAGGCAACTTCATCCTGAAGTCCAGCCGTAAAACACCTCAAATTAATTGTGCCCATGTAATGGTTTTGACCATCTTCGCCTTCTCTGCATCCGAGAATTTGGTTGTGTTCGTCACTCTGAGGACTGACTACAATGCGCTGCAGTGCCATTCAGACAAGGGGCAACTTTTCGTTGCCATACAACGCGCTGCGGCGTTATTCAAACAAGGGGCAACTTTCCGTTGCCATTCAATGCGTCGCAGCGCCGTTTACACAAGGGGCAACTTTCAGTTCCCCTCAAGCAAGGGGCAATTTTCCTTCGAATCTGAGGTTGTGCATCTCGAGAGTAGGTTCTATGCTTGTTGAGCAGTGGCCGTTTGAAAAAACAGTTTTTGAGAATTTTTACTAAGGTTGACTAATCTTCTCTCGAAAACTATTCCATTTTTCCAAAACTGGACCATTTCTTGGACCCAAAAAGGAAAATTTTCAGTGCTCATAACCTAACTTGCATGATTTCAAATCAGAAAATCGAACAAGCATGTTAATCTAACTCTCATGTCGGTCAAAATTGTTTTAGTCGAAAACCAAAACCAAAAAATTGGTCAAAATGATGAACTAGGGGCACATTTAAGTCGAGCTTCCTGTCGTTTCCCCGTTGCCAATGTATTTGCCAGAAAGGGCACCATACTTGCCAGAAAGGGCACCATACTTGCCAAGAAGGGCACTCTCCTTGCCAGAAAAGGGCACAGCTGAAACTGTCAACAAAGGAGCTGAAAGCTCTCTTGTCCTCCAAGCGACGAGGTATCAAGCCAAGTGCGAAGCATGAACTGGAATGGATCAAGGTATTCCACTCCCTCATCTGGACAGATCTAACCACGTCCAAACTCCTCGACAGAGCATCGACAGCCGATGTCAGCTGCAGATTCGCTACACGTTTAGTTGCAGCGCAGCCCCTCTGTGGGAGGAACTCACTAGCTGTACGCAAAAAAAGAAAGAGAATCTAGCTGAGTGCTAGGGGCAAGAGCCCACAACTTTTTGTTTATCCATCAACCACCCTGGGGAGGAATGAAAAATGAGAGATTAAAGAATAGAGAGATGTGCGCTGAGAGGAAAAGCGAGGAAAGGGTTTTGAGAGAAAAACCGAGCTTGAAGGCCGAGTGATGTGAGAAGCATAAATGAGAAAGGGTGGGAAACAATACCCAAAAAAAAAAAAAAAACAGGCTCCCTATGCACGTCTGAGTGTCGTGTCTTTTTGTTTTACCTCGATTCTTGTCTTGAGTCATTTTTTTTAGTGTCTGTGTTTGTATTTAGGTTGTTTTGCCTTTGTTTTCCTTTGTTGAGTCGTAGTGCGCAATGTTCAGTCGTAGGCTCAACACCCAGTCGAGAACTCATTTATCAATTTCAAAACAAAATCGTTTTGTGCTCCGAGTGCCGTGCCGTTCTCCACATCTGTGCAAAACAAGATTCGTTCTTTCATAAAACCGCAGGGTTCAACCCAGGTCATGTGGGAACAATAAAACCAGGACCTATCTGAAGCTATATGGGTTCCAGACTGCAAAGCAAAAGAAAAGAGGAAATGTCAAGCATCTGAGTTTGTTTCAACTTCAGTAAAGTTCCGAGACTACATTCCGTGTGTACCTCTTCAAGTCTTGCCAATGCTCCGAAGTATGAGTGTGCCTCTACCTCAAGCTCAAGATCAAGTCTGCTTCAAGCCAAAATGGCAATCAGAAGTGCTCTCCTCAAGTACCATTCCCTGCCAGAGGCATCGTGGCCATGTTTGCAATGAGTTCCTAGGAGACCAACTGCGACGGGGGAAACTAGAGTTCGAATGGCTGTTGCCTAGAATGCAAAGGTTCGGGATTTCCGAGACTAAAGTCTGGTTTAAATACCCAGAGGCGTGTCCTCGGCTTGAAATCTGTATGGAAGCCCCATAGGTTGAGATAGCGTGTATGCACCTCAATTCTGGATACCGAACCAACCTAGTCTGTCACCCCGTTGGAGAATAGGGAAAGTTGTGAATATGATCAGGAAGAAAGGCAGCATCCAAAGTGTTCTACGTGAAGAACCCTTGTCATTATTTCAGAGCGTTTGTACTGTAAGTTGAAGGTAAGTGTTCGAAGAGCACGAAGGGAGATCCCCGTCAGAATAGAGCGGTTCATCGCCACTCACCCCATGAGGTGCTTTCTAAAGCGCCGCTATGCTTGTTTATTGCATCATGCATTATATTGCATCGTACCTCTCGAGTTTCTTTCTCATACACAATATTGTATGTACGGTTCATTCAAAGAAGTTCCGTTTGAGATCATTTATTTAGTGTATCAATCACACTTTATTCAGTTAGTGTATCAATCACACTTCATTTATTTAGTGTATCAATCACACCTCATTCACACTTTCTTCATTTGCTTAGTGTATCAATCACACTTCATTTATTTAGTGTATCAATCACACTTCATTTGTTTAGTGTATTAATCACACCTCATTCACACTTTCTTCATTCGCTTAGTGTATCAATCACACTTCTTTCATTTTCTGTATCCATCACACACATTTTCATTTTCTGTATCTTTCACACACATCCTCATTTTGTGCATCTATCATGCACATATTCACTTCATTTACTTTAGTGTATCCATCACACTTCATTACCTTTAGTGTATCAGTCACACTCTGTTCACTTAGTGCATCTATCACACTTTGTGTTCGCTTTTATTGTATCAATCACACTCTGTTCATTTAGTGCATCTATCACACTTTATGTTCGCTTTTAGTGTATCAATCACACTCTATTCACTTAGTGCATCTATCACACTTTGTGTTCACTTTTAGTGCATCCATCACACTCGCTTCGTTTTGTGTATCTATCACACTTTGCTCACTTTGTGTATCTATCACATGTTCATTTTGTGTATCTATCACACTCTGTTCACTTAGTGCATCTATCACACTTTGTGTTCACCTTTAGTATATCAATCATACTCTGTTCACATAGTGCATCTATCACACTTTGTGTTCATTTTCAGTATATCAATCATACTCTGTTCACTAAGTGCATCTATCACACTTCGTGTTCACATTTAGTATATCAATCATACTCTGTTCACTAAGTGCATCTATCACACTTCATGTTCACATTTAGTATATCAATCATACTCTGTTCACATAGTGCATCTATCACACTTTGTGTTCATTTTCAGTATATCAACCATACTCTATTCACTAAGTGCATCTATCACACTTTGTGTTCACATTTAGTATATCAATCATACTCTGTTCACATAGTGCATCTATCACACTTCGTGTTCATTTTCAGTATATCTATCATACTCTGTTCACTTAGTGCATCTATCACACCTTGCGTTCACCCTTTGTGTACCTATCACACGTGCTTATTCACTTTGTGTATCTACCACACGTTCGCTTTGTGTATCTATCACACATGCACACTGCATTCGCAGTGAGAATTGCAGTAATTCTCTTACACCCTTTCTGCATATAATGTAGTTAGATTTGTGTATACTTGCTTAAAACTGTTGCATGTTATGCTTCGTTACAGCTTTCTTTGCATGATCATGAGTTACGTCCGGCTTTGTGCATATCATTTTGCATTCTGCCCCTGCCTACGGGCATGCCTGCGGGCACATTTCTTTGTTGTCTTTGTTTGAGTCTTCGGCCTTGTCAAAAATGGGTCGTCTCTGGACTTTGACATTCACTCCCGTCACTTATGACTTCCGAGTTCTATCAAAGAGGGGCAACTGTAGACACCCCCTTTTTGACCAACCTTAAGACTCAGACGTCACCAGTTGAGCGCTCGGTGATATTGCATATTGTGCTCGTTCAGAGGTTTCAGAGTCCCGGCTGCAACCTTGCCTCTAGACTTCCGGACTCTTTCGTGCCTTGCCTCGGTTTGCGAACCAGGCTCTGTTTTCTCTGTTTTCTCTTCCCAAAGGGAGGGAGAGGTCTCGTAGACCATCTCTCAGTGGCCGTAGGCTACGTTTCGTGGTCGTAGGCCATTTTTCCCGTTTGGAGCCCGGTTTTCGATTTTTCGAAGCTGACAGCCGTATGCCTCGGTTCGGGACCGCCTAACCACCTCCGTTTGCTCCGGTTTTTGGCACACATCTTATTTACTCCCTTTTGGGGGACACTGTGGCCCGAGAGACCAACTTCGTGGTCAAACGCCACCTCCGGTGCTTAACAGCCCATTTTCGGGGCCCCGGGCCGCGCGTTTCGGTCCCCGAACCTCCGTTTTTCATCCGTCTTGGTTCATTTTTGGTGGAGACCTTATTTTCATAGTTAGGAAGCTTGTAGGAGGGTGGGAGGCCAGCAACTGTTCCGAAAATCCAGCTTTATTCCTTCATCGCTCTCCGACGCCCGTTTTCCTCACTTGAAAGCTAATGTTGACCACCCCGGGGCCACTTTCTTGAACCCTAAACCCCATATTTGTGTTGTACACACCTGGGAGGCCACCAATATTTGGTGGCCAACCAGTAATTGTGCCTGACCCTTTTGACCCCCTCTAAAAAATGGTCTTTTCTCTCTCCTGGTTCACTTTTTCTGGGTTTCAACCACATAGTTGTGTTGTGCACACATGGGAGACCACCTTTTTGAGGTGGCCGACCAGTAATTGTGCTTGACCTTCTTGACCCTTGGTCGGCCGGCCATGGGAGGTGGTCGGCCGGCCCCCTGAACCTTCTAAACCTGGCCGGCCATGACCCTCTCGCCTGGTTACTTACAGCTGCACCCTCTGTTTCCCCCCAGATCCTGTATCCGATGGAGGGTCTTTTGGGGGGGAAATTTGAATTTGATTTTCCCCCCCTTTCCTCCATTCTTTTGCCTATATAACCAGCACCCCCAGCTGCATTTTAGAGGGTTACAAGAATTGGTTTGGAGCTCTTGCATTAAATCTCCCTCTCTCTCTACTCTAAGCACCAAAACACCCTTAGTCCTACACCATTTACCCTACATCTCATAGCACAAGGCCTCCATCCCTCATTCCAGCAACTTGAGGCTGCTTTCCAGAGGTGAAGAGCTCCCGAAATTGGTCCAAGAGCTGCTGGTCCATTGGTCTACAAGGGTGAGTCCCATTTTCCCTCTTTCTTGCCTTGTTTTGCTTTCTATCTAAGCCATACTTGCTAGCATTTTTGGGCTCTGATCCAAACTGTAAATAGTCATATTTTGTGCTTATCTCCATGTTTTATTAAGGGTCTTTCTCTGTTTGAGGTCCCCTCCTCACCCTTTGTGTATAAACTCTCTTTTAGGCCAATTTTTGCATAGTATTTTAGGCCTATTTGTGAGCTGTTTTGGACCTTTCCATAAACTGTAAAATAACTTTTTTTGAGCCCCTCTTCAACATTGTTGAATGTCTCTCCTCTTTTTGAGGCCTCCTGCTATCACTTGCTTCTTTATCTCTCTTTTAGGCCAATTTTTGCATAGTACTTTAGGCCTATTTGTGAGCTGTTTCGGACTTTTCCATAAACTGTGAAATATCTTGTTTTGAGCCCCTCTTCAACTTTTTTGAAGGGATCTCCTCTGTTTGAGAACAGAAGCTACCACTTGTCTCTTTACCCCACTTTTAGGCCTTTTCTTGCATGATAGTTTGGCCTTATTTGTGGTTATTTTCGTGGCTTGATGTAAACTGTAAAGTGCCTTGTTTTGAGCCCCTATCCAACTTTTTTGAACGGCTCTTTGCCATTTGGGTCCAGCTTCTGTCCCTTTGTGTTTAATCTCTCTTTTAGGGCCATTTTTTGCATGATAGATTAGCCCTATTTGTGTTCATTTTTTAGACTTGTTATAAACTGGAAATATGCATGTTTTGCGACTGTCTTGCATCTATATTCATGCTTCATGATCAAATAATGCATGCTTTGCATAGCTGTAAGTCATTCCATGTGCCTAGTTCGAATTTCGGGGTTCATTCCATGTATCGGGTGCCATGTTCCCATGTTTCGGGGCTTTTTTGTATCACATTTCAGCACTGAAATTTGCATGTTTGCATACCATATTCCATGCCTTGCCATGCTTTGGTAGAGTGGCATTTGTTGCCTTAGGCTCGGTCCTCGGTTTGCGTGCATGCGTGCACGTATTTCGAGAGTCTCATTTTTCATCTTACGGCTACTGATGTGAGTGTGGCTGAGGTCCACTCATGTTGGTGTAATTCAATCATGCATTGTGTATGCCATTTCAATTCATAGCATTGCGTATGCTAGGTTGTATGTTAGAGCATTGTGTATGCCATGTTACATCGCGCATTGTGTATTCCATTTCATAGCATTGTGCATGCTAGGTTGTATATTAGTTGCATTTATGCATGTCATGTATATTGCATTGAGTTCGGGATAGGAGTTAGCTCGAGCACGGGAAACGAGGGACGTTTCGGTCACCGACACTCCGGATTATCCATGATGGAGTTTAGGTCTTATTGTGTTTATATGTGCATTCATTTCATATTAAGTCGTGCAAATCGACTCCTCTGCCATCATGCATCGAGATGCGTGATTGGTGGCATGAGAATCGAGGACTACACTCCTTGAAGAGTAGTCATGCATACATATGTGAAAATACTTTGCCATGGCCCTTTGTTGCTCTCTGTTGCAGCAAATCAGAAATCGACAGCCTTCCGGAGCCTGGCACGCATCCCAAGAATAATTGCAAACAGAGGCATACCGGGGCTTCGCGAGGGATTCTCCGCACAAGGCAACCCGAGCATGCGTGATTCATCATCCGAAGTAGATTTGAGGCAGTCCCTGGCTTGCATGCCAATTTATTGCTTTCCTAATTCAATTTGTTAATTAATTAGGGTTTTGTACATATTTGGACTGTAATTATTCATTTGGGACTGTATATTATTTATTCGGACCCTCCGAGCAAGGGCACAACTGTAATAAGTGTGCGTGTGTGTGATGTATGTCTTCCAACCCCACGTCTTTCTCCCTTTTATTTACCCGCTTATGATGGTTAGATTAGGGCATGTTTCAATTAGCATACAGTATGATAGCATGTTTGCATTCATTCATCTGTTTTGCATGCACCGGGCTCGGCGCATCATACTAACTGCATTGTATTTTCAATTCCAAGTTGAATACATGTTAGCTGTAGCATTTCATACGTCATGTTTAGAATAGCCGAGCCTGCTATAGTTGCATTTTTACATGTGTTGCATTAAGCCTTTCTGTGTAGTTAGGATCATGCATGAATTTCTAATTACCTTCTGTTTTGGCTTGGAGTACTCGGTATGTTTTATGCTTTAGCATCCTTGCATGCGTGTGAGTGACTGCCATGATATCATGCTTACCATGAGGCTAATTGCTTATGTGATATAACTGCCTGAATACCTGTGGGTGAAGGTTGGGTTATTTGGATTGGAACAATTCATCAAACGTGAGTTTTAAGCCCATTAGATAGTGGCAAAATCATATTTTCTAAAGCCCACCCGAGGGTGGCAAATCCACGTCTTAGCCTACTTGCGGGTAGCACCATCAAACCATTTTCAAAATAAACAAACATGAAACGTTTTGTTCCAATTCAGGCGATCCAGTCTATACTTGTATGCTGTGCGCATCACATAGTAAATATAGGCTAATAACCGGAATAAGAACGCATAATGTTTTCAAAAATAGATATCATGATTAGTAGAGGCCGATCTTTGATTGGGCGAGCGGGGGTGCTCACGAAGTGACCTTCCCCAATCGTACCCAAGTTCCCGAGCCGAGGCAACTTTGGTGATGACGGACACGTGGCCTTAGGCAACGAGTCAGGGTTTCCTAAATTTCCCAAAAATAAAATATTTAGGTGGCGACTCTGTATCTGGCAAAGCAGTCCATGTTTGGCACTTCTTTCAAAAAATCTGTTTTCTCAAAACGATTTGCCGGATTTGGACTCTTTGGTTCAGATTAAGAACCGTGACAATTTGAGAGTCCTGAACTGTAGTGAGCCCAATACGAACAGAACGGGGGGGGGACTCGCCCTCCCGGGGCGTTCGGGGATGTCTACACCCCTGGTTTAATCTGAATGAAATGAGCTACAACATGACTCGGCAACCTGGCATTCAGCTGATTGGCCTGACACACTATGTATTCTACTTCCCGTTCTAGTTCCGACGTTAGTTCGGGCATGACCAGACTTGCCCAGAAGAAGGGATGGAGTACCCGGTTTCATTCCCCATCGATGGCTCACACTTGGCTAGGTACTTAACTGCTTGGAGGATAAGAGAGCTTATAGCTCCTACCCTAGTTTTAGCTGCGCCCTTTCTGGCGAGTGCCTAACTTGGCTAAAAAATGAAGCACAAATCGAGCCCACTTTGGCATCAGAAGCCTCCACAAGCACAAGTGGGGGACGTAGGAGCACCTGACTCATCTATGCCCCTAGTTTATTGTTTTGATCTTACTTTTAAAGTTTTATGAATGTAATAAAAGCAACTTTGATTTGTGTCGAGAGTCGGAGAACTTTGTATTGAAATCAATGAAATTGAAGCTGTGAGTACTGAAAATTTTCCTTTTGGCCCAAAAATGGTCTAAGTTGTAAAAAGTAAATTTTGAGCAAAATTAGCTTTTATTAAAACTTTTCAAAACCATTTTCGAAAAGGATCATCACTTGACACACATGGAATCAATCCTCGAGATGTTCAACCCCGAATCCAAAGACCACAACTTGCCTATTGACTGAATAACACTACTCAGCACTGTAACTAGCTCTAAGAATAAGGATCACAATCGAACTTTCAGGTAAAGAACAGACAAAAATGACCTGATCAACACATGGATGGGACAGTTGATTGAAGGTGTTTACGGACGAACTTCAGGATAAAGTTGCCTACGTATCCCGAAGATGGGAATCAGGCCTCACGTAGTTTGGTTGTGGTTCACTCGAGTATTAACGCTCGCCTTTTGCACTCTAACTCGTGCCAAGATCACCCTTTAGGGTTTTCAACCTTACGAGCTCAGTTTTTCTTTATTTCTGAAAAAAACATTGCGCTCTAACTTTTGCCTAAGTCGCCCTTCCGGGTTTTCGACCTAGCGAACCTCTCAAGGATAGTATTTCTTCAACTTGTCCATGTTGATCAGTTGGGAAAATTCTAGGCCATCCAGGTCCATGAGAATAACTGCTCTACTTGACCAGATAGTTTTGATGATGTAAGGACCAGTCCAATTGGGTCTGAACTTGCCCTTAGGGTCATGAATAGGAGTTCGGTTGTCTTTCAGCACCAAATCCCCTTCCTTGAGATTCTGAGACTTAACTTTCTTGTCAAAAGCCCTGGCAATCCTGCGTTGATAACCCTGAACATGGTACAGTGCTTTCAGCCTTCTCTCATCAAACAACACGAGTTCTTCAAACCTGCTCCGCTGCCAGTCTACCTCTGCTATCTGACATTCAGCCATAACTCACAGTGATGACACTTCTATTTCAATTGGCAGAACAGCTTCCATCTCATAGACGAGAGTAGGGAGTTGCCCCTATAGACGTTCGGATTGAAGTTCTATAGCCCTAAAGTGCGAATGGCAATTTGTCTAGCCAATCCCTCTAGGTCTCAACCATTTGCTACAAAATATGCTTAATGTTCTTGTTGGCGGCCTCAACAGCTCCGTTGGTTTGTGGCCTGTATGTAGATGACTTATGAAAAGCCACATTGTATTTTTCTAACAAGTCTATCATTTCCTTCTTGAAGTGGGAGCCATTATCTGAAATGATCTCGTTTGGGACTCCATAACAGAAAATGATGTTGTTTCGGATAAACTTAGCCACATGCGCTGCTTTCAACACTGCATAGGACTGAGCTTCCACCCACTTTGTGAAGTAATCGATTGCTACCAGAATGTATTCATGCCCATTTGACCCTTTTGGTGTAACTGCGCCGATGACATCGATACCCCAGACCGAGAAAGGCCATGGTGAAGTCATGTTGTACATCTTCAACGGCTGGATATTCATGCGATTGGCATGAATTTGACATTTGTGGCATCGCCGAACAAAGCCGATGCAATCCTCGTCCATAGTAGACCGATATTAACCTTGCCAGAATCTTCCAGGCTAACATTACTTCGTTCATGTGCGCTTCGCACTCTCCCCAACGGATGGCCTCCATTAGGCGCTTTGATTCCTCTGCTTTGACACACAACTTGTGCATTCCCAGATGACCTCTCTTGTACAGTTTAGCTCCACAGATGATAAATTGAACGGCCATCCACCATATTGCCCTTTTGTCCTTGGCATTTGTCCCTGGTGGATAAACCTCATTTTCTAAGAAGTTCCAAATATCATAGAACCAATGGTTTTGATCTTGTGCTTTATCTATTGCAGCGATAGTCCTGTAAGCCGACGTGTATCTCTACTCAATGATGATCGGATGCATCCGGACTCCAAATGGGATGTCTACCATAAATGATAGAGTTAATAAGGCGTCAGCGAACCTGTTGTTCTCTCTTAGTAGATGCATGAAGGTCAGCTTCTCAAACCTAGGAATCAAAACGTCCAAGGTCTGGTGATAGATCTTCATCTTTTCTTCCTTGACCTTCCAATCTCCTTTTGCTTGAGACACAACTAGGTTCAAGTCCCCGATGACGTCTAACCTTTTTGCCCTTAGTTCCAAGGTGGCGTCTAAACCAGCGATACACGCCTCGTATGCTGCTTCATTATTAGATACCTTGAACCGGAGGTTGAAAGCTATGGGTATATGGGAATTGTTGGGTGCTAACAGCAGCACACCTATCCTATAACCGTACTAATTAGACGCTTCATCAAAGTACATTGTCCAAATCTCTTCCTCGACTTGCAGAATAGCTTCATCTAGGAACAGGTATTCTACCACTTCATCTCCTTCAACTGGGTGATCTTCCAAGAACTACGCTATAACTCTCCCCTTGACTGACTTGCGAGTGACATACTTCAAATCAAATTCGAAGAGAAGAAGCAGCCAACGAGCTAGCCTATCCATAAGCGCTGGTTTCTCAAAAAGATATTTGATGAGATCTAATCTCGAAACCAGAATTACGAAATGAGCTAACAAGTAGTCCCTCAACTTCCTGGTAGCCCATACCAAGGCTAAGCAAGCTTTCTCCAGCAAGGTGTAATGGGTCTCATAATCCAGCATTTTCTTGCGCAGGTAATAGATGGCTTTCTCCACCCTATCCTCAGATTCCTGAGCGAGCATGCAGCCCATAGTCGTGTCGGTTACTGACAGATACAGAATCAAAGACTTTTCCAGCTCTTGCGGCAACAACACAGGTGGATTTTGAAGATACTGCTTGATCTGCTCAAAAGTAAATTGACATCGATCATCCCATTGGAATTTCTTTCCTTTCTTCAAAAGACCAAATAGTGGTTCACAAGTCAAGGTTAATTTAGAAATAAACTGTCTTATGAATTGCACTTTACCTAGAAAGCCTCACATCTCCTTTTCAGTCCTTAGTGGCGGCATTTCTAGGATGGCCTTGATTTTGGAAAGATTTACCTCGATATCCCTCTGTGTGATCAAGAAACCCAGCATTTTCCCTACTATTATGTCGAAAGTACACTTTTATGGATTCAACCTCAGTCTGTATTCTCTGATCCATTGAAAGAATTTCTTCAAGGCGGTGTAGTGGCCCTATCTTTCTTTGAACTTGACAATCATGTCGTCCACGTACATCTCGACCTCTTTATGGATCATATCATGCAAAATAGTAGTTGCATCCTATTGATTGGTAGCCCCGGTATTCTTCAGCCCAAACGGCATCACTCTGTAGCAGTAGATCCCCTACGGCATAGTGAATGCGATTTTCTCCCTATCCTCGAGTGCCATCAGAATTTGGTTATACCCGGAAAATCCACCCATGAAGGAGAACAATGTGTGACCCGCAGTGAAGTCCACTAACTCGTCGATGTGCGGCAAGGGAAAGTCGTCCTTTGGACTGGCTCTGTTCAAATCTCTGAAGTCCGCACATACCCGAATTATGCCGTCTTTCTTCGACACTGGAACAATGTTGGCCAACCAACTCAGGTACTCAGATACTAGCAAGAAGCCTGAGTCTATCTACTTAGTGTCCTCCTCCTTAATCTTCAAAGCCTAATCTGAGTGTATTTTTTACAATTTATACTTGACGAGTCGAGCCTCAGGGTCAAGAGGGATTCGATGTTGTAAAATCTCGGGATCAATTCCAGGCATGTCTTCGTAGGACCACGCGAAAACATCTTTGAAATCTTTTAATAAAGTGACTAAGCGTTCGCGTTTCTTCGAAGACAACGTGGACTTGATCTGAACCAGACGCGGATCCTTTTCAGTACCCACATTAAAAGCAATGATTTCATCTGCAAGGAGTTTTGCAAACCTTCTCTCCTCTCGATTAATCAAAATTTTCAAAACCACAGGAATTCATTCCTCTTCGTTTTCATCAAAATTTTGAAAATCATGATCAATGCAATAAACAAGAGGCACAGAGAAATACTCAGAATCTGCAGTGGCATTCTCATTCACAAGGTCAAGCTTATCCAGTTCTTCGGCTACAACTGACTCAAAGGAAAAAGAAAAGGACGACTTGGACAAAACCTCAGCATCCAGGTTATCAACCCCAAGAATACCGAACCCAGACCCAGAAGAAACAGAATCTGATTCCGACTCCACAGACTCTGTGGAATGAGATTCTGGCTTACTACCCGACTCAAAACTACTAGACATGCAGCCCTCCTCCAGCTGCTAAATGAGGGACGTTGCATCAGATGTATCCAAGATGCTACTAGAAGCGTTCACACCCGATTGGTCCCCAATCATGGAAACAGTCAGGTTATCCCCCAAGCTCTTTGAGTTGATTGGAGGATCCGAAAGGAGACATGCCAGTGCTGCTCCTACATTGATTTCATTACTGTCGGAATCACTTTCTATGTTCTGTTCAGCTTCATGAAGTATACAGATTGGGCACTGACGTACAAGCCCTCATTAACAGCCATGATATTCTGCACTACCCAAGCCTCAGCCAAGGTAAACCCCGAAAGGAAAACATCCTCTTCACCATGCACAATCTCCAACACAGGTGTAGGGACCTCTGGCAGAGGATGAATAGATGAATTCCCGAAGACTATGGCCACGCCTTTCCCATGGAGGTACTTCAGCATTTGGTAGAGAGTGGAAGAGACAGCTTTCACTTGGTGCAGCCAGGGTCACCCAAGTAGTAAGTTGAAAGTGGCTGGAACATCCAAGACATGGAACTCGATATCCTGTTGAGCTGGGCTGACCTGTACTCTGATTTATACTATTCCCATTACCTCTCTGCTGGTATTGTCATATACCCGGATCACCTGGGCTGTAGGTACAAAATCTACTAGTCTCAAGCCAATAGCATAAGCCGTGCGAGAAGGACAGACATTGATTGCTGACTCGGTGTCAACCAATACCACTAGTACCCACTTTTCTCAGCACTCCAATGATATGTATAGAGGCTTATTGTGTGCAGAGCCTTCCGGCGGTAGTTCCTTGTCTGAGAAGGTTAGAGTTGGCGCAGTGCATCTCGGGAAGAGTAATCCTACCAAATGTTCCGGGGTAATGTCGATGGATAACTTAGCTTTATCCATCGCCGACAGTACAGCCTGTCTATGCACTCACGGAGCCATAAGCAGACCCTAGATAGATATATTAGCTTGAATCTTCTTCAACTGTTTCAACATAGCTTCTTCTTCTAATTGTTTTTCCTTCTGCTTCTTGACTTCTTTGTCCTTCCCGGATGCCTCGGGTTGGTCCAGATGCGGTGGTTTGAAATATCGGCCACTTCTCATTATATGGTCGACCTTTTCTACATACCAAGTGTTGTCAAGAAGGTCTTCACCCCAATCCTCATCAATATGAGCCAGGTGTAGGTCATCGTCATTCCACCAGATTCTTTCAGCAGCCGACAAGCATTTGTCCGGCTCTGTTCGGATTATCTTCTCGTCATAAATCTCCCCCGCAGGGTGTTAGACTTTTCCAGCTTTCCGATTGTTTTCACCCATTTCTTGCTCAAAATGCTTCAGTGCGGCTTCTTGCTCTGTATGTACAGTACTAACAATGCCCAGTTCCTAAACCAATTGTTCTACACCGGCCTTTTCCAGCAGTTTACCCTTCCCATTGGCCATTTTGGCCATTGCAGCAGTTCCGGCTTTCTGTTCTTCTGGCTTCAATTCAGTTCCCTTATCTCTATCAGGTTCATCACTTAATCACCCAAAATTTTCTGTTAACCCGTTCAGATCAAACTAATCAATATGCACGTCCCCTTAATCTTGTTCATCAAAGAACTGCAAATTGTCTATGTCCTCCTCTAGGTCAGACAGATCATCTAATCCCTGACTTGGGCCATCCTCTCGAACTACACTGACCTCCATCCCAGCCGGCAACACCACTTCCGGCTTAGCTTGATTGATTGGCACAATATAGCAGTATGGGTTGTACACCCCTTCAGATAAGTCCTCAGAGCCCTTGGGCAACGGATTGACATTTTCTACCAAGGCCAACCTCCCTTCATCTACCACTATCACCACCACGGGTTCAGATTGGAATGTAGATGTGTTTATCATGCATAAGTCTGTGCTCTCAAGGATGAACAACGCCGATTTAGGTAGGTGGGTGTAGACCGCCCCGAACTTCGCTCCGCGCGCGAAGGCACAGATTGTAGTTCTAGCTACTATAGTTCGGACTTCTGTCACGATTCTAAATCTAATCTCACAAAGTGCAATGTAAGACTGATAAATCACCAAAGAGTCCAAATCTGGCAAATCGTTTTGGAAAATCGATTTTAATCAAAAAGTTCCAAACATGGACTGCTTTGCCAAATTTTAGAGTCCCCACCTAAATATTTTATTTTAGAAAATTTAGGAAACCCTGACTCGTGCCTAAGGCCACGTGTCCGTCATCACCAAAGTTGCTTCGGCTCGAGAACTTAGGTACGAGGGGGGAAGGTCATGAAATGAGCACCCCCGCTCGTCCGATCAAAGGATCGGCCTCTACTAACATGATACGTTATTTTTGAAAACACATGTGTTCTTAGCTAACATTTACTACGTGTTGTGCACAGCAAACAAGTATAGACTCAATCATGTGTAAATAACTCATGTTTGTTTTTCGAAAATGGTTTGAAGTTGCTACTCGCAAGTAGGCTAAGACGTGAATTTTCCACCCTCAAGTGGGCTTAGAAAAACATGATTTTGCCACTTCAAGTGGGCTTAAAACTCACAATCATCGATTTGTTCCAATCCAGGCAATCAAGCCTTCACCCACAAGCATTCATACAGTTAAACACTTAAGCAGTTAGCCTCATGGCAAGCATGCTATCATGGCAGTCACTTACACACATGCAAGGATGCTAAAGCGTAAATACTCACAGTGTACTCCGAGCCAAAACAGAAGCTAGTTAGTAATCATGCATGATCCTAGCTATGTTATCAATGCCTAATGCAACATATGAAAAAATGCAACTAAGATAGGCTCGGCTATTCTAAGATGGCATAAGAATGCAACAATTGATACATGTATTCAAATAGGAATTAAAATACGATGCAGTTTGAATGATGCGCCGAGCCCAGTGCATGCAATACGAATGAATGATGCACGCATGCAAACATAAGTATGCTAATTGAAACATGCTCTAAAACTAACCATCGAAAGCTGATAAGTAAAAAGGAGAAAGAAATGGGGTTGGAAGACATGCACACACACACGCACGCTTATTACAACATTCGCACTCTCAACGGAGGATCCAAATAAATCAACTAACTAGCTACGCTAAGCTAATTATTTACAAACCAACTAATTAATCAAACTAATTAAGTTACAAAACCAACTACGTATGAAAGCATCTAAATTAGGCTGCCACAGCTCCGCCTTGAACAATGAAGGATGCATGATCGGTCGCGTCCTCCCGGAAATCCACTACCTTGCCTCAAGATGCCTCTGTTTGCCCACCTTCTGTACTTCTGAAAATTCTGACCCACCTTAGGGACATACTGAGGGATGGTCGGCCAAGAGGGATGGCCATCGGCCAATTCTGATAGCCAATCAGTAGCTTTGGTGGTCGGCCGGCAGCTTTGATGGCCGATCGGCCACTGCTTCCTGTAATTTCTCATTTTGCTGCAGCAGAGCACAAACAGAGGCATGGCAGTGTATTTGCAAAGAATGTGTGCACAACCACCCTCCCTATCATTTCTCAAGATCAAGGGAGTGCGGTACTCGACTCTCGGGCCACCAACCAAGCATCGTAATGCACGATGGCCAAGAAGCCAAATTGCACAAGTCAATGTCAATGAATGCACACAAAACACATAAGGGCCTTCACATCTATCATGCTTGATCAAGAGGGTCGACAACCGAGAAATAAGGCGCGTTTCATCACTTCAAGTATGAAACGCCCCACATTTCTCGTGTTTGGATTGACGTCCAATCCAAACACAATGCAATGCAACAGCATCGATGTTAATGTGGCATGCACAAGGTTCCATCACATAAACAAAGCATGCAAGGCATGTTTGGAGGCTAAAGCATTAAAGCAAGTAAAGAGCATCATACAAGAGGCATGCAATATAATGCTCAATGGACTTAAACCAATTATGGACAGACATAAACCATGCCAAAACAGTGGCCAACACACCACAACTTAGGCACAAAAGGGGCAAGAACACATGCGCATGTGATAGCTCATCGACTAGGCACAAGGGTCAACTCTTAAAAGAACTTAAAGAGTGAAAAAAATGGAAGTATGACAATACTATATGCTCTGAAATATCATTCCAAATGATGCTAAAACATGCAACTAGCACAAATAAGGCATGCTAGGAGGCTCAAAGCTTAAGGCTAGCAAAGACACTTGTACCATAGCCATATCAAGCAAGCCCCAAAGGGCCAAGATGACTCAAAACAGTCCCAAGGTAGGTCAAAACAATGCTAGAAACATGCTTGAACATAGCCAACATATGCAAGAATTAAAGGCATGAAGCATGGAGCATACTAGGCCAACAAAGAGGGCTACACTACACCTACCAAAACTAAGCATGAGATGACTTCACCAACTAAAATCAGAGTTAAGGCATGTTAAATAATGACCAAAAACAAGCTGGAATGGAACCAACACATGCTAGAAAGATGAGCCAAAACCTTAAGCATACAAGGCTAACTTGCAAGGATTACACTACAAGTGTAAAAAGCATGCATGAGGTAACCAAACCAAGCCAAAATAGAGCTATATCATGGAAAAACAAGGCCTAAGACATGCTGAAATGGAGCCTCAAGGAGGTAGAAAAACATGCTAACTTGGTGAGCCATCAACACAAGCACACAAGATACAAAAGGGGGGGACCACCCCCACCTATTTTGGGTCCCAAAAAACATTTTCCACCACTAAAATTCCTCTGGAATTCAGTGGTGAAGAGGCCAAACAAAGGTGATCCAAAGGCCTAAAAGAGATGGCTCAAAACAAGGCCAAATAAGGCACAAAATGGGGTAGACCACCCCCAACACCAAAGAGGTCTCAAACAAACACTTTAAGCACTTGAAAACAAGACTTTTTACAGTTGAAAGCTAAGCCAAACGAAGCATGCAAATATGGCTAAGTAAGCAACTACAACAAGACTTTAAAGAGGCTAGGGACTCACCCTTGAAGAACAACTTTAGAACAGCAACTTCAGAGGCAAAAACCAAGCTTAAACAATTCAAATGCAACCTCCAAGAACCTCAGCTCAGTAATGAAGGTGTTTCACTAGGTGCTATAGTGCAAAAGTGTGAAGAAAAATCACTTTAACGCACAAATAAGTACAAATATAGAGAGAGTAGGGGAGAAATATAGAGAGAGATATATGTATATATATATCTTGTCTCTAATGCAAATTTTCAGAACCTCTGGAAAGGGAGAGGGACCTCCCCTCTTATAGAAATCCAAGTCCCAAGCTTGTTGAACAAGATAGGAGCTTATTAAAATCCCTCCATATACGTGTATGGAGAGTGAGTTATGTGCTCACCAGTCGGCACAGCTGACAACAAAATATCTGCAAAAGCAAATAAAAGGGCCTCGGCCAACAAACATGACCGACCGGCCATCAAAGGTGCCGACCGGCCACCACTGATGGCCGATGGAAAGAAGGAATGGCCGATGGGTAGGGGACCTGGCTGATGGGTTGGAGGGCTGGCCAAAAGGCCACCCCATTCCCACAGAAACAAAACCACAACCTCTTGGTCCACAACCAACCACAAAACAGACAAGTTAAGAGGCTCCAAGGCAAGGTGCACAGCCGAGACCTTTAGAAACTCAAAATGAACACGAGCATAGATGATCATAGAGTGTTCAAACAATGACGTCCAAGTCTTGAGAACGGTCAAAAATGGGGTGTCTACAGTGGGAAGGGGTGATATATATACTGGGGTCATAAGGGACGATCAGTGTGTGGATGAGGTTTATATACCGGGGTGGAGGGACTTGATTATGTGGTAGGAGAGGATTTGTAGTGACGTTGGGTTTTTGGGGAGGTGTTATCACCTTATTGTTGATGAGATCTTGAATCTCATGACGCAACCCATAGCATTGATCAGTGTCATGACCGTGCTACTGGTGAAAAGCACAGTATTTGACCGGGTTATGTTTCGGTGGAAGAGGATCGGGTAATGGGCGTTGTTCTAACGACTTAAGATGCCCCTTTTTGATCAAGACCCCTAGGGCTTTGGATAAAGGCATGTAGAATGGGGTAAAGACCCTTTGAGATTGGGCTTGGCTGGCTGAGGTTTGTGGATTTGTATTGGCGAATAGGTTGACAGTTTTGGGTGTAGTGGTGACTACATTCACATCAAACGGCCGTGCAGAGGTGCTGCCACTTGTGGCTGCATTGGAACTACGTGTAAAGGGCCTCTTGGGCTGTTCCTTCTCATCAGCTATCTGCCTCTGTCTCATCGCATCTTCAATCTGAACCCCTATCTCATGGGGCTCAGCGAATGTAAACAATGGCAAGACTATCCTCTTCTACAATAATCTCCCTTGCAGATTGCGAACCACCATTCTAATTTGATCCTTCTCGGATGGCCTGATAGTTATCATCGAGGCCTTAGCCCTCCATTGTGTCACAAAGTCCGAGAAGCCCTCCTTTGGCTCCTGACGGGTTGCTTCAAGATCACAGGTTGTGACCTTGATCCGGTTATTGTAGGAGTACTGCACGATAAAGGCCTCAGCCATTTCCTCTCAGCTTCGTTTCACTAAGTCTTCCGGCTTTGCATACCAGATGGCCGCTATACCCAATAGGGTCCGACCAAAAAGCGATAGCTTTTGAAGTCTAGTAAGACCCATTGGTCGCAGGATATTAGAGAATAACCGCATGGAGCCATCAAACCGGTCTATGTGTGGCGTCTTGAATCTGTCCGGCAGAGTTACTACGGAGTCTATGTATCCATCCTCGATGTCCAGGATTAAATTCACGCCCTGTGCCTGCTTGAAAAGCTTTTCTAGCTTGTTGACCTTCGATGCAGTGGGGTCAACCTCAAATTCAAATAGCGCCTCAGTTTGGTACATTGGTGCCTTGGAGGTTTGCAGTGGGATCGGATCTATTGGAATGCCCAGATTCTCTTGGACATTGACAGTGACTCCGAGTGCTGGAATACTCGATGGAGGTGCCGGGGATGCAGAAGCTACTGCCGGATATGGTTGCTGTTGCTGCAACCTATTTATCACTTTCGCTTGCTAAGCTGTAACTTCAGCTTGGCAGGCAGCATCTAATTACATGGTTTCAATGGTCTGTTGGAGATGACAGAGCAAGTCTTCCATGCTAACCTAGCGATGTTATGCTATCAGAGCTGGCGTGTAATCTCTTACTGGAGTGAAAGTAGAGGATTGAGCCTAATTGGGCGCAAGTGAAATCAAAGGTGACCGCCAGACTAGTGAATTATGCCTAACCCTCCTCTATCTTGTAACTGGTGGGAGCGAAGCAAACACAGGCTGTCTTCTAACAAGATCCCTAGATCTGTAAAGTCTTCTTACACGAGTCCAGAATGCTTAGGGGGTAACAGAATCGTCTGAAGCAATTGTGATAAACTACCTTACAAAAAGAAATAAAGCAAAAGAAAGTAAAAATCAGAAACCGCACAGCACCTCAGCTCAAATGTGAACAAGACACAGTTGTAATCATAAGCTGTAGAACTACACTCAACACTGATTTCTGCCCCCAAAAACTAATACCCAAACTTGCAACTGATACATACATTCCTGTAGAGTTTCACTCTAAAAGCACATACCAGTTAAGTGAGAGCCAAAACACCCCTATGATGAGGTGGGGTTACCCTGTCCTAGTTTCATCAGGAACTAGGGTTAGCTATTCAAGCAAAGTGGTTTCACATAATCTTGCATTCGGGTAAGCAACCTGTTCTAGTTTGGAACAGTCTCTATGGCTTTCGATATGTAACTAGGCCGATTGGTCAAAAAGGGTACCTCAACAAGACTACCTAATATACCTCTCACACCTAACACCGAGAAGTGAAAGGAGGATCAAACAGTACAGCGGTAGTCCAGATCCAAGGGTTGCATTCCCATCATGGCAGAGCCGTAACCGGTCAGTCTTTTGGCAAGCTTTTCCAAGCAAGCCTTGAGCAAACCGTTCAGGAATAGCAGATGGCAAACACTGTGACTTAGGCGCACCGATGCAAACACAAATGCAAAGAAACACATAAGTGTAGATAAAATAGCATATCATGAGTTTGAGTCAAGTACTCTAAATTCCCCAACAGAGTCACTAGAAACTTTAGCTCGCCTTTTTCGGGCCCCCTTTTGGAAACTCGAAAGAAGCCTTACAGTTCAGACTCCTGCGGTTCTCAATCTAATCTCACAAGTGCAATATGAAATTGATAAACACCAAAGAGTCCAAATCCAACAAATTTTTTTGGAAAATAGATTTTAGAATAAAAAATGTCAAAATTGGACTGCTTTACCAGATACAGAGTCGCCACCTAAATATTTTATTTTTAGGGAAATTTAGGAAACCCATGACTCATGCCAAAGGCCACGTGTCCGTCATCACCAAAGTTGCCTCAGTTTGGAAACTTAGTACGAGAAGGGAATGTCATGAATTGAGCACCCCCGCTCGCCTGATCAAAGATCGGCCTCTACTAATCATGATATGATTTTTTATAAACATCATGTGCCCTTGTTCTGGTTATTAAGCTAGCTTTACTATGTGATGCGCACAAGTAAGTATAGACTAGTTTGCTCAAGTTGGAACAATTCAAATTCATGTTTGTTTTGTGAAAAGGGTTTGAATTTGCCACCTCAAGTGGGCTTAAAGTTGTGAATTTTCCACCAAACATAGTGGGCCTAAAACTGATTTGCCACTAGACATAGTGGGCTTAAAACGTACATTTATTGAATCGTTCCAATTCAAGCAACAAGTCTTTATCCACAGGCATTCAAGCAGTTTAACAAACAAGCATTTAGCATCATGGCAAGCATGTTAGATATGGCAATCACTCACACTTATGCAAGTATGCTAAAGCACTAAGAACTCACCTAGTACACCAAGCTAAGAAGATGTGAGTTAAAAAAATATGCATGATCCCTAACTATGCAAGATGTCTAATGCAACACATGCAAATGCTATTAGTAGGCTCGGCTACTAAGCATGGCATATGGATCGATTTTGATAACATGTGGTCTAAGCACGTATTCAAAGAAGGTATTGAAATGATAATGCAGTTTGAATGATGCGCCGAGCCTCGGTGCATGCAATGCGAATGAATGGATGCAAGCATAAGGTATGCTAATTGAAACATGTCCCTAATCTAACCATCAAAAGAAGATAAATAAAAGGGAGAAAGACGTAGGGTTGGAAGATATACACGTTATTACAACATGCTCTCACGAAGGAGAGTCCGAATGAATAAAAGCTAACTGGCTAGCTAAACAAAGCTAATTAAGCTAATTATTACAAAATCGAATGAATAGCTAAACTAATTTAACTAATTATTACAACACTTGAACTGATTAGTTAACTAACTAATCGAATAATTACAACACCAATTAATTAGCTACAACTAACTAATTAAAGAGTATAACACAAACTAATTAAATTACAAAATAGGCCAATCATAGGCTACTTAAATTAAACTAATTAACAAGATAACTCGTCTCGGGAAACGAGGGAGGCCCATGCATGCTTGGTTTCCACCCGAAGAACATCCGTTGTCTGCCCTTGAAAGCCTATCTTTGCACAACCTTTGCACTATTTCCTTCTCCAGATCAACTCTGCCATACCTCACAAGCACACTGCTCAAAATTCATTGGTGGCCGGTAAGCCAGAAGTGGTGGCCGACCAACCACCACTGAGGGCTTATCGTCTAACACTGATGGCCTGCTGGCCACTGATGACACACCTTTCCTTGTTGCAACAGAGAGCAAAGAGGGCAAAGAGAGGGTATTCTCACAGGTTATTTCTACACTGTATCCCTTCTTATCATCAAAACAATCTCAAATGAGTGATACACTTGGTTCCAAAACCACCAATCAAGAAATTTCATTGCATGATGGCCAAAGAACCAAGATGTACATGTTAATGAATGCACAAATAAGACTCAACAACCATCACCCTATCATGCATGATCAAGGGCAATGGAAACCTTGAAAATTTGGCACATTTTATCACTTTGAGTATGAAATGCTCCAATTCTACTTGTGTTCAATTAACGTCTGATTGAACACAAGTAACACAAACAAATGCTTACCTTGCACAATTTTACTTGCCACTTTTATTTACTCATTTTAATTACCAACCATTACTTAGTCAATTAAGTCCATTAGTGAGAGTTTTCTAAAGTGAAAGAAGTGTCAACCAAGGGGTGGTTTAAGGCATGAGAGATGTTTCATGCCGTTGGTAATGAACCCTCAAAAGAGGATTAAACCATTAAGCATGGACCTTAATCTCAAGCTTAAAGAATCCAAAGTTTGAAACAACCTTTAAAGAAATTAAAGAGTGAAGAAAGGAGGGAGGTTGTAGAGCTTTAGGTGCTGATATGAAGTGCAAAACAACACCAAAACATGCAATCAACTTAAACAAGGGGTGTCTAATGGCCTAAAACACCAAGCTTGTGCGGACCTTTACACTAAAACCATGCAAAACAAGACTTAACTGACCCAAACAGTCCAAAACAGAGCTAAAGCAGTCTGAAACAAAGGCAAAAACATGCAGGAATATAGCTACAAAAAGCTAGAAAATCATGCTAACACATGGAGTTAATTAGGCTAGCAAACAAGACAGAAGGATGGGAGGCTAACCCCTCCAATTTTGGACTTCAAAACATGTTTTTTGCCACTAAAAATACTCTAAAATTCAGTGGTTAAAGGCCCAAAAAAGGTTGGTTTGAAAGTGGGAAACAAATTTGCAAAGGCCTTAGAAGCAAGGAATAAAGAAGGGTGAGACACCTCCCCTAACCTTAAATGGCTTAAAACACCAATTTCAACCCATTAAAATAGAGATTTTACAGCTCAAAAAAGGCCCAAAATGCTGGGAAAAGATAGAGAAACAAGTATACTAAAACAAGTTTAAAAGACAAGTGTTATACCACTTGAAGCCAAGCACAACTTTGGCACAAATACAAGTCAAAACCACCTTCAAGAGCTCCAACAAGACCTTAAGGGACCTCAGCTCAAAGGTGATCGATTTTGGTTAAGGATGTGTATGCAGAAGAGTGATATAACTAGGCAAGTGCACAAAATTACAAGAGAGAGAGAGAGAGAGAGAGAGAGAGAGAGAGAGAGAAATCTAGAGAGAGATATTTTGGTCCCAAATTTTCTAACCTTCAAAAATGGGGGAGGACACCCCATATATATAGAAAAACATGCATTTGGCTGAGTTAAATCAGTCCATACACGTGTATGGTGATAAAGCTCATTGTGCCAACAACTGGAACAGCTGTCAAGAAAATATCTGCAAAAAGGCATCAGTGGCCAGCAGGCCACATCACTGGCCGACAAGGCACAATGGTGGCCGGTAAGGCACAAAAGAAGGCCAGCAAAGCACTAAAGGTGGCATGCTAGTCCCAGGGTGTTGAGGTTTGAAAAACTGGAGTTTGGGGTGTGAAAAACTAAGGTTTTGGTCGAAAACAAAGCACAAAACGGACATGGTTTTAGGGCTCAAAGACAAGGCATCCTGCCGAGGATTTCGAGCACTCAAAACAAACACATACAATCACAATCATCGTGTGCACAAACGATGACGTCCAAGTCTTAAGGACGATCAAAAATAGGGTGTCTATAGGTTGGAAGACATACACATTATTATAACATTGCCCTCTCATGGAGGAGAGTCCGAATCAACTAACTAGCTAACTAAGCTAATTAAAGCTAAGCTAATTATTATAAAACAAATGAAATTAGCTAAACTACCTAACTAATAATTACAACAACAAATGAATTAATTAACTATGCTAGCTAATCAAATTACCACACTTTACCAAATTCAACTAGCTACAATTAATTAATTACAATAAACATTTAAGCTAAATATTTAAACTAAACAGGCTTAATATGCAAGGAATGTTCATGCACGTGCTCAGTTTCCACCCGAAAAGGCCACTATTTTGCTTCCAAAAGGTCTCTGTTGCACAGTAGAACACTTACACTTTTGTCCACCTCCAGAATAGCTCTACTCTGCTCTGCTAAAAAAACACACTGTTGGATTTTGCATTGGTAGCCAGCTGTAACAGCGCCCGCGTGGGCCTCATGCTACAGTTCGGACTCGATTTGTGTCACGGTTCTAAATCTGAACCAAAGAGTCCAAATCTGGCAAATCGTTTTGAGAAACAGATTTTTGAAAAAAGTAGTGCCAAACATGGACTGCTTTGCCAGATACAGAGTCGCCACCTAAATATTTTTTAAAATGGGGAAATTTAGGAAACCCTGACTCGGTGCCGAAGGCCACATGTCCGTCATCACCGGAGTTGTCTCGGCTCGGGAGCTTGGGTAGGATCGGGGAAGGTCAGCTATGAGCACCCCCTTTCGCCCGGTCCGAAGACCGGCCTCTACTAACCGTGATATCCAATTTTGAAAACGCTATGTGTTCTTAAACCAATTATTAGCCTAGAATTACTATGTTATGCGCGCAGCAAACAAGTATAGACTAGATTGCCTAATTCGGAAAGAAACATTGCATATCCGTTCATTTTGAAAATGCTTTGGAATTTGCTACTCGCAAGTAGGCTAAAACACGGATTTCAATGAGTTCTTCCAACTCAAACAATCCAACCTTCACCCATAGGCATTCAAAACAGCTTAACACATAAGCATCTAGCCACATGTTAAGCATACTGTCATGGCAACACTCACACGCATGCGGGATGCTAAAGCATAAACACTTACATAGTACTCCATGCCAAAACAAAGAACTTATTAGCAAACATGCATGATCCAAGTCCATGTTAAGTGCCTAATGTATTGCATACAGAATGTTGCTAGAATAGGCTCGGCTATCCTAAACATGTCATGTGAAAATGCACAATTATCACATATTCACTTTTTGATTTGAAGTACGAATGCAGTTAGCGTGATGTACCGAGCCTAATGCATATAATACAAAATGCATGAATGCACGCATGCATAGCATAAGGTATGCTGAATTTAAACATGCCCTAATCTACCATCATAAGCAGGTAAATAAAAGGGAAGAAAGACGTGAGGTTGGAAGACATACACACACTCACGCACACTTATTACAGATTTGCCCTCGCTCGGAGGGACCGAATAAACATTACAAATTAATTAACTACGCAAGCTAATTAATATTACAAATTGCCTAATTTAATTAACAAATTAAATAGACTAAGAAAAACAGTAAAACGCCTCGAGAAGCGCGTCGCCATGCACAAGCTGCCTCTGTTTTCCTTCCTTCACTCCTCTGGAGGCTGTCAAAACCTCAAGGTTACATCCCTGGGCACTGGGGAGTACCACCGGCAGAGTGAGATCATCACCGGCACTGGTATGTGGCCATCAGCACAAAATTGAAGCTGTCGGCAGAAAAAAGATTGCCGGCCGGCACCTTACACTGCCGGTCGGCAAAGAAAGCCTGCAGAACCTGCAACTCACAGCAACAGAGGGCAAAACAAGGTATGGCAGCACAATTCAAGGCATGTATGCACCAACCATGTCCCTTATCGTGATAATGACTCAAAGGGGCATGTGCCTCGATTCTCGGACCACCAATCACGCATTTCCATACATGATGGCCCAAAGAATCAAGTATGCAGCTTTGGTTTCAAATGCAATGCAAACCAATCAAACAAAACTCCCAATCCCTATCACCCAACTCAAGGGACAAGGAATGCATGCAAGATGCAATGCAACCTAGGCATACAAGCTAGGAATGCAACATGGCATGGCAATGAACTTATGCAATTATGCAAGGATACATGTGGCAATTCAAATGGATGGCAAGATGGGCTTATACATGAATTAGGCAGCTCTAATAAGGCCTAAAACAGTGGCCATAATGACCAAAACAAGAAGCCAAAACACATGCACACGTACACACGATTAAGGCCCAACACTTAGGCGCAAATTAGACAACACTCAAGCACACTTGAAAGGGGCAATCATGAACAATTAACATGCAACATGAGCTCTGAAATCATGCTGAAACAAACCTCAAGGATCACTTAAATGGCATTCAAATGACTCAAAACAAAAGCATGAATAAGCACCAAAACATGGAGCATTGCTACACAAGCTTATGAGGCATTAAAGAGACATGCAAGGCAATCCAATAAGCATGGAAATGGGACTGAAATGGCATGTAGGATGATCCCAAATCATCAAAATAATGTAAAGATGTCATGCTACACATGCACATACTCAAGGCCAACAAGCCCAAATACAAAGGAGCTATATCAAGCATGCCGAAATCAACCCAAACACTTAGGGACAGACCTAAAACATGTCAAGATAAGCACAAAATCTTCACAAATGCAAGCCTAAAACATGCTCCAACAAAGGCTAACAACCTAAAACATGTTAAGGCATAAATAAGGCATTACATGGCAACTATGCTAAGCATGCATGGAGTTCCAAAACCAACTTAAAATCATGTTATATTATGGATATATAAGCATGAAAAACAAACCAAACATGCTCAACACACACTCAAGCATAGGCTTCCTTAAGAGGCCAAAATATGCCCTTTTCAAGGACAACAAGGAGAGGGGGTGGCCCTCTCCTTCTTGGGACTTCAAGGCATCATCTTCACCACTGAAATCCCTCAAGATTTCAGTGGTGAAGAGACCCCAACACCAAAATCCCGGAGCTAGCACAAAATGGCTCAAAATGAGGCCTTTCAAGGCCTAAGGGTGGTCAGCAACCCTTAAACAACAAAACACTCTTAATAAACAATAAAGAGGGCCTAAAAACAGAACTTTTTTATGTTATACAATAAGCACAAAAACAGCTCTAAGATAGGTATAAAATCAATGCAAAAATGGGGGAAAAATGGACTAGATTCTCACCCTTGATGACCCCTTTACAAATGGTGCTCCAATGGCCTCCTTTGGCTCCAAACCAGTCAAGAAACTCAAGAACAAGCCCTTAGAACCCTAGTTTCAAGAGGAAGGTGAAACACTAGGTGTTTGTGTGCAATAGTAAGACACAAAGCACCTAGTGAACAAATGGGAGGGAAAGAGAGATAGAAAATGTATCTCACCCAAACCCTAGAACAAGAGCTCAACAATGGCTGTCTTTTGCTCCCAAAATATCTCTCTCTCTAACCTAAGTCTCTCTCTTAGCCACAAGAGAGAGCCTCTCTCTATATCTCTTGTAAAGCTTACAAGACAAGCTTTACAAGAGGGAGATCCCTCCATACACGTGTATGGAGGGGAGCAAAAGCAAGACAGCTGTCTAAAAATATCTGCAAAAGCAGATGAACAGCAATCGGCCGGCCAAAAATGCCATCTTGGCCAAAAAGAGTGCCGACCGGCACAATAAAGTGCTGACCGGCAACAAATAGTGCCGGCCGGCAAACTATATTGCCGGTGGCAGCAAACACCAGCCGGTGGCCTCTAGCCACTGCCGGTGGTGGGTAGGGATGGTCTACAAGCCCTACCCTGCCTCTCAAAGGCAAGATGCAAGTGTTTGGTGCAAAACCAGACACTAAACGGTCAAGTTCGGAGATTCTGAGGCAAGGCGCGTGAGCCGAGGCCTCCGGGAACTCCAAACGAACACAAACATGGATGATCACCGAGTGTTCAAACGGTGACGTCCAAGTCTTGAGGACGGTCAAAAATGGGGTGTCTACAGTTGCCCCTCTTTGACAAAACTCGAAAGTCATAACAATGACGGGAGTGAATGTTAAAGCCCAGAGACGACCCATTTTTGACAAGGCCGAAGACTTAGACAAACATGCAAGACAATCAAGATATGCGCCCGAAGGCAGGGGCAAAATGCAAGACAATGCATTGAGCCGAGCATAACTTATGATCATGCAAAGAAAGCTGTAATGAAGCAAACATGCGACAGTTTTAAGCTAGCATACCAAACTATACTGCAATGCAGAAAGGATGTAAGAGAATTATGAAATTCTCAATGCATCTCACTCGGGAGATACAATACCTGTGCGGCTCGTCTGGTTGCACCAACCTCAAATGAACCGTACATACCATATCGTGCCTGAAAAGAAAACAAACTTAACAGGTACAATATTGTTAGCAACATGCATGACAATGCAAGATGGAAACGAAATGCAATATATACAAAACAATGTATAAACAATGCAAATGAAGATGCAATGTAATTGAAACAATGCAAGCTACATGCAAAGCATTTGAATCGTGATCCAATCACGAGTGGTTCGAAACCACATCTATGTCAAATAGATTGATGAAGATAACAAGTCTGTCTACCATAGAACGGTCAACTGAACTATGAGCATTGTAGACAGACGCAAGAACAAGTATTGGGTGGAATTGACATGAGTGGGGAAACAACCCGCTGGAGAAAGGATTACGATCCTAATGCCGGATGCAAAAATTACACTACAATGTAATGGATGGATATGGCACGCAGGCCAAACCAAATCTTGCCTAGGAAAGGCATGTACACATACAGGCCATGTGTAACACAGAAAAGGTGCCGCAACCCTCAACCAACATATCAGCGTGGAATCGGCGCGATACACATGCAGAACTGTGTTTTAACATGAAAAGTAAGGGCACATACCGGACCAAGCTCAACTTGGAAAGGCGCAAGCCATAGGCGGAAGGTGATGCAATGAATGCATGCAATCTACAATGCAATATCTACAAATATGCAATGAAATGGATATGGATACAATGGATATGGCACGCAAGCCAAACCAAATCTTGCCTAGGAAAGGCATGTACACATACGAGCCATGTGTAACACAGAAAAGGTGCCGCAACCCTCAACCAACATATCAGCGTGGAATCGGCGCGATACACATGCAGAACTGTGTTTTAACATGAAAAGTAAGGGCACATACCAGACCAAGCTCAACCTGGAAAGGCGCAAGCCATAGGCGGAAGGTGATGCAATGAATGCATGCAATCTACAATGCAATATCTACAAATATGCAATGGAGTGGATATTTACAAATATGCATGACAATGCAGTGCAATGCGACCTACTGGGGAAAATGCAATGGATGCATGCAAGCTACAATGGAAATGCATGACAATGCACTATGATGCAATGACTATGATTGCAACTTTCCCTATCTTACTAACAGGGTGATATACTAGGTTAGTTCAGTATCCAGAACTGAGGCGTAGACATGCCGCCTCAACCTATGGGGCTTCCATACAGATTTCAAGCCGAGGGTAAACCTCTGGGTATTTAAACCAGACTTTAGTCTCGGAACTCCCGAACCTTTGCGTTCTAGGCATAAGCCGTTCGAACTCTAGTTTCCACCGTCCCAGTTGGTCTTCTAGGAACTTATCGCAAACACAGGCAGGTGGCTTTACCATACCACCGAAAGTCGTTCGGGCACGATAAACACCAAAGGAATTGCACCTTTAGAGGATTTAAGGTCTCCTAGACCGTGCGTGTTTAAGGTCTCGCCAGACCGTTAAATACCTGTCCGGTTCGTCTGGTCGCTCCAGCCTCAAATGAACCGTACATACAATATCGTTCCTGGAAAGAAAACAAGCTTAACAAGTACAATATTGTTAGCAATATGCATGACAATGCAAGAATGAGGCACGCATGCCGTATGGAATGTAAGTTGATGCAAATGGACTTATATGCCAAATAAAAAAACGTGCACATCAATGCACCGGAGGTTTCGCACCTCCCAAGGATTTAAGGTCTCCTAGACCGTACGTGTTTAAGGTCTCGCCAGACCATGGGCAAAATGTAAGTGTGGTGCACAAAACAGTGCGATGCGCAAAACAGCGTGATTGAAATACAATGCACAAAACAGTACGACAATTTGAAATGCACAAAACAGTGCAATGCGCAGAACAGCGCGAGTGAAATACAATGCACAAAACAGTGCGACAATAAGTGTGACACGCATGCCACGCGGAATGTAAATGGGCTTAAATGCGCAACAACGCACGTATTCCAGAATGCATGACAATGCATGGAATGGAAATGCAATGATGATGCATGAGAAATGTGCACGACAATGCAAAGGGGTGCGTGTTGCAATGCATGTAACACGTGCATAACAATGCAAATGTGTGGCGCATGACAGCGCGATGTAATGCACCGAAGTAGTGTGATGAACTCGTGCAACACACATGGGGCAACTTTTGAATTTAAAAGGATACAAAAAGGATACACCTTGCACGAATTCGAGCGCCACACACTGAAGCCACGGCCTGCGGTCAGAACGGAGGCCGGTTGAACGTCGGAGATGCACTTTCTTGCACTTTCTTGAGCTATGAAGACCAAAAACAACTCAAATGGCCTAAACAAGGCTGTGGGAACCCCACCGGCCGAAAGGGGATGCCACCGGCCGGCCACCGGCATAAAAACAATTCTATCGGCACAAAAAAGTGCCGGCCGGCACAAAACATTGTC
Source organism: Camellia sinensis (assembly GCF_055761805.1). Classification (NCBI taxonomy): domain Eukaryota; kingdom Viridiplantae; phylum Streptophyta; class Magnoliopsida; order Ericales; family Theaceae; genus Camellia; species Camellia sinensis. The sequence continues at coordinate 22,757,946 of NC_138975.1, read as the reverse complement.
GACCGGTAAACAGTTGCTGATGCGGGGCAGTTTTGACTTTTCACTTTGGGTGTTTTAAAATAGGGCTTCAAGCCCTATTTCCTCACTTCTCCACCGCCGAAATCCCTTGCCCTCTCTCTCTAGAGTGTTTCTCTCTCGTTTTTCGCCCGTTTCTTCGCGTTCTACGCTCGTTTCGTCGTCGGATTCGCGATTCTCTTCGCGTTTCGGACATTTTCCACCGACCACATTTTCGTTTCGGTGCCTCTTTTGGCGTTCCCGCCTTTTCGGGGTTTGTTTCCCTCACTTTCCTCTTCATTCCTGTGCCTTTTCACATTCCGGCATTCCCGGTCATTTCCGACCCTCTCAGGAGTTGACTTTTCAGTTGACTCTTCGTATTCCAGCCCGGTTTTCCTTTTCCCGACCATTTTCACACCATTCTCTATATGGCGGACGACATTCCACGTGGCGGGACTCCCCTGGACCCCGAGATGGATCCCGGGGTCGAGCTCTTACCACTGAGCGAGCGCCCGTTCGACCCGGCGACCTACCGGCCGGCGATCCATATTCTGCCCCCCGACGGCCTGCGTCAGTTCCGGAGCTTCGAGAGGCATGTGGCTCCTGAGCTACTACTGCGTGAGCCTACCTCCCACCTTTCATTCGGCACTTCCGAGGTAACTCTTTGTCTTCTGTTTTACTTTCCGCAATGTAGGATACAAAAACTGTCATAGTTAGTTGTACTCTTTAACTGCTTAAATTTGATATACCGTAGACCGTAGTTGACTGTAAACATACATACAACTGATATCTGTTTGAGACTGACACATGCACACACACTGCACTAGCCCTGAATCACTCAAACACACTGCACTCACTGTATTCTACTGCACACACACTGGCACCCAGTATTTGTCTGAATCCGTCAAACTTGCACACATGCCACATCTGTTCTGAAACACCCAAACACGCTGACACAGCACACGTATTTCACTGTAAGCACACCGGCACCCGGTATTTGCCTGAATCTGACAAACTTGCATACATGCTATATCTGTCCTTTCAAAACTGCATGTTGAATGTTGTCTTGCAATTGTTATTTTCTGTTTACAGGAGGGTTCCCATACCATTCGCGGGTATGGGAATACTGGTGCACGGGAGTGGTATGATGAGCTCCCTGACGCAGTCCGACGCATCGTAGACCGAGCGGGCTTCGGGACCTTTTGCCGAGGGCTCTCCAGATTGTCCACATGCAGACCTCTCCTCGCCGCTCTGGCGGAGATGTGGTGGGACACCACCGATTCTTTTCATTTCTCTGCAGCAGGGGATATGACGATGACCCCTCATGACTTCTCGATGCTCACTGGCATTGGGGTAGGGGGGGATCCGATCCCTTTTGACACAGACATGGATGAGTGGACCGCCGCTCAGGTCCATCTACTGGGGGAGGCGTGTAGACACCCCATTTTTGACCGTCCTCAAGACTTGGACGTCACCGTTTGAACACTCAGTGATCATCCATGATTGTGTTCGTTTGGAGTTCCCGGAGGTCTCGGCTCGCGCGCCTTGCCTCAGGATCCCCGAACTTGACTGTTTAGTGTCTGGTTTTGCACCAAACACTTTTGTTTTGCCTTAGAGGGGCAGGGAATGCCTTGTGAGATATCCCCATACACCACCGGCAGTGGCTGGAGGCCACCGGCTGGTCTTTTTCTTCCATCGGCTATTTTGTTTGCCGGTCGGCACACTTTATTGCCGGTCGGCATAATATGTTGCCGGTCGGCACTGTTTTTTGCCGGAATAGCCTTTTTGGGCAGCCGACCACTGTTCCTCCACTTTATGGAGATATTTTGTGCCAGCTGTGATAGCTGGCACCAACTCCTTTCCCCTCCATACACGTGTATGGAGGGATTTCCCTCTAGCCAAGCTTGTTGAAGAAGCTTTGCAAGAGGGATCCTTATAAGAGGGAGGCTTTCCTCTTGGTTCTAGGTTAGAAAAACAGAAGCAAAATCAGCCTTTAGAGATATAGATACATATTATCTCTATACCTCTCTCCCTCTCCCTTCTTGTGTGTGTTTCTTGGCCCAAAAGGTGTGTTTTACCTTACTTTTGCACCATTACACACACCATTACACCTTAGTCCGAGATTGAGGGGCTTGGGGGAGTTGTTTCTTGAGTTTTGGACTGGTTTTTATCCAAAGAAGGAGGTTAGGCCATTTGTTCTTCAAGGGTTCTTCAAGGGTGAGCATCTTCCCTTTTATTCCCCAAACTTGCATTGATTTTCTACCTATTTTGTTTATTGTTTTGGCTCTTGTGTATAACATAAAAAAGGCTCATATTTTCCTGCTCTAACACTTTCATTAAGGCCACTTTGTGGTTAGATTGCAAACTCACCCTCATAGGCCTTGTTTGGCCTATTTTGGTGCCTTTTTGATAAGGTTTCGTTCACTTCAGCATTTTGATCTTTTGATCACCAAAAATCAGTGTATTTTAGTGTCAAAAAAGTTGGTTTGAAGTCTTGCATAGGGGAGGGACACCCCTCTCCCTTTATGGTTTTGTTTCCTTGCTTTTTGGGCTCAAAAGGATAGCATGTGTGCTTGTTGTTTCTTGGCTTTATTTCAGCACTTTTTTAGGCATCTTAGGTCTTACATAACCTCTGTTTTTGGCCGGATTTGGCCCTCTTGTATGCTTGTGATATTTGCTTTGTATTGCTCCATCTTGCTTAAAAATACATCCCATGATTAGGCCATGATTTTTGTGTGTGTTGGCTTGGTTCTATGGAGCATTTAGCATTGTTTTTCCATGCTTAACATCTGTTGGTTATCAACTTGGTCATGTTTAGCATGTTTGTTAGAGTTGCTTTGTATTTTGGCTTGGAAGCTTTGAGCATTTTGACCTCTAGCATGCATGGTTGTGTTTACCCTCTTGATTTGGCATCATCTAGGGTCATATTTTAGTCCAAGAATCATGCTTACATGTGTGCATGCATGGTCTTTTTCATGTCTTGAGGGTGTGTCCTCTTATGCCTAAGAATGAGCCTTAGTGTATTTGCTTCATGGGGGATATCTTAGTTGCCATATTAGGAGCTTTTGGGGTCCTATTTTGCATGCATAGATTCTGTTTTTACTTGTCTTGATCATGCCATGAGTGGTCATGTCATCGAAGGTAAGTTGTCTCCTTGTGTGCCTTAGCTTTGGGACCATGAATTTGCTTGTTAACATGAGTTGATTGTCTATCATTTTGAGCACTCTTGGGCACCGTTTTGAGGAGGGTAAGGGTCTGCCCTTTTGCCATTTTTAAGCCCTCTTGCATGCTTACTCCATGTTCGTTGCATAGTTGTTCCATTAAGCTTTGTAGCACATCAATCCCATAGTCAATTTGGTCCATGTTTGCACCATTTTTGTACCTTGTATGCTTAGCATTGTACATTTGTCATGTTGGTTGCACAATGTTTGTTGTGCTTTATATCTTGGTGGCATGATGTATTTGAGCCTCGTTGAGCATTACATGCATTGCATTTACTTGGTTTGGGGTGTCAAACTAAGTTCGGGAATCAAGGACCATTCATACTTCAAGTGATGCAACGCGCCTTGATTCCCGGTCATCGGGACCTTTGACTCTAACTTGATAAGGCCTCGGTTTTTCATGTTGTTTGTTGCATGCATTTTCATATCAAATGGCAAATTCGATCCTTTGACTGATCATGTACCATTGATGATTCAAGGATCGAAAGTCATGCTTCTTTGAGTCTAAAATATGATAAGAAGTAGGACCATGCTTACATGTGTCCAAAAACTCCATACTATGCACTGCATGTCCTCTGTTTGCTGTCAAACTGTCTATTGCAGGAAGTTTCTGCCGACCGGCAGAATTTAGTGCCGACCGGCACTATCTGGAGTGCCGATGAATCTGATAAAGTGCCGACGGGAATTTCGGAGTGCCGGTGGCAATTCTATCTGGCCGGTGGTGCTCTGCAGGATGCAGAGAGCTTGTTCCAGCACTTTGGAAATTTTCAGAAAGACAAGGCAGTACAAACAGAGGCGACAAGAGCATAGTACGGGTTTTCCGGGCAGGACGGATTCGAGCATGCATCATCTGCGCGCCCCGAGGCAGAGGCTGTGGCCACCCTCTTCATTCTTTTGCTTCCTTTTTTTAATTAATTAGGAAATTTTGTAATAATTTTATTTGTTCATTATTTTGGGACTGTAATATTAATTCGAACCCTCTGAGTGAGGGTAAACATGTAATAAGTGTGGGTGAGTGTGTGTATGTCTTTCAATCCCCGTTTCTTTCTTCCCTTTTATTTACCAGCTTATGATGGTAGATTAGGGCATTTTTGAAATTAGCATACCTTATGATATGCATGCGTGCATTCATGCATCTGTTAACATGCACCGGGCTCGGTACATCATGCTAACCGCATTCGTATTTTCAAAATCCAAAATTGAATACATGAATTAGTTGGTTGCATATCGTATGCCATATTTAGGTTAACCGAGCCTAACTAGAATTGCACCTTGTATGTGTTGCATTAGGCAAAATAACATGAACTAGGACACGCACATTTGCTAACTAGTTTATTGTTTTGGCACGGAGTACAATGTAAGTGGTTATGCTTTAGCATCCAACATGCGTGTGAATGTTGCCATAAGAGTATGCTTGCCATGCGGCTAAGTGTTTACATGAGATAAATTGCCTGAATGCCTGTGGGTGGAGGTCAAAATGCTTAAATTGGGATAATGCGTTAAAACTATATTTGTTAAAGCCCACTAGATAGTGGCAAAACCGTCTTTTCTAAAAAGCCTACTTGAGGGTGGCAAAATCTGTATTTTAGCCTACTCGCGAGTAGCAAACCTTTTTCAAAACAAACATGAAATGTTTTGTTCCAATTTGGGTGATTTGGTCTATACTTGTTTGTTGTGCGCATAACATAGTAATTCTAGGCTAATAAATGGAATAAGAACACGTAAAGTTTTCAAAAACGGATATCACGGTTAGTAGAGGCCGGTCTTCGGACCGGGTGAAAGGGGGTGCTCATAGCTGACCTTCCCCGATCGTACCCAAGCTCCCGAGCCGAGACAACTCCAGTGATGACGGACATGTGGCCTTCGGCACCGAGTCAGGGTTTCCTAAATTTCCCCATTTTAAAAATATTTAGGTGGCGACTCTGTATCTGGCAAAGCAGTCCATGTTTGGCACTACTTTTTCAAAAAATCTGTTTTCTCAAACGATTTGCCAGATTTGGACTCTTTGGTTCAGATTAAGAACCGTGACACAAATCGAGTCCGAACTGTAGCACGAGCTCCAATGAGGGCGCTGTTACAGTTTCTGGCGACTCTGCTGGGGAGTTTTAGAGAGTTTGACTCAAATTCATGATATCCTGTTTTGATTTCATTTATGTGTTTCTTTGCATTGCATGTGCATTGGTGCGCCTAGGAACACAGTGTTTGCCATCTGCCATTCCTGAACGGTTTGCCGGAGGCTTGTCTTGTCAAGGCATGTCCATAAGGCTGACCGGCTATGGGCTCTGACAGTATGGGAACACAAACCCCGGTTTTACCGGGGCACCCTTTCTGACCATTCGACCTAGTGCATATTCGGAACCATAGTGACCATTCCAAGCTAGGACAGGTTGCTTACCCGATGCTAAGTTGTTTGAAACCGCTGCGTGCGTAGTGAAACCCTAGCTCCTGACAAAATAGGACAGGGAAACCCTACCCCAACATAGGGGTGTTTTGGCTCTCTTTACTTGTTATGTGCTGTTAGAATGTATTTCTGCAGGGAAATGAGCACACCAGTTTGTAAGTATGGGCATCTGGCCTGAGGGCATCAGTATCAGTTTTAAGAAGAATCGGTTATCTGCGGGAATCAGGGCTCAGTATTGGGAATAGAAATTTTGAGAACAGTGGTCGGTATCGGGGAACCGTGTGCTCGGCTTATCGACTATGTGTTTTGAAAATCCAACTGTATATTATTTGTTTATTTTATGCTGTTGTGCTGTCCGGTTGTTGGTTTATTTATTGCTTTATTTATCTTTTTACTAGGTAGTTTAGCATCATTGCGTCTAACCCAGTAGACATTCCCCAAGCACTCTGGATCAGAGGTCGCCGGCTCCATCGATCTGAGGATCTGATAGAAGGACAACCAGTGTACCATTCTCTACCCCCGGTTACTAAACGGAAAGCAACTAGGCAGAGGATATCGGTTCAGCAATCGGTACAAAGGGCTTCGTCTACCCCACCTGTGTACAGTAGGGATCAGGATCCCGTTTCACCCACAGAGAGGGAACACATACCAGCAATTCAACCAGAGCAGAACAATATGGCTAGCTTAGAGGAGATGGTGCGCCAACTTCAGGAAAGCATGAAAATGATGCAGCAAGATGCTGCCCGACAGGCAGAATTTGCCAGGCAACAGGCTACAGTGATGAGTGAGCAAGCGGATTTAATTGGGAGATTGCAACAGCAAACCGGGGCATCACCTTCGCAGCAAATCCCTCCTCCATTAAGGGTTCCAATACCCGAAGAAACACCAAACGCCCGGAATGTCCAAGAAGATACAGACATCCCAACGGGGCCGGCTCCACCCCCGATTCCGCCTCAACAATCCAAGGCAACCACTCCCATTAACGTATCAGATTCTCCCTTTGAGTCTGAGATAGACCCCATGACATTAAAAATGCACAAGCTTGAAAAGCTGTTCAAGAAATCTCAAGGTGCGAAGTCCATTCCGGACATTGGAGATGGGTACATCGACACAGCCGTGACGCTGCCAGATCGATTTAAGATGCCCCAAATTGATCGTTTTGACGGGTCTGAGGATCCCATGGTACACCTGCGACTGTTTTCAGACGTCCTAAGGCCAATGGGCCTCACCAGATTGCAGAAACTATCTTTATTCGGCCGGACCTTGTCAGGTGTGGCGTCCGCATGGTATGCCAAGTTGGGGGACGACGTCAAGAGAAACTGGGACGAGATGGCTGAGGCCTTTATCCTGCAGTACTCGTATAACACACAAATCGAGATCACGACCCGGGATCTCGAGACAACGAGGCAAGAACCCAAGGAAAGCTTCTCAGAGTTTGTAACTAGATGGCGGGCTAAAGCTTCAATGATGACCTTGAGACCCACAGACAAAGACCAGATTCGGATGATTGTGCGCAATCTTCAGCCGAAGCTAATGCAAAAGATGATTGTAGTCCCCTTTCCCACCTTTGCTGATTTACATGAAATGGGGGTGCAGATCGAGGATGCCTTGAGACAAGGTTGGATTGATAATGATCGAGACCAACCCCGCAGAAATTTCAATCGTAGTACTAATACAGGCCCGAGTGGCGCTGCGACTGCCAGGACCTCTGAAGTAAGTATGGTCACCACTAACCCTTCCCCGAGAAATACAGCAGCCACACCATTCTCCGGCGCGTCCGGAAGCAATTCGCAAACAGCCAAATACCCTCCCAGAAACACCAGAACCTTTGCTCCACTTTATATGCCCCTGTCCAAAGCTCTGGGGGTTTTAATCAGGAAAGGGCATCTGAAGCCCCTAGAGCCGCGGCCCTTACCAGAAAGACTACCCGCCACCCACAACCCAGCCAAATATTGTGCGTTCCACCAGCAGCATGGTCATGACACTGACCTATGCTTTCGTTTACGTCATGAGATTCAAGATCTCATTGATAATGGGGTGATTCTTCCCCCTGAGAAACCTAATGTTACCACAAATCCTCTCCCCGCACATAACCAAGTTCCACCACCCAAAAGAGTCAACTTCATCCACACTGGGGTCGTATCCTACGATCCCAGTATCTACATCACACCCTCCTACCTACCTAAACCTAAAGTTTTCCTCCCCGATTGCACCGATTTGTGCATGACGGACATCTCCATAACCCAACCCAAGCCAGTGGTGGTGACCATCGAGAACAAGAAAGGGGTTGTCAAACCAGGGTCCGTGGAGCCTGAGAATGATGTTGGGAATGCTTACAATCCGAATGACTACATTTCACCCGTGGGCCAGAATAGACCAAATGTCGAATTTCCAGTCGGGGGAGAGCTGTGTGTAATCCGAGGGGACAATTCAGGACAGGAAATGGATGATTTGACAGCCGTGGAAAAGGACGTTGTCAAGTCCCAATTTCATGATGACCAAGACTCAGCCATCAACTGGTATGATAATGAAGAATCAGCAGAGGCCACGGGGTGGTTAGATGATCAGCCGGATGTAATAGGGGAGTTCCAGTCAGAACAAGGCCCGGCAGGGGCAGGAATGTCACCAACGCCCGGGAGTGTCGAAAAGCAGAATACATCGCCGGAGAGCGCCAGCGTCGAGAGTTTCGCTCGGGAATGGAGCATTTTAAGTACAGGGATCAGTGAGCAATCTACTGCATTGACAAAGCCAGAACAAGAAAGATTCAAGGATTCTGAGAGGATTAGAAAAGCAAAAGGCCACGTAGGGGTCGAAACCGCCGCAAGTACGGAAATGGAGGATGCTGTGAACATAGGGGTAAGAGGTACTGTGAGTATCGAGACAGTTGTGCCAGAACCAGACAGATGCTTGTCAGTCGCAGATGGTATGTGGTGGGAAGACGACGATCTATGTCTTGCCCACACGGACGAGGATTGGAAAGGTAACCAACCAGATGATACCTGGTATATCGGCGAAGTCGATCACATGACTAGGAGTGGACGGTATTTCAAGCCTCCACACCTAGATCAACCAGAGGCGTCTGGGAAAGATAATGAAGCAGAGAAACAAAAGGAGAAGCAACTCGAAGATGAGGCCGTATTGAGACAATTGAAAAAGGTACAAGCAGACATCTCCATCTGGGGACTGCTTATGGCTTCTCGAGTACATAGACAAGCTGTCCTTACAGCCATGGACAAGGCCAAGCTGTCCATAGACACCATGCCCGAGCAGCTGGTGGGATTAGTCTTTTCAGGAGGGAATTCCCCAGCATTGAATTTTTCTGACAAAGAGCTGCCACCCGAGGGTGCAAACCATAACAAGCCGCTCTACATCTCTGTCGAGTGCAGAGATAAATGGATACCTGTGGTACTTGTCGACACGGGATCCGCTATCAATGTCTGCCCGGCAAGGACAGCTTATGCGATTGGTTTGAAAGTCGCGGATTTTATACCAACGGCCCATGTAATTCGGGCGTATGATAACACAAGCCGGGAGGTAATGGGGACAGTTAAGATTCAAACAAAGGTTGGGCCCGGACAGCATGAGATAGATTTCCATGTCTTGGAGGTTCCTGCAACGTTCAACTTGCTTTTGGGACGGCCGTGGCTGCATCAGGTAAAGTCGGTCTCCTCTACCTTACATCAAGTGGTGAAATACCCCTATGGGAAGGGAGTAGCCATTGTTTTTGGAAATTCATCAATTCATCCACCACCAGAGGTGTCTACGCCTGTTCTAGAAATTGAGCATGGCATAGAAGATGTGTTCATATCAGGTTTTACCTTGGCCGAGGCTCGGGTTGTACAGAACATCATGGCAGCTAACGAAGGGGTGTATGTCAGCGCCCAAGCAGTTTATCTCATGAACAAACTCCAGCACATCCCCGGGATGGGATTAGGCAAGAGCGGTAGGAAAGGTGCCGCAGCATCGACCGAGGTGCCACATAACCCCCATACCTTTGGTTTGGGCTACTTGCCCACCAAAGAGGATTGGATAAGGAAAGGAAAGGAAATGGCCAGAAGGGCCAGGGCGAAACAGATAGGGAAGCCCTTTGACTTGATGCACCAACCCATTCGGGGGACCCTGAACGGACGTTTCGTCCGGGAGGGGGAGGACTTTCCGTTCTGTGGCTTCCCGGAGCCGTGGCTCAATGCGGAGAAGAAGCGCGTACCGGGATTTGAAATTTTCTTTGATTTACAGTTACTTGAGGATGACATCGCCGAAGGGCAGGCAGATCTATCGGCTGAGGCCAAACAAAGTAAGGAGGTGCAGTCCGAGGACGCTGAAAATGAAATGGGGGCAGCGCTGGCATGTCTGCTGTCAGATCCTCCGATCGAACAGAGGTGCTTGGGGGATAGCTCCTCGGTATGTGTGATTGGGAATGAAGCGGCTGCGGGTCTACCATCAGCTATTTTGGATGCATCCATCGCACCTTCTCTCATCTGGCAATATGAAGAAGGCTTTCTATCAAGCAGCACCGGGTCAGGTAGTGAGCCGGAATCTGATTCTACCGAATCTTGTACGTCGGAATCAGATTCCAGCTCAACTGAGTCTGAGTCCGGTATTCCCGGGGGTGATAACCCGGATACCACAGTCCTGTCTAGATCGTCTTTTTCATTTTCTTTTGAGTCTGTTGTAACGGAAGAATCCGACGGCTCGAAAATATTTAATGAGAACGACGTGTGTGTGGTTTCGGAGTATTTTTCTGTGCCTTTGATTTATTGCTTAAATCAGGATTTTCAAAATTTTGATGAAAACGACGAGGAAGAAATTCCTCCGGTTTTGCAACGGTTAATTGATCAAGAGCAGGAAAGATTTGTTAAACCTTTAATGGATGAAATCACCACTGTGAATGTTGGTACTGAGAAGGACCCGCGGCTGGTCCAGATCGGGTCCACGTTGTCTTCTGAGGAACGCGAGCGCTTAGTCGCTTTGTTAAAAGATTTCAAAGATGTTTTCGCGTGGTCCTACGAAGACATGCCTGGAATCGATCCTGAGATTGTACAACACCGGATCCCTCTTGATCCCGAGGCCCGACCTGTCAAACAGAAGCTCAGGATGATCCGCCCTGATTGGGCCATTAAGATCAAGGAAGAGGTCACCAAGCAGATTGACGCAGGCTTCCTGTTGGTGTCTGAGTATCCGACTTGGTTGGCCAACATTGTTCCGGTACCGAAGAAAGACGGCAGAATTCGGGTCTGTGTAGACTTCAGAGATTTGAACAGGGCCAGTCCGAAGGACGACTTTCCCTTGCCACACATCGATGAACTGGTAGATTTCACGGCAGGACATGCCTTGCTTTCGTTTATGGATGGTTTCTCAGGCTATAATCAGATAGTAATGGCGCTCGAGGACCGGGAGAAGACTGCATTCACTACCCCGTGGGGTACATATTGTTATCGAGTGATGCCATTTGGGCTGAAAAACGCGGGAGCTACCTATCAGCGGGCAGCAACTACGATATTGCATGATATGATCCATAAAGAGGTCGAGGTGTATGTGGACGACATGATTGTCAAGTCCAAAGAAAGAGAGGGCCACTACACCGCCTTACAAAAGTTTTTTCAAAGGATCAGAGAATTTCGGCTGCGGCTAAATCCCCAGAAGTGTACTTTTGGTGTTACAGCAGGAAAGATGCTAGGGTTTCTGATAACGCAAAGGGGCATCGAGGTCGACCCTTCCAAAATCAAGGCCATCTTAGAAATGCCACCACCAAGGACTGAAAAGGAGGTGCGAGGCTTTCTAGGTAAAGTGCAATTCATAAGGCGGTTCATCTCTAAACTAACCGTGACTTGTGAACCACTGTTTGGCCTCCTGAAGAAAGGAAAGAAATTCCAATGGGACGGCCGATGTCAAGCAGCTTTTGAGCAGATCAAAGAATATTTACAGAACCCGCCGGTATTGTCACCGCCAGAACCAGGGAGACCGTTGATATTGTATCTTTCGGTAACTGAGACCACCATGGGCTGCATGCTCGCACAGGAGTCGGAAGACAAAGTGGAAAGGGCTATCTATTATCTGAGCAAGAAGATGCTGGATTACGAGACCCGCTATACACCACTGGAGAAGGCTTGTTTGGCCTTGGTATGGGCTACCCGGAAGCTGCGGCACTACCTGTTAGCTCACTCTGTAATGTTGGTTTCACGTTTGGATCCCATCAAATATCTTTTTGAGAAACCAGCACTTACAGGTAGGCTAGCTCGTTGGTTGCTTTTGCTTTCCGAATTCGACTTGAAGTATGTAACACGCAAGTCGGTGAAAGGGAGAGCAGTAGCGGAGTTCCTCGCCGACCACCCGGTTGAGGGGGATGAAGCGGTTGAGTACCTATTCCCAGATGAAGCGATTCTGCATATCGAGGATGAAACTTGGACGATGTACTTTGACGGAGCGTCAAACCAGTATGGGTATGGGATAGGAGTGTTGCTGATAGCGCCTGACGATTCCCGTATCCCTTTGGCATTCAAGCTCCAGTTCAGAGTCTCGAACAATGAGGCAGAGTATGAGGCATGTATTGCTGGTCTGGAAGCAGCCCTAGAGCTAGGGGTAAGACGGTTGGACGTCATTGGGGATTCGAATCTTGTTGTGTCTCAAGCAAAAGGAGACTGGAAGGTCAAGGAGGAAAGGATGATAATTTACCACCAAACCTTGGATTTGTTAATTCCTCGGTTCGAGAAACTAAATTTCACCCACCTCATAAGAGAGAACAACAGGTTTGCAGATTCGTTAGCAACTCTATCTTCCATGATAGACATCCCGTCGGGAGTCCGGATGCGTCCAGTCATCATTGATCAAAAGTTTGCGCCAGCATACGAGTCAGTTTCCGCCATAGATGAGACCCAAGACGACAACCCCTGGTATTACGATATTTGGAACTTCTTGGAAAAGGAGACGTATCCGATAGGGGCAAGCACCAAGGATAAAAGGGCCATTAGAAGAATGGCTATTCAGTTCATCATCTGCGGAGGTAAACTGTACAAAAGAGGTCATCTGGGAATGCATAAGCTCTGTGTAGAAGCTGAAGAGTCGAAGCGCCTAATGGAGGCCATCCATGGAGGAGAATGCGGTGCACACATGAATGGAGTAATGTTGGCCAGAAAAATCCTTAGACAAGGCTATTACTGGTCGACCATGGAAGAGGATTGTATCGGCTTTGTTCGGCGATGCCACAAATGCCAGATCCATGGAAACCGTATGAACATCCCACCATCCAAATTGTACAATATGACTTCCCCGTGGCCGTTTTCCGTGTGGGGGATCGATGTAATCGGAGCTGTTACCCCGAAGGGATCGAACGGACATGAGTATATCCTCGTAGCGATAGATTATTTCACAAAGTGGGTCGAGGCCCAATCATACGCGGTGTTGAAGGCGTCGCACGTCGCAAAGTTCATCAGAAACAACATCATTTGTCGCTACGGGGTGCCAAATGAGATCATCTCGGACAATGGATCCCACTTTAAGAAAGAAGTGGTCGACTTGTTGGAAAAGTATAACGTGGCTTTTCATAAGTCATCTACGTATCGGCCGCAAACCAATGGAGCAGTTGAGGCCGCCAACAAGAACATCAAGCATATACTGCGAAAAATGGTGGAGACCTATCGAGATTGGCCAGATAAGTTTCCGTTCGCTCTGTGGGGCTACAGGACTTCGATTAGAACTTCTACCGGAGCAACTCCGTATTCGTTAGTTTATGGAATGGAGGCTGTTCTACCTATTGAAATTGAAGTTCCGTCTTTACGGGTATTGGCCGAATGTCAGATAGCTGAGGCAGATTGGCAGCAGAGCAGGTTCGAGGAACTAATGCTCTTTGATGAAAGAAGACTGAAAGCACTGTACCACGTTCAGAGTTATCAGCGCAGGATTGCTCGGGCTTTTAACAAGAAGGTTAAGTCCAGAAATCTAAAGGAAGGGGATTTGGTACTCAAAGACAACCGAGCTCCCATCCACGACCCGAGGGGCAAGTTCAGACCCAATTGGACTGGTCCCTACATCATCAAAACCATCTGGTCAGGCGGAGCTGTGGTTCTAATGGACTTAGATGGCTTAGAATTCTCTCAACCGATCAATATGGACAAGTTGAAGAAATACTACCCTTGAGAGGCTCGCTAGGCCGAAAACCCGAAAGGGAGACCTAGGCAAAAGTTAGAGCACAAAAAATTAGAAAATATAAAAACTGAGCTCGCAAGGCTGAAAACCCGCAAAGGGCGGCCTTGGCAAAAGTTAGAGCGCAAAAGGAGAGTGAAAATACTCGAGTGAACCCGAGCCGGAACTACGTAAGGCTTGATTCCCATGTTTGGGATACGTAGGCAGCTTCATCCTGAAGTTCAGCCATGACACTTCCCCGATCAACTTTGTCCATTTGATCATCTCAGCCATCTTTGTCCATCAGCATTCGTTGGAATCTCCGGTGCAGTGCCACTCAGACTAGGGGCAACTTTCCGTTGCTATGCAATGCTGCGGCGCTCTTCAGACTAGGGGCAACTTTCCAGTTGCAGGAATTTGGGGTTGTGCATCTCAAGCGACAGATCTCAGGCGTGTCCAGTTCTGATCCACGTCAAAAATACCTTTGAAAAGTTTTAATATAAGCGGACTTTGTTCAAATAAATCTTTTTACAACATTGACCATTTTTGGACCAAAGTGGAAAATTTTCAGTACCACAACTTTCAATTTCTTCGATTTCAAAACAGAGTTCTCCTGCTCTTACATACAATTGAAGTTGCTTTTTATTACATTCATGAAAGAAAACTTGAAAGTACTAATAAAGCAATAAATCTAGGGCATGGTCAAGTCAGGTGTTCCTGCGCCCCCTCCCAGAGCTGGTCGAAGCCTCTGATGCCAAGCTAGGCCCGATCTGTGCTTCTTCATTGAGCCAATCTATGCACTCGTCAGATAAAGTGCAACTAAAAGTAGGAGCGGGGGCCAGGAGTTCTCTCATCCTCCACGCAGTGGCCTGCCAAGCAAGCTGCGTGCCTCGGGCTGGAAATGCAGCAGGATACTCTATCCCCTCTGGCGGGCAGGTCTGATCATGGCCAAATTGGCGTCGAATCCGAAATGGGAAATAGAATACACAATGAGTGAGACCGACCAGTTGAATCCCAGTCTGCCGAGGCATATTGTAACTCATTGCCGGAAGGTTCAACCAAGAGCACCGCCAAGCAATACGGTCTGCGGACAAGTGGCACATCCAAGCGAACCACCATTCCTCATCCAAGGCATTAACTAGACGATGCCGGAAGAAGTAGCCGCGAGCTGAATATGCTGGGCAGGCGTCCACAACCTGCAATTTATCCATCAACCACACCTGGGGAGGGATTGAAAAATGAGAGATTAAAGAATAGAGAGATGTACGAGGAGAGAAAAGTGAGAATGGGGTTTTGTGAGAAAAGACTGAGCTCGAGGGCCGAGTGATGTGAGCAATACAGAAATGCGAGATTGGGTGGGAAATATTACCTGTAGCAATAGTGGACTCCCTGCCAACCTAGTCGCCTCATGACAGTAAAAGGCGTCTAGGCCCCTTAGGCCATGTTTGATTCACAATACTAATAGTGAGGTATTAATAATCCTATCAAATTAGTGTGGTATTAACTATCCCACCCCTACCCCATTACTAATTATCCTACAAATTTGTTGGATTAATTATCCATTGGATTAATAGTCCTAAACCAAATGTCAAAACAAACATAGGATGGTTGGGCCCACGGATTAATAATCCTAATCCCATACTTTAATCCTTCCAATCAAACATGCCCTTAGTGTCTCGGCCAGAACCATGGCGATACAGCTCTTGCCCTCTCTCAAGCCTTGGGCAACCTCAATCAGCCGGACACTAGCCCCTCCAGAGCCCGAAATGAACAGGAAATGAGACAGCATGCACAAGCAGAGCGCATGTCGCCGGAAGCCTTGCCAGTGATGGTTGCTGCGATCACCAGCATCAAAAAATCGATTGGCCAAACTCGGAATGTCTAACATCCCATCATCCGTCAAAGACCGAGCATCGCGCATGCTGAGTCCACACATGCGCCCTAAGGATTGGGCATGACCAAAATTAAGTTGGGGTAGGAGCTCCTCGTCGCGCTCGGACTCCATTAATGCTCGAAAGTCTTCAAAGGTAGGACATATCTCTTGCCCGGCGAAGCTAAAGACATGTGTCACCGGATTCCAAAATCTTGCCGCGGCGTGAAGAAACGGGAGATGCAACGGGGTACGACCCAGAGTGAATAGTGCATTTATGCCGAAACCTCGGAAATTCACCTTTTCCGAGCCATCCAAGCTAGCAATCCAAGCTGTGAGATTTTGAGCAAGAAACTCTTCCATTGGAGCAAATCAGTGTGAAAATGAGGAAAACTACGAAGCTGGGATCTTTTGTAGGAGATAATGTTGAGTGGGGAGACAGGTGTCAACATTCTGGTGGTTCCCCTCGTTTAGTGCCGACCGGCCAGAAATATATGCCGACCGGCATAAAAATATGCCGACCGGCCATTTCAGTTTGCCGACAAAACAGACATACGGCCGGTAGCCACTCCTTGCAGCCGGTGGTTCCTACACCGTGCCGGTGGGCTTCCTCCCTGGTCTCCTGAGCTGTTTATGCTAAGAATTGGGGAACTTCACCACCTCCAAATCCCCCCCGGCGATAAACTCTTGCGAAGTCACGCCCGTCTGCTTATCGAGTTTTGAACATTTGCTTATCGAGTTGTATTTCGCTCTCTTGTAGCTCTCGGTTCGTTTATCGAGTTGTATTCACACTTGTTTGGTTGTGTCATAGCTTTGTTTTGCTTATCGAGTTGTAAGTCGGTTCACTACCTGATTATTACGATGACGAATTTCCAAAATGAGTTCAATTTCGTTCACATTGTGGTGTGAAACCCTGCGATGCGATGCACAGAAGATCCACAAATGCAACACCTTTTGAATAAAATGATTAGTTTCATTCCCCATCACATGTTTTGCAAAGTGTATGAATTTTGAGAAAGAAAATAAACCTGCCTGAGGCAGTGCAATGTGCTTAAACTACTAGTAAAAAGGAAAATAAAACGTAGAATGGCAAGGTAGCCAAGTATCAGAACTGATACCGGTGAAACTCCCCTTGCGGTTAACGCACTTTCCGTATCTTTGTTCGGGTCAGCCGCGTTGTCGGACGCCCTCACAATACGGGAAATCACACCTTTGAAACGTGAACCTTTGAGTTGACCTCAGGCCACAACTTCTGCAAGCAACGCTCGATGCATGCGAAGAATGTCCCGCCCCGTATCCTTTTCATGCTTTGTGAGCCCCGCAAATTGTTTCGATTATGCTGTGTAATAGTACGTTCCTTTGATTGCGTAGATCGCATGTTTAATTCCATTACCTGCGTAAACCGCATGTTTTGATTGCGTAGATCGCATGTTTAATTCCATTACCTGCGTAGACCGCATGTTTTGATTGCGTAGATCGCATGTTTAATTCCATTACCTGCGTAGACCGCATGTTTTGATTGCGTAGATCGCATGTTTAATTCCATTACCTGCGTAGACCGCATGTTTTGATTGCGTAGATCGCATGTTTAATTCCATTACCTGCGTAGACCGCATGTTTTAATTGCGTAGATCGCATGTTTAATTCCATTACCTGCGTAGACCGCACGTTTTGATTGCGTAGATCGCATGTTTAATTCCATTACCTGCGTAGACCGCATGTGTTGATTGCGTAGATCGCATGTTTAATTCCATTACCTGCGTAGACCGCATGTGTTGATTGCGTAGATCGCATGTTTAATTCCATTACCTGCGTAGACCGCATGTTTTGATTGCGTAGATCGCATGTTTAATTCCATTACCTGCGTAGACCGCATGTCTTGATTGCGTAGATTGCATGTTTAATTCCATTACCTGCGTAGACCGCATGTTTTGATTGCGTAGATCGCATGTTTAATTCCATTACCTGCGTAGACCGCATGTTTTGATTGTGTAGATCGCATGTTTAATTCCATTACCTGCGTAGACCGCATGTTTTGATTGCGTAGATCGCATGTTTAATTCCATTACCTGCGTAGACCGCATGTTTTGATTGCGTAGATCGCATGTTTAATTCCATTACCTGCGTAGACCGCATGTTTTGATTGCGTAGATCGCATGTTTAATTCCATTACTTGCGTAGACCGCATGTTTAACTCCGTCACCAGCATAGACCGCATGTGTTAATTACGTAGACTGCTTGTTTAGTTTCATCGCCTGCGTAGACCGCGTGCTTGTGATCAATTTCGTCGCCTGCGTAGACCGCTTGCTCCGCTTGCCTAGTTGTATTTCAATATGCATTGTCATGCTCTCTATTTACTTCGCGCTGTCACGCATTTCGAGTACACCACTATTCTTGCATTGTCATGCATGTCGCTAACCATATTGTACCTGTTAAGTTTGTTTTCTTTGCAGGCACGATATTGTATGTACGGTTCATTTGAAGCTGGTGCAACCAGACGAGCCGCACAGGTATTGTATCTCCCGAGTGAGACTTTTTGAGAATTCCATAATTCTCTTACGTCCTTTCTGCATTGTAGTGTAGTTTGGTATGCTAGCTTAAAACTGTTGCATGTTTGCTTCGTTACAGCTTTCTTTGCATGATCATAAGTTATGCTCGGCTCCGTGCATTGTCTTGCATTTTGCCCCTGCCTTCGGGCGCAGATCTTATTTGTATTGCATGTTTGTCTAAGTCTTCGGCCTTGTCAAAAATGGGTCGTCTCTGGGCTTTGACATTCACTCCCATCATTGTTATGACTTTCGAGTTCTGTCAAAGAGGGGCAACTGTAGACACCCCATTTTTGACCGTCCTCAAGACTTGGACGTCACCGTTTGAACACTCGGTGATCATCCATGATTGTGTTCGTTTGGAGTTCCCGGAGGTCTCGGCTCGCGCGCCTTGCCTCAGGATCCCCGAACTCGACTGTTTAGTGTCTGGTTTTGCACCAAACACTTTTGTTTTGCCTTAGAGGGGCAGGGAATGCCTTGTGAGATATCCCCATACACCACCGGCAGTGGCTGGAGGCCACCGGCTGGTCTTTTTCTTCCATCGGCAATTTTGTTTGCCGGTCGGCACACTTTATTGCCAGTCGGCATAATATGTTGCCGGTCGGCACTGTTTTTTGCCGGAATAGCCTTTTTGGGCAGCCGACCACTGTTCCTCCACTTTATGGAGATATTTTGTGCCAGCTGTGATAGCTGGCACCAACTCCTTTCCCCTCCATACACGTGTATGGAGGGATTTCCCTCTAGCCAAGCTTGTTGAAGAAGCTTTGCAAGAGGGATCCTTATAAGAGGGAGGCTTTCCTCTTGGTTCTAGGTTAGAAAAACAGAAGCAAAATCAGCCTTTAGAGATATAGATACATATTATCTCTATACCTCTCTCCCTCTCCCTTCTTGTGTGTGTTTCTTGGCCCAAAAGGTGTGTTTTACCTTACTTTTGCACCATTACACACACCATTACACCTTAGTCCGAGATTGAGGGGCTTGGGGGAGTTGTTTCTTGATTTTTGGACTGGTTTTGATCCAAAGAAGGAGGTTAGGCCATTTGTTCTTCAAGGGTTCTTCAAGGGTGAGCATCTTCCCTTTTATTCCCCAAACTTGCATTGATTTTCTACCTATTTTGTTTATTGTTTTGGCTCTTGTGTATAACATAAAAAAGGCTCATATTTTCCTGCTCTAACACTTTCATTAAGGTCACTTTGTGGTTAGATTGCAAACTCACCCTCATAGGCCTTGTTTGGCCTATTTTGGTGCCTTTTTGATAAGGTTTCGTTCACTTCAGCATTTTGATCTTTTGATCACCAAAAATCAGTGTATTTTAGTGTCAAAAAAGTTGGTTTGAAGTCTTGCATAGGGGAGGGACACCCCTCTCCCTTTATGGTTTTGTTTCCTTGCTTTTTGGGCTCAAAAGGATAGCATGTGTGCTTGTTGTTTCTTGGCTTCATTTCAGCACTTTTTTAGGCATCTTAGGTCTTACATAACCTCTGTTTTTGGCCGGATTTGGCCCTCTTGTATGCTTGTGATATTTGCTTTGTATTGCTCCATCTTGCTTAAAAATACATCCCATGATTAGGCCATGATTTTTGTGTGTGTTGGCTTGGTTCTATGGAGCATTTAGCATTGTTTTTCCATGCTTAACATCTGTTGGTTATCAACTTGGTCATGTTTAGCATGTTTGTTAGAGTTGCTTTGTATTTTGGCTTGGAAGCTTTGAGCATTTTGACCTCTAGCATGCATGGTTGTGTTTACCCTCTTGATTTGGCATCATCTAGGGTCATATTTTAGTCCAAGAATCATGCTTACATGTGTGCATGCATGGTCTTTTTCATGTCTTGAGGGTGTGTCCTCTTATGCCTAAGAATGAGCCTTAGTGTATTTGCTTCATGGGGGATATCTTAGTTGCCATATTAGGAGCTTTTGGGGTCCTATTTTGCATGCATAGATTTTGTTTTTACTTGTCTTGATCATGCCATGAGTGGTCATGTCATCGAAGGTAAGTTGTCTCCTTGTGTGCCTTAGCTTTGGGACCATGAATTTGCTTGTTAACATGAGTTGATTGTCTATCATTTTGAGCACTCTTGGGCACCGTTTTGAGGAGGGTAAGGGTCTGCCCTTTTGCCATTTTTAAGCCCTCTTGCATGCTTACTCCATGTTCGTTGCATAGTTGTTCCATTAAGCTTTGTAGCACATCAATCCCATAGTCAATTTGGTCCATGTTTGCACCATTTTTGTACCTTGTATGCTTAGCATTGTACATTTGTCATGTTGGTTGCACAATGTTTGTTGTGCTTTATATCTTGGTGGCATGATGTATTTGAGCCTCGTTGAGCATTACATGCATTGCATTTACTTGGTTTGGGGTGTCAAACTAAGTTCGGGAATCAAGGACCATTCATACTTCAAGTGATGCAACGCGCCTTGATTCCCGGTCATCGGGACCTTTGACTCTAACTTGATAAGGCCTCGGTTTTTCATGTTGTTTGTTGCATGCATTTTCATATCAAATGGAAAATTCGATCCTTTGACTCATCATGTACCATTGATGATTCAAGGATCGAAAGTCATGCTTCTTTGAGTCTAAAATATGATAAGAAGTAGGACCATGCTTACATGTGTCCAAAAACTCCACACTATGCACTGCCTGTCCTCTGTTTGCTGTCAAACTGTCTATTGCAGGAAGTTTCTGCCGACCGGCAGAATTTAGTGCCGACCGGCACTATCTGGAGTGCCGATGAATCTGATAAAGTGCCGACGGGAATTTCGGAGTGCCGGTGGCAATTCTATCTGGCCGGTGGTGCTCTGCAGGATGCAGAGAGCTTGTTCCAGCACTTTGGAAATTTTCAGAAAGACAAGGCAGTACAAACAGAGGCGACAAGAGCATAGTACGGGTTTTCCGGGCAGGACGGATTCGAGCATGCATCATCTGCGCGCCCCGAGGCAGAGGCTGTGGCCACCCTCTTCATTCTTTTGCTTCCTTTTTTTAATTAATTAGGAAATTTTGTAATAATTTTATTTGTTCATTATTTTGGGACTGTAATATTAATTCGAACCCTCTGAGTGAGGGTAAACATGTAATAAGTGTGGGTGAGTGTGTGTATGTCTTCCAATCCCCGTTTCTTTCTTCCCTTTTATTTACCAGCTTATGATGGTAGATTAGGGCATTTTTGAAATTAGCATACCTTATGATATGCATGCGTGCATTCATGCATCTGTTAACATGCACCGGGCTCGGTACATCATGCTAACCGCATTCGTATTTTCAAAATCCAAAATTGAATACATGAATTAGTTGGTTGCATATCGTATGCCATATTTAGGTTAACCGAGCCTAACTAGAATTGCACCTTGTATGTGTTGCATTAGGCAAAATAACATGAACTAGGACACGCACATTTGCTAACTAGTTTATTGTTTTGGCACGGAGTACAATGTAAGTGGTTATGCTTTAGCATCCAACATGCGTGTGAATGTTGCCATAAGAGTATGCTTGCCATGCGGCTAAGTGTTTACATGAGATAAATTGCCTGAATGCCTGTGGGTGGAGGTCAAAATGCTTAAATTGGGATAATGCGTTAAAACTATATTTGTTAAAGCCCACTAGATAGTGGCAAAACCGTCTTTTCTAAAAAGCCTACTTGAGGGTGGCAAAATCTGTATTTTAGCCTACTCGCGAGTAGCAAACCTTTTTCAAAACAAACATGAAATGTTTTGTTCCAATTTGGGTGATTTGGTCTATACTTGTTTGCTGTGCGCATAACATAGTAATTCTAGGCTAATAAATGGAATAAGAACACGTAAAGTTTTCAAAAACGGATATCACGGTTAGTAGAGGCCGGTCTTCGGACCGGGCGAAAGGGGGTGCTCATAGCTGACCTTCCCCGATCGTACCCAAGCTCCCGAGCCGAGACAACTCCGGTGATGACGGACATGTGGCCTTCGGCACCGAGTCAGGGTTTCCTAAATTTCCCCATTTTAAAAATATTTAGGTGGCGACTCTGTATCTGGCAAAGTAGTCCATGTTTGGCACTACTTTTTCAAAAAATCTGTTTTCTCAAACGATTTGCCAGATTTGGACTCTTTGGTTCAGATTAAGAACCGTGACACAAATCGAGTCCGAACTGTAGCACGAGCTCCAGCGAGGGCGCTGTTACAAGGCGCCACCCCTAGCTCGCCCAGGTTTCGTCCGATACTCCTGGTTCGAGGTCCAGTTTCGGGTCCAGCCCGTGTTGGAGGAGGAGGCGCAGATGACCCCGGAGGACGAGGAGAGGTATGCTCGCGGCTTCCTCATGTTCCTGTTCGGGACTACCATCTTCGCCGACCGGGCGAACATCGTGCCTCTCTGTCTTCTCAACGTACTGGTGGACGTCCGGGACATCCTGCACTATGATTGTGGCGGCGCTGCTCTGGCCACCCTTTACGGGTACATGAGCTCAGCTTCGCGCGGCAGCGGCCAGCTGCTTGGAGGCTATTGGCGGGCTTGGGAGGTACATTTCTTCTCCGCTTTTTCATTTCTGCCTCGTACTTTCTGTACTCTGTACACTGCACACACTGTAGTCTGCTCTATACTTGCTGTATACTGTACACACGGCACACACATACATTCTGCTTTACACTGACTGTATACTGCTCACACTGTACGCTGCACACAATACACTGCACAACACACGGCTCTGCCATTTCTGCTTTATCTGACGGTCATACTGACATCTGTTTTGCAGTTGTGGGTTTACGCCTACTTTCCTAGGCTTGCCCCCGTGCTAGTTGCGGAGACTCCCCTGGCCGTTCCCTTCTCGAGTCACTTCGACGGGAGATGCACCCGGCGACCACGGGAGACATTCGGCTTCTTCCGCCGATATTTCGACACCATCACCCCCGTGGAGGTATGCTTTACTTTCAGTTCATTTAAGCTTCGCTTTCCAACTGTATATTTCAATAACAGCAGATAACAAACTGTCTGTCATTTTCAGTTCACATGGCGGCCGTGGGCTCCTATGCCGGCGGCGATGCGGGGTCGGTTCCCTGGTGCGGAGGAGACCTCGCGTTTCTGGATTTTGCTTGAGGGTCCGGTATGTCGGGCTTGGTACCTGGGGGAGCGTTTTCTACGCCAAACCCTAGGGTTACCTGAGCAGATAGTCCCGGTTCCCACTCCTGCAGACATGAGGGAGACCGAGGGGCTCACCACTGAGCAGCTAGATGATTACTCCATCGGCTGGGAGGAGGCCGGCTTCCGAGGCACTGGAGACTATCAGGAGTACGTGCGCACGTACCTGATGCGCCCCCTGAGCGGCCGTCGAGCAGAGGGGTCCAGGCCTGTGGCATCGGCGGCTAGGGCCGGAGCGGGAGCAGGGGCTGGATCTTCGAAGAGGGCCCGGGTCCGTGGTAGGGGTGGAGTGCAGGGAGGACGAGGAGCTGGCTGGCCTGCCCTGCCTGCTGTACTGACTTTCCAGGGGCAGGGTGGGTCGACCTATCAGATCCCCTTCGCCCCTCCACCAGCTGGTCACGAGTTCATCGATGTCCCCGATTTACCTCCGGTATGTATTACTGCATTTTGTACAGTCATTTCATTTTCAGTCCATTATATATTCCACAGAATATTGATGCATCTGATACTTTTGCAGGCTTCTTCTGGGTATACCCGTCAGTCCTTGGCGATGAATGCCTCGATGATGGGGATGCTTCAGCGGACATTTGATCTCCTGGCCCTCTACAGCATACCGGTATGTCCTTCTGACGCTGGCCTCAAACCATTCATACACTGCTTCACATAATCTGATGCAGGGCACAACACCCCATACACTGATCTCACAGTATCTGACACACTGCATACACTGCATTCTGCACTGTTAAACTGCCCACGGCATTCCTACACTATACTCACACACTGCATTCCGCACTGATAAACTGCTCACAGCATTCCTACACTGTACTCTGCATTGCATTCTGCACTGATAAACTGTCTACAGTATACTGATGCATTTCCCTTTTGTGTACCTTTTCAGCCTCCTTTCCAGATTCCCATGGCAGGAGGTGCTCCAGCTGGACCTTCTGTCCCTGCTCGGGGGAGAGATGAGGAGGGCAGGATATTTCCCCGTACCAGGGGAGGGCGTGCTCATGTCGGGAGTAGCTCGCGAGCTCCAGTCCCGGACGATGATGATGACGAGGAGTCAGAGGCGGAGGCCGAGGCGGAGTCAGAGTCATCAGAGGAGGAGACCGAAGGCGGTTCTAGCTCGGGCTCTGACGACGATGCTGATGATGCTCCTGGACCCTCGTCCAGGAAGAGGACTAGGACGGACTGACGGCCCCCCGGAGTGCTCGACATGGATGCAGATTTTTGTCACCTTTTCTTCTTTGTACTTTTGCTTTTTTGTTGGTAGATAGATTACCTTGTACTGCCGCAGGCAGATTTTTGTTTCCAAAACTTGTACATTTGAAAAGATTATGAAATGAACAGATTTTCACTTAAAAAGTGTTTACATTTACATATCTTATGCATTGCATCGCATCTCATCATGTTACACCTCAATGTAAATGAAATTGATTGGTTATCTGAAAATTGAACACTCGCACTGTAATAACCAGATAACTTAAACAGCCAACAGCAAAATAACCCAAGCAACCCGCTGCCTGATTCTTGGACACACAGCCCTTACTCTGTTGGGGATTAGTCTGCATACAGCCCATAACACAGCATTCGTTTCATTCTGCACATGGCAAATTCTGAACAAACGGCCCAATCTAACAGGATGGACCTCAAAGATGGAACCGGTTGGAGTCGAAACACGTTCAAATGTAGAGAATGGCACAGCATTCTGAGCATAAATGACTTATGAAATTGAATGAGGGTGTTTCAAATCGGGATATCGAGCCTACGACTGAACACAGCGGGGAAGACTCAAATATAGGTGCACGACCTAAACACAACGAGACACGCTCGGAAAAGACTAAGAACAAAAGACGAGAGCGTCAAATCAAAGAAACACGACACACAGACGCGTGAACGAAGATGGGGGACCTCAGATCACGAGGGGCCAGTTCCTCTAGGCATTGTTTCCCACCCTTTCTGATTTGTGATTCTTACATCACTCAACTCTCAAGCTCGGATTTTCTCTCGAAACCCTTTTCCTTACTTTTCTCTCAACTTACACCTCTCTATTCTTCATTCTCTCATTTTCCATCCCTCCCCGGGGTCACTGATGAATGAACAGGGAGTTGCGGGTTCATGCTCAACACCGTTAGCTCACAGCTATTTCTTCTGACGGGCAGAGCGCCCTTCTGGCAAGTACGTCGATGACGGGGGAAAGACAGAACGCCTGGCTCGACCGTGCCCCTAGTTCATCATTTTAACCATTTTTTGTTTTTGCTTTCTACTAAAACAGTTTTGATCAAAATGAGAGTCGGATTAACGTACTTGTTCAATTTTTGATTTGAAAAGCGTGCAAGTCAGGCAGTAAGCACTGAAAGTTTTCCTTTTTGGGTCCAAGACAATGGTCCAGTTTTGGAAAATGAAATAGTTTTCGAGAAAATAGTCAACCTCAGTAAAAATTTTCAAAAACTATTTTTCAAACAGCTGATGCTCAACAAGCATGGAACTTACTCTTCGAGATGCGCAACCTCGGATCGGAGGCAATGGAAAATTGCCCCTGGTTTGAAGGGGGGTGGGAGGCAACGGAAAGTTGCCCCTAGTTTGAATGGCGGCTCACGGCGGCTCGTGGCAACGGAAAGTTGCCCCTTGTTTGGATGGTGCCACAGCAGTCTGTAAACAGTCTTCATTGGCGATGGTCGAACTCTCAGACACAGAGATGACGAAGACGGTCACAACACATATATGGACACAATCACCTTGAAGGGTGTCGGCCACTGGATTTTGAGATGAAATCGAAACCATTGCATGGACTGAGACGCTTATGAAAGCGTTGGGGGCTGGACTTCATGATGAAGTTGCCTACGTATCCCAAACATGGGAATCAAGCCTTACGTAGTTCCGGTTAAGGTACACTCGGGTATTTTAACCTTCACTTTGTTTGGCTCTCATTTTTGCCAAGGCGCCCAATGCGGGTTTTCGACCTTGCGAGCTTCTTTTCATTTTCTATTTCTTCTCTTTTTTTGCATTTTTCTTTTTCTTTTCTTTTTTGTATCTTTTATCTTTTCTTTTCTTTTCTTCTTTTTTTGTATATTTTTTTTTTTGCTTTTTTTTGTATTTTTCTCTTGCTCTAACTTTTACCTGGGTCGCCCTTCTGGGTTTTCGGCCCAGCGAGCCTCTCAAGGGTAAAAGTGTAGCAAGTCCATGCCAAATGGTTCCTGAAATTGAAGCCCCTCTGTGTCTAGGAGAACGGCTGTTGCACTGATTTGCGGAGAATCCATCTCGGTTACTCCACAAGCTTCTTCCGGTGAGATCTACTCTTTTTGATTCGGCCTTGGTGCCTCTCGCTCGAGGGCTACTTCAAAACTGGCCACACGGGCCTTGCATGGCGTTTGTCCGTTGAACTTTCTGAACGTTCTGAACGGGTTCAAAGTTTGAATGGGTTGAATCTTGAGGCTGAGAGCGATCTTAGGCTGCGCAATCTCAAGAGCGATTCCACACAGGTCTTCGCAGGGCCGCGTAAAACATTTGTTTTTGAAAGTTTTTAAGAAAGCGACAAATCGCTCGCGCCGAAGATAGTGTGGAACCAATCTGGATCAGGCCAGGATCCTTCTCAGTACTCACGCCGACAAGCATGATTTCACTCATTAAAAGGCTTAGCACGCCTCTCTCTCTCTCGAAATGATCAAAATTTTGCAAAACCCGAGGAATTCCTCCTCTTCGTTTTCATCACCGCAGTGTTCAAAAAGGTTTGTTTTTGAAAAACTTAGGTTAATGCAATGAGTTTGGCGCGCAGGAGAGCAGGCGAGATGTACTGTCAGCCCAATCAAATTCTCTGGCACTTATGCTGAAAGCAAGCATGAAGTTGAGATAGCAACAGCTGTTTTATCCGGATCTGTTGGTGCAACTGGCCCCTCGGCAGAAACAGACTCAAAACGAAAACAGATAATTACAAAACAAAACGGTGTTCGGGACAACAACCCCAGAATCACCTAGTATTATATACAACGGGGACTGACTCGATAGAACCAGACAGACCCTTAAGCAAAAAAGACAGACTCAAGACAAAGAGACAGACTCAAAAACAAAAGACTGACTCGACATCCAAGCCAGGATTTACAAAACTCGGTTTCACCGATGCTCAAAAATGCGTGCCAGACGCTTCAAAAATACACCAAATGTTGCCCGCAGGCGGTCCACTTTACATACTCGCAGTATCTGAGCCCTCGAAATCCAACAACTGAGTGATGACGGGCTTGCCTGAGGTGGGTGGTAGGATAACCTTGTTATCAATCAAATCCTGCACTTCATGACGAAGGCGGGAACATCCATCGGTACTGTGACCGGACTGTTGGTGGTACGCGCAGTACAAGGTAGCATCATGGGTGGCAGGGAGATTCTTCGGGAGTGGCCGGGGCTCCAAAGGCTTAAGGTGCCCATTCTTCGCCAATATTAGCAACGCCCTAGACAAAGGCATGTGGAGGTCGTGAAAGACCCTGCGCCCTCGGGGCAGGTACTTTGCAGTTTGAGGATTCTTGCCAGATGCGCTGGCGAAAGGATCGGCTGGCACTGCCTTGGCTTTTTGAACCTTTCCCGGTGCAGGGTTGGGAACTACAGGAATTGTCTGGGCATGATGGGGCCCATCCCGGTTTTCTGCCTGGCTTGAACTGCCTTTGATTGGAGCAGGGAAAGCGTCATCTACAGCTTTGGTCACTATTGCAGATGTTTGTTGCTTGCTCATTCCTCTGACTTTCAGAGCCTCGACTGCCCACAGCAGTTGTTCAATAGGATCGGCGTCTACCTTTGCCTTGTCTTTTCCTCTGGCCTCAGCCTGATCAAGGGTCTGGGTCGGTGCTGGCATGTCGCGGCTGTAGCTGGAAGCCACCTCTGGCTGGCTAAGCTCTATCACAATCCGCCCCAGTAGCGGGGGCTCCTGTGGTACGAAATTCCCGGCATACGGCGCCGCTGGCGGTGAAGCCGACATTCCATAGGCGAGGTCTGCCACAGACCTTTGGAGATCGCCTATCATCCCCATCAATTCAAAGGTGGTGGGCTCACGAGCCTGGTATAACTGGGGAGCCCAGACCGGGTGCACAACGGGCGACCTGGGCGGGTATGACATACTGATGCTGGCCTCACTCTGCAGAGCGGTCCCCTGCTCCAATGCAGCCGTCATAACCACAACTTCTTCTGAATTTTGTGCCGCCATAAATCCTGCCTCAGCAAAGGGGAGACACTGTTTATTCTGTATCAACTCTGCAACTTTCTGAACCTTGAAAGAAAAAAAGACAGCATTTCAGCCCAAACTGATCAAACATGGGTGTAGCCAGACAACTGTACCCTACTGCTGATCACTGTTCCCAGAAATTACTGTTCCCGAAAACTGAACCGATACCCGCGGATAACTGATTCTCACAACTGATACTGATACTGGTGTCCTCAGGTTTGATACTCAAACTTGCAAACTGACATGTGCGTTCCTGCAGAGCAACACATTCTAGAAGCACATAGCAAGTAAAGAGAGCTCAATCACCCCTATGTTGGGGTAGGGTTTCCCTGTCCTATTTTGTCAGGAGCTAGGGTTTCACTTTGCACACAGCGGTTTCAAACAACTTAGCATCGGGTAAGCAACCTGTCCTAACTTGGAATGGTCACTATGGATCCGAATATGCACTAGGTCGAATGGTCAAAAAGGGTGCCCCGGTAAACCGGGGTTTGTGTTCCCATACTGTCAGAGCCCATAGCCGGTCAGCCTTATGGACATGCCTTGACAAGACAAGCCTCCGACAAACCGTTCAGGAATGGCAGATAGCAAACACTGTGTTCCAAGGCGCACCAATGCACATGCAATGCAAAGAAACACATAAATGAAATCAAAACAGGATATCATGAGTTCGAGTCAAGCTCTCTAAACTCCCCAGCAGAGTCGCCAGAAACTGTAACAGCGCCCGCGTGGGCCTCATGCTACAGTTCGGACTCGATTTGTGTCACGGTTCTAAATCTGAACCAAAGAGTCCAAATCTGGCAAATCGTTTTGAGAAACAGATTTTTGAAAAAGTAGTGCCAAACATGGACTGCTTTGCCAGATACAGAGTCGCCACCTAAATATTTTTTAAAATGGGGAAATTTAGGAAACCCTGACTCGGTGCCGAAGGCCACATGTCCGTCATCACCGGAGTTGTCTCGGCTCGGGAGCTTGGGTACGATCGGGGAAGGTCAGCTATGAGCACCCCCTTTCGCCCGGTCCGAAGACCGGCCTCTACTAACCGTGATATCCAATTTTGAAAACGCTATGTGTTCTTAAACCAATTATTAGCCTAGAATTACTATGTTATGCACGCAGCAAACAAGTATAGACTAGATTGCCTAATTTGGAAAGAAACATTGCATATCCGTTCATTTTGAAAATGCTTTGGAATTTGCTACTCGCAAGTAGGCTAAAACACGGATTTCAATGAGTTCTTCCAACTCAAACAATCCAACCTTCACCCATAGGCATTCAAAACAGTTTAACACATAAGCATCTAGCCACATGTTAAGCATAATGTCATGGCAACACTCACACGCATGCGGGATGCTAAAGCATAAACACTTACATAGTACTCCATGCCAAAACAAAGAACTTATTAGCAAACATGCATGATCCAAGTCCATGTTAAGTGCCTAATGTATTGCATACAGAATGTTGCTAGAATAGGCTCGGCTATCCTAAACATGTCATGTGAAAATGCACAATTATCACATATTCACTTTTTGATTTGAAGTACGAATGCAGTTAGCGTGATGTACCGAGCCTAATGCATGTAATACAAAATGCATGAATGCACGCATGCATAGCATAAGGTATGCTGAATTTAAACATGCCCTAATCTACCATCATAAGCAGGTAAATAAAAGGGAAGAAAGACGTGAGGTTGGAAGACATACACACACTCACGCACACTTATTACAGATTTGCCCTCGCTCGGAGGGACCGAATAAACATTACAAATTAATTAACTACGCAAGCTAATTAATATTACAAATTGCCTAATTTAATTAACAAATTAAATAGACTAAGAAAAACAGTAAAACGCCTCGAGAAGCGCGTCGACATGCACAAGCTGCCTCTGTTTTCCTTCCTTCACTCCTCTGGAGGCTGTCAAAACCTCAGGGTTACATCCCTGGGCACTGGGGAGTACCACCAGCTGAGTGAGATCATCACCGGCACTGGTATGTGGCCATCGGCACAAAATTGAAGCTGTCGGCAGAAAAAAGATTGCCGGCCGGCACCTTACACTGCCGGTCGGCAAAGAAAGCCTGCAGAACCTGCAACTCACAGCAACAGAGGGCAAAACAAGGCATGGCAGCACAATTCAAGGCATGTATGCACCAACCATGTCCCTTATCGTGATAATGACTCAAAGGGGCATGTGCCTCGATTCTCGGACCACCAATCACGCATTTCCATGCATGATGGCCCAAAGAATCAAGTATGCAGCTTTGGTTTCAAATGCAATGCAAACCAATCAAACAAAACTCCCAATCCCTATCACCCAAGTCAAGGGACAAGGAATGCATGCAAGATGCAATGCAACCTAGGCATACAAGCTAGGAATGCAACATGGCATGGCAATGAACTTATGCAATTATGCAAGGATACATGTGGCAATTCAAATGGATGGCAAGATGGGCTTATACATGAATTAGGCAGCTCTAATAAGGCCTAAAACAGTGGCCATAATGACCAAAACAAGAAGCCAAAACACATGCACACGTACACACGATTAAGGCCCAACACTTAGGCGCAAATTAGACAACACTCAAGCACACTTGAAAGGGGCAATCATGAACAATTAACATGCAACATGAGCTCTGAAATCATGCTTAAACAAACCTCAAGGATCACTTAAATGGCATTCAAATGACTCAAAACAAAAGCATGAATAAGCACCAAAACATGGAGCATTGCTACACAAGCTTATGAGGCATTAAAGAGACATGCAAGGCAATCCAATAAGCATGGAAATGGGACTGAAATGGCATGTAGGATGATCCCAAATCATCAAAATAATGTAAAGATGTCATGCTACACATGCACATACTCAAGGCCAACAAGCCCAAATACAAAGGAGCTATATCAAGCATGCCGAAATCAACCCAAACACTTAGGGATAGACCTAAAACATGTCAAGATAAGCACAAAATCTTCACAAATGCAAGCCTAAAACATGCTCCAACAAAGGCTAACAACCTAAAACATGTTAAGGCATAAATAAGGCATTACATGGCAACTATGCTAAGCATGCATGGAGTTCCAAAACCAACTTAAAATCATGTTATATTATGGATATATAAGCATGAAAAACAAACCAAACATGCTCAACACACACTCAAGCATAGGCTTCCTTAAGAGGCCAAAATATGCCCTTTTCAAGGACAACAAGGAGAGGGGGTGGCCCTCTCCTTCTTGGGACTTCAAGGAATCATCTTCACCACTGAAATCCCTCAAGATTTCAGTGGTGAAGAGACCCCAACACCAAAATCCCGGAGCTAGCACAAAATGGCTCAAAATGAGGCCTTTCAAGGCCTAAGGGTGGTCAACAACCCTTAAACAACAAAACACTCTTAATAAACAATAAAGAGGGCCTAAAAACAGAACTTTTTTATGTTATACAATAAGCACAAAAACAGCTCTAAGATAGGTATGAAATCAATGCAAAAATGGGGGAAAAATGGACTAGATTCTCACCCTTGATGACCCCTTTACAAATGGTGCTCCAATGGCCTCCTTTGGCTCCAAACCAGTCAAGAAACTCAAGAACAAGCCCTTAGAACCCTAGTTTCAAGAGGAAGGTGAAACACTAGGTGTTTGTGTGCAATAGTAAGACACAAAGCACCTAGTGAACAAATGGGAGGGAAAGAGAGATAGAAAATGTATCTCACCCAAACCCTAGAACAAGAGCTCAACAATGGCTGTCTTTTGCTCCCAAAATATCTCTCTCTCTAACCTAAGTCTCTCTCTTAGCCACAAGAGAGAGCCACTCTCTATATCTCTTGTAAAGCTTACAAGACAAGCTTTACAAGAGGGAGATCCCTCCATACACGTGTATGGAGGGGAGCGAAAGCAAGACAGCTGTCTAAAAATATCTGCAAAAGCAGATGAACAGCAATCGGCCGGCCAAAAATGCCATCTTGGCCAAAAAGAGTGCCGACCGGCACAATAAAGTGCTGACCGGCAACAAATAGTGCCGGCCGGCAAACTATATTGCCGGTGGCAGCAAACACCAGCCGGTGGCCTCTAGCCACTGCCGGTGGTGGGTAGGGATGGTCTACAAGCCCTACCCTGCCTCTCAAAGGCAAGATGCAAGTGTTTGGTGCAAAACCAGACACTAAACGGTCAAGTTCGGAGATTCTGAGGCAAGGCGCGCGAGCCGAGGCCTCCGGGAACTCCAAACGAACACAAACATGGATGATCACCGAGTGTTCAAACGATGACGTCCAAGTCTTGAGGACGGTCAAAAATGGGGTGTCTACACCAGCTGGCCGGCCAGCCAGGAGTGAGGGCCTATTGGCCACCAGTGATGGCCTGCCGGCCATGGAAAGTGGCCTGCCGACCACTACTGCAGGGTTCATCTTGTTGCAATAGAGACCAAACAGAGCATGCACAGGGTATTCTCAAGGGTTGTCTACACAACTCACCCCTCCATATCTTCAAACAACTCAAAAGAGAGACAAAACTTGGTCCACAAACCACCAATTCAAGCAATTTCATTGCATGATGGCTTATGAACCAAAATATGCAAGTTCAATAAATGCAACAAAGCAAGACTCAAACCTCTTCCCTTTCATGAATTGATCAAGGGAAGTGGTGACCTTGGAAACTTGAACCATTTCATCACTAATGTGTATGAAATACCTTAAGCTTCTATGTGTTCAATTAACGTCCAAATGAACACAAAACCAATTATTATCTTGCACCATTTTAGTCCCATTTTAATTACCAATCATCATTTAATTCATTGAATCCAATGGTGAGTTTAAGTCCTCTAATGGAAAGAGGGCTCAAACCAATTGTTGTTTTACGCATGAAAGAGACATCATACCATTGGTAATGTACCCTAAAGGGATTAAACCATTAAGCATGACATCTCAATCTCATGCTTAAACAAACAAGTTGTTTGAAATCACTTTCAAAGCAAAACAAAAACCAAGAAAGGAGGGAGGTTGCAGAAGTGATTAAGAGTGATCACAAGTATGGAAATCCATAAATAAATGCAATTAACTCAAATAAGATGGTGTCTAAGGCCTGAAACACCAAACTCATGAGGACAATTACACTACAAGCATGCAAAACAAAGCTAAAATGCAACAAACACTTGAAGACAGTCCTAAAATAGTCTAAAAATAGTCCTAAAACATGGCGGAATTAAGACAAAAATAGCTAGATTAATATGCCAAAACATGGACCATGCTAGACTAGTAAGCAAAACACAAGCTGGGGAGGCTAATCCCTCCAATTTTGGACTTTAAAACATGAATTTAGCTACTAAAATAGCTCTGTAAATCAGTGTTTAAAAGCTCAAAAAAAAATAGTGCAAAGGTGGGAAACATAAGGGAAAAGGCCTTGAAAGCAAGGTGCAAAAAAGGGTGAGCCACCCCTCAACCTTTATTGGCCTTAAAACCTAAGCTTCAGTCCAAAAAAAAAAAACAGAATTTTTATAGCCCAAAAATAGTTGAAAAATAGCAAGAAAAATAGTGAATAAAGCTAGTAAAGAGGCAAAGCTTTATACCTTTGAAGAGGAAAATCAATTCCAAGAAATAAACCAAGGCAAACACACCCTTAAGAACTCAAACAAGGCTCAAAGACACCTCAACTCAAAAATGAGGAGGTTTGGTTAAGAGTGTATAGGCAAAGGTGGAGGATATACAACCAAAGGTTAAGAAATTTGTAAGAGAGAGAGAATTGTAAAGAGAGAGGAAAAATTTTGTTTCAAAATTTTTCTAACCTTGAAAGCAAGAGGGGAGGTCCTCTATATATAGAAAAACATGAATTTTCCTCATAAACATCCAACCATACACGTGGGAGCAGATGCAAACATCTGTGCTGTAATATCCTTGTTCTGTAGTATGCTAATTGGTCCTTAACATGAATATGATTATGTGTTTGATATGATTTTGTGTGCCATTATGTGAAAATATGTGGTTTTGAATTTCTATCTGTTCACCCTAGGAATATATGTTTGATTGTCTGCTTTGGAAATTAAATTGAAGGCCTTATCGGCCACAGAAATCGAAATTGACTTCGCCATTGCGATTGGCATAATTTTAAGAGCCTACGGTGAAATTTAATTGGAAATTGATTCAGATCAGAATTAATTGATTTAATTGATGAATTAGTGCCCAATTATTTATTATTATTAAATTGGAATTAGTGGGATTTGTTGTAATAAGGCACTACACCCTCAAATTCCCTCTTTAACTTCATTTTGGCAGATTCTAACCTTAAGAGAGAAGAGAAGGCCGGCTAGAGAGGGAGAGGGTTCAAGTTGATCATTGAAGCTTGAATATTTTGAAGGCCAACTCTAGATTTGACCATAGATTGGAAGAATTGAGCCTCTAGGTAAGTGAATTCGTGAGTTTAATATTGTAAATTGTGAATTCAAGTTTGATTAATGGTCAAGAACATGAATTAGTTTGATTATAAGGAAATTGAGTTGTATTTGTTGAATTTAAAATCAATAGAAGCATGCATGTAGGAAATTACTATGAATTTCCATATTTGAGCACAATGTGTATGATTCATGTTGAATTTTTGCTTTAAGCCCATATATTTGATCACCTCTTCACCGATTAAGTTGAGGATATTGTGTATATTCCACATGCAAGTGCAAATCATGGAAGTATGAACCTTGAATGTTTGAATTTAGTGTGTTGGTGATGAGTTTGAGTCAATTTGGGACATGCAAGTTTTTTATTCATGAAATTGAGCTTCATTGGGTTGTAATTTCGGGTTTATACCATGTTAGTACAAGTGTATTTGAAGTTTGAGCTATTGCATTCAAGAAATGTTGGATGGAATGTCAAGTTGAAGCTCGAGAACATAGTTGGAAAACCCAAAAATTTTGGTGTCCGCTCGAGCGAGAAAACCGTCGCTCGAGCGTGAAATACGAGCTCCCAGCATTTTTTTTTTGCAGACGTGACTCTCGCTCGAGCGGGAAAGTTCACGCTCGAGCGGGGAACCGTGTAAAGAGGCCTTCCGCTCGAGTGCCAGAATGCACGCTTGAGCGTAAATTTGACATAGCCAGTACTTTTGCAGGCCTCTTGGGTCCGCTCGAGCAGGGACCCTGTTTTCTAAAATTTTGTTTATGCGTTTTGTGTTTCGTTTTCCGTCCTCTTTCACTTGTAAGCACTCTTAGGCATGCGTTGAGCATTGTAAATGAGTTAAAGAGATAAGAATGAAGCCTAAAGAGGAATATGTGAATTAAGGAACGGATTGAATCGTTTGTGACCCGTATGTGCTATGTGATGTGTAGGGTCAAGCTCCAGGGCAAACCAACCAACCGATCACTGTGAGTAATATCGATATTTGAAAATTGTCATTTGTCCAATTGCTTATTTCCTTATAAGCCTTATAAGTTTGCTAGTTTGAATTATGGACAAATGTTTGATATGAATAAATGAATAGGCCAGAGGCCAATCTGACATGAATGAATGGGCCGGAGGCCAGTCTGACATGAAAGTTTGAATGGGCCAAAGGCCAGTCTGACATGAATGAATGGGCCAGAGGCCAGTCTGACATAAATGAATGGGCCAGAGGCTAGTTTGACATGAATGAATGGGCCAGAGGTCAGTCTGACATGAAAGTTTGAATGGGCCAAAGGCCAATCTAACATGAATGAATGGGCCAGAGGCTAGTTTGACATGAATGAATGGGCCAAAGGCCAGTTTGACATGAAAGTCTGAATGGGCCAAAGGCTGGTTTGACAAATGAAAGATGAATGGGCCAAAGGCCAGTATGTTTGAAACCACAGTCACTTGACTTAACTTGTGTATATATATGTTAAATGGAAATATGAATCGGGCCCAAGGCCGTTTGAAGTATGTTGTTCTGCATATCGTTTTTATAACTTCTTTATTTGATATTATTCACTGGGCTATCGCTCACGCTCATTCATGTGTTTATAGGTGAGCCAAGAGAAGTCCAGACCCAGCCCCAGTGATGTCTGTGTGGAACAACAAAGGTTTTGAAGAGTCAGCCCTTGCATCTCACGCACGAGACCCGTCTTCGCCTTTTTGTCATTCTGTTTTTATTTTGTCATGTGGGCGAAGTCTTTGAATATGTTGTATATAGTTTTCTTGGGTTGACTTAGACTTATATGATCCTATATTTACAGAACCTTGTGTAGTACATATTTTGTTATGAGTTATTAATATGCATATGTATGGTTTGTTATGATGTGCCTTGTAAGCACAGCTCTATGGACAAAGTTTTAAACTGCTTCCATTTGGCCCCCATAAACTCTGTTAACATATATTTGGTTTGGTTTGAGGCCGTAGGTAATCTCATGATTACTGGCCGGTTATGTCCTCAACCCACGGGAGCGGGTTCGGGTCATGACAGAGTGGTATCAGAGCACGAGTTAATAACTCACACACTTGTCCAAAAGAGCAATAAGCGTCTAGAAAAGATTTAGGATGCATTCATATGAACTCGGAAGCATCGATAATGTGCTTAAATGATTTGATATGAACAGTTATGTGCCATAAGTTTGCGATTTGCTTGCATTACAAATTGTTTGAATATGTATGCTCCTTAGTATATGCATACTTGTGTATCTTTTGTATAAAGTATAATGCAAGTTTAATCAGATAGTGAGAACAAGACATGATGAGATAGAGGAATCATCTACTACCAAAATAGACAAAATGGAAAGACTGATACAGGAAATGGCAGAAACTTTGAGACAGCAACAGGAGTGGCAGCAACCACATCCGCCACCTCCACCTCCGGCACCACCTGTGCCAGATAATCAGAATGATGATCGGATAATAGCTCTCACCAAAGAATTCAAGAAAATGAAACCACCACAGTTCCATGGTGGATTAGACCCGTTAAAAGCCGAAGCATGGGTTCTCGGCATTGAGAAACTATTTGAAGTGTTCCCTTGCTCGGAGACACAGAAGGTGTTTCTAGCCACTTTTATGCTAGAAGACGAGGCAAGAAGATGGTGGATGTTAATGCGTGAGAATCATAAGGATGTTGACTAGGTAAAATTTTTAGAAATTTTCTATGACAAGTACTTCCCGCAGTGTGTTCGGGACAGGAAAGTAGCAGAGTTCATGGAACTTAGGCAAGACAGCATGACTGTAGCCGAGTATGAGGCCAAATTCACTGAATTGGCCAGGTTTGCACCACACGTGATTGACACTGACTATAAGAAGGTGAGACATTTTGAAGGTGGGCTTCGAAGTGACATTTTAGAAAGAGTGAATGTCTTGAAGCTGAAGACCTACATTGGGGTGCTAGACAGGGCCATCATATCAGAGGCTAACATAGCTAGACAGGCTAAGCCACCAACAGAGTGAAAAGGCAACAAAAGGCAAGGCTTCTTTTCAAAGAAGAAATTTCTAAAAAAGCAAAACACGGGCTCCTCAAATACTTCGAATTCTTCCCGAGACGCATCTCCCATGTGCAATATATGTAGCAAAAGGCATCGTGGGGTTTGTTACCGTGTGTCAGGGGCTTGTTTCAAGTGTGGTAAACAAGGGCACATGGCCCGAGATTGTAATCAGAATAGTGGAAAGCTAGTTGCTAGCTCAACTGCATCGATCCTGAAGCCGAAAAATATTTTGAGATCCGCTACCACCGGGGATACCGTGAAACAAGGGAGAGTTTTTGCGCTTGTTCCGAGCGATACACGGAATGCCAACGCAATTGTCTCAGGTACTATTTCTATATGTAATCAGGATGCTTTTGTGTTAATTGACTCCGGATCCACACACTCTTTTGTGACATGTGCATTTGCATCTAGACTGAATAGACCTCTAGAATTGTTGTCATATCTGCTATGTGTGTTTGCTCCATCTGGGAAATCTGTATTGTGTGAATCTATATACCGATTTTGCGATATGCATTTTGAGGATGCTATCCTATATGTAGATTTGCTGCCCTTAAACTTTAGGCATTTCGATGTAATTTCGGACATGGATTGGTTGACCAAATATTGTGCCACCATTGATTGTGTGACAAAACGGGTTGTGTTTAAACCACCAGAACATAAAGAGATTGTGTTTGTGGGTAATGGGGTAGTGCCTCCACCTTATTTGATATCTGCAATGAAAGCATGCAAACTGATCAGGAAAGGGTGTCAGGGTTATTTGTGCTATGTGTTGTCTGAACAATCTATGAATGTTGAATTGAATGATATCCCTATTGTTAGAGAATTTTCAGATGTGTTTCCAAATGAATTACCAGGGGAATTGATAGACAGGGAGATAGAGTTTACTATTGAAACTGTGCCAAGCACCCAGCCCATTTCTAAAACTCCTTACAGAATGGCTACTGCTGAAATGAAAGAACTGAAAAAACAGTTACAAGACCTACCTGACAAGGGGTTTATCCGACCTAACACTTCACCTTGGGGTGCACCAGTACTGTTTGTGAAAAAGAAAGATAGAACCCTACGCTTGTGTATCGATTATCGGGAATTGAACAAGATAACAATAAAGAACAAATATCCCCTACCCCATATTGATGACTTATTTGACCAGCTGCAGGGATCACAAGTGTTTTCCAAGATTGATTTGAGATCCGCGAATAATCAATTGAAAGTAAAGGCAGAAGATGTTGAGAAAACCGCATTCAGAACGAGGTATGGACATTTTGAGTTTCTTGTTATGCCATTTGGAGTGACTAATGCTCCGGTAGCATTTATGGATTTAATGAATCGGATTTTTAAAACCTACCTTGACGAATTTGTTATGGTTTTTATCAATGATATTTTGATATATTCTAAAAATAGACTTGAACATGAACAACATTTGAGAATTGTCCTACAAATACTACGGGAAAGAAAATTATTTGCTAAACTAAATAAATGTGAGTTTTGGTTGGAAGAAGTTGTTTTCTTAGGATATGTGATCAATAAGGAAGGAATTTCAGTGGACCCACAGAAAAAAGAGGCAATTGTAAATTGGCCTACACCGACCAATGTAACTGAAGTCCGCAGTTTCATAGGCTTAGCCGGGTAGTACAGGAGGTTTGTGAAAAACTTTTCCAAGATAGTTATACCTCTTACCCAGTTGACTCGCAAGGGGCAATCATTTGAATGGAATGACAAAAGAGAAGCTGTCTTTCATGAATTGAAAACGAGATTGACCACTACACCAGTGTTGACACTACCGTCAGGTACGAAAAATTTTGTAATTTTTAGTGATGCGTCTTATAAAGGTTTGGATTGTGTGCTAATGCAAAACGGAAAGGTTATTGCTTATGCCTCCTGACAGTTAAGACTGCACGAGAAAAACTACCCAACACATGACTTAGAATTGGCCGCAATCGTTTTTGCTTTGAAAATCCGGCGGCATTATCTGTATGGAGTGAAGTGTGAAGTCTACACGGATCACAAAAGTATGAAATACTTCTTCACGCAAGAGGAGTTGAATATGCGGCAGAGTTGCTGGCTGGAACTGATAAAAGATTATGATTTAGAGATTCAGTATCACCCCGAGAAAGCTAATACAGGTGCTGATGCCTTGAGCAGAAAATCAACGGGGAGTATGGCTTGTTTGTTTACTGAACAGAGAGAGATCTTGCAAGATTTTGAGAAATCTAAAATTGAAGTTGTAATGTGTGAACAGGGCGGATTGATAGCCGCTATTACAGCTGAGCTGGCAATCATTGATGAAATCAAGCAGAAACAGAAAGAGGATGAATTCCTCCAGAAAGTGATTGGTGGATTTGAGACAAGTCCGAAAACAGAGTTCAGCATTGAAAATAAAGTGCTGAAATTCTGAAACCGAATGTGTATCCCAGATATTCCGGAACTAAAGAAGAGGGTTTTAGATGAAGCCCACAGCTCTGTGTTTGCTATGCATCCGGGTAACAATAAAATGTATCGGGATTTGAAACAAACCTAATGGTGGCCTAAAATGAAGAAAGAGATTACAGAATATGTGTCCAAGTGTCCTCAATGTCAGCAAGTTAAGGCTGAACATCAGAAATCAGGCAGTCTACTTCAACCTCTCCCTATTCCTGAATGGAAGTGGGAGCATGTGACTATGGATTTCGTTGTTGGCCTACCTCGGACTTCTCGAGGTATGGATTCTATTTGGGTTGTAGTTGATAGACGGACTAAATCTGCACATTTTCTGCCAGTTAGAACTACGTTTAATGCTTATAGACTGGCTACCATTTATGTTGATGAGATTGTTCATTTATATGGAGTTCCGGTATCTGTTGTATCGAATAGAGATTCGAAATTTGTATCTAGATTGTGGAAAAGTTTGCAGGAAGCCATGGGAACAAAACTAAGGTTCAGTACTGCATTCCACCCACTGATAGATGGGCAATCAGAACGAACAATACAGACTTTAGAGGATATGCTTCGAATGTGTGCTTTGGATTTTCAGGGGAGTTGGGAAGACTATTTGCCACTTGTAGAATTTGCATACAATAACAGCTTCCACTCCAGCATCGGTATGGCACCGTACGAGGCTTTGTATGGTAGAAGGTGTAGATCACCAATTTGTTGGACAGAAGTCAGGGATAGAGCTTTACTTGGGCCTGAAATTGTGCAAGATACTTTTGAGAAGATCAAAACTATTCGGCAAAGGTTCAAAATAGCTCAGGACCGACAAAAGAATTATGTAGATGTTTGGAGAAGACCTCTTGAGTATGAGGTTGGTGACCATGTGTTCACCCGTGTTTCTTCGATGAAAGGCCAAGTCAGGTTTGGAAAGAAGGGCAAGCTGTCGCCCCGTTATATTGGGTCGTTTCAGATTCTGGAAAGGCTTGGCCCAGTGGTCTATAAAGTTGCTTTACCACCGGGATTCGAGCAAATCCATAATGTGTTTCATGTGTCGATGTTGAGGGGTTATCTCCGAGACCCGTTCCATGTGATTGATTATCACCGGGTAGCTTTGGATGAAAAAATAGAGTACGCTGAATGGCCAGAACGAATTGTTGACCGGCAAGTGAAACAACTGAGAAA
This sequence comes from Camellia sinensis, assembly GCF_055761805.1. Lineage (NCBI taxonomy): Eukaryota > Viridiplantae > Streptophyta > Magnoliopsida > Ericales > Theaceae > Camellia > Camellia sinensis. The sequence continues at coordinate 22,716,528 of NC_138975.1, read as the reverse complement.
CAAGTCCATCCCAATGGTGAAAGTGGAATGGAAAGAACACTATGGGACGGATGCCACGTAGGAAAAGGAGGATGAAATACGACTACGCTATTCACATTTGTTTTCCAATGAAGGTAAATTAAGTTTGGAGGACCAAACTTCCTAAAGAGTAGAAGACTGTAATATCCTTGTTTTGTAGTATGCTAATTGGTCCTTAACATGAATATGATTATGTGTTCGATATGATTTTGTGTGCCATTATGTGAAAATATGTGGTTTTGAATTTCTATCTGTTCACCGTAGGAATATCTGTTTGATTGTCTTCTTTGGAAATTAAATTGAAGGCCTTATCGGCTACAGAAACCGAAATTGACTACCCCATTGCGATTGGCATAATTTTTGGAGCCTACGATGAAGTTTAATAGGAAATTGATTCAGATCAGAATTAATTGATTTAATTGATGAATTAGTGCCCAATTATTTATTATTATTAAATTGGAATTAGTGGGATTTGTTGTAATAAGGCACTACACCCTCAAATTCCCTCTTTAACTTCATTTTGGCTAATTCTAACCTTAAGAGAGAAGAGAGGGCCGGCTAGAGAGGGAGAGGGTTGAAGTTGATCATTGAAGCTTGAATATTTTGAAGGCCAACTCTAGATTTGACCATAGATTGGAAGAATTGAGCCTCTAGGTAAGTGAATTCATGAGTTTAATGTTGTAAATTGTGAATTCAAGTTTGATTAATGGTCAAGAACATGAATTAGTTTGATTATAAGGAAATTGAGTTGTATTTGTTGAATTTAAAGTCAATAGATTCATGCATGTAGGAAATTACTATGAATTTCCATATTCGAGCACTATGTGTATGTTCCATGTTAAATTTTTGGTTTAAGTCCATATATTTGATCACCTCTTCACCGATTAAGTTGAGGATATTGTGTATATTCCACATGCAAGTGCAAATCATGGAAGTACGAACCTTGAATGTTTGAATTTAGGGTGTTGGTGATGAGTTTGAGTCAATTTGGGACATGCATGTGTTTGATTCATGAAATTAAGCTTCATTGGGTTGTAATTTGGGGTTTATACCATGTTAGTACAAGTGTATTTGAAGTTTGAGCTATTGCATGCAAGAAATATTGGATGGAATGTCAAGTTGAAGCTCAAGAACATAGCTGGAAAACCCAAAAATTTTGGTGTCCGCTCGAGCGAGGAAACCGCCGCTCGAGCTTGAAATACGGGCTCCCAACATTTTTTTGCAAACGTGACTCCCGCTCGAGCGGGGAAGTTCACGCTCGAGCGGGGAGCCATGTACAAAGGCCTTCCGCTCGAGCGCCAGAATGCACGCCCGAGGGTAAATTTGACATAGCCAGTACTTTTGCAGGCCTTTTGGGTTCACTCGAGCGGGGACCCTGTATTCTGAAATTTTGTTTATGCATTTTGTGTTTCGTTTTTCGTCCTCTTTCACTTGTAAGCACTCTTAGGCATGCGTTGAGCATTGTAAATGAGTTAAAGAGATAAAAATGAAGCCTAAAGAGGAATATGTGAATTAAGAAACGGATTGAATCGTTTGTGACCTGTATGTGTTATGTGATGTGTAGGGTCAAGCTCCAGGGCAAACCAACCAACCGATCACTGTGAGTAATATCGATATTTGAAACTTATCATTTGTCCAATTGCTTATTTCCTTATAAGCCTTATAAGTTTGCTAGTTTGAATTATGAACAAATGTTTGATATGAATAAATGAATGGGCCAGAGGCCAGTCTGACATGAATGAATGGGCCAGAGGCCAGTTTGACATGAATGAATGGGCCAGAGGCCAGTCTGACATGAAAGTTTGAACAGGCCAAAGGCCAGTTTGACATGAATGAATGGGCCAGAGGCCAGTCTAACATGAATGAATGGGCTAGAGGCCAGTTTGACATGAATGAATGGGCCAGAGGCCAGTCTGACATGAAAGTTTGAATGGGCCAAAGGCCAGTTTGACATGAATGAATGGGCCAGAGGCCAGTTTGATATGAATGAATGGGCCAAAGTCCAGTTTGACATGAAAGTCTGAATGGGCCAAAGGCCGGTTGGACAAAAGAAAGATGAATGGGCCAAAGGCCAGTATGTTTGAAACCACAGTCACTTGACCTAACTTGTATATATATATGTTAAATGGAAATATGAATCGGGCCCAAGGTCGTTTGAAGTATGTTGTTCTACATATCGTTTGCATAACTTCTTTATTTGATATTATTCACTGGGCTATCGCTCACGCTCATTCATGTGTTTGTAGGTGAGCCAAGAGAAGTCCAGACCTAGCCCCAGTGATGTCTGTGTGGAACAAAAAAGGTTTTGAAGAGTCAGCCTTTGCGTCTCACCCACAAGACTGTAGACACCCCATTTTTGACCGGCCTTAAGACTCAGACGTCATCGATTGAGCGCTCGGTGATTACGCATGTTGTACTCGTTTCGAGGTTTCGGAGTTCTTGGCTGAGAGCCTCGCCTCCGGACCTTGGAACCCTTTGTACTTTGACTCGATCTGCGGACCAAGTCTTGTTTTATCTTCCTGGAGGGAGGGAGAGTTGTTCTAGACCACCTCTCAGTGGTCGCAGGCTACTTTTCGTGGTCGTAGGCTACTGTTCCCATTTGGAGACTAGTTTCTGGTTTTCGAAGCCGTCAGCCGTGCACCTCGGCTCGGGACTGCTTAACATTCTCCGTTTGGCACGGTTTTTGGAACACATCTCGTTTCCTTTGTCTAGAGGGACACTGTGGTCCAGGAGACCACTTTTGTGGTCGTACGCCACTTTTGATGCTCGGCAACTGGTTTTCAGGGCTCCCAGCCACGCGTCTTGCCTCCCGAACCCTCGTCTTGCATCCGTTTTGGTTTGTCTTGGGTACAAACTTCACTTTCCTTGTTTGAGAAGTGATACAAGGGTGGGAGACCAGCTTTTTCCTTGGAGATCACTTTTCTCCCCGTCAGCTGGTTTTCTGGTCGGGAAGCTGGTTTTCTTGGTCTTTAGGCTACATTTTCTGGTTTCCTGCCCCACCATTGGCTTGCTTTCAGTGTGGAGACCACCATTTCCCCTGGCCGATCACTTTTTTCCTAGAAAACCACTTTGGGTGGTCGGCCGACCACTAAAAGTAGCAGGCCGACCACTTTTTCTGGTCGGCAGCTTTCCTCTTGTTTTGGCAAACTGTATGGATGCCAACTGTGCCAGTTGGAGGGCACAGACTGTATCCTCCATACACGTATGGAGGGATTGCATCCAAGTTTAACTTCTCCAAGAAGCTTGAACCCTTTTTTTTTCTATAAGAGAGTGTCTCCCTCTCCATTCCAGAGGTTCTGAGTTTTGCCTTAGGAACAAGTGTATATCTCCCTCTATATCTCTATATTTGGTGCCTAAAGTGTGTGTTGTTCTTCACCTTTACACTACAACTCTTAACCATTGAAGTAAGGCTCTTGGAGGACCTTTTTGGAGGTTGAAAAGCTGGTTTTTTGGTTCAAAAATCTGCTGGTTTTGCTGAGCTTCAAGGGTAATCCCTTTTCTCCCCTTTTAAGCTTTGTCTTGATCATTCTCTTATCCATACTTTCATGCTTATTTGAGCTTTGTTTTCAACTAAAAAAAGCTTCATTTTTTAGCACTTAACATGTTTGTTTAAGGCCTCTTGGGTGTTGAGGGTCTCTTACCCTCTTGCACGCCTTGTTTGGCCTTGTTTTGTGCCATGCCTTAGGGCCTTTGAGGTAATCCTTGATTGGCCTTTTAACCACTGAAATCTAGTGGATTTTCAGTGGTTGGCATGTGGTTTTGAGGTCCTAAATCAGAGAGGGGTGACCCTCTCTCTTTTTGTCTTGTTTACTTGCATTTTGGCGTATCAAAGGAGCATACATTTTCATTCTTTCAAGGCTTGGTTCAGGCACTTTTTGGTGACTTTTAGGGCCTGCCTATACGCTGTCCATGGTTGGTTTGGTCACCCTTGGCATGCTTCTCATATGTGTAGTGTGTTTCCATTTATGGCTCATCAAGGTAGCATGTCAATCTAGCATGTTTTAGCTCTATTTCAGTGGGTTTTTGGTCATCATTTGACATATCATGGCTCTATTTTTGGCTGGTTTAGTAGCCTCTCACATGCTCCATATGCTTGTAGTGTAAATCTTGTTTACTAGCTTGGTTCGCATGATATTTTGGCTCTTTATTCTAGCATATTTTGGCCATGCTCCAACATGATCTTGTTCATATTTTGGGCTTTCTTAGCTCTATTTTGAGGCCTCTTGGTCGAATGATGCTTGCCATGCATGCTTGTTGTGTAATAGCCTTGACTAGCTTTGAGTTTTGAGGTCTCTTGCATGCTTAACTCGAGATACTTGCATGTTTTGGCATCATCGGGAATGTTATTTCAGAGCATGTAGGGCTATCATACTTCCATATTTTTTCACTCTTTGAGTGCTCTTTAGAGTTATGTTTTTATGCCCTATTTGTGAGCCATCGAATGAGCCCCATTTTTGTGCCTTTCAAAGCCATCATCCCAACTCATTTTGCTACTGTTTTAGCCTGCATAGGGTCTGTTTGGGGTTGGTTTGGTCATTTGAGTATCGCCTTGCATGTCTCTAGTGTAACATGCTTCACTAGCTTTTGATACTTGAGCCTTTCGACATGCATTGCGTGAGTTGTTTGCATGATTTGAAGTCATTTTGTATGCCATTTCAGTGCTGGTACATATGCCATTGTACTCTATGTTGCATCCTTTCAATGCTTTTGGAAAGTTGTGTTTTGTGCCTTAGGCTTGGGCCCTTGCATTGTGCATGCTTGTATGTGTTTTATTGCCTTGATTTCATTACCATTGGCCACTGATTTGGACATGGTTGAGGCATATCCATCTTGGTTTAAGTCCATTGTGTATTGAGTATGCCATGTAATTCATAGCATTGTGTATGCTAGTTGCATGTTTGCATGTCCATCCCTTACATGTTTGCATGTCTAAGTTGTATCGCATTAGGTTGCATACTTGAGGTCGCATTGTGCATGACATGATTTGTTGCATTGTGTTTGGGATAGGAGTTAGCCCAAACACGGGAAACGAGGTACGTTTCATACTCGAAATGATGAAACGTACCTCGATTCCCGGTCGCCGACACTCTTGACTACACATGACGGAGTTCTAGGCTTTAGGTGTTTATATGTGCATTCATTCCATATTGAGTTGCGCAATTCGGCCCCTCCGCCATCATGCATCGAGATGCGTGATTGGTGGCCCGAGGGTCGAGACCTACACTCCCTTGAGCTTATGTAATGATAGGGAGGGTGGTCGCACATACATGTGTTGCAAATACATTGCCACGCCCCTTTCTTGCCCTCTGTTGCAGAAAACCAGAAACCAGCAGCAAAAACTGGTCGGCCGACCAGATAAAGTGGCTGGCCGACCACTTTTTCTGGTTTTCACCACAAAAACTGGTCGGTCGGTGGTCTCCAAGGCCAATATCTGGTCGGCAGTATCCCTACAGATTCCCAAGGCGGATTTTCATCTCTCTGGAGCTTGGTGCAAGTTTCTGAGATCAATTGCAAACAGAGGCAAGTCGGGGCGTCACGAGGGATTTCCGAACAAGGTGACTCGAGCATGCATGCATCCTTTGTCATCCAAAGCAGAGCTGAGGCAGCCTACGTCATATAGTTTATACGCTTATTTAATTGCTAACTTAGTTAATTTGTTAATTAGTTACAGTTGTGTAATAATTAGCCGTAGCTTGTTATTCATTCTGTTGTGTAATAACTACTTTAATTAAATTAGCTTAGATTAGCTAGTCGGTTCTGTATTATTCATTCGGACCCTCCGTCGAGAGGGCACAACTGTTGTAAATAAGTGTGCATGTGTGTAATGCATGTCTTCCAATCCCCATTTCTTTCTCCCTTTTATTTACCAACTTACGATGGTTAGTTTTAGGACACGTTTCAATTAGCATCCTTATGCTCGCACATTTGCATCCATTCATTTGTCTTGCATGCACCGGGCTCGGCGCATCATACTAACTGCATTGTGTTTCAATTCCTGTTTGAATACATGTATCAAATTGCATTTCACATGATATTTTAGAATAGCCGAGCCTATCTTAGTTGCATTTTGTATGTGTTGCATTAGGCAGGCACTCTTGACATAGCTAGGATCATGCATTGATTTCTAACATAGCTTTTGTTTTGGCTCGGAGTACTCGGTAAGTGTTTATGTTTTAGCATCCTTGTATGTGTGTGAGTGACTGCCATGATAGTATGCTTACCATGAGGCTAACTACTTATGTGATATAACTGCCTGAATGCTTGTGGGTGAAGGTTGGGTTACTTGAATTGGAACAATTCATTGATTGTGAGTTTTAAGCCCACTTGAGAGTGGCAAATCACCGTGTTTTCTAAGCCCACTTGAGGGTGGCAAAATCTGTACTTTAGCCTACTTGCGAGTAGAAAATCGCTTTCAAAAACAAACATGAGACGTTTTGTTCCAATCTAGGCAATCCAATCTATATTTGTAAGCTGTGTGCATCACTTAGTAATTATAGGTTAATAACCGGAATAAGAGCACATGCATTTTCAAAAACAAGATATCATGTTAGTAAAGGCCGATCCTTGATTGGGCGAGCGGGGGTGCTCATTGCATGACCATCCCCTCTCGTACCCAAGTTCCCGAGCCGAGGCAACTTTGGTAATGACGGACATGTGGCCTTAGGCACGAGTCAGGGTTTCCTAAATTTTCCAAAAATAAAATATTTAGGTGGCGACTCTATATCTGGCAAAGCAGTCCATGTTTGGCACTTCTTTCTAAAAATTAGTTTTTCAAAATGATTTGTCGGATTTGGACTCTTTGGTGATTTATCAATCTCGCATTGCACTTTGCAAGATCAGATTAAGAACCGTGACATTGAGTCCAAATTGTAGTGAGCCCAATGAACAAAACGGGATTTCCCAGGACGTTCGAGCGCGTCTACAGAGACCCGTCTTCGCCTTTTTGTCATTCTGTTTTATTTTGTCATGTGGGCGAAGTCTTTGAATATGTTGTATATAGTTTTCTTGGGTTGACTTAGACTTATATGATCCTGTATATACAGAACCTTGTGTAGTACATATTTTGTTGTGAGTTATTGATATGCATATGTATGATTTGTTATGATGTGCCATGTAAGCACAGCTCTATGGACAAAGTTTTAAACTGCTTCCGTTTGGCCCCCATTAACTCTATTAACATACATTTGGTTTGGTTTGAGACCGTAGGTAATCTCATGATTACTGGCCGGTTATGTCCTCAACCCACGGGGGCGGGTTCGGGTCCTGACATGTGCAAACAGCTGGCATAGCTGGCACAAAATATCTGCAAAAGACACTGGTGGTCGGCCGGCTATCACTGGTGGCCGGTAACCAAGAGTGATGGCCGGCAGACCAAAGAGGTGGGGTTGCAGGCTTAAATAACACTGGGTTTGGTCCAAAAATGAGGCAGCAGGTGTGTAAAGTTTGAAAGACTCAAAGCTATGGCATTCTGCTAAGGACTTCAAGCACTTGACAAGTGTATAGACTCATCATCGGGTGTGCAAGTGATGACGTCCAAGTCCTAAAGGCAGTCAAAAATAAGATGTCTACAAGGTTTATTAATGCTTGGTTACTCCATCCCAAGTTCAAAGTTGAAGTGAAGAAGTCCAAGGAGGAAGTTTTTGATCCAGGCTGGGCTGGTTTTAGTCTAAAGAGGAAGTTAGCTAATCTGAGGGCCAATCTCAAAAGACAGAATTTTGAGGTTTTTGGAAATGTGGATGTTCAATTAAAGAAGGCAGAGGAGGAGTATCATGAACTTGATTTGGTAGCCGAGTCAAGGAATCTATCTGAATTTGAAATGATCAGAAGGAGGGAAGTAAGAAGTATTGTGTGGAATTTGAATAGGAGAAAAGAGAGCTTATGGTACCAATAGTTTAAAATGGTGTGGGCTAAGTGTGGTGATAAGAATACAAGGTTTTTCCATATGATGGCAAGTTCTAGGAAAAGGAAAAATATATTGGACTCAGTTGTGGAGGAGAGGGTGAGGTTGGTGGAACCAGATGGAGTTAAACAGGTAGCTTTTAATCACTTTGCAAGAAGATTTCTTGAGGAGTGGTGTTCAAGGCCTAAACTTTCTGGTATATTTTCATCTATTGATTCTATACGGAATGATAATCTAGCAGCAACATTCACAGAGCAAGAGATTTGAGAGGCCACACAGGATTGTGATGGTAATAAAGTTCCTAAGCCAGATGGGTTTAACACGACATGCATTCAAAAGTGTTGCAAGATAATGAAGAGTGAGATTCTATAGTTCATGACTAGATTTCATGAGAATGGGAAGCTGGTTTCAGGTTTGAACAGTTCTTTTATCACTTTGATACCAAAGAAAGAGAACCCAAAGGTTTAGGTGATTACAGACCTATTAGCTTAGTTAATTCAGTTTACAAAATTTTAGACAAAGTATTGTCTAGAAGGTTAAAGAAAGTAATGCCATCTATTATTAGTGAAGTCCAGACAGTATTTTCGAGGGGAAGGTTTATTGTAGATGGAGTATTAATTGCGAATGAAGTGGTGGATTGGTGGAAATCAGCTAAAAGGAGTGAAATTATTCTGAAATTGGACTTTAAAAAGGCTTATGATTCAGTAAATTGGGAGTTTCTTTTATCAATATTGATGAATTTTGGCTTTGGGGAAAAATGGGAGAGGTGGATCAAAACATACATATCTTTAACTAAGATTTCTGTATTGGTTAATGGTTCTTCATCTACTGAATTTGCTCCTCAAAAAGGGCTTAGGCAGGGTGATCCATTATCACCATTTTTATTCAACATTGTTGCTGAAGGTTTGAATTTGCTGATTCAAAGAGCAAATGAGTTGGGTTATTTAAAAGGGGCATCTGTAGGGCCTAATGGGTTGAAGTTTTCTTATTTGCAGTTTGCTGATGATACTGTTGTTTTTTGTGAGGCTGATAGGGTGGAATTGGTCACTATAAAGAGAATTTTAAGGTGTTTTGAGTTGATGTCTAGTTTAAAAATTAACTTTCACAAAGTGTGGTGTGTAGGGTTGGTGTTGATAAGGAGGATATCAAAGATTTTGTCTCAGTATTGCACTGCCATAACCAGAAGCTTCTTATTACTTATCTGGGCATACCTCTTGGGGCCAATCCAAGAAGAAAGAGTACTTGGAAACCAATGATTAAGAAAGTAAAGAAGAAATTGGCTTCATGGAAAGGGAAAATGCTCTCCTTTGCTAGTAGAATCACACTGATTAAGGCAGTTTTATCCAGTTTACCATCCTATTTCTTTTCAATATTCAAACTATCTATGGATATGGCTAAGCAGTTGGATAAGATCCAGGCAACTTTTCTATGGGTGATTCTGATACAAAGAAGAAACTGCACATGGTCAATTAGAGGAGGATATCAACAAACATTGAACAAGGGGGTCTAGGGGTTAGAAATCTTAGAGAAGTGGATGACTGTCTTTTGCTTAAATGGTGGTAGAGGTTTGGGGTGGAGGACAGAACTCTATGGAAGAAGATTGTGTGTTGTAAGTATGGTGTGCTGGGGGGTAGTTAGGTTCCAATTAGTTTTACTAATGCTTCACTGTCCTAGGTCTGGAGTGATATCCTTAGACTTGTTGATAGAAGACCTGCTTTGGCTGAATTTTATTTATCAAACTTTAAACTATCTATAGGGAATAGGAGTAGAATTCAATTTTGGGATGACAAGTGGTTGAACAATTTATGCCTGAAGAAGGAGTTTCCTAGATTGTACAGGTTATCAGTGGAGAAAGGTAGCACTGTTCAGCAGATTTGCCTGAGAATGAGTCATTCAAATGAGTGGAACTTAATCTTCAGAAGATCATTGTTAGAATGGGAGAAAGAGGAGGTTCTAAGATTGTATGAGCTGCTTAGGGATGCACCTACTCTCTCTTTGGAGTCTGACGACTCAAGTCAGTGGATGGCCAATCCAGAAGGATCATTTACAGTAGTAGCAGCATAGAAGTGGTGTATGTCTTCAAAAGGTCCAACTCTCAATGTAACTAAGGTATTGTGGAAAAATCCTGCTCCACCCAAGGTAAAATTTTGTGGCTGGTTGGCTTGGAGAGGTAGACTTAAAACCGCAACTGTTTTAAAAAATTTAGGAGTGTTAAATGAGGAAGATGATTCATTGTGCATGTTCTGTAAGTCAGAGGAGGAATTAGTTCATCATTTTATGCTGTTTTGCCCATTTGCTTGGAAGGTTTGGTCTGGTATGTTGAAGTGGTGGGGTCTGGTGTGGGCTTTACCTGGTTCAGTTGAGGATGTATTGCTTTGGTGGTCAGGAGTCAAATTCAATAAGAGGGTTCTTAGAATGTGGAACATGGAACGTTTAGCTGTTATGTGGTTATTGTGGAAAGCAAGGAATAAATGTCTTTCTAGTGGTAAACCAGTAGATTGGATTGAATTAGCAGAGATAGTGAAGCTAAGGGTGGCACTTTGGAGTAAATTGAATATTGCGGGGTTGCAGTATTCAGTGCAAGAGATAGTCACTAATCTTCATTAGATCAAGGCTTGTGTTGGGAGTTAAATGTTGCTTCTTGGGTGATGTGAGGGGGTTGAGCTAGAGAATGGTTGGGAGCCTTGCTGTCATTGCTGGTCTGGGAGTGTCTATGGTGTTATTGTTTTTGTCTGTGAAGATAGGTGTATTACAAAGAAGTTTCTGTTGTATTGTTATTGTTGCTCTGTTGCATTGTAGTTGTTTTATTGTTTGTCTTCTCATTTTAGATGTTTCAATTGGTTTCTCACCAATCTTGGGTTTAGTGCTAGCATATGATTGTGTTTCTTTTGCAGTGCCAACCTAGTTGGGATCGTGGAGGTTAGCTATAATGCTCTGTGCACTTCCCAACTTTGTTGTTGTTTGGTGGCATGTATATTGCTTTCTTCATCAATAAAGTTTTATTTTGCTGATCAAAAGAAAAACTTATCTGAGTTGGAGGATGTGTTATCTCTATCCCTATATTGGCTATGGAATGTAAGCTACAACATTAATTTTTTTTTCTATGTTTTTCATTTTCTACTCTTGTTAGAATATCAAATAACTTATTAGGATTTAAACAAGTGTATTTTGAGCAGAATGGTCGGAAATGGGTAGAAATAATAGAAGTTCAATCATATGTAAATGGAGTAGGGAACGGTAAATGTATTTTTCTTTTCACTGATTGATGATTGCCAAAACACATTTCTTTGAAACCACTGTGTTGTGAGGTGTAGTGCTCAAATTTTTTGAGTGAAAGCATTTGATTGATGAATTGAACCACAAGTGGAACGAGGAAGAAATCAGAGATAGATTTGGGGAGGAGGATGTGATATTGATAAATTAATTTAGCTCAGTTTGTAATAGCTCTGATGCAAAAACCAAATGGACTCTAGACGATTGGTATAGTTGATTAAGAAATAAGAATGACTACTATAAGTACATAAAGGGCATTTGTTTATCCTGCAAACAACTTCTAAAGAAGTAAAAGCCTCTTTAACCCATCATGTGAAGAGTTATGTTTTTCTTCTAATTATGAAATTCATTTCTTTGGTAATATTACTGAAAAATCTTTCTTTTACATCGAAGCAAAATTTTATCATCTTATAAGCGTATGACATGTAAATCTGATAGGTATATTTCATTAGAAAACCAAGCACATCTTTGCTTGGAAAAAAAATGTTCAGTGCATTAGGGAAACAACTTTGTATTTGTGTTTCATCTATATTGTATAGTTGCAGTTGCAATATTTATGACATCCCCAAATTGGTAGTGAATCAATAAGAAAGCTATGGAGATGTATGTCTACATCAGAGCTACCACAAAACTGATAACTATGAGATTTTGTAAATTATGATTTTCAAAAGAAATGATTTCATATTACAAGGAGAGATGTCTTTTATATATGCCAACCTGCATTAGGATCTGCTTGACTGATTGTTGTAGTTGATCTCTGTGGGCGCCGAATAATAGGAGACGCAGATAGGCCGAGTACACATTTGGCTAATCGGTATATATTATACTCGCTCCCGTCTCGTACATTCCGGATGCCGAATAACTTAATCGGCCATAAAGATCAGTTGAGCGAGGGGCCGATTGAAAGTTAGAACACGGCAAAAGGGGGGGCCGAGTGAACAATCACATGACAGGTCAAGAGTGGGCCCTACCCTGAGGACCAGGAGCGTATATAAATAGAACAACAACCAAAGAGAGGTATGTGAGAATTAGTACGTTTTACTTAAGATACAAGTAACAAAGAGAGCACACACTGACTTGTCCGTTGGAGTGCTAATTCCGGCACCCCCGACCGGAGTGTTCATTCCTTTTCAGGTTTTTAGCTGAGGATCTCGAGCGTCCCATTGGATCCAAGGAGTATTTCCAGACCTCTTCCCCATAATTGGCACCGTCTGTTAGAATACCCAACTACATCCATGGCGGGCGTAACGGAAAATCCTCCGATAGTCGCTGACGAAACCACACCGAGAGATGACCTCACTCCAACAAACATGCTGGGACCAGAGAATATCACCGCAAGACGTGCCTTGAACTTCGACTCAGTTGCCCATACCTCACCCTCGACTTCAGCACATAAGACCATGCAAGCGATCATTGAATAGGCAAAGCAAAACAAACAGAGGTTGGAAAACATGATCGCTGAGAACGAGCGTCTCCGTCAGGATTTGGCCTTGGAAGTGGCAAAGTCCAAACAAGCTGTACGCCAAGATCCGGGACGACCTCTGAGGGAAAATGGCCAACGACTTCGAGCCCAAAGACAAGAAAGTGACAGTGATTCTGACTCATTATCCCCAGAACCCAAAAATAAGGGACGAGTCGAAACCACCAGCTCCTCCGAAGAGAGTCCACGTGCACACCATAAACGAAGATGAAATGGTTCAGATGAAGAGGACCAAATGACCCCTTTGTGCGACGGATCGCAAAGGTAGTACTACCCAAAAAGTTCAAGGCTCCATCATTCACCCTATACGACGGAAAATCGGATCCCACTGACCACATCCATCATTATAAGCAAGCCATGACGCTGTATGCAGACGACGAGGCTCTTATGTGTCGAATATTTCCGAACATCTTGGGACCATTGGCCGTCAGATGGTATTACAAGTTGGAACCGGCGTCAATTAAGAGCTTCCATCATTTACAAAAATCCTTCAGGGCAAAATTCATCACCAATGAGGTCCAGCCAAAGCAAGCTGACTCTCTCTAGGCAATGCAAATCCAACCAGGGGAAACCTTATGAGCGTATTTGGCACGCTATTGGGAATGCTTCAATCTTGTGGATGACGCCTGCAATGACTCCATGGCCATCACCGCCTTTAAAATAGGGTTGCATCCTGATAGTGCCCTCCGCAGTTCCTTGAATAGAAAGCCCCCCAAAACAGTCTGGTCGTTGATGAAGAAAGTCGAGGAATACTTCAAAGCGGAAGATGACGCTCTGCGGGTTAAAGCCGGGAACAAGGCCAACAAGACGGCCCCTTCTGAGATTGTTCAGCCGATAAACTCTGTACCATCACAGAGCCCTGAATCATGGAGTCGGGCTAAACGAGACAAGAGACGGGATTCGCGCCGAACAAATAACCAATATTCCCACCGAGCTAGTGAACAACTTCAAGTAGATAGCAGGCGCACAAGGCGCGCGAACAAGAAATATACAGAGTTGTCAGAATTAATCAGCACGGTTATATCTAAAGTCCAACACCTTCCGTTCTTCAAATGGCCATCCAAAATGGTGGGACCTCCCGACACGAGGAGACGGGATAGGCGGTGCGAGTATCATAAAGACCACGACCATGATACAGAGAGTTGTTATGCATTGAAGGATCACCTAGAGGAATTGGTACAAGATGGTCGGCTTAAGCAGTATGTCCGAAGAGACAACTCGACAAAAGCAGTAGCTTTACTGCAGGATTCACCTCCACTCATCGTAATCCATATGATATACAGCCTGCCGACGTCATCCGCAGTACATACAATTCAGTCGCATCCTGACCCCCAAAAGCAAATCACACCAGCAAAATGGCCCCATGAAGCTCCAAACATTACCTTCGATGATTCTGATTTGATCGGTGTAACACTCCCCCACATTGATCCATTAGTCATCGAACTACGCGTAAATCGATTCACCGTTGAATGCGTTCTCATAGACCAGGGGAGTACTTCAGAGGTTATGTATTACAAGACCTTCATCAAGCTCAGGTTCACCGAGTCGGACCTGTCTCCGGCTCTTTATCCATTATTCGGCTTCAACGCTAATCCGGAGTACCCGTTGGGCAAAATCACACTCCCAGTTCATGCAGGCTCCCGATCAGTGGATGTGGAATTCTTGGTTGTCAAGCTTCCTTTGCCGTATAATCTCATTATGGGGTGAACTTGGTTACATACCATGCAGGCCGTGCCAAGCACCTATCATCAACTGCTCTGCTTCCCAACAAAGCACGACATTGAGCAAATCCGTGGTTGCTAGAAATCAACACAAGCATGCTATCTCCTTGCCACAAAAACACCAAAAGAGTTAGAAGTAAATTCAATTGAGGTGCCGGATCGAGAGAGCCTCGATGATGTTGGGCGACTCCCAAGTGAAAAGGCCACGGAAGCCCTGGATCGAGTTGACATTGACGGGAATCCACACAGGTTCTTCATGATCGGCGCCTCCCTGAATGAAGCCGACAGGCAGCAGCTAATTTCCTTCTTGCTCAGCAACCTTGATGTATTTGCGTGGACACCATATGAGATGCTAGGTGTGGATCCGTCTGTTTCGCAGCACCATTTTAAACGTTGACCCTAAATGTAAGCCGATTATTCAGAAAAGCTGGTGGTCAGCCACAAAACGCACTGCTGCCGTTGTTGAGGAAGTTGGCCAGTTGCTTGATGCCGGGGCAATCCGGGAAGTTACCTATCCTACATGGCTGTCGAACACTATGGTTGTCAAGAAGAAAAATAGGACTTGGCGTGTTTGTGTGAATTTCACGGACTTAAATAAAGCATGTCCCAAGGATTGTTTTCCTGTCCCCGGAATAGACCAACTCGTGGACGCCACGGCGCATCATCAACGTATGAGCTTCCTCAATGCCTATAGAGGCTACCATCAAATTGCCATGCATCCGGAAGACCAAGACAAAACTGCATTCCACACCCTAAGAGGGACCTATTGCTATAAGGTAATGCCTTTTGGGCTGAAGAATGCGAGGGCAACGTACCAAAGACTAGTCACTGCCATGTTCAAGGAGCAACTCGGCCGAACTATGGAAGTGTACATTGACGATATGGTGGTCAAGTCTAAAGAAGAGCAAACTTATCTGGCCGATCTGGAAGAGACATTCGGCATTTTACGCAAGTACAAAATGAAGCTGAACGCTTCCAAGTGTGCATTTGGGATCGGATCTAGCAAATTCCTTGGCTACATTATCAACCACCGAGGAATCGAAGCCAACCTGAGGCAAATCACAACAATATTGGAACTCGGCTCCCCTCGTTCGATGAAAGAGGTTCAAAAGTTGATGGGGATGGCCGCCGCACTCAATAGGTTTATCAGTCGTTCCACAGATCGCTGTCGACAATTCTTTCATACTCTACGGTAGGGTAAGGCTTTTGAATGGACCTCCGAGTGCGAAGCCGCTTTCAACGGCCTGAAGACCTACCTCCAATCAGTTCCACTCTTGACAACACCTTCAGCAGGTGACCCGCTCATTTTATATCTGGCAGTTTCTGATCGGGCCATCAGTGCCGTACTGTTAAAGGAAGAGCTTGGGGAGCAGCAGCTAGTGTATTATGTGAGCAAGGCAATGGTTGACGCCGAAACACGTTACCTTTCATTGGAAAAACTCATCCTAGCCCTCGTCATGTTAGCAAGAAAGCTGATGCATTACTTTCAGGGGCATACCATCGGGTTACTAACGGACCACCCCCTCCAATCGATACTCCGTAGTGTAGAAACATCAGGGCGTGTTTCAAAGTGGGCTCTTGAACTCGGCCAGTACGATTTTCAGTTTTTGCCTAGAACCTCAATCATGGGGCAAGTGCTTGCGACTTTGTGGCCGAATTCACTAGGGGTCTTGCCAACTTCAAGTCTGATGAAATTCAACCTAAGCCAAACTGGAGAATTTATATTGGGGACATTTGGCAGTTGTACTGTGATAGATCATCCAATCAACGTAGCAGCGCTGCCGGAGCAGTGACAATGGCTCCCGACGGGGCAATAATTGAGCAGGCTATCAAACTCGGCTTCGAAGCATCGAATAATGAGGCTTGTAGACGCGCCCTTGAGCCTCACTACAGTTCGGACTCAAAAGTCACGGTCTTGTATCTAATCTCGCAGAGTGCAATACAAGACCGATGAATCATCAAAGAGTCCAAATCTGGCAAATCGTTTTTGGAAACAGATTTTTTTGCAAGAAGTGCCAAACATGGACTGTTTTTCCAGATACAGAGTCGCCACCTCAATATTTTGTTTTGGGAAATTTAGGAAACCCTGATTCGTTGCCGAAGGCCACGTGTCCGTCATCACCAAAGTTGCCTCGGCTCGGGAACTTGGGTATGATTGGGGAAGGTCACTTCGTGAGCACCCCCGCTCGCCCGATCAAAGATCGGCCTCTACTAACCATGATATCTAGTTTTGAAAACGTTATGTGCTCTTATTCCGATTATTAGCCTAGATTTACTATGTGATGCGCACAGCATACAAGTATAGACTGGATCGCCTGAATTGGAACGAAACATCTCATGTTTGTTTTGAAAACGGTTTGCTACTCGCAAGTAGGCTAAAATGTGGATTTGCCACCCTCAGGTGGGCTTAAAAAATATGATTTTGCCACTATCTAGTGGGCTTAAAACTCACAGTCAATGCATTATTCCAATTCAGATAATCTAACCTTCGCCCACAGGCATTCAGGCAGTTATATCACATAAGCAGTTAGCCTCGTGGCAAGCATGCTATCATGGCAGTTACTCACACGCATGCAAGGATGCTAAAGCATAAGTACTTACCGAGTACTCCAAGCCAAAACAGAAGCTGTGTTAGAAATCCATACATGATCCTAACTATGCTGAAATGCCTAATGCAACACATGCAGGAATGCAACTACAATAGGCTCGGCTATTCTAAAGATGGCATGTGAAATGCTACAACTAACAAGTATTCAACTCAGAATTGTAATACAATGCAGTTAGTATGATGCGCTGAGCCCGGTACATGCAATACAAATGAATGATGCAAACATGCAAGCATAAGTATGCTAATTGAAACATGCCCTAATCTAACCATTATAAGCGGGTAAATAAAAAGGAAAAAGACGTGGGGTTGGAAGACATACATCACACGCACGCACACTTATTACAATTGTGCCCTCGCTCGGAGGGTCCGAAAGAATAATACAGTCTGAATAAATAGTTAAATATTACAAAATCCTAATTAATTAACAAATTAACTAGGAAAGCGGATAAACTAGCATGCAAGCTTATGGACCGCCTCAGCTCTGTTCCGAATGATAAAAGATGCATGCTTGAGTTACCTGGTGCGGAAATCCATTGCGATGCCCCGATTCACCTCTATTTGCAATTAATCCCGGAATGCTATGCAAGGCTCTAGAAGGCTGTTGATTTTTGATTTGCTGCAACAGAGAGCAAGAAAGGGGCATGGCAAAGCATTTTCACATATATATGCATGACTACTCTTCAAGGAGTGTAGTCATCGATCCTTGTGCCACCAATCACGCATCTCGATGCATGATGGCCAAGGAGTCGAATTGAATGACTCGATGTGAAATGAATACACATGAAAACACAACAAGACCTAAACTCCATCATGGGTAATCCGGAGTGTCGGCGACCGGGAATTGAGACACGTTCCGTCACTCGGAGTACGAAACGTCCCTCGTTTCCCGTGCTTGGGCTAACTCCTATCCCAAACACAATGCAAATGAGATGGCATACACAATGCGACTAACATACAACCTAGCATACGTAATGCTATGAAATGGCATACACAATGCTCGATGTAACATGGCATACACAATGCTCTAACATGCAACTCAGCATACACAATGCTATGGACCGAAATGGCATACACAATGCACGATGGACTTACACTAACATGAGTGGACCTCAGCCACACTCACATCAGTGGCCATTAGATGAAAATGAGACAACAGAAATGCGTGCACACATGCACAAATACCAAGGACCAAACCTAAGGCATCAAATGCTACTCTACCAAAGCATGGCAAGGGATGAAAGATGGCATGGAATAGCATAAATTACAGCTCTGAAACAGCATGAAATATGGTCCCGAAACATGCAAATATGGCACACAATGCAAGCTAGAGGGCCCGGGTACCGAAACTAGTGAGGTGCGTTACTCTAGAGGTACCCAAAGCAATGCACCAATGGCAAAACCAACCCGAAACAGACCCTAGGCAGGTCTGAAACAGTGGGAAATTGACCTAAAATGATGACTCAGAATGCAACGAAATGGAGCTCATTCAATGGTCGGTAAATGGGGTATACAAGCCCGACTCTCAAACGCATTTAAAGAGATGAAAACATGGCAACATGGCATTCAAACAAGCTCTGAAATGTGATGAATAATAGGCTCAAAACATGAACACACCTCAGTATATGCATAGAATGGATCTCAAAACTCAAAGCTAAACATGGACCTTGAACTACAAGCATGCAAAACTAACATCATTCGACCACAAGACCCAAAAAAAGAGCTAGGGCAGTCCAAAATAAGCACATTATCAGTTTAAGGCATGGCCAAAATACGCTAGAATCAATGGCCTATAAAGTATGCAAAGAAAGCTAGTGAACCATGAGTTGTTCTACAACTATATGAAGCATATGAGGGCTCACCCAACCAGCCAAAAACAGATGTATGCCATGTCAAAATATACCCAAATAACCACTGAAACTCAGTCAATGCATGAAAAAATGATGGGCTCCTTTGAAAGGCCAATAAGAGGGTTACTCTACACATACATGATGAACATTAATGATGGCAAAACCACCTCTGGAAATAGGTTATGACAGCCCTAAAACTCACCAAAAAGGCCCTGAAATCAACCAAGGAAGCATGCAAATGAAAGACCCTTTGAAAGGCCTTGAGTGGGATTGTTCTACACATGCATCATAGACATAAAATATGGCCAAAGGGGCTCTGGAAAGAGTCAAGGCAGACCTTAAAACTCACAAAATAGGGCCTGAAATGTGACTTCACAACATGCAAGATGGAGCCCCTTTGGAAGGCCAACAATGCTAGTAAAGAGAACAAGGGGTGAGAGGGTCACCCCTCTCTGATTTTGAAGCTCAAAAACACATCTAAGCCACTAAAAATCCACTGGATTTCAGTGTCAAAAAGGCCAAACCAAGGCCAATGCAAATGCTCTAATGCATAGCCCTAAACATGAGGAAATGGAGCATACAAGGGGGAAGATGACCCCAAACAGAAAAAAGTTATTAAAAAATCATGTTTAGAAGATCAAAAAAAGACTTTTTTTAGTTTATGTCGAAATCCAAAAATGCTTGCAAATAGGGCTAAAGAATGGGGCAAAATAATGTCAAAAATGGAGAAATTGAGACTTACCCTTGTAGCACAGCAATGTAGCAACTTCTGGACCAAGAAAGTGAGCTCTCAACCTCTGAAAATCAGTCCCAAGGTGGTTGAATGGATGGTGGAGGTGGTAGGCTATGAGGTGTAGTGCAAATGGTGCAAGAATATTAGGGTTTGGAGCTTGGAGTAGTGGGCTATAGAGAGAAGTGTGTGTATCCCTTAAACAAAATTGTTGAACCCCAGTAAAGGAAGATGATGGCCTCTCTTATAGAGAAGAGAGGCCAAAGATTCTCTTAGAAGCTTTAAATATCCTCCATACGCGTGTATGGAGGATGGTCCAAATGCCCCCCAGTTGGCACAGCTGTGATGCATTTGGAGAGAGCAAAAAAGCGAGAAGCAGGCCGACCAGTTAAGGTGGTCGGCCGGCCACTCCCCCTGGTCGGCTGACCAGGGGTCAAAGGGTCAAGGAGAAATGCTGGCCGGCTATACCAGAAAGGTGGCCTCCCAAATGAGTGCAACACAGCTGTATGGTGCAAAACTAGAAAATGTGACCCAAGAGAGAGAAAAACCAGCTTTTTAGCAAGGTTCAAAAGGGTCAAGAAGAATTACTGGTCGGCCTACCCATATTGGTGGCCTCCCAGATGAGCACAACACAATGGTGGTATGAAAAACCAGAAATTGTGGCTCAAAAGTGAGAAAAACCTGCTTTATGTCAGAAAAATCGGCTTTAGGAGAGAGAAAAAGAGAAAGCTGGTTGCCAAGGGAAAAAGGTGGCCTCCCACCATACTACCACCTCCCTAGCAATGAAAATAGGATCCCTACCAAAAATGGACCAAGACGGATGCAAAACAAAGGTTCGGGGGCCAAAACGCGCAGTCCGGGCCCCAAAAACAGGCTATTAGGCACCAGAAGTGGCGTATGACCACGAAGGTGGTCTCTCGGGCCACAGTGTCCCTCAAAAGAGAGGGAACAAGGTGTGTGCCAAAAACCAGAGCAAACGGAGGTAGTTAAGCGATCCCGAACTGAGGCACACGACCGACGGCTTCGAAAACCGAAAACTAGGCTCCAAACGGGAAAAAATGGCCTACGGCCACAAAACGTAGCCTACGGCCACTGAGAGATGGTCTACGAGACCTCTCCCTCCCTTCGGGAAGAGAAAATAGAGAAAACAAGATCTGGTTCGCAAACCGAGGCAAAGCACAAAAGAGCCCCGAAGTCCGGAGGCAAGGCTCGCAGCTGAGACTCCGCAACCTCAGAACGAGCACAATATGCAACATCACCGAGCGCTCAGTTGGTGACGTCTGAGTCTTAAGGTCGGTTAAAAATAGGGTGTCTACAAGGCCAAATACGAGGCCCTGCTAACCGGCTTACGGAATGCACATCTCCTAGGTGCTCGGTGTCTACTTATATTTTGCGATTCAAAACCGGTGATCAATTAGCTAAAGGGGGAGTACGCGGCAAAAAATGACCGTATGGCAGCTTACATAAAAACGAAAAATTCCTTGCTGGCAAAATTTGACCATCATGAATTGAACCAAATAACCCGTGATCAGAACACACATGCAAACACCCTGGCTTGCCTAGCCTCCACCATTAACTCAGAGATTAAACGGACAATTGAAGTGGGTTTCATCCCTAAGCCGAGCATTGGCCCTTCAGAGGAAGTCCAGATTAATGCCATAGAGTGAGAGTCGAGTTGGATGGACTCCATTGTTGCGTTCCTATCTTCCGAACAGCTCCCATCGGATATGAAAGAAGCACACAAGCTGCAAAACAAAGCCCTGTGATACTATTTGGATCCGCAAGGAAAACTTTACAAAAAAATCCCTTTCTGGCTCATACCTAGAATGCGTTCATCTGGGTAAAGTCGAAGGACTACTGACTGAAATACATGAAGGTAGCTGTGGTGCCCATTCTGGCGGGCGCTCTTTGGCCCATCATGCTGTGACACAGGGGTATTATTGGCCGACAATGAGAGCCGATGCCGAATGTTACGTGAAGAAATGTGAGCAGTGCCAGAAGTTTTCTCCCTTAACTCATCTGCCTACTGAAGAGTTAAGCTCTATAACCAATCATTGGCCGTTCGCCTAATGGAGACTTGACATTGTCGGACCATTGCCTCGCGCCCCGGGCAACAAGCTATTTTTTATTGTCGCAACAGATTATTTCACAAAATGGGTGGAAGCGGAGGCACTAACGCACATTCGAGATAATGATGTGAAGCGTTTTGTATGGAGAAATATCATAACGCACTTCGGCATTCCAAGAGCACTTATTTCAGACAACGGCACCCAGTTTAATTGTGGTGTCTACCGGGAACTATGCAGCAAGTATGGTATTCGGCCCTATTATTCCACCCCGGCTTATCCGCAGAGTAATGGCCAAGCTGAAGCCTCCAACAAATCTATTTTGGACGGCATCAAGAAGAGACTGGAGAAAGCTAAAGGCAGATGGGTCGAAGAATTGCCAAGTGTGTTATGGGCTCATCGCACTACTCCGAGGCGGTCCACTGGGGAGACGCCATTCGCTTTGTGCTTCGGAACGCAGGCAATCATCCCCTTGGAGATCAGCCTCCCAACCTTGAAATCAAAAGTTTTTGATTTGGGCCGAAACGACATAATGTTGGCCTTAGATTTGATTTTGATTCAAGAATGAAGAGACTGTGCCCTTGCATCCATGGCACGGTACCAACAGCAGCTTGCTAAGTCATATAATCAACGTGTTCAACTGCGCCGCTACACACCAGGAGAGTTGGTCCTGAAGAAAGTGCTTCCCGTTGCCAAGAATCCGGCTGATGGAAAATTGGGTCCTAACTGGGACGGCCCCTATCAGATCGACTCAATCGCAGGAGTAGGGGCATATCGGCTTATAGACATGTCTGGGAGAAGTCTGCCACAGCCTTGGAATTCCACGCATTTGCGTAAATTCTATTATTAACCCGACTTGTGGGGCATGATACTTGTTTTGAATGTTCACTGTGTACAAGTTTCATTTTTTGCAATACAAAGACTATTGTTTCCTCACTGAAATTCAGCTTATTAAAACAAGTCTTTCGACTAAGCCTCCGGATTTGGAGCGCCCTTCGTGGATATCACAATTGGCCAAGATAAGTCTCTGAATTCGGAGCCCCATCAGTGCATGACACTTTTGGGCCGACTAAGCCTCCAGATTCGGAGCGTCCTTCATGGATAACACGATTGGCCAAGCTAAGTCTCTGAATTCAGAGCTCCATCAGTGCAGGACACTTTTGGGCTGAGTAAGCCTCCGGATTTGGAGCACCCTTCGTGGATATCACGATTGGCCAAGATAAGTCTCCGAATTCGGAGCCCCATCAATGCATGACACTTTTGGGCCGACTAAGCCTCCGGATTCGGAGCGCCCTTCGTGGATATCACGATTGACCAAGATAAGTCTCTGAATTCGAAGCCCCATCAGTGTATGACACTTTTGGGCCAACTAAGCCTCCGGATTCGAAGCGCCCTTCGTGGATAACACGATTGGCTAAGCTAAGTCTCCGAATTCGGAGCCCCATCAGTGCAGGACACTTTTGGGCCGAGCAAGCCTCCGGATTCGGAGCGCCCTTTGTGGATATCACGATTAGCCAAGATAAGTCTCCGAATTCGGAGCCCCATCAGTGCATGAGACTTTTGGGCCGACTAAGCCTCCGGATTCGGAGCGCCGTTTGTGGATATCATGATTGGCCAAGATAAGTCTCCGAATTCGGAGCCCCATCAGTGCATGACACTTTTGGGCCGATTAAGCCTCCGGATTCGGAGTGCCCTTTGTGGATATCACGATTGGCCCAGTTAAGTCTCCAAATTCAGAGCCCCATCAGTGAGAACTTTTGGGCCGATTAATATTTCGAATTCAAAACGCCATCAGTGCATTACACTTTTGGGCCGATTAAGCCTCCGGATTCGAAGCGCCCTTCGTGGACGATTGGCCAAGTCTCTGAATTCGGAGCCCCATCAGTACATGACACTTTTGGGCCGATTAACCTCTAGATTCGGAGCGCCCTTCGTGGTTATCACGATTGGCCAGTTAAGTCTCCAAATTCGGAGCCCTATCAGTGAGAACTTTTGGGCCGATTAATATTCCAAATTCAGAACACCATCCGTGCAGGCCACTTTTTGGCCGAATAATCCTCCGGATTCGAAGTGCACTTCGTGGACACCACGATTGGGCAGGTAATAAGCCTCTGAATTCAGAGCCCATCCGTAAAAGACACGCTTGGGCCGAATAAATCTCCTAATTCGGAGCACCCTTCGTAGAAGCCACGATTGAGCAAGACAAGACGCCTCGAAACTCGACGTTTCTTTTATTTGTATTATGATTAACAAGCATAGACGCAATAGACGAAGAACGGTAAAAGAGCATAAACAATATTCCAACATTTAAAATGATACGTTTTATTAAATTGATCGAAATTACATAATTTACATTCAACTTGCGTTAAAAACGCTACAATAGATTCATCTTTATTCGGCATCACCTTCGTCGTCACTCTTTTCGATTTCGTAAGCCGCAAAAGGAAAATCGCTGCTCTGGTATAACAGCGACGCTGAGTCAATGCCTACTGCCCGGAGAGCCTCTGCGGCCCGAAGGGCCTTAACCCAACCGTGCTTAAACCCTAGGTTCTCACATCGGCAAACCTCCTCGGCGAGCTTTTTCTTCGTCTTGTCAATCCCAACTTTTCGACCATCGTGGAAGCCTCGTTCATAGGTCGCGGCCTTCACAGTCTCTATGGCAAACATATTTGCCATATTTCGATCGGCAATCGCATGACTTATCAACCATTGGGTCACCATCTCCTCTACAATTGGGTTAGCTGGGCCGGCCGAATGTGTCTCAGCTGTCTTAGCCTTCCTCAGTTCAAGCTCAGCCTTCTCCGCGCGAGCTTCTAAATTCCAAATGCGTTCATCCTTCTGCTCTATCTCCCACTGCGCGGCATGTAGACGCATGCCGATTTCATAGGCGGTAGGGCTGTTCACGGGTTGAGTCGAGTCAGTTTTACCACTGAACCATCACTCGAACCGACCTCGTCGATTTACAGAAGTGGTCATCCGATTTCGACCCAAATTTTGCTTGAAACCGTACACATCGGGTGCTCGGTTTAGCGGGCGGTTTTTGGTCGGCTAATCTTCCATTCATTGCTTCAATTCCATAGCTTTTGTCCCTTCCTTTCTCACACAAATCACAGAAACATACATATATGCAACATAACACAATCACAGTAGCATATTATACAAATCTCAGAAATAACAAACTCTCTCTCACACACACTAGAAAGAATGAAGTAAAAATTGAAAATAAAGAGAAGATACAAATCTTTGCCATGGCACAATGTCACCGTTATCTCCACTATACATCACCGCCATGTACGATTCTTAATCTTCTGCCAAAAGGGTTTGGATTTCGATAGATCAAAGACTCGAAATTGATGATGGCTTTTGGGTTCGATTGGTAAATTAGAGAGAGAGAAAGGGTTCAATGGCTTCTGAGTTTTGGGTGTGGTACATCTCAAACTTGAGAGAGAAGAAGAGGGTAGATGAGAGGGTGAGAGAGATAGAGACGGACATGATGGCTTAGATCAAAAACTCTACTATCTGCTGTGTAACCCACTGTACTTATACATATAAATAAATTGAAAGAGAAAAAGAGGGAGACGAGAGAGAGAGAGAGAGAGAGAGAGAGAAGCTGGGGTTGAAACTTGAAAGAGAGAGAGGGGGATATGAAAGGTTGAGTTGAGATGGAGAGAAATGAAATAGAGGGAAGACAAAAAGGTTAGAGAGTGGGTGGATACAATAATGAAGTCTGAATATTCAGAATAAAATAATAAAAGGCTTGTGTTGGGAAAGTAAATGTTGGAACATAGTCAAACTTTGGAAACATAACTCACTATTTTAAATATAAAGTTGCAGGTGTAGTTTGTATAATAATAGGTCGGTCAGATCGGTTTAAATGATTTTTTATATGAGGAGCCCGATATCCGACCAAAATTTGAACAAATTTTCTAAATTTAAACCGCTGCCAACTGTGAGATTTTCGAAACAGCCCATACTTGGGTCGGTTCAGACGGTTTGGTTCAGATTTTTCAAGTGATTCAGATCCATGAACACCCCGAATAGGCGGTATACAGCCCTTTCACCACTCCATGGATTCCTTCCCGAAACACTTCGAAGTCCCGCTGACTGACCATCGACTGCTGGACTTCTAGTGGAAAAATCTATCGAGCGAACTCGATTGCCACACCTGGGTCGTGCATAATTGAATCTGCTTCCGTCATTGGTTTGTTCCCTACAAAAATCGCAAAACTCAACGGGCGCGGTGACGCATTGGCTTCTCCTCTCGAGCGCAGTTGAGGGGACTTGCCCTGTTGCTATTTTTCCCTTCTGGGTGACCTACTTCGACGACGTGGGGACTGGCCCCTCTCCCACTCCCTCGATGTCCTATTGCCCGTGCACATAAGCTCGCCACTTCAATTCATCTCTGCATCTAGATCAGCCAATGTCCTTCCCTCTCCTTTGCTGTTGAAGAATAGTCTGTTTGACATTCACAGCTATCTAGCCTTCCTTAATCGACTGGGGTAAGTCGAGTTTAAGCACACTAATGGGACCTACGCGCACGAAGCACTCACCCCGTTTATTCCCTACGAGTGCAGCACCTCCGAGGCGATCTCATTAATGCTTACCCTTCAGGAGCCCGGAGCCGATTGAATCATGTGCCTTAGCCATTCCATGAGCCACCGATATTCGGCGTTCTAGTTCATGAACCAGCCAGGGCAAGGGCAGATTCACCAATCTAATCGGCTTAAGTGTCCCAGCCGCTCCATGAATAGATTTATCAGTACAATATTCATGAGCTCATTTTATTCGGCGTTCCAGTTCATGAACCGGTTGGGGCAAAGGCAGATTCGTCAATCTAATCGGCTTAGGTGCCCCAGCCATTCCATGAGCCACCGGTATTCAGCATTCCAGTTCATGAACCAGCCAGGGCAAGGGTAGATTCATCAATCTAATCGGCTTAAGTGCCCCAGCCACTCCATGAGCCACCAGTATTCGGCTTTCAAGTTCATGAACCAGTCAGGGCAAGGGCAGATTTACCAATCTAATCGGCTTAAGTGCCCCTGCCGCTCCATGAATAGATTTATCGGTACAATATTCATGAGCTTATTTTATTCGGCGTTCCAGTTCATGAACCGGCTGGGGCAAGGGTAGATTCGTCAATCTAATCGGCTTAGGTGCCCCAGCCACTCCATGAGCCACCGGTATTCGGCATTCCAGTTCATGAACCAGCCAAGGCAAAGGCAGATTCATCAATCTAATCGACTTAAGTGCCCCAGCCACTCCATGAGCCACCGGTATTCGGCATTCAAGTTCATGAACCAGCCAGGGCAAGGGCAGATTCACCAATCTAATCGGCTTAAGTGCCCCAGCCACTCCATGAATAGATTTATCAGTACAATATTCATGAGCTCATTTTATTCGGTGTCTCAGTTCATGAACTAGCTGGGGCAAGGGCAAATTCATCAATCTAATCGGCTTAAGTGCCCCAGCCACTCCATGAGCCACCGATATTCGGCGTTACAGTTCATGAACCAACCAGGTCAAGGGCAAATTCATTAATCTAATCGACTATAATCGGCAAGATGCCGAATACTTGTGCCATCTCACTTTGTCTTGAATTTTGATGCACCTTTACAAATTGGTAACTGCTGATTCTTTTAATTATTTACTCGTAGAACAAACAGAAGACCATAAAGAATTGTCATTAATGAACTAAAAAGACAAACAGTATATGCAATAAACTCGAGAGCATAGAAAATTTTCATTAATAAATTAGACGCTAATAGCAGCCATTTTACACATGAAAATCGGCTTACATCCAAAGAGATGAAAATCTACTAACAAAAACCTACAAAAATTGTGCATCTAAGATGCCTACCAAAAATGAAAATATGCCTTAATCAATCCTCAGGGTCAGGCGCCAGCGGCTCAACGTCCACCTGCTCGTATGGAATCGACTGTGCCAATGTCACATTCGCAGCAGCAAGGGCTTTGACCCAGCCGTGTTTGAAGCCCCGATTCTCGAACTTCGGCACTTCTTCTACGTAGCTTTCCAAGGCGGCCTCCTTCCCAGCTTCAAACGCTTTGGAGTCTCGGAGTCGGCTATTTCCTTTGCCTTCTTCGATTCTTCCAAGTCGGCTTCCAGCTTGGCGATTGCCTCCTGGGCTAACTTAAGCGCATCCTCGCTTGCCTTTGCCTTTTCCTCGGTGGCAAGCCTTAATTGATCGAAATTTCTAGCTCGCTCAGCCTCAGAGTCGGCTCTCGCTCGTTCCTCCACCGCTTGCGTTGCCTCATAATCGGCCCTTTAAGAGGCCGCCACAACCTTGTTCTTTTCATTATCAATTTCGACTTTCAAGAGGCCGATCTGTTCTATGGCGTCATGTTGACGGCGGCCGATCTCGGCTATCCTACCCACCGTCTACGGAACAAGGAAATAGAGTTACAGCAAACAATAATAACAAAAATATTTATAAATATATATATGCATTTAGACGGAAGACTACAGATAAGACAAGTAACGTACCGATAAGGCCGATTGAGCGGCCAAAACAATTAGCATTAAATCTGGCTCCGCGCAAAACACGACTCTGTCGACCAGCAGGGATATTGAGGAGGCCATGCTCAAGGCCACAGTTGGGTCCCTCAAAGCCGACGAATTGGAGGGAATCGGTATATTTCTTATCCTTGGTTGAATCGTGAACAGAAGAACCAAGTCTGATTCCTCAACGCGCGGCCGCTTATCGCTTTGGTCCTCGTCGTGCACGGCCTCTTACTCGGCAGGGTGCTTTTCTCCCCTTTGCTCAACCTCGTCGACCAACCCCACCTGCTCCATCTCGGCCGTTTTGGGTTGGGCTATTTCTAGGCAGAGTAGACTCAGCGACCGTAGTGGGTGGAGTTTCCGATCGTACGGCCTCGGCTCTCCACCTAGTAGCCATCCTCTCGGCGTTTTTCTTCTGCGCAAGTTGCGAGAGTGATTCCCTAGCCATATCCTCACGGTAAGTGCCGGGAAGGTCTCCTAAGTTCGTAAAAATGTCTTCAAATAAGATGTCCCCTCGACCTGATGTGGACGGAGGGTCAGACAAATTCAGCCCAGCTTCCTCAAACGCCGAGTTAAGGGCTTCATCTACCTCGGCTTCCAAGTGATTCGGGTCCTCGGCGATCTGATCGGCTACCTGTTCTTCCACGTGTTCCGAATCAGAGGCTTCTAAACCAATCTCCTTTAGGCTTTTGAAGCTGGGGAAGATAAGGGCTGTAAGATGATCTTCGCCTCTCAGAATTGGAATATGGTCTACCGCCGAAAACGTTGCGTAGGTCGGCGCGTATCGCAAGAGAATATGAGCCGCCCTTCCTTGTTTCTGAAGATTTGGACGGCCAACGAACTGCAGAGCGATTTTAATTTCAGGAAGTACAGTATCGTCGGCCGAAACCAACACTTTCTTCAAATCGTTGCTTGCACAAACAAAACAGTAAGTACATGGAAGGAGTGTCGAATACATATACGGAAATAGAAGCAACTAGAGTGAGCTATACGGCCACCTAGATCGCCTTTTCGCCTTGGCACAAGATCTAGGCGATCTTCACCCTCGGCAAATTCTCAGTTGCCTCGAACAACGACCATCACGTCGTCAACACGCTTGCCAGAGCTGGCAAGCATGGTCACTAAATAATGGTCGGTGTCCTTGGCCCTAAGAAAATAGCGTCCCAGCCGGCCAGTAGACTTGGCTAAGGCATAGCAATGCCGAATTGCAGGTATGCCTAGGTTAATCCTAAGACGATGGTTCAACTCTATAATCCCCATTATGATGCGGAAAAAATTCACGTTAGGCTGGGAAGGAATTAGGCCTCAATGTCGAAGGACGACCCTTAAAAATGGATGAAGAAGAAAACAGACTTCGCCCTCAACAATCGATAGGAGAGAAAAGATGATTATGCTCTCATCAGTCTTCTGCATATCAGTGGTGCTGTCTGCTACGAGTGACAGATAGACGTCATCGGGGATGAAATAATGGCGTCGGAAGCCGAAAATTCGATCCGCAGAAAGGAGCTCTTTCAAATTTTTTGCCATCGTAGCCAACCTCAGGATTATGCAAAACTAAAAGTAAACAAGGAAATGGTATTGGGAGTGAAAGAGAAGAGAACTTACAGGAAGTAGAAGGGATAATGAGAGACAGGAGGAAGTTGCAGAGGTCGCAAAGTGGAGGAGTTGGACTAGAAGGCGAGCTAAAAACTTTGAGTATTCAAAATATACATTCTAAGAGACAAAGTTTTAAACCACATTAAATGAAGGAAGCGTATGAAGAGGCGGGAACTTGTAATGATGACCAGGAAACGTGTGCACTCCGACACGCTTTGGAATGAGGTTAACTGCTGAATTTTTGACTTTTCAAGCTCGAAACCAAACACGCTGACTAAACAGTGTTAGTGGGGAGTTTGGGGGGCAATTGTGGGAGCCGAATAATAGGAGACGCAGATAGGCCGAGTACACATTTGGCTAATCGGTATATATTATACTCGCTCCCGTCTCGTACGTTCTGGATGCCGAATAACTTAATCAGCCATAAAGATCAGTTGAGCGAGGGGCCGATTGAAAGTTGGAATTCGGCAAAAGAGGGGGCCGAGTGAACAATCACATGACGGGTCAAGAGTGGGCCCTACCCTGAGGACCAGGAGCATATATAAATAGAAGAACAACAACCAAAGAGAGGTATGTGAGAATTAGTACGTTTTACTTAAGATACAAGTAACAAAGGGAACATACACTGACTTGTCCGTAGGAGTGCAAATTTCAGCACTTCCGACCGGAGTGTTCATTCTTTTTCAGGTTTTTAGCTAAGGATCTCGAGCGTCCCATTGGATCCAAGGAGTATTTCCAAACCTCTTCCCCACAATATCAATCTTACAATTTATGGTCTTTTTCTCTTTCTATTTTGTTAGACTAATTTATTTTGATAATTTGTTTAATTATGTTTTAATTTATTTAAAAGAGAAAAATAGAATCCAAAATTTGTTTTGATGATTTATTTAATTATATTTTAATTTATTTGAAAAGGAAAAATAGAATCCAAAATTTATTGTGATGATTTATTTAATTATGTTTTAATAGAATCAAAAATTTATTTTGATGATTTATTTAATTATGTTTTAATTTATTTGAAAGAGAAAAATAGAATCAAAATTTATTTTGTCCCATTATTTCTCACCTAAACTTTTATCCTAAATATTGTTTGAATGTATTTAATATTTGATTAAATTAGGAGCTCAAATAGCCTAAAACAGAGGTTCAAACAACCCAAAAACAGAGGTTCAAACAGCCCAGCACAATAGTAGTTCAAAAGGTTCAAATGGAAGATATTTAAATTAGTAATGATGGTGTGGAAGATATTCAAATGAATACAACGGCTATAAATGGCTATAAATTCAATTGAATACAACTGCTATAAACGGCTATAAGTTTCATTATATATACCAAAGTCTCTAGTGTAAACAAGTTACAAAAAAAATCAGAAAATATTCTTTGATCTATAATCACTCACATCAATTCTCTGAAAAATTCTATGAGAAGTGTTCTTCAATTTTTGTTTACATCCTCTTTTAGAAATTATAAACTGAGACGTATAGCTTTAAGCCCATCTTTCATGTGTGAGGTTTACAGAAAAATCAAAGCTTCATTTTTATATCTATCTTTGAGAGATAATTCTTGTAACTTTCTGTGAAAACAAAAACACCTTCTTTTCAACCTTGTAAGAGTATAGTACACTCAGTATTCTTAACTTAGAAAGTCTGTGTAAAATCTATGGAGGATTGCTCTATTTGTAAAGAGTTTGCTAGCACCCCCGTGAAGCTAGAGCATGGTGGAAAATCTCAAGTGAAGCTTGAGGAGTGGACGTAGGCCAAGTTGAAGCCAAACCACTATAAATTTGTTTGCCTCTCTCCCTTATCTCTTTATTTTATTTAAATTACTGTAGCTATATTTCACATTTTCACTGAGCTAAAATCATTAACTGACATAATTGTTAGAACACTTGTTTTAATTATTTTTATTTCATTAACTATATTTATTTATTGTGCTAGTCATAATTTTTATTAGGGTATTATTAATTTTTAATTGTAAAAACATAATTCACCCCCCTCTTAGGTTGTCTTTTGGGTAACAATTGGTATAAAAGCCTAGACTCTTGTTTGAGATTTAACCATCTGAGAGTTTTGATCTATGGCAACCTTAGCTAGCACTGCTAAAGGACAAGCCATCAATAGGCCACCACTATTTGATGGAAACAACTATAGTCATTGGAAAGATAAGATAACCCTACACCTTCAAGCCACTGATTATGCCATGCGGATTACTGTCACCAAAAGTCCAAAAAATCCTACTAAATTAGTAGACAATATTAATGTACCTAAAATAGAAGATGAATGTAATGAGAGGGATCACAAATTATTGCAAGTCAATGCTAAAGCCAAACTCACTCTTGTTTGTGGATTAGACTCTAAGGAGTATAATAAAATTTCAAGTTGTGATTCGGCAAAAGAAATTTGGGACAAACTAGAGGTAACGTATAAAGGTACAAACCAAGTGAAGGAATCTCGTATTGATATGCCTGTTCATAATTATGAATTGTTTAAAATGAACTCTGATGAATCTATTTCAAGTATGTTTACTAGATTTACTAAAATTGTAAACTCTTTGAAATCTCTTGGCAAAATTTATACTAACAGTGAGTTGGTGAGAAAAATTCTTAGGTGTTTACCAAAGAATTGAGAAGCAAAGGTCACCACCATTATAGAAGCCAAAGATCTCTCCACACTTGGATTGGATGAGCTTATGAGTTCCCTTATGACTCATGAGATCACCATGAAAGGACATGAGGATGTTGAAAACAAAAAGAAAAGTGGAATTGCATTCAAAGCCTCATCAAATGAAGAAGAACATGAAAACTCCAGTGAGGATGAAAGCTATGCCATGTTTAGTAGAAATCTCAAAAAGCACTTCAAGAAAAACAATTATAGAGGAAGAAGACCTTTCAAAAAGGAGTACAACAAAGATAACAAGAAAAAACCTATTATTTGCTATGAGTGCAAAAATCCTGAACATATGAAGATGGATTTTCCAAAATTGAAAATCCATGGAAAAGACTACAAAAGAAACAAGAAAGCCATGGTAGCAGCTTGGGGAGAAAGTGAAGATGAAAGCTCAAGTGATGAAATTGAAAATGAAGTAACCAACTTGTGTCTCATAGCTCTTGAAGATAAAGACTCTACTCAAGATGAGGTAACTACTTTTTATGAAGAACTTGAAAGTGCATTCCATGAACTACAAGATGAATTTAGAAAAGTTTGTGCCAAAAATAATGTGTTAAAAAAATCTGTTGCATCTTTATCTAGTAATGTAGAAGAATTAAAGAAAGAAAAAATTGTTTTGAAAAATGATTTTGACACCATCTCTAATGAGAAAACTCCTTTAAAAAACAAACTTTAATAAAAACACTTGAAAATTTTGTAAAAGGTAGAAATAATCTCAACATGCTTCTTGGAAATCAAAGATGTGTTTTCGATAAAGCGGGCATTGGATATGATCCTATTAAGAAACAAAAGAATCTCAATACAATTTTTGAAAAGGCACCTCTCATGACACACCCTCATATTACTTGTTATTATTGTAGACAAAAAAGCCATTATATATCTTATTGTCCATTCAAAAAGAATATGAACATGGGAATTACAAAGATTTGGATTATTAAGGGATCCGACAAAACTAACCAAGAAGGACCCAAAAAATTATAGGTACCAAAAACCAACACTTGATTGTCATCTTGTAGGTTTGTTTTAAGTCCAAAGCTAAAGAAGGGAACTGGTACCTTAATAGTGGATGTTCCCAACACATGACTGGAGATAAATCATTCATTACTAAACTATCATCGAAACATGGAGAATTTGTTACTTTTAGAGACAACAAGAAAGGAAAAATCATTGGTATTGGTAGCATCGGTATTTCTCCTAACCGTTCTATTGAAAATGTTTTACTTGTTGATGGACTTAAGCATAACCTACTCAATATTAGTCAATTATGTGATAAAGGTAATCGAGTTATTTTTTATAAATCACATTGCACAATTGAAAGCACAAATGATCATAAAGCTTTATTCGTTGGTAATCGCCATGATAACGTTTATGTTTTTCATCTTAATGATCCTATGCTAGTGATGTTAAATGTTTATATATTAATAATGAAAATAGTTGGTTATGGCATAAAAGACTTGGTTATGGCATAAAAGACTTGGTTATGCTCATATGGATTTAATTGCTAAACTTTTGAGAAAGGATTTGGTCATTGGACTTCCAAAAATTAAATTTGAAAAAGATCATCTTTGTAGTGTTTGTCAATAAGGAAAACAAACTAAAATATCATTTAAATCAAAATCTCATATTTCCATAATTAGACCTCTACAACTATTGCATGTGGATTTATTTGGTCCCTCAAGGACATCTAGTCTAGGTGGTAAACATTATTGTCTTGTTATTATTGATGATTATTCAAGATTTACATGGGTTATGTTTTTAGCACACAAAGATGAAACTTTTTCTTCTTTCACAAAACTCTGTCATAGAATTCAAACTGAAAAAGGCTTTCTTATTACTAATATTTGAACCGACCATGGTAGAGAACTTGAAAATGAGAAATTTGAATTGTTTTGTGATGAGCATGGTATTGGACATAATTTTTTAGCACCTAGAACCACTCAATAAAATGGTGTAGTAGAAAGGAAGAATAGAACTTTAGAAGAGATGAGTAGAACAATGCTTTGCGAAAATAATCTTCCTAAATATTTTTGGGCCGAAGCCGTTCACACCGCATGCTATATTTTAAATCGTGCATTAATTAGACATATTCTCAAAAAAGACTCCTTATGAACTTTGGCATGATAGAAAGCCCAACATTAGTCACTTGCATGTTTTTGGTTGTAAATGTTTTGTGCATAATAATGGTAAGGATAACTTAGGTAAATTTGATTCAAAATCTGATGAAACAATTTTTCTTAGCTATTCCTTAACTAGCAAAACTTATCGTGTTTTTAATAAAAGAACTCTTGTTGTGGAAGAATCTATACATGTGGCATTTGATGAAACTAACATCTCTGCTCAAAAGCAAATTGTTAGTGATAATATAAATTTGGAACCAAATGTGAAAGATTCAAGTGTCTACAAAGAAAAGAACCAACCATGTAAGTTGAATAAAGAAATTGAACAACCTATTCTCCCACCTCAAGAAGAATGAGGAAACAATGATGATTTGCCAAGAGAATGGAAGTTTGTTCATAATCACCCTAAGGATTTAATCCTAGGTGACCCTACAAAAGGTATTGAAACTCACTCTTCACTTAGAAACATTTGTAGTAACGTGGCTTTTCTCTCACAGATTGAGCCTAAAAACTTTCAAGAAGCCGAATTCAATGACATTGGATGATAGCTATGCATGAAGAGCTTAACTAATTTGAGAGAAACAAAATGTGGAAACTTGTCCAAAACCTAAAGATCATACCATTGTCGGTACTAAATGGATCTTTCGAAACAAGCTTGATGAATTCGGCACAATTATAAGAAACAGGGCTAGACTTGTTGCACAAGGATACAATCAAGAAGAAGGTATTGATTTTGATGGAACCTTTGCTCCAGTTGCTAGATTAGAAGCCATTCACATGTTACTTGCATTTGCATGTTTTAGAGATTTCAAACTTTATCAAATGGATGTAAAAAGTGCCTTTCTTAATGGCTTTATAAATGAGGAAGTTTATGTTGAATAGCCCCCAGGTTTTGAAGATCATGCTTTTCTAATTCATGTTTTTAAACTATCAAAAGCTTTATATGGTTTGAAACAAGCATCTCATGCATGGTATGAACGATTAAGTAAATTTTTGATTGAAAATAATTTTTCTAGAGGAACGATTGATACCACACTTTTTGTTAAAACTAAAAATAATGATTTACTTATTGTGCAAATATATGTGGATGACATTATATTTGGTGTTACTAAGGAAACCTTGTATAAGGAATTTGCTAAGTGTATGCAAGGTGAGTTTGAGATGAGCATGATGGGGGAGCTAAATTATTTCCTTAGGTTTCAAATCAAACAATGTAAGGAAGGAATTTTTATCAATCAAGCTAAGTACACAAACGAACTACTCAAAAAGTTTGGTATGTATGACTCAAAAATAGTTGGAACACCTATGAGCACATTCATTAAGCTAGACAAGGATGAAAAAAGTAAGTCCATTGATCAAACAAAATATCGAGGTATGATCGGCTCACTTCTTTATTTAACTACAAGTAGACCCGATATTATGTTTAGTGTTTGTATATGTGCTAGATATCAATCAAATCCTAAGGAATCACATCTCGGTGCTGTTAAAATAATTTTTAGATATCTTGTTGGCACTCAAAATTTGAGACTGTTTTATTCTAGAGGTGTTGCATTTGATTTAATTAGTTACTCGGATGCCAAATTTGCCGGATGCAAACTTGATAGAAAAAGCACCAGTGGCACTTGTCACTTTTTAGGTAACTCATTAGTATCTTGGTTTAGCAAAAAGCAAAATTTTGTTGCTTTATCAAAGGCTGAAGCTGAATATATAGCTTCCGGAAGGTGTTGTGCCCAAATACTTTGGATGAAACAACAATTGGAGGACTTTGATTTGCATTATGATCATATCCCTATTAAATGTGATAATACTAGTGCCATCAATTTAAGCAAAAATCTGGTTCAACACTCACGAACAAAACATATTGAAATTCGACATCATTTTTTAAGAGATCATGTTCAAAAAGGAGATATTGTACTTGAATTTGTAAACACCGACAAGCAATTGGCGGATATTTTCACAAAACCCCTAAGCGAGGATTGCTTCAATTTTATTCGTGGCAAGCTTGGAATATCGATTTCTACTTAAAAAGTTTTGTTATAACTATAAAACTTAAATTTTTGTTAAAATGATATATGTATATTGCTACATTGATATGGAAACATTTATATCAGTTGCACGCTCTCAAGTCCTTCATATATTTATTATCCTTAACAGTTTGTTATTCTCAACTGTGTAATTTTTTTTGGGTTCTACATCTTGAGGTAAAATTAACTTTGCATACATTGATTTTCTTTAAAACCCTCATGGTATTTTTTTTGCATGACCCTTCCAGCAACACTGACGTCCCATTAACTATAATTTTTGCTGATATTATTTTATTTTAATTTATTTTATTTTGCCATTAGGCTTAATTTCTTTTTTTTTTTTCTCATTATTATTTTTTATTTGGGCTTAATTTTCTTATTTTTTTATTCTTTTTTCATTTCATTTTTTAGTACTTAAACATAAAAATAAAAACAAATTAAAATACAAACATTTACATAAAAAAAAAGCACCCTTCATTTTTTTACGGCCATACGCCAATCACAATAAACATATCTACATAAAAAAACTAAAACAAAACAAAACAAAAAAAAAAAATCCCTTCATTTTTCCGGCCATTGACCGACCTCACTTACTCGCCTCTTCCACTACCCTCTTCTTCTTTTTATGACCTTGGGCGACGCTTGATGTCCCTGCCCCCATGCTTTTGTCGAGAGCGAGCACTCCCCGCCAACTATCAAAAGCCAAGAACGACATTGCTCCAAATGGGGCCATGGAGATGGTCTTCCATTTAAGCTCTTTATTTTCAACCTTCAGTGCGCCTATCTCTGCTCCAGCGTACCCAGATGAAGCTCACTCGTCCTGTTCTGCAGGCGGTGAGTCAATTTTGTGACTACAGTCATCGTCTCCATGCAGGACGTCAGTGTGAAATGATTGGCTTCAATGTCTAATTGAGCTGCCATTATTTGCTCAATCGACATCATAGGAAGGTTGGGAAGAATAGGAGCCGGGGACTCGGCCCAGCAACGCTTACAAGCTCATTCAAGTCCGAAAAGAGAGTAAGGGGACGGGACGAGGTCATGTAGTAAGAGAGAGAGATGTAAACGAAAGGAATGTCATTTTTGGCAACCTTTCTGCTCTGCTCAGTCTCTCTGTTCTATCTCTCTTTTGCAGAAGAAGAAAGGGATGGAAGCAAATGAGAAAGAAGAAGGCGAAGAGAGTGATTAAGAAGAAAACGGAGGAGAAGAAGACAAAAGGGAGAGAGAGCTGAGGCAGCTGATTGACCCATCTTACTTTTGTCGGTCAGCTGACGCAAAAGCGAGGCCGCGTGTTCGACGTGATTTTCAACGGAAAAGAGAGACGCGAGTGAATCATATATATATATATATATATATGTGTGTGTGTGTGTGTGTGTATATATGTTTTGATTATCTATTTTTTGATGCCATTTATCACTATCATTTTCCTCATCCTCCTCCTCCTCCTCTAGATTCTGACCCATGATTTCCTTTTGATAATGTCACAAGGGGAGAAAATTATATGATATTATGTATTATGGTATTATTTTGTATTATGATATTATTTTGTTATGATGTAATGTATTTATAGTTTGATATCTTAGTCTCATATTATGTCTCTAATTAAAGCTTATTTATTACACACGTGCTAACCTATGTATTTAGAAATGAATTCAGGGAGCATGACTTGAGGGGGAGCTTTTCTTACTCTCAAATCAAATCAAAACATCATTATGTGCCATCATCAAAAATGGGGTAATTATTAGACTTATTTATTTTGGTGATTTATTTAATTATGTTTTAATTTATTTGAAAGAGAAAAATAGAATCCAAAATTTATTTTGATGATTTATTTAATTATATTTTAATTTATTTGAAAAAGAAAAATAGAATCCAAAATTTATTTTGATGATTTATTTAATTATGTTTTAATAGAATCCAAAATTTATTTTGATAATTTATTTAATTATGTTTTAATTTATTTAAAAGAGAAAAATAAAATCAAAATTTATTTTGTCCTATTATTTCCCACCTAAACTTGTATCCTAAATATTGTTTAAATGTGTTTAATATTTGATTAAATCAGGAGTTCAAACAGCCCAAAAATAGAGGTTCAAACAACCCAGCACAGCAGCAGTTCAAAAGGTTCAAGTGAAAGATATTCAAATTAGTAATGATGGAGTGGAAGATATTCAAAGGAATACAACGGCTATAAACGGTTACAAATCCAATTGAATACAACTGCTATAAACGGTTATAAGTTTCATTATATATACCAAAGTCTCTAATGTAAACAAGTTACAAAAAAAAATCAGAAAATATTATTTGATCTATAATCACTCACATCTATTCTTTGAGAAGTGTTCTTCAATTTTTGTTTACATCCTCTTTCAGAAATTATACACTGAGACGTATAGCTTTAAGCCCATCTTTTCCGTGTGAGGTTTACAGAAAAATCAGAGTTTCATTTTTATATCTATCTTTGAGAGATAATTTTTGTAACTTTCTGTGAAAACAAAAACACATTCTTTTTAATCTTGTAAGAGTGTAGTACACTCAGTATTCTTGACTTAGAAAGTCTGTGTAAAATCTATGGAGGATTGCTCCATTTGTAAAGAGTTTGCTAGCACCCCCGTGAAGCTAGAGCATAGTGGAAAATCTCAAGTGAAGCTTGAGGAGTGGACGTAGGCCAAGTTGAAGCCAAACCACTATAAATTTGTTTGCGTCTCTCCCTTATCTCTTTATTTTATTTAAATTGTTGTAGCTATATTTCACATTTTCACTGTGCTAAAATTATTAACTGACATATTTGTTAGAACACTTGTTTTAATTATTTTTATTTCATTAACTATATTTATCTATTGTGCTAGTCATAATTTTTATTAGGTTATTATTAATTTTTAATTGTAAAAACCTAATTCACCCCCCTCTTAGGTTATCTTTTGGGTAACATATTTGTATATATGCAATGCATTCAATTTTAGTTTATTGAATTTTTTAATTTAAATTCACTATACTCTTCTTTTTTTTTTTTTTATCGGTAAAAAAAACTTTATTGATGAAGCATGTACAGGGTACAATAGAAAACATCAATAAAGAGGAGCTAGGAGCTAGATGTAACTCAAACCTCCTAGTTGGTGAGAGACCAACAAATAGAGAAAGCAAAAAAACAAGAAACACAGCTAAGAACAAGCACTGCAATGCACATCCAAAATACTGCAGCAAAAAAAGAACAAAACCAAAGAGACCAAAGTAGCAAAGAACTAAACGAGGCAGATTAACACTGCACTATAACAAAACCAAGAATTGCTACTAAAACACTGCAATGCACTGCACAAGACTTCAACCAAAGCAGATCAAACACCCAGGGCAGATAACAACAGTAGACAGACGAAGCAGTAGCATAGAGCTAATGCAGATTACAACAGAACAATCAGACTTCAGCCCAGATAGCTGCAAAATAGATTCCAAAACACTAAGTTCCACCCCTGATCTGTCTCCAGTTGAAAACAAGATCATCAACTGATTAGGGGAAGTCCTTAATAGAAGCTTTGAGCCAAACTGCAGATCTACGTTTGATGAGTTCTAGGAGACCTAAAGAGATGGGTTGTGCATTAGAAAACACACATTCATTTTTGAGTCTCCAAATAGACCAAAGCACAATTAAGGGTATTGCTCTCCAAATTAATCTGTCAAGCTTATGAAATTTACCACTCATCCACCAAGAAAGAAAACCATCAACTGAATTAGGAATACACCAATGGAGTCCCCATTCCTCAACAACTGCAGACCAGATTGACCAAGAAAATGGGCAATGCTGCAGGACATGAGAAGCAGTTTCTAACTCGGAGCTGCAAAAGTGACAGAGGGGTGAAGCATTGCTGACCAAGATACCAATCTTGAGTAGAAAATCTGAGCATTTGATCCTATTTTTCCAGGCCAGCCAAGAAAAAAATGAAAAAAATGGGCAATGCTGCAGGACATGAGAAGCAGTTTCTAACTCGGAGCTGCAAAAGTGGCAGAGGGGTGAAGCATTGCTGACCAAGATACTAATCTTGAGCAGAAAATCTGAGCATTTGATCCTATTTTTCCAGGCCAGCCAAGAAAAAAATGAAACTCTGGGGGGCAATAACAAGTTCCAAACACATTTGCTTACCTTAAGTTGAGGGCCAAGAAGAGTTGAATTGCGAGAATAGAGAGTAGAAACAGAAAAATCAGACATGGAATCAGTGCACCAGACTTGACAGTCTTCACAATCCAAACACAAAGTTCGAGATAAGGATAAAAAAGCATTCAGTCTCACATCTTCAGCCAATTCCCATGAATAGAGCTCTCTTCTATGGGGAAGGTTCCAAGCAGATGGATTTGATTTCCTTGCAAAATAATGATGGAGAGAGCCTTCCTTTTCAGATGACAGATTAAAAAGAAGAGGGAAAGAAGATTTCAAACAAAGGCCACCGCACCATCTATCAAGCCAGAATCTGATTCTGGTACCATTCCCAACCTTGATAGCACAGTTGTCCACAAAGAAGTTCAAATGGCTTACGGCGCATGACTTACATCAACATAACAGATACACATAATGAAACACACGCTTGGATTGCACATAACTTCTATCATTTCGTTCTTAGTGTGTTTCCAGCCTTTATCCTCATTATTATGTCTTAATCTTGGCCAAGGAATCCGTAGGATGCAATGAGGATGCCAACACATGTTGTTCAACACCTAGCCAAATTTGCTGAAATAGGGGCCTCGCTCGAGCGGAGGTCCAAAAATGTGAGTGATTACTTGAGCGCAACCTACTTCGCTCGAACGATCTGTAAACTATGCAAAAGTACTGGTTGCTTGATTTTTTAACTCGACTTACGCTCGACGGTCGATCGAGCGTAAGACTGAGGTCCTTGCTCGAACGTAACTCTAGTCGCTCAAGCGGTCTGCAAAAATTGTAAACTACTGGGAGTATGCATTTTACGCTCGGACCAACTTTTGGTCGCTCAAGCTAAGGTACAAAAAAAAAGATGGTTGCTCGAGCGCAAGATCTGTCGCTCGAGCGATGAGGTCAAATTCTAGAATTTTCATATTCACCTCCAAACTGCAAAACCTATCTTTAACTTTTTAAAACACATCTTTTTGAGCCCAAAGTTGAGAAAGCATATAGATAAACTTATAACTTCTTGAAATGAAAGCAATTTCGTAAAATCATGGCCCAAAAACATGTGAATTGCTCAAACTCAAACTTGAAATGTTGAAAACATGCCATGCATAGAAGTTCTTGACTTCAAAGGTTCCAAATCATGAACTATTGAGATAATTTGGTTGTAAACTTCATGAATTCTCAAATCAAAGGCAAGATGAACACATGCATGTTGAAATTCTTTGAAATTAAACTCAAAACTTCATGGCTTATACATGCATACAATGATTCATCCCAAATTCCTTAATCTAAGTTCAATTCTCATGTTAAGCCATCTTACTATCTTGAACACTATCACATATGTCTTGAATACAAAGCTTAAAGATCAGATTCTCACCTAGAGTCTTTAATTCTTTAAGGTTTGGTGATGCTCTTAAGTAATTCTCCAATCTTCTAGCAATTTCCTTTCAAAACTCAAAGTTTGATCCCAAACTCTCTTGGCCCC
Organism: Camellia sinensis; assembly: GCF_055761805.1. Lineage (NCBI taxonomy): Eukaryota > Viridiplantae > Streptophyta > Magnoliopsida > Ericales > Theaceae > Camellia > Camellia sinensis. The sequence goes on along the minus strand of NC_138975.1, from coordinate 22,674,350 downwards.
TTCCTCTCTTTCACGTTTTAGGCTCAAAGTGATGAAGAGAAGATGTCTCAAAGTGATGTCTATGCCTTATATAGGCTCAAATAGGGAACTTAATTAAGTTTGACTTAACTTAAACAAATTTGCGCTATTTTATTCTAATAATTTCGCTCCGAATAAAATTTTAATTAAACCTACCACAATGTTCTAAAAATTCCAGCTAACACACAATTCAAGTCAATTTCGTGATTGGATGTCGATAAGACCTTCAATTCGCAGAACAAAACAGAGACACAAATAGATATTTCTACAACTAATAGATATAAACACAAATAATGCAACGCACATATAATTAACTCAGGATTTCATCTTAATTACTTATTAATCATTCTTAATAATGGTTTAACGGTTAATCATGGGTCAGGGTTGTTGCAGTCTTCCCCTCTTCCCCCCTTAAAAGAGTTTGGTCCTCCAAACTCAAATTACCTTTGTTTTGGTAGAATATTGAATCTAAAAAAAATAATTCAGGGTATCTCCGTGGTTCTGCCAATCCACTTTCACCAATGGGATTTCTTTGTTCCTCAATCTTTTAATCCGGCAATTTACAATATGAATTGGTGGTTCTTCATAAGTAAAATCATCTTTCAGAAACACATGAGTTAGTTCAATCACATGAAATGGATCTCTCAAATACTCTCGAAGTATAGATACGTGAAAAACATTATGCATATGCTCTATGACTGGTGGTAAGTCTACCCGATACATCACCGGATTTATCTTTTCTAAAATCTAATATGGCCCAACATATCTCGATGCTAGCTTGCCCTTTACACCAAACCGCGTCTAGCCTTTCATAGGAGTTAGTTTGATAAATACATGATCCCCGACTTCATATTCCAAATCTCTTCTTTGGACGTCCGCATAACTCTTTTGGCAACTTTGTGCATTTTTCAATCTCTGCTGAATTAATTTCATATTTTTAGTTGTTTCTTACACAAGTTCCAATTCCAACAAGGGTCTATCTCCTACTTCGGTCCTGCAAATCGGAGAACGGCCCTTCCTACCATACAAAGCTTCATAAGAGCCATGCCGATACTCGAATGGTAGCTATTGTTATACACAAATTTGGCCAATGATAAGTAGATTTCCCAACTACCTTGGAAATCTAGGGCACACATCCGTAACAAGTCTTCCAATGTTTGAATAGTCTATTCAGATTGGCCATCTGTCTGTAGGTGATAAGCATTGCTTCCCAAGGCTTGCTGTAGACTTTGCCAGAATCTTGAAGTGAACTTAGGATCTCTATCAGATACAATAGACACTGGCACACCATGTAATCTCATAATTTCATTTACATATACGTTAGCTAGTTGATCCGCATTATAAAAAGCTTTCACAGGTAGGAAATGAACAAATTTAGTCAAACGATCAACTATGACCCAAATAGAATCTATACCTCAAGAAGAACGAGGCTATCCCACAATGAAGTTCATAGTAATGTGCTCCCATTTCCATTTCGGTATTAAAAGCGACTGTAGCAATCCAGCAGGTCGTTGATGTTCAGCTTTAACTTGTTAGCAATGTAAGCATCGAGCCACGAAATCAGCAATGCTTTTCTTCATTCCCGACCACTAGAAATTTTGTTTCAAGTCATGGTACATCTTTGTATTTCCTGGATGCATAGAAAATTTAGAGGTGTGGGCTTCAGTCATAACATGTTTTCTCAAATCCAAACAATCTGGAACACAAAGTCTATTCTAGAATTTTAGCACATTGTTCTCCAGCACAAATCCTGGCTTCGGTTTTGAGTCTATTTCATCCACACTCTTCTTTAGAAATTCATCTCATGGTTGTTTCTCTCTAATCTCTTCAATGATTGCAGGTTGAGCAGAAATGGCGGTCAAGATTCCGCCCTGTTCATGTAATACAATTTCAATCTCATTCTTTTCCAAGTCACATAATAACTCTCTTTAACCGGTGAGCAAACAAGACAAATTCCCAATTGACTTTCTACTCAACACATCTACAACGGTGTTTGCCTTCCCTGGATGATACGAAATTTGCAAGTCATAATCTTTGATCAATTCTAGCCATCTCCGTTGTCTCATGTTCAGTTCCTTTTGGGTGAAGAAATATTTCAAACTTTTTTGGCCGGTCTACACCTCGCAAGTCACACCATACAGATAGTGTCACCAAATTTTTAGAGCAAACACCACAGCTGCTAATTCAAGATCATGTATTAGATAATTCTTTTTATGTGGTCGGAGTTGTCGAGAAGCATACGCAATTACCTTCCCATTCCGCATTAACACAAACCCCAAATCTTTATAGGACACATCATTGTAAATCTGAAACCCATCAGTTTCATTAGGCAATGTCAAGATAAGTGTAGTTATCAATCTAGTCTTTATAGCTCGAGTTTTTCGCGCCCCCTTTCGGAAGTTCGAAATAAGTCCTACAGTATCGAACTCCCGCAATTCTAAATCTAATCTCACATGTGCAATGTGAAATTGATAAACACCAAAAAATCCAAATTCGGCAAATCTTTTGGAAAATCGATTTTGAATCAAAAATGCTAAAATTGGACTGTTTTACTAGATACAGAGTCGCCACCTAAATATTTTGTTTTGGAGAAATTTAAGAAACCCATGACTCGTGCCAAAGGCCACGTATCCGTCATCACCAAGATTGTCTCGGTTCGGAAACTTAGGTACGACAAGGGGAGGTCATGAATGCATTTGAGCACCCCCACTTGCCCGATCAAAGATCGGCCTCTACTAATAATGACATGAATCATATGTATATTATATGCTCTTGTTCTGGTTTATTAGACTAGCATTACTATGTGATGCGCACACACACAAGTATAGACTAACTTGCAAGAATCAGAACATTTGATTCATGTTTGTTTTTGAAAAGTGTTTTGAATATGTACCACTTGAAAAAGTGATCACATATAAACATTACTCAAATTGTTCCAATTCAAGCAACAAGCCTTCATCCATAGGCATTCAAGCAGTTTAGCATTTAAGCAATTAGCCTCATGGCAAGAATGCTAGACATGGCAACAATCACACTCATGCTATTATGCTAAAGCGAGTAAAGGCTCACTTAGTACTCCAAGCCAAAAGAGAAACTACTTAGAAAAAAATGCATGATTCCTAACTTTGCGATATGACTAATGCAACACATACGATATGCAACTAATAGGCTCGGCTACTAATATGGCATATGAAGCAACTAAATAGCATGCGTTGAAGCATGTATTCAAAGAAATATTAGACTAACAATGCAGTTAGAATGATGCGCCGAGCCTTGGTGCATGCAATACAAATGGATGCAAACACGAAATATGCTAAACAAAACATGATGTCCCTAAACCAACCATCATAAGTTGGTAAACAAAAGGGAGAAAGGCATGGGGTTGGAAGACATACACATTATTACAATATTGTGCTCTCACAAAGGAGAGTCCGAATGCACTAGCTAATTAACTAACTAATTAAAACTAAGCTAATTATTACAAAATAAACAAAATTATCTAAATTACTTAACTAATTATTACAAAATCATACGAATTAACTAACTATTCTAGTTAACTAACTAATTACAAAACGAAATTGAATAGCTAATTAACTAACTAACTAGAAAACACTTGAAAAAATAAACTAGTTACAACTAATTAATTACAACAATAAGCTAAGCTAAGTATTTAAACTTAAAACAAGCTTGGAATGCGAGGGATGCTCATGCACGTGCTCGATTTCCACTCGAATAGCCGCTGTTTTGCTTTCGGAAAGCCTCTATTGCACAACAGAATACTAACATTGTTGCCTATTTCCAGAACAGCTCTGCTTGGCCTCAAAAACACACTGTTGAATTTTGCATCAGTGGTCGGCCGATAAGTGATGAGGGTTGCCTGCCACCAGTGTTGGCCGGCTGGCCATCAATGGTGGTCTGCCGGCCACCTGCTGGCCATAGGAAATGGTCTACTGGCTACTGCTGCCCAGTTCTCATTGCTGCAATAGAGGACAAACAGAGCATATACAGGGTATTTCAAGGGTTTGTTTGCATAACTCACCCTTCCTTTTCATGAACAAATGAAAGGAGTAGCAAGTTCGGTTCACAAACCATCAATGGATGCAAATTCATTGCATGATGGCTTGTGAAATCAACTGTGCAAGTTCAATAAATGCAATAAAAATGAGGCTCTCAAAACCACCTCCCTATCACGAATGATCGAGGGAAGTGGTAACCTTGGAAACTTAAATGGGTAAGCAACCTGTCCTAATTTGGAATGGTCACTATGGATCCGAATATGTACTAGGTCGAAAGGTCAAAGAGGGTGTCCCGGTAAAACCGGGGTTTGTGTTCCCATACTGGCAGAGCCCACAACCGGTCAGCCTTATGGTCATGCCTTGACAAGACGAGCCTCCGGCAAACCGTTCAGGAATAGCAGATGGCAAACACGGTGTCCTACGCGCACCAATGCAAATGCAATGCAAAGAATCACACAAGTGTAGTCAAAAACAGATATCACGAGTTCGAGTCAAGTTCTCTAATTCCCCAGCAGAGTCGCCAGAAACTGTAACAAGCCCGCGGGGGACCTCGCTACAGCTCGGACTCGACTTTGTAGTCACGGTTCTAAATCTGAACCAAAGAGTCCAAATCCGGCGAATCGTTTTAAGAAAACAGATTTTTGAAAGAAGTGCCAAACATGGACTGCTTTGCCAGATACAGAGTCGCCACCTAAATATTTTATTTTGGGAAATTTAGGAAACCCTGACTCGGTGCCAAAAGGTCACGTGTCCGTCATCACCAAAGTTGCCTCGGCTCGGGAACTTGGGTACGATTGGGGAAGGTCACTTCGTGAGCACCCCCACTCGCCCGGTCATAGACCGGCCTCTACTAACCATGATATCAATTTTTGAAAACATTGTGAGTTCTTATTCCGGTTATTAGCCTAAGTTACTATGTGATGCACACAGCATATAAGTATAGACTGGGTCGCCCGAATTGGAACAAAACATTTCGTGCTTGTTTACTTGAAAAATGGTTTGCTACTCGCAAGTAGGCTTAAAATGCAGATTTTGCCACCCGCAGGTGGGCTTGGAAAAGATGGTTTTGCCACTATCTAGTGGGCTTAAAACAAACAGTTGATGATTTATTCCAATCTAAGTAACCCAACCTTCACCCACAGGCATTCAGGCAGTTATATCACATAAGCATATAGCCTCATGGTAAACATGCTTTCATGGCAATCACTCACACGCATGCAAGGATGCTAAAGCATAAAACTCACCGAGTACTCCAAGCCAAAATAGAAACTTCATTAGAAATCATGCATGATCCTAATTATAGAGAAATGCCTAATGCAACACATGCAAAAATGCAACTATAGCAGGCTCGGCTATTCTAAACATGGCATATGGAATGCTACAACTATCATGTATTCAACTTTGAAATTGAAAGTACAATGCAGTTAGTATGATGCGCCGAGCCCGGTGCATGCAATACAGATGAATGAATGCAAACATGCCGTCATACTGTATGTTAATTGAAATATGCCCTAATCTAACCATCATAAGCAGATAAATAAAAGGGAGAAAGACGTGGGGTTGGAAGACATACAACACACGCACGCACACTTATTACAGTTGTGCCCTCACGCAGAGGGTCCGAATAAATAATACAGTCCCGAATAAAAGAATATTACAGTCCAAGTATTACAGTCCAAATAATATACAAATTCCTACTTAATCAAATTAACTAAGAAGATAAATAAAACTGGCATGCAAGCCAGGGACTGCCTTGCTTCTGATGGATGATGTATGTTAGGCTGCTTTGCGCGAAAATCCACCGGGATGCCCCGATTAGCCTCTGTTTTACAATTATTCTTGAAAAACGTGCCAAGTCCCGGAAAGTTGTTGATTCCTGATTTTGCTGCAACAGAGAGCAGGAAAGGGGCATAGCAGTGTATCTTCACAAATATATGCATGCCTCGATCCTCGTGCCACTAATCACGCATACCGAGGCATGATGGCCGAGGAGTCGAAATGCACAATTCAATATAGGATGAATGCACATAAAAACACAATAAAACCTAGCTCCATCATGGATAATCCGGAGTGTCGGTGACTGGGGAATTGAGATACACTCCGTCACTCGGAGTACGAAATGCACCTCGTTTCCCGTGCCTGGGCTAACTCCTATCCCGAACACGATGCGATATGCATGAAATGCAACTAAGATATAATCCTAACATACACAATGCTATGAAAATGATATGTCTCGAAATACGTGCGCACGGGCACGCAAATTGAGAAAATGACAGAATGCAATCTAAGATACAACCTAGTATGCACTATGCTGTGAAAATGAGATGCCTCGAAATGCGTGCACACAGGCACGCAAACCGAGAAAATGACAGAATGCAATCTAAGATACAACCTAGTATGCACTATGCCGTGAAAATGAGATACCTCGAAATGCGTGCACACGGGCACGCAAACCAAGAAAATGACAGAATGTAATCTAAGATACAACCTAGTATGCACTATGCTGTGAAAATGAGATGCCTCGAAATGCGTGCACACGGGCACGCAAACCGAGAAAATGACAGAATCCAATCTAAGATACAACCTAGTATGCACTATGCTATGAAAATGAGATGCCTCGAAATGCGTGCACACGGGCACGCAAACCGAGAAAATGATAGATTGGAATCTAAGATACAACCTAGTATGCACTATGCTGTGAAAATGAGATGCCTCGAAATGCATGCACACAGGCACGCAAACCGAGGCAATGGCATACGTAATGCAAGTGACTAAAATGGCATGGAAAATGTAACATGGACTTATACTAACATGAGAGAGCCTCAGCCACACTCACATAAGAAGCCGATGGTTGAAAATGAAGTGCCTCGAAATGCGTGCACACAGGCACGCAAACCGAGGCAATGGCATATGCAATGCAATATGGTATGGAAACATGATATGGGCTTATACCAACATGAGTGAGCCTCAGCCACACTCACATAGGATGCCGATGGATGAAAACGAAGTGCCTCGAAATGCGTGCACACGGGCACGCAAACCGAGGCAATGGCATACGCAATGTAATGACACAGAAATGGAAAGCAATCATTCTAATAGAATTTCAGCACTAAAATATGGGGGAAAACAGTCCCGAAATGAGGCGAAATGACACCAAATGCATGGAATTGTCCCGAAATGCGAATTTAGGCACCCGAAATGGCCTATAGCTATGCCAAACATGCACAGTATGGACATGTGATGCAAAGACAGAAGCTAGGAAGTCCCAAAAAAGGCACTTTCACAGTTATAAACATGGCCAAACAGCAAGCATAGGTAGGGAAAAAATGGCATGCAAGAATAGGGGCCAAGAGAGGGGTAATGAAGCAAGTGATATAAGCAAAATCCAAACTGAAAAATTTCCTTCTACAACATTGAAGAGGGACCAAAAATATGAATGTTTACAGTATATGGAAAACCTCAAATCAATATACAAACATGCTAAAAAAAGGCACAAGATTGAGGCTCAAAAGGTGCTATAACATGAAGTATACAAAATAATCACCAAATAGAAAAAAAAAATGTTAATGAAACATGAATTATAGGCCAAAATAAGACTATTTCCAGAACTGTAAAATGGCCAAAAACAAAAGCAAAGGGGGCTGCCAATTTATGCAAAAATGGGGCCAAATAAGGGATATAACTACAAGTGGCACATGGAGGCATCAAATGGTGAGGGGCCCTTCAACAATGTTGAAGAAGGGCCCAAAATAAGCACATTCACAGATTACATAATGCTCAAAAACAGATTACTCATGGGCCAAAAATAGCATGCAAGATTATGACATATAAGAGGATCAATGAAGCAAGTGCATCATGGAGGGCTCAAACAGGGTTGAGCCCTTAATGAAAAGTGAAGATGAGCTCAAAAGAGGGCCACTTTCAGTTAGGGCCGGAGCTTGAAACAAAAATCATATAGGGCTTACAAATGGATCAAGAAAAAGGGTCAAAAGAGGAGAAATGTCACTCACCCTTGAAGACCAAAGCTTTTGTTGCTTCTTGGACCAATTTGCAGCTCCTTTAGCCTTTGAGAAGCTCTCCTTGTTGCTGGAAATGAAGTGGCGATGGTAGAGCTTGGTGGTGATGAAGAACACAAGGTGTAGGACTTAAGGATTTTTAGGAAAATGAGAAGGATGGAGGGAGATATGGATCTTGAGGCTTGAAGAACAATTTTTCCAACCCCTATATGTGATGCCACCAGCTGGTTATAAGGGCCAAAAAGGGGGTGTAAAGGTGGGGGAAAAGGAGGCCAACTTTCCCCCACAAAATATCCCCCGGATATTGATATTTTCTGGGGGATAAAGCCATACAGCTGTAAAGTGAACAGTGTGGGGATTACGGCCGGCCAGTTACTTTGGTTGCAGGTGGCCGGCCGGCCACACCCCCTAGCCGGCCGGCTAGGGGTCAAAAGGGTCAAGAAGATTTAGTGGCCGGCCACCACATGATGGTGTCCTCCCAAGTGTGTACATCACAAATATGTGGTTTGGAGTTCAAGAAAGTGGGTCCAAGGTGTTCAACATTAGCCCGGAAGGAGGGGTTCAAAAGGGTCAGGTGGAATTACTGGCCGGCCACCAACTTTTAGGATCCTCCCAAGTGTGTACATCACAAATATGTGGTTCAAAGTTCTAGAATGTGACCCCAAGGTGTTCAACATTAGCCCGGAAGGAGGGGTTCAAAAGGGTCAGGTGGAATTACTGGCCGGCCACCAACTTTTAGGATCCTCCCAAGTGTGTACATCACAAATATGTGGTTCAAAGTTCAAGAATGTGACCCCAAGGTGTTCAACATTAGCCCGGAAGTGTGAAAAACGGGTGCCGGAGGGCGTCGGAGGATGTATAACTGGTTGTTGCAACAATTACTGGCCTCCCACCCTTCAGTGACCTTCCTAGTGATAAAACAGAGGTACCTGCCAAAAATGAACGAAAACCGTTGCAAAACGAATGTTCGGGGGCCAAAACACGCAGCTCGGGGTCCCGAAAATGGGCTGTTAAGCACCGAAAGTGGCATTCGGGCACGAAGTGGGTTTCTCAGACCCCAGTGTCCCTCAAAAGGGAGTAGAAAGGAAGTATGCCAAAAATCAGAACAAATGGAGATGGTTAGGCAGTCCCGAACCGAGGCACACGGCCAACGATTCCGAAAAACCGAAAACCGGAAACCGGACTCCGAAATGGGCAAAATGGCCTACGACCACGAAATGTAGCCTATGGACACTGAGAGATGGTCTACGGGACCTCTCCCTCCCCTTAGGAAAAGAAACAGAGAAAACCGAGTCTAGTTCGCAAACCGAGACAAGGCACAGAAGAGGGTTCGGAAGTCCGGAGGCAAGGCTCACGGCCGTGACTCTGAAGCTTCTGAACGAGCACATTATGCAACATCACCAAGCGCTCAATCGGTGACGTCTGAGTCTTAAGGTCGGTCAAAAATGGGGTGTCTACAGTTGCCCCTCTTTGACAGAACTCGGAAGTCACAAGTGACGGGAGTGAATGTCAAAGCCCAGAGGCGACCCATTTTTGACCAGGCCGAAGACTTAGACAAACGTACAAGATAAACAGAGATGTGCCCGCAGGCATGCCCGCAGGCAGGGGCAAAATGCAAATGTTATGCAAGAAGCCGAACATAACTCAATGATCATGCAAATGCAACAAGCTGTAATTAGGCAAGTATTCGCAAATAGATGCAACAGTTTTAAGCAAGAATGCAAAGCAACAACTACATTTCATGCAGTTAAGAATGCGGAGGATTATTCAATCCCCGCCACGTCTCACACGGAGAAGATACGATACCTGCGCGATTCATCTGGTCGCACCAGCCTCAATTGAACCGTACATACAATATCGTGCCTGCAAAAGAGAGAAATTGCAACAAGTACAATATGCTACCAACATATATTTAATGTGATTCCGAAAGTTTGACACACGCAGCGCCGGTGAGTGAATGCATCGCAATGCAAGAGTGGAACATGCGTGACAACGTATGCTCAAACATAGAGGTATGCCAATATCAAGAAATGTGCATAAAAATGTGAGTATGCTCATGAGAATGCGAATTATGTGCATGATAGTACAAAGCGAGCATAAGTTAACGTGCCCGTTTGTTACGAAACAACGAGCACGGAAATGCGTGTTTCGGCGAAGGTGCCTCGATCACGGCCTCCGATCCGCTTCTCGGAAAGGCTACAACTCTTTCAAAAAGGATACACTTTGATTTTGATGAATGATGATGAGACACATGTCAGATCTTGAAGCTGAAATTCCGGCGGAGCAATTTCACGACCGGAAGTGTACTCTTCTTGAATTTTTTCAGGTCCCGGGAACTCCGATCTTCCTCAAAATTTGCAGGGAGCTAGGTGAGCCTGTGAGGGACATGACCGGCCGTTTATCTTCCCAAGGGGAGGCCACCGGCCACTTTTGCAAAAAGTAATTGGCTGGCCGGCTGGTTTTCCAAAAAGGAAATAGCTGGCCGGCTAGAAAAGGTGGCCGGCCGGCCATATGCCCAAATCCGAGGGCATTTTGGTATTTTCACCTCCTTTTTGATGCTCCTTCAATCCAAGACTTGGAGCCTATATAATGCAGCCGAGATCTCTTCCTTTCTTGCCTCCTACAACACTTTCTTCTCCAGATCTGAGTTCCATACGCGTTTTCCAACGCCCCACGCAAGTTGTTTCCGTAAAAACATTCAGTTTTAAACACTTTGAAGCGATTAAATTTCGGTTTCAGAGCTTCTTTTCTCATTTTCGCCACTTGAGGTAAGTTTGTCTCAATATTTGGAAGATTTTCTCGGGAGTTGACTTTTGTTGACTTTTTCATTTCCCGAGAGTTGACTTTTGTTGACTTGTTTCAATTTTGGCTCATTTTCGCTCATTTTTGCTCCTTTTGCAGATTCTTTGAAAATGGCGGGCAATTCTCCCCACGGCGGAGGCTTTCTAGGTGCCGGAGACGATTTTGATCCCATGACTCTACCCCCGAGGACCCGACCTTTTATTCCCGGGAGGTACAATCCGCCAGCACATGTCCTCCCTCGTGCCGTCTTCCGTCACTTCACTACCTTTGACGAGCGAGCACCTGGGGATTTGCTTCTCCGAGAGCCAGAGCATCACCTCTCTCATGAGGCCCGAGAGGTATTCACTTCGTTTTCTGCATTTTTCGTACATTTCGCACCTTTGCCATGCTTGAACACGCAGTTTAGCTTATGACATAGTACTTTGCTTGCATCCTGAACATGTAGTTTAAACATTCGAATTTCTGAACACTTGGTTCATTAATTAATTGCGAACGCTCAGTACACATTAGTTTAGAGGTGAACACACGGCTCAAACACTGATTTTTCGAACACACAGCCCGAATTCGAAAGTGAACACACAGCCCACACTTTAAATTTTCTGAACATGCAGCCCAGATTAGAATAGTGAACACACAGCCCACACTGATAGAAAGTTTGAACACGCAGCCCAAACTTTAAATTTTCTGAACACGCAGCCCAGATTAGAATAGTGAACACGCAGCCCACACTGATTGAAAGTTGAACACGCAGCCCAAACTTTAAATTTTCTGAACGCGCAGCCCAGATTAGAATAGTGAACACGCAGCCCACACTGATAGAAAGTTGAACACGCAGCCCAAACTTTAAATTTTCTGAACACGCAGCCCAGATTAGAATAGTGAACACGCAGCCCACACTGATTGAAAGTTGAACACGCAGCCCAAACTTTAAATTTTCTGAACACGCAGCCCAGATTAGAATAGTGAACACGCAGCCCACACTGATTGAAAGTTGAACACGCAGCCCAAACTTTAAATTTTCTGAACACGCAGCCCAGATTAGAATAGTGAACACGCAGCCCACACTGATTGAAAGTTGAACACGCAGCCCAAACTTTAAATTTTCTGAACACGCAGCCCAGATTAGAATAGTGAACACGCAGCCCACACTGATTAAAAGTTGAACACGCAGCCCAAACTTTAAATTTTCTGAACACGCAGCCCAGATTAAATAGTGAACACGCAGCCCACACTGATAGAAAGTTGAACACGCAGCCCAAACTTTAAATTTTCTGAACACACACCCCAGATTAAATAGTGAACACGCACAGCCCACACTAATTGAAAGTTGAACACGCAGCCCAAACTTTAAATTTTCTGAACACGCAGCCCAGATTAAATAGTGAACACGCAGCCCACACTGATTGAAAGTTGAACACGCAGCCCAAACTTTAAATTTTCTGAACACGCAGCCCAGATTAAATAGTGAACACGCAGCCCACACTGATTGAAAGTTGAACACGCAGCCCAAACTTCAAATTTTCTGAACACGCAGCCCAGTTGAATTTGCATGTAGCTTATTTCACTTCATCGGCACACAGCCCATTCCATTCCATTGGCACGCAGCCCAGTTAATTTCATTGGCACGCAGCCCATTTCATTTCGTTATTGACACATGTATTCATTCTGAATGCAGGTTGGTTCCCGCAGCGTACGGGGGTATGGTTCCACCGCCGCGCGGGACTGGTACGCTGAGCTCCCGGAGGGTGTCCGAGATTTGATAGACTTGGCAGGGTTCTGGCCCTTCTGCGCTGGGTTGTCACGTTGTTCCGCCAGGAAGACTCTGATGGTAGCCTTGGTAGAAAGATGGTGGGACACCACCAACTCCTTTCATTTCTCTGCCACTGGAGACATGACCATGACGCCTCTAGACTTCGCTGTGTTGACTGGCTTAGACATAGGAGGTTGGCCCATCCCCTATGATGAGGATATGGGCGAGTGGGAGGCCGCTTGGATGTATCTATTGGGGGCTCGCCCGCCTGTTGACAGGGTTTCTGGGAGAGTCCGATACACTTGGTTCTCTTCCCACTTCCGGCGGGCGGAGATGGTGCTCGAGACTCCTGAGGAGACGGAGCAGTACGCCCGTGGTTTCCTTATGTTCCTCTTCGGGACTACCCTGTTCGCCGATAGAGGGAACACAGTCGGGCTATACCTGCTGAGCGCTCTGGTTGACCTATCACAGGTCCATCGATATGACTGGGGGGGCGCCGGCCTGGCTACCCTTTACTGTTATATGAGCGCGACCTCCCGTGGGCGGGGAGATTTACTTGGCGGCTACTGGAGAGCCTGGGAGGTACTTTTCTGTCCCCTTGATTTACATTTCTGCTCTTCATTACTTGTATATTGCACACACAGCGCACTTTTACAGTCTGTATTTTGCTCTCAGCATTTCGTACTTACATTCTGCACTGCTTTTCTCAGCTATGGGTCTATGTATACTTCCCAGCATTAGCCCCAGAGTTGGAGGTGGCAGGGCTTCCCATGACCCCATACTCACTAGTGTTCGAGGGCCCGCACCGGCCGAGACCCCGAAGATCCTCATTTACTTGCGACAGTACTTTGACACTGTGCGGCATTCGGAGGTACTTCAGAACTTTCAGTTCCTTTCATTTTCATCTTTGATTTGCTCTGTATATTCCCGATTTCTGATTGGTTCATGCATTTATCATCCGCAGATCTCATGGCAGCCTTGGGCGCTCCTGGGTGATGGTCTCCGACTTCAGTATACCGGAGGGTCGGACATCTCCCAGTATAGGGTCCTGCTCGAAGGGCCGGTTGGCAGGGCATGGTTCCTGGGGGAACGCTTTCTGCGTTAGGTATGGGGGTATCTTTCTCAGGATCCTCCCGCAGTACCCCCAGTCAGTATGCGGACTGCTGACAGGCTCTCTTACTCGGAGGTAGTCGGCGTTATGCTGGGTAGTGATGCTTTACTATATCTCGAGGAGGGGGACTATGCCACTTACCGTCACATATATTTGATGCCTCCATTGACGGGAGCTCGCACCCCGATGACGAGGCCTGCCGGTATGTCATCCTCGGGCCAGGCCCGAGCTCGGGCTGCAGACGCCCCTTCTACTAGTAGGGCTGGTACATCTAGAGGTGGGGGTAGACCGGTTCCTCCGATTCCGTCGACTTATCCTCATCCTGGATGGCCAGATATGCCGACTGAGTTGATGGCGTGGCAGTATGGGGCTATCTCTCCGACCTCGATCCCGCTAGAGCCTCCGATGCCCAATGATCGATATGCCATTGATCCTGACTCACCGCTGGTATGCTCCAATATTTTTTCATTCATCATTCAGATGTTTAGACATTATTTTGTTCGCTGATGATTATGAGCTCATATTTGCAGCCACCGCGAGGGTACATGGAGGAGGTGGTTGGACTGGTGGCCACACTCGAGGGCATGGTCCTGCGTAGGGAGGCACAGTTGTCTGTCGCGGGCATTCAGGTACCTTTCAGTTTTCTGGCATTTATCATACTTCTGATGACATGCTGATTTCTACTGCATCGATAGACTACTTGTGTAGAGCACATTTGACACACACCCCACTTGTACACTGTATTTACATGCATCCACTTCACGTAGCCTTTGCTTGTATCTGTATCTGATGTATATATTTGGACTGATGTATTTGAATTGAACTTTTTGTTTTCAGATGCCTTCATGGTCCGGTCAGCCGCAGGCCAGGCCACCTGGGCCTCCTTGGGGAGCTGGGCCATCTGGGCCTTTTCAGGGAGTTGGGTCACCCGGGCCTTTTCAGGGGGCGGGGCCATCCCGGCCTTTCCGAGGAGCCGGGCCATCTAGACCTTTTCGAGGAGCTCGAGGAGGGCCTGTCCGCAGACGCAGGGCTCACGTTGTAGAGGCGGAGCCTGATGAGGAGGAGGAGGATGCTGAGGAGGAGGAGGAGGAGGCTACCGACCGTCAGTCAGAGACATCTGCTGAGGAGAGGGGCTCCGGTCTTGGTTCGGGGAACAGAGGCGAGGCTGAGGGGGATCCTGAGGATGATAGCTCCGACTCAGATGATGATGATGGTGCAGAGGTTGTCCCGCAGAAGAGGATGAGGAGTGCTTCTCGTTCCCGTTCCCGAGGACATTGATGCTGTTGTTTCCTGCTTTATTTTTCTTTTACTAGTAGTTTGTAGCACTTTGCACATTGTTAGGCAGTTTTATTTTTTGTAAAACTTGTACCTTTGTTTGTTGTAAAGCATGATGGACTGAAATAGCTTTTGAAAAGGTGTTTGTATTTTAAACTTTTAGCATCGTATCGCATCATTTTATTTCGCACAAAAAAAGAATTTGAATGGGAATGTGCATTGTGTAATCACCAAGTCAGGTAGTGAACCGACGCAACAAACCAAACAACTCAACTTACTAAGATATAACAGAACCTTAGGAAGTTTTACAACTCGATAAGCAAAATGCAACAACGTTGACAACGCAAATAAACAAGACTTTGAACAAAGATTGTTTAAACAGAGAACAATGACTCAAAAACACGAAACACGTCCACTCGACAAACAACTCGATAAGCAAAACAACAACTCGATAATCAAAACAACAACTCGATAAACAAAACAACAACAGAGTGTACTTCGGACGATCTGGGCACCGGAACGCATCCGAAACGGAGGGAGATGAAGGCCTTTGACTCTCCCGTTGCATGGAAATGCTTGAAACTTTCCCTCGAAGAGTAAAACAGGGCCAAGGAGATACACTTCAGCATTGCCGGCCACCTTTGGGAGCCGGCCGGCCAATTTTGTGGAGAGAGACAGCTGGCCGGCCATTTTTTGAAAAAGAGAATGGCTGGCCAGCCAGAAAAGGTGGCCGACCGACCACTTATTCCTGCAGCCACCTGATTTTTGACACATGTCCCCGTGAATAGTGTTTTTCCCTCTATAAAAGCCTCAACTTCGGGAACATTCATTTCATCTTAGTTTTAGACAAAGATGGAGGCGTTTCTCGCGGAAAATCTCATATCTTGGATCTCTTCTCTAGATGGTTCGGAAAAGCTGAACTTCCGCGGTTTCGGCTTGAATGCACTATTCACGCTGAGCCGTACTCCGCTACAGCTCCCTTTTCTCCATGCCGCGGCAAGGTTCTGGAATCTAGTGACGCACGTTTTTAGCTTTGGCGGCCAAGAGATGTGTCCCACTTTCGAAGATTTTCAGGTTTTGATGGAGTCTGAATGCTCTGAAGTGATCTTGCCCCAGCTCCGTTTTGGCCATGCTCAGGCTTTAGGGCGGATGTGTGGGCTCACGGCGCATGACGCTCGATCTCTGATCTGCAGTGGGGAACTGGACATCCTCGGCTTGATCCACCGTTTTTCCGACGCCGGTGACCGCAGCAACCATTATTGGCAGGGTTTCCGACAACACGCCCTCTGCTTATGTTTGTTGTCTCACTTTCTGCTTTCCTCGGGCTTCGGCGGGGCTAGCATTCGCCTGATTGAAGTCGCCCAAGGCTTGAGAGAAGGAAACAGCTGTATTGCCATGACCTTGGCCGAGACGCTGATGGGTTTAGATTCTGTCTATCGCCGAGAGGCGACTAGGTTTGCCGGGAGTCCACTGCTGCTGCAGGTAATATTTCCCACCCGACCTCACATATATATTTGCTCACATCACTCGACCCTCAGGCTCGGTTTTTCTCACAAAACCCTTGTCTTACTTTTCTCTCATCGTACATCTCTCTGTTCTTTATTCTCTCATTTTCCATCCCTCCCCCAGGTATGGTTAATGGACAAGTTGCAGGTTGTGGACTCTTGCCCGGCCTATTCAGCTCGAGGCTACTTCTTTCGACAGCGCCTAGTCAATGCTCTTGACGAAAGGTGGTGGTTCGATTGGATGTGCAATTTGTCCGCAGACGGCATTGCTTGGCGTTGTCCTTGGCTCAACCTCCCGACAATGAGCTATAGTATGTCCCGGCTGATTGGGATCCAATTGATTGGTCTAACCCACTGCGTATTTTATTTTCCGTTCCGGTTTCTGCGTTAGTTTGGTCATGATCAGACCTGCCCACCGGAGGGGATTGAGTACCCAGCTGCTTTCCCGGTCCGGGGTGCACAGCTTGCCCGATATGCCACAACCTGGAGGACTAGAGAGCTCCTGGCCCCTGCTTCCACTTTCAGTTGCACTTTGTCCGATGAGTGCTTGGATTGGCTTAATGAGGAGGCACAGGTTGGGCCTAGCTTGGCATCAGATGCTTCGTCCAGCTCTGGGAGGGGACGCAGAGATACTTGATTCAACTATGCCCCAAATTTATTGCTTATTTAGCATTTTCAAGTTTTCTTTATGAATGTACAAAAAAAAGCAACCTCGATTATAATGCAAGAGCAGGAGAACTCAGTTTTGAAATTAATGAAATTGAAGGTTATGGTACTGAAAATTTTCCGCTTAGGGTCCAAAAGTGGTCTTAGTCGTAAAAAGATTAATTTGAACAAAGTCGACTTTTATCAAAACTTTTCAAAACTATTTTCGATGTGGATCAGAACTGGACACGCCGAAGATCTGTCACTGAGATACACAACCCCAGATCCCTGCAACTGGAAAGTTGCCCCTAGTCTGAAGAACAATGCGGCGCTTCATAGCAACGGAAAGTTGCCCCTTGTCTGAGTAACTTTGCACCGTCGCGGCAACGGAAAGTTGCCCCTAGTTTGAACAGCACTATACCGGAGATCGCGATAAATGCTGATGGATAAAGATGACTGAGATGATCGAAATGGACAGAGTTGATCGGGGAAAAATTTATGGCTGAACTTCAAGGTGAAGTTGCCTACGTATCCCAAAGATGGGAATCAAGCCTTACGTAGTTCAGGCCAAGGTTCACTCGAGTATTTTCACTCTCCTTTTGCGCTCTAACTTTTGCCAAGGCCGCCCTTTGCGGGTTTTCAACCTTGCGAGCTCAGTTTTTAAATTTTCTAATTTTTTGTGCTCTGACTTTTGCCTAGGTCGCCCTTTCGGGTTTTCGGCCTAGCGAGCCTCTCAAGGATAGTATTTCTTCAACTTGTCCATATTGATCGGTTGTGAGAACTCCAAGCCATCTAGATCCATCAGAACCACAGCTCCACCTGACCAGATAGCTTTGATGATGTAAGGACCAGTCCAATTGGGTTTGAACTTGCCCCTTGGGTCGTGGATGGGAGCTCGGTTGTCTTTGAGCACCAAATCTCCTTCTTTCAGATTCCTGGACTTAACCTTCTTGTTGAAAGCCCGGGCAATTCTGCGTTGATAGCCTTGGATGTGGTATAGTGCTTTCAGTCTTCTTTCATCAAAGAGCATGAGTTCTTCGAATCTGCTTTGCTGCCAATCTGCTTCGGCTATCTGGCATTCAGCCAATACTCGTAACGACGGAACCTCAATCTCGATGGGTAGAACAGCCTCCATTCCATAGACCAATGAATATGGAGTTGCTCCAGTAGAAGTTCTGATTGAAGTCCTGTAGCCCCACAGAGAAAATGGCAGCTTGTCTGGCCAATCCCGGTAGGTTCCCACCATCTTCTGCAGTATATGCTTGATATTCTTGTTGGCGGCCTCAACCGCTCCGTTGGTCTGCGGCCGGTATGTAGATGACTTATGGAAAGCCACATTGTATTTCTCCAACAAGTCTATCACTTCTTTCTTGAAGTGGGAACCATTATCTGAAATTATCTCGTTTGGCACCCCGTAGCGACAGATGATGTTGTTTCTGATGAACTTTGCGACATGCGACGCCTTCAACACCGCGTATGATTGGGCCTCGACCCACTTTGTGAAATAATCTATCGCTACCAGGATAAACTCATGCCCGTTTGACCCCTTCGGGGTAACAGCTCCGATCACATCAATTCCCCAGACTGAAAAAGGCCATGGCGAAGTCATGTTGTACAGCTTTGACGGCGGGATGTTCATGCGGTTTGCATGAATTTGACACTTGTGGCATCGCCGAACAAAACTAATACAATCCTCCTCCATGGTTGACCAGTAGTAGCCCTGTCTGAGGATCTTTCTGGCCAGCATTACTCCATTCATGTGTGCACCGCATTCCCCCCCATGGATGGCTTCCATCAGGCGTTTCGACTCTTCAGCTTCTACACAGAGCTTATGCATTCCCAGATGACCCCTTTTGTACAGCTTACCCCCGCAGATAATGAACTGAGCAGCCATTCTTCTGATGGCCCTCTTATCCTTGGCATTTGCCCCTGGTGGATATGTCTCCTTTTACAAGAAGTTCCAGATGTCGTAATACCAGGGGTTGCCGTCTTGAACCTCATCTATGGCGGAAATCGACTCGTATGCTGGCGCAAACTTTTGATCAATAATGACTGGACGCATCTGGACTCCGGACGGGATGTCTATCATAGAAGATAGAGTTGCTAGTGAATCTGCGAACCTGTTGTTCTCTCTTACGAGGTGGGTGAAATTTAGCTTCTCAAATCGAGGAATTAGCAAATCCAAGGTTTGGTGGTAAATTATCATCCTTTCCTCCCTGACTTTCCAATCTCCTTTTGCTTGAGACACAACAAGGTTCGAGTCCCCAATGACGTCCAACCGTCTTGCCCCTAGTTATAGGGCTGCTTCCAGGCCAGCAATACATGCCTCATACTCTGCCTCATTGTTCGAGACTTCGAACTGGAGCTTGAATGCTAAAGGGATACGAGAATCGTCAGGCGCTATCAGCAACACCCCTATCCCATACCCATACTGGTTTGACGCTCCGTCAAAGTACATCGTCTAAGTTTCAACTTCGACGTGCAGAATGGCTTTATCTGGGAATAGATACTCAACCGCTTCATTTCCCTCAACCGGGTGGTCGGCAAGGAACTCCGCTACCGCTCTCCCTTTTACTGACTTGCGCGTTACATACTTCAAATCAAATTCGGAGAGCAACAGCAACAAACGAGCTAGCCTACCCGTAAGTGCTGGTTTCTCGAAAAGATATTTGATGGGATCCAAACGCGAAACCAACATTACAGAGTGAGCTAACAGGTAGTGCCGTAGCTTCCTGGTTGCCCATACCAAGGCCAAACAAGCCTTCTCCAGCGGTGTATAGCGGGTCTCGTAATCCAGCATCTTTTTGCTCAGATAATAGATGTCTCTTTCCACTTTGTCTTCTGACTCCTGCGCGAGCATGCAGCCCATGGTAGTCTCAGTTACCGAAAGGTACAACATCAACGGTCTCCCCGGCTCTGGTGGTGACAACACGGGCGGGTTCTGTAGATATTCTTTGATCTGCTCAAAAGCTGCTTGACATCGGCCGTCCCATTGGAATTTCTTTCCTTTCTTCAGGAGACCAAAAAGTGGTTCACAAGTCAAGGTTAATTTAGAAATAAACCGTCTTATGAATTGCACTTTACCCAGAAAGCCTCGCACCTCCTTTTCAGTCCTTGGTGGTGGCATTTCTAAGATGGCCTTGATTTTGGAAGGGTCGACCTCGATGCCCCTTTGTGTAATCAGAAACCCTAGCATCTTCCCTGCTGTAACACCAAACGTGCATTTCTGGGGATTTAGTCGCAGCCGAAACTCTTTGATCCTTTGAAAGAATTTTTGTAAGGCGGTGTAGTGGCCCTCTCTTTCTTTGGACTTGACAATCATGTCATCCACATACACTTCGACCTCTTTATGGATCATATCATGCAATATCGTAGTTGCTGCCCGTTGATACGTAGCTCCAGCATTTTTCAACCCGAATGGCATCACTCTATAACAATATGTACCCCACGGGGTAGTGAACGCAGTCTTCTCCCGGTCTTCGGGTGCCATTACTATCTGATTATAGCCTGAGAAACCATCCATAAACGAAAGCAAGGCGTGTCCTGCCGTGAAATCCACCAATTCGTCAATGTGTGGCAAGGGAAAGTCGTCCTTCGGACTGGCCCTGTTCAAATCTCTGAAGTCTACACAGACCCGAATTCTGCCGTCCTTCTTTGGCACCGGAACAATGTTGGCCAACCAAGTTGGGTATTCAGATACCAGCAGGAACCCCGCGTCAATTTGCTTGGTGACCTCTTCCTTAATTTTGAGGGCCCAGTCCGGGCGAATCCTTCTGAGTTTCTGTTTGACAGGGCGGGCCTCGGGATCAAGAGGGATCCGGTGCTGTACAATCTCAGGATCGATTCCAGGCATGTCTTCGTAGGACCACGCGAAAACATCTTTGAAATCTTTTAATAAAGCGACTAAGCGCTCGCGCTCCTCCGAAGACAACGTGGACCCGATCTGGACCAGCCGCGGGTCCTTCTCAGTACCAACATTCACAGTAGTGATTTCATCCATTAAAGGTTTAACAAATCTTTCCTGCTCTTGATCAATTAATCGTTGCAAAACTGGGGGAATTTCTCCCTCGTTGTTTTCATCAAAATTTTGAAAATCCTGATTTAAGCAATAAATCAAAGGCACAGAAAAATACTCAGAAACCACATCCACATCATTCTCATTAAATATTTCCAAGCCGTCAGATTCCTCTGTTACAACAGACTCAAAAGAAAATGAAAATGACGACCTAGACAGGATTGTGGCATCCGGGTTATCACCCCCAGGAATACCGGACTCAGACTCAGTCGAGCTGGAATCTGATTTCGACACACAAGATTCGGTGGAATCAGATTCTGGCTCACTACCTGACCCGGAGCTGCTAGATAAAAAGCCTTCTTCATATTGCCAGATGAGAGAAGGTGCGATAGATGCATCCAAGATCGGCGCTGGAAAGCCTGCAGCTATTTCATCCCCAATCATAGAAACCGAAGAGTTATCCCCCAAGCACTCTTGGTCGATCGGAGGATCTGATAGTAGACACGCCAGTGCTACCCCCATTTCAAGCTCTGTGCTCTCAGGATCCACTGCTTCACATTGCTCAACCTCAGTTGGTGGGTCTGTCTGCGCTTCGGCAACGTCATCCCCAGATAATTGTATGTCGAAGAAGATTTCAAAACCAGGCACGCGCTTCCCCTCCGCGTTAAGCCATGGCTCCGGGAAGCCGCAGAATGGAAAATCTTCCCCCTCCCGGACGAAGCGTCCGTTTAGGGTACCCCAGATGGGCCTATGCATTAACTCAAATGGCTTCCCGGCCTTTTTTGCCCTGGCCCTTCCGGCCATTTCTTTTCCTTTCCTCACCCAATCCTCTTTGGTGGGCAGATAACCCAGTCCAAAGGCATGAGGGTTGTGTGGCACTTCGGCCAACACTGAGACGCCCTTCCGGCCGCTTCTCCCTAATCCCATCCCGGGGGTATGTTTTAGCTTGTTCATGAGGTAGATAGATTGAGCACTAACGTACATACCCTCATTCACAGCCATGACATTCTGTACCACTTGGGCCTCGGCCAAAGTGAACCCCAACAAAAACACATCCTCCGTGCCGTGCTCGATCTCCAAGACAGGTGTAGACACTTCCGGCGGCGGATGGATTGATGAATTCCCAAAAACGATCGCTACCCCTTTCCCGTGAGGGTACTTTAGCATCTGATGTAGAGTGGAAGAGACTGCTTTGACCTGGTGCAACCACGGTCGCCCCAAAAGTAGGTTAAAGGTTGCGGGAACGTCCAAGATATGAAATTCGATGCTGTGTTGTCCTGGACCAACCTTGGTTTGAATTTTAACAGTCCCCATCACTTCTCTGCTGGTATTGTCGTATGCCCTGATCACTTGGGTAGTTGGGATGAAGTCCACGGGCTTTAACCCGATTACATATGCCGTTCTGGTCGGGCAGACATTAATCGCAGACCCGGTATCAACAAGTACCACCGGTATCCACTTATCTCTACATTCCACAGAAATATAAAGAGGTTTGTTATGATTTGTGCCCTCAGGCGGTAGTTCCTTGTCCGAAAAGGTTAATGCCGGGGAACCTCCTCCCGGAAAAACCAGCCCAACCAGCTGTTCAGGCGTGGTGTCTATGAAGAGTTTAGACTTGTCCATAGCAGATAGGACAGCTTCTCTATGTACTCGTGATGCCATTAGCAGTCCCCAGATGGAGATGTCTGCTTGTATCTTCTTTAATTGTTTCAGCACAGCTTCCTCTTCAATCTGCTTCTCCTTCTGTTTCTCCGCTTCTCTATCCTTCCCGGATGCCTCGGGTTGGTCCAGGTGTGGGGGTTTGAAGTACCGCCCACTTCTTGTCATATGGTCAACCTCATCGAGGTACCAAGTGTCATCCGGTTGATTATTCCCCCAGTCTTCATCCGTGTGGGCAAGACATAAGTCATCGTCTTCCCACCACATTCCATCGGCAGCCAACAGACACCTGTCTGGCTCCGGTTTAGTTGCACTCGCAGTACTCCCTGTCCACATGCTCGCAGCATTCTCTATCTTCGTGCACACAGCACTTTCAGTCCCCTCAGGGCTTTTAGCTTTCCTAATTCTCTCAGCCTCCTCAAACTTTTCTCGTTCCAGCTGCATCAGTACAGCTGTTTGTTCAACAATTCCCGTATCCATAATGCCCAAATCTCGAGCGGAATTCTTAGCACCGGCGCTCTCCGGCGATACAACTTGACTTTCGGCCATTCCGGCCACAACTGATACTTCCGCCCCTGCCGGGCTCTGTTCTGGTTGGGCTTCCCCCACTGCATTTGGTTGATCCTCGAGCCATCCAGTGGCCTCCACTGATCCCTCATAATCATACCAGTTGATTGACGCATCCCCCAGTTCCTGGTCATCGAAAAATTGCAGGTTGGCAAAGTCTTCCTCTACGGCTGTCAGATCATCTGCCCATAGCCCAGATCCATCCCCCCGGATCATGCATAGCTCTCCTGTCTCTGGCAATTCTATACCTAGCCCAATTCGGGTCGTTGATAAGATGTACTTGCTTGGATCATAGGCTCCCCCAGCAAAACTCTGTCCAGTCCCAGATTCAACAATCTCATTCTCTCCCAAAATTTGCCTTGCCCTGTCTTCGACGGTCACCACTATCGGTTCTGGTCGGGTTTTGGAGATGTCCACCATGCACAAGAAGTCAGTGCAATCGGGGAGGAGCACCTCCGGCTTGGGTAGGTGGGTGGGCGTAATATAGATGCTAGGATCGTAAGATGCGACCCCAGTCTGGATAAAATTGATTCTATTGGGAGGAGGAGCTTGGTTATGTGGTGGGAGAGGGTTGGTTGTGACATTGGGTTTATCAGGAGGCACGATCACCTGTTTGTCAATAAGATCCTGGATCTCATGACGCAATCTGTAACAACGGTCGGTGTCATGACCGTGTTGCTGGTGGTACGCACAGTATTTTGCTGGGTCGTAAGAGGGGGGGAGTGGATTCGGTAATGGCTTTGGCTCCAGGGGTTTCAAATGATTTTTTCTGATCAATATTCCCAGAACTTTGGTCAGGGGCATATATAGTGGGGTAAAGGTTCTTTGGCCTCACGGTTGGAATCTGTTGGTTTGTGTGTTGCTTCCGGACGCGCCGGAGAAGGGTGTGGCAGCCATGGGCCTTGGAGGGGGAGGGGGAGTGGTGGTGACCATACTAACTTCCGAGGCTCTCGTATTTGCAGCGCCACTCGGGCCCGCATTGTTGTTGCGGTTGAAAGTCCTCCTCGGTTGTTCTCTGTCGTGGTCAAACAGACCTTGTTTCATTGCATCTTCGATTTGCACCCCCATCTCATGTAAATCTGCGAAAGTAGGGAAGGGGACTACAATCATTCTCTGCATCAACTTTGGGTGGAGATTGCGCACAATCATCCGGATTTGATCTTTGTTAGTGGGCCTTAAAGTCATCATTGACGCCTTTGCCCTCCATCGGATCACAAAGTCCGAGAAAGTTTCCTTGGGCTCTTGCCTTGTCGTTTCGAGATCACGAGTTGTGATCTCGATCTGAGTGTTGTATGAATATTGCACGACAAAGGCCTCAGCCATTTCATCCCAATTCCTCTTCACTTCATCTTGTAATTTTGCGTACCAGTGGGCGGCCACACCCGACAGGGTTCGGCCGAATAGTGAAAGCTTCTGTGGTCATGTTAGGCCCATTGGCCGCAAGATGTCTGCAAACAGTCAGAGATGGACCATGGGGTCGCCGAACCCGTCAAAGCGGTCGATTTGTGGCATTTTGAACCTATCGGGGAGTGTTACGGCCTCCTCGGTATATCCGTCTTCGATATCCGGCATAGCCTTGACCCCTTGGGATTTCTTGAAGAGTTTCTCAAGTTTGCTCAATTTCAGAGCTGTATGATCAACCTCGAACTCGAAGGGAGAGTCGGGGCGATTGGGTGCATGGACCTTGGACAGTTGTGGTGGAAGCGGGGGTGGAGCTGGCCCCGTTGGAAGATTCGTGTCCTCTTGTAAGTTTTGGACATTCGGCAGGGTATTCTGGGCATTTGGTGAGGCGTTCTGAACAGTAGGTGCCTGCTCAGGTAATGGAGCCCCTGCCGGAGGAGGAATTTGGTGTGAAGCAGATGCTGTATTCTGTTGTTGCAGTCTGGTAATCAGCTCAGCCTGCTGGGTCATAATCTCAGCTTGCTGCTTGGCGAGTTCATCTCGGCGAACGGCATCCTGCTGCATGGCCCACATGGTTTCTTGCATTTGGCGCATCATTTCCTCAACTCCTGTTGGTGCCGTCATACTGTTTTGATTTGTCTGAACTACTGGCAGATCTGTCTCAATGGGGATCTCAATCTGACTGTCCACTGATGGGGGAAACCACTGTTCTGGTGATCTCTGTTCAGATACACTGCGCTTTTTCTGCTTCCTTCTGGTAACCGGGGGTAGAGAATGGAACACTAGCTGTCCGTCGATTAGATCCTCAGATCGATGGAGTCGACGACCTCGTGTCCAAAGTGCTTGGGGAATGCCTGCTGGGTTGGAAGCAATTGTGCTAGAACTGACCCTAGCAAAAGATAAATAAAGCGAAAAGGAAATAAATAAACAGACAAACGGACAGCATAACAGCTTAAAATAAAATGCATGACACACAGCCGGGCATAACAACACACAGTCAATAAGCTGAATACACACTGTCCTCAAACACTGATTATTATCCCTGTATCACTGTCCCCTAAAACAGAATCCGATATCCGCAGATAACTAATTCTCAAATACTGGCTGATGCCCGCAGGCCTGATACCCAAACTCATGTACTGAACTGATGCCCGCAGGCCTGATACTGACAATACTGAACTGATGCCCGCAGGCCTGATACTGACAATACTGAGCTGATGCCCGCAGGCCTGATGCCCAAACTCATATACTGATACATGCATTCCTGTAGAGACGCACTCTAAAGCACATAACAGATAAGTGAGAGCCAAAACACCCCTATGTTGGGGTAGGGTTTCCCTGTCCTATTTTGTCAGGAGCTAGGGTTTCACTACGCACGCAGCGGTTTCAAACAACCTATAAACGGGTAAGCAACCTGTCCTAATTTGGAATGGTCACTATGGATCCGAATATGTACTAGGTCGAAAGGTCAAAGAGGGTGCCCCGGTAAAACCGGGGTTTGTGTTCCCATACTGGCAGAGCCCACAACCGGTCAGCCTTATGGTCATGCCTTGACAAGACAAGCCTTCGGCAAACCATTCAGGAATAGCAGATGGCAAACACGGTGTCCTAGGCGCACCAATGCAAATGCAATGCAAAGAATCACACAAGTGTAGTCAAAAACAGATATCACGAGTTCGAGTCAAGTTCTCTAATTTCCCAGCAGAGTCGCCAGAAACTGTAACAAGCCCACGGGGGACCTCGCTACAGCTCGGACTCGACTTTGTAGTCACGGTTCTAAATCTGAACCAAAGAGTCCAAATCCGGCGAATCGTTTTAAGAAAACAGATTTTTGAATGAAGTGTCAAACATGGACTGCTTTGCCAGATACAGAGTCGCCACCTAAATATTTTATTTTGGGAAATTTAGGAAACCCTGACTCGGTGCCAAAAGGTCACGTGTCCGTCATCACCAAAGTTGCCTCGACTCGGGAACTTGGGTACGATTGGGGAAGGTCACTTCGTGAGCACCCCCGCTCGCCCGGTCATAGACCGGCCTCTACTAACCATGATATCAATTTTTGAAAAAATTGTGAGTTCTTATTCCGGTTATTAGCCTAGGTTACTATGTGATGCACACAGCATATAAGTATAGACTGGGTCGCCCGAATTGGAACAAAACATTTCGTGCTTGTTTACTTGAAAGATGGTTTGCTACTCGCAAGTAGGCTTAAAATGCAGATTTTGCCACCCGCAGGTGGGCTTGGAAAAGATGGTTTTGCCACTATCTAGTGGGCTTAAACCAAACAGTTGATGATTTATTCCAATCTAAGTAACCCAACCTTCACCCACAGGCATTCAGGCAGTTATATCACATAAGCATATAGCCTCATGGTAAACATGCTTTCATGGCAATCACTCACACGCATGCAAGGATGCTAAAGCATAAAACTCACCGAGTACTCCAAGCCAAAATAGAAACTTCATTAGAAATCATGCATGATCCTAATTATAGAGAAATGCCTAATGCAACACATGCAAAAATGCAACTATAGCAGGCTCGGCTATTCTAAACATGGCATATGGAATGCTACAACTATCATGTATTCAACTTTGAAATTGAAAGTACAATGCAGTTAGTATGATGCGCCGAGCCCGGTGCATGCAATACAAATGAATGAATGCAAACATGCCGTCATACTGTATGTTAATTGAAATATGCCCTAATCTAACCATCATAAGCAGATAAATAAAAGGGAGAAAGACGTGGGGTTGGAAGACATACAACACACGCACGCACACTTATTACAGTTGTGCCCTCACGCAGAGGGTCCGAATAAATAATACAGTCCCGAATAAAAGAATATTACAGTCCAAATATTACAGTCCAAATAATATACAAATTCCTACTTAATCAAATTAACTAAGAAGATAAATAAAACTGGCATGCAAGCCAGGGACTGCCTTGCTTCTGATGGATGATGTATGTTAGGCTGCTTTGCGCGAAAATCCACTGGGATGCCCCGATTAGCCTCTGTTTTACAATTATTCTTGAAAAGCGTGCCAAGTCCCGGAAAGTTGTTGATTCCTGATTTTGCTGCAATAGAGAGCAGGAAAGGGGCATAGCAGTGTATCTTCACAAATATATGCATGCCTCGATCCTCATGCCACCAATCACGCATACCGAGGCATGATGGCCGAGGAGTCGAAATGCACAATTCAATATAGGATGAATGCACATAAAAACACAATAAAACCTAGCTCCATCATGGATAATCCGGAGTGTCGGTGACTGGGGAATTGAGATACACTCCGTCACTCGGAGTACGAAATGCACCTCGTTTCCCATGCCCGGGCTAACTCCTATCCCGAACACGATGCGATATGCATGATATGCATGAAATGCAACTAAGATATAATCCTAACATACACAATGCTATGAAAATGAGATGCCTCGAAATACGTGCGCACGGGCACGCAAACCGAAAAAATGACAGAATGCAATCTAAGATACAACCTAGTATGCACTATGCTGTGAAAATGAGATGCCTCAAAATGCGTGCACACGGGCACACAAACCGAGAAAATGACAGAATGCAATCTAAGATACAACCTAGTATGCACTATGCTGTGAAAATGAGATGCCTCGAAATGCGTACACACGGGCACGCAAACCGAGGCAATGGCATACGTAATGCAAGTGACTAAAATGGCATGGAAAATGTAACATGGACTTATACTAACATGAGAGAGCCTCAGCCACACTCACATAAGAAGCCGGTGGTTGAAAATGAAGTGCCTCGAAATGCGTGTACACGGGCACGCAAACCGAGGCAATGGCATATGCAATGCAATATGGTATGGAAACATGATATGGGCTTATACCAACATGAGTGAGCCTCAGCCACACTCACATAGGATGCCGATGGATGAAAACGAAGTGCCTTGAAATGCAAGCACACGGGCACGCAAACCGAGGCAATGGCATACGCAATGCAATGACACAGAAATGGAAAGCAATCATTCTAATAGAATTTCAGCACTAAAATATGGGGGAAAACAGTCCCGAAATGAGGCGAAATGACACCAAATGCATGGAATTGTCCCGAAATGCGAATTTAGGCACCCGAAATGGCCTATAGCTATGCCAAACATGCACAGTATGGACATGTGATGCAAAGACAGAAGCTAGGCAGTCCCAAAAAAGGCACTTTCACAGTTATAAACATGGCCAAACAGCAAGCATAGGTAGGGCAAAAATGGCATGCAAGAATAGGGGCCAAGAGAGGGGTAATGAAGCAAGTGATATAAGCAAAATCCAAACTGAAAAATTTCCTTCTACAACATTGAAGAGGGACCAAAAATATGAATGTTTACAGTATATGGAAAACCTCAAATAAATATACAAACATGCTAAAAAAAGGCACAAGATTGAGGCTCAAAAGGTGCTATAACATGAAGTATACAAAATAATCCCCAAACAGAAAAAAAATGTTAATGAAACAGGAAGTATAGGCCAAAATAAGACTATTTCCGGAACTGTAAAATGGCCAAAAACAAAAGCAAAGGGGGCTGCCAATTTATGCAAAAATGGGGCCAAATAAGGGATATAACTACAAGTGGCACATGGAGGCATCAAATGGTGAGGGGCCCTTCAAAAATGTTGAATAAGGGCCCAAAATAAGCACATTCACAGATTACTCATGGGCCAAAAATAGCATGCAAGATTATGACATATAAGAGGATCAATGAAGCAAGTGCATCATGGAGGGCTCAAACAGGGTTGAGCCCTTAATGAAAAGTGAAGATGAGCTCAAAAGAGGGCCACTTTCAGTTAGGGCCGGAGCTTGAAACAAAAAGCATATAGGGCTTACAAATGGATCAAGAAAAAGGGTCAAAAGAGGAGAAATGTCACTCACCCTTGAAGACCAAAGCTTTTGTTGCTTCTTGGACCAATTTGCAGCTCCTTTAGCCTTTGAGAAGCTCTCCTGGTTGCTGGAAATGAAGTGGTGATGGTAGAGCTTGGTGGTGATGAAAAACACAAGGTGTAGGACTTAAGGATTTTTAGGAAAATGAGAAGGATGGAAGGAGATATGGATCTTGAGGCTTGAAGAACAATTTTTCCAACCCCTATATGTGATTCCACCAGCTGGTTATAAGGGCCAAAAAGGGGGTATAAAGGTGGGGGAAAAGGAGGCCAACTTTCCCCCACAAAATATCCCCCGGATATTGATATTTTCTGGGGGATAAAGCCATACAGCTGTAAAGTGAACAGTGTGGGGATTACGGCCGGCCAGTTACTTTGGTTGCAGGTGGCCGGCCGGCCACACCCCCTAGCCGGCCGGCTAGGGGTCAAAAGGGTCAAGAAGATTTAGTGGCCGGCCACCATATGATGGTGTCCTCCCAAGTGTGTACATCACAAATATGTGGTTTGGAGTTCAAGAAAGTGGGTCCAAGGTGTTCAACATTAGCCCGGAAGGAGGGGTTCAAAAGGGTCAGGTGGAATTACTGGCCGGCCACCAACTTTTAGGATCCTCCCAAGTGTGTACATCACAAATATGTAGTTCAAAGTTCAAGAATGTGACCCCAAGGTGTTCAACATTAGCCCGGAAGGAGGGGTTCAAAAGGGTCAGGTGGAATTACTGGCCGGCCACCAACTTTTAGGATCCTCCCAAGTGTGTACATCACAAATATGTGGTTCAAAGTTCAAGAATGTGACCCCAAGGTGTTCAACATTAGCCCGGAAGTGTGAAAAACGGGTGCCGGAGGGCGTCGGAGGATGTATAACTGGTTGCTGCAACAATTACTGGCCTCCCACCCTTCAGTGACCTTCCTAGTGATAAAACAGAGGTACCTGCCAAAAATGAACGAAAACCGTTGCAAAACGAATGTTCGGGGGCCAAAACACGCAGCTCGGGGTCCCGAAAATGGGCTGTTAAGCACCGAAAGTGGCATTCGGGCACGAAGTGGGTTTCTCAGACCCCAGTGTCCCTCAAAAGGGAGTAGAAAGGAAGTATGCCAAAAATCAGAACAAATAGAGATGGTTAGGCGGTCCCGAACCGAGGCACACGGCCAACGATTCCGAAAAACCGGAAACCGGACTCCGAAATGGGCAAAATGGCCTACAACCACGAAATGTAGCCTACGGACACTGAGAGATGGTCTACGGGACCTCTCCCTCCCCTTAGGAAAAGAAACAGAGAAAACCGAGTCTGGTTCGCAAACCGAGACAAGGCACAGAAGAGGGTTCAGAAGTCCGGAGGCAAGGCTCACGGCCGTGACTCTGAAGCTTCTGAACGAGCACATTATGCAACATCACCAAGCGCTCAATCGGTGACGTCTAAGTCTTAAGGTCGGTCAAAAATGAGATGTCTACACAAAGGCTAAGGATTTGTAGGCAAAAGTGTAGAGATTTACTAGAGAGAGAGAGAATTATAGAGAGAGGAAAAATTTTGATCTCAAAATTTTCTAACCTTAAAACATGAGAAAGGGGTCTCCTATATACAGAAAACATGGATTCTCTACAAGGGTATCCAGCCCTGCATGTGGGTGCAGATGCATGCATCTATACAAACAGTTGGCACAACTGTCACAAAATATCTGCAAAAGAAACTGGTAGCTGACCGGCCATCAGTGGTGGCTGACAGCCCAAAAGTGATGGCCCGCAGGCCACCAGAAACTGCAAGCTTGAAAGACCAAGGCTTGGTCCAAGAATGAGGCAATAAGGGTGTAGGGTTTTAAAGGCTCAAAGCTATGGCTTTCCGCTGAGGACTTCAAGCACTTGACGAGCATTAGACTCATCATCGGGTGTGTATGCAATGGTGTCCAAGTCATAAGGGCCGTAAAAAATGGGGTGTTTACAGTCTTCAATTCTTGGAAGGCTGACTCCGGCTTTTCAGTCCAATCAAATGGTATGTTTTTCTGTGTCAACTGTGTTAATGGCATAGCAAGTTTTGAAAAGTCTTTCACAAATCAGCGGAAGTAACCTGTAAGCCCTAGAAAACTTCTGATTTCTAATACATTAGTTGGTCTTGGCTAGTCTACAATAGCTTCAATTTTATGTGGATCCACTGATATGCAATATTTGTTGATCACATATCCCAGAAATGCTACGCTGTCAAGCCAGAATTCACGTTTGGAAAGTTTTGCATACAAATTCTTCTCTTTCAGAATCTGTAGGGCAGTTCTCATATGACTTTCATGTTCTTCCCTGTTTTTGGAGTAAATCAATATATCATCAATAAACATAACAACAAACTCATCAAGAAATTGCTTGAACACCCTAGTCATTAGGTCCATAAAAGCTGCAAGTGCATTAGTTATCCCAAACGGCATCACCAAAAACTCATAGTGCCCATATCTAGTCCGGAAGGCGATTTTCTCTATGTCTTCAGCTTTAACTTTCAATTGGTGGTAACCGGATCTAGGTCAATTTTTTAAAAGACTTGGGCTCCCTGGAGTTGGTCAAACAAATCATCTATTCGAGACAATGGATATTTATTTTTCATAGTCACTTAATTCAATTCTCGGTAATCTATACATAACCTTAATGACCCATCTTTCTTTTTAACGAACAAAACTGGAGCACCCCAAGTTGAAGTGCTCGGTCCGATAAATTTCTTGTCTAGCAAGTCTTGGAGTTGAACTTTTAATTCTTTCGATTTAGAGGTTGACATTCAGTAAGGGGCCTTAGAAACCGGTTGTGTTCCAGGTACAACATCAATAATAAACTCAATTTCCCTATCAATTAAATCCCCAGGCAAATCATTTGGGAATACATCAGGAAACTCGTTAACTATAGGGATGTCCTCAACATTAGCATTATCAGCATTTAGAATCAAAACACAACATAGGTAACCTCGATACCCTTTTCACAACAATCTATTGAATTTCATGATAGAGATCAGATACGGTGGAGGAACTGCCCCATTCCCAGCAAACACAAATTCAAGTAACCCCAGAGATTGAAACACAACAGATTTATTCACACAATCAATAGTAGCATAATACTTCATCAACCAATCCATACCCAGTATGCAATCAAAATAGTCAATACCCAATGGCAATAAATCAACATACAGTGTCACATCACCAATTACTATTTCACATGCCGGATAAACATAAGTGCATATCATAGAACCCCCAACTAGTGTAAATACAGATAGTAAATAATTCATGGGTTCTAAAGGCCTAGTCAATTTCTAAGAAAAGACATGGGACACAAATGAGGGTATAGAACCAGAATCTATCAAGACATATGCATTTTGCTTACAAATAGAAATTATACCTGACACCACAGACTCTTTGTTCTGTACAATCCCAAGTACTAGTGCGAATACTCTCCCCTATCTTAACATCTCATTTCTAGCGTTACCCCTGGCAGTAGTTCTTGCATTTGACCTTGCTACTGAAGTAGACCCGACTAAACTTGCTATATGAAGGTTAATAACGTCGAATCTCAGCAGACAATCTCTAATCATGTGGCCAATCTTGCCACACCGAAAATAAGCACGTCAGGCATGGTAACAGGTGCCTTTTTGCTTTTTTCCACAATCGGGATAGTTTGGAATAGATCCATTATTCTGACTAGAGCTACTGGAGGATTCTGTATTGTGCCTTTTCGAAAATAACCGACCCTTCTTGAAATTAAATCCGGATCTTTTACCCTCCCATTCAGTTGTTGGAGCTGGAGATTGTTTCTTTGTTGCCATCAATGCTCTATCAAGTACTTCCACATATGTAGGAAACTTTAGAACACCTACTCAATCGAACACGTCCAGATCTAATCCTCCTTCAAATTTCCAGGCCTTTTTGCAATCCGTGTCTACCATATGAGGAGTGAATCTGGCCAAATCGATGAACTTAGCCTCATACTCGACTATGAACAACTTTCCTTGCTTAAGTTCTTAAAATTCAGAAACCTTTCGATCCCGAAAGTACTGAAGGAAATATTTCTCATAAAAGATCACCTTAAACTGGCCCCACATAATAGTCCTACTATTATCTCGGATAAGCATTCACCAACGTCTAACTTCTTCTTTTAACATATAGTTGGCCAAAAGAACTTTCTAAATTTTCGAGTACGGAAACACCTCAAATATCTTTTCAGTTTCTAGCAGCCATGTTTCAGCCTCAACGGCTCAATCCCACCCAAAAAGATTGGCGGCTTCATTTTGTTGAACTTTTATATCAAGTTGATTATGTCACTATTATCCAACTCATTTTGTACTGGTGGAGGTGGAAGAGGCAAGGGTTTTTGTCTTTGCAGCTGTGTCATTACTTCAATTGGGGCTGCGAGCATTTGTTCCATTTGGCTCATGCGAGCCTCTGAGGATTCTGATGTACTGTCACTTCTTGTATTTTCCATTTGCTATAGGTAAACAGAGCACTTATAAACATAGGAAAATAGTCCTTTTTCACAATGTTCAAATCATTCAATCTTAGTTCATTCATTTCAGTTTCATTGTTCATGGATAGGCTCAGTTTTCACCTTTACCGAAATTAACACACACACTCACACATGCAGATGAAATGTCCCTAACTCTTACTAGGACATCCTATAACTCATATGGACTAATGTGTGCGGTATAGCTTGTGCGTTAATACCACTTTGTCACAACCCAAACCCGCCCCCTGTGTTTAGCATCGTAACTGGCCAATAATCCTTCGATTGCCAAAGGCCTCTAAACAGATTATCATATAATAAGGGACTGCAGAAGCAAATATAGAAACATACCTAGTCCATAAAGCTGTGCAGACATACATAGGACAGATAATCTTAAAACCTTATATACAAATTTGTGACATCAAAAGAAAGTGATCTTACGTCACATATATTACAGATATAGCCAAAAAGGAACTTAGCTCGAAATACAAATACAATAGTCGAAAGAAACTTGTTCATAGGGTGCTACATAAACATGACTGATCACAAAACGGAATCTTCACTGGAGGCACAACAGCTGGCTGACAAAACAGAGACTCCAGGTAGCAGCTTAGGCCTGGTCACGCGCCTGCTCACCTACATACATAATATAAATAGTGAGCGGAAGCCTAGTGAATAATAACTGAGTAAAGAATTAATGAATGATGTCCCATAACAGATTTCACATCGGATACAAATTTAGATTCGCATACTTAACCAGAAATCATAGCAGTTATATGTGGTACATCCATTTATCTATCATATCATATCAATTCTTGCATAGTCGGTACCGATGACCACATAGGTCCACATCTTGTGCACAAGTGGCCATGGTATTGTTACTCCGAGGTGAAGGCCACGTGAACATAAACCTTGGTATTGTTACCCACAGGCAAGGGTCACATGAGTATAAGCCACAATATTGTTACCCCTGGGCAAGGGCCTCATGCATATTGGCCACAGTATTGTTACCCCCAGGCGAGGGCCACGTGAACTAAGGATGCTACAAATACATTTCAGAAAAATGGACTTTCATTCATGATTCATAAAATAGCATTTTATAAAACAAATCATATCATATCAGTCGAAAAATACGTATAATTAAACATAGCTTTATAGAGTTATTACTCACAGGTGGCTCCAAATGTAGACAGATAGAGCAAACTAATCAAATGGCTTACGGTGCGTGACCTACATCAACATAACAGATACACAAAATGAGACACACGCTTGGATCGCACATAACTTCTTTCATTTCATTCTTAGTGTGTTTCTAGCCTTTATCCTCATTATTATGTCTTAATCTTAGCCAAGGAATGCCTAGGATGCAATGAAGATGCCAAAACATGTTATTCAACACTTAGCCAAATTTATTGAAACAGGGGCCTCGCTCGAGCAGAGGTCCAAAAATGTGAGTGGTCAATCGAGCGCAACCTACTTTGCTCAAGCAGTCTGTAAACTATGCAAAAGTACTGGTTGCTTGATTTTTTCCACTCGACGAACTGTAACGACCCTAATTTTTCATAAGTCTTTATTTATTTATTATTACTTGATTTTATTTTGGCTTTATTAATTGCATAGTTATATAAGAATTTAATATGGTATTTAATTAATTTAAGGTGTTAGTTAATGTGGGGAAGTGGTTTGGAAATACTCTTTGGATCCAATGGGACGCTCAAGATCTTCAGCTAATAACCTAAAAAGGAATGAACACTCTGGTCGGGGGTGCCGAAATTAGTACTCCGACGAATAAGTCAGTATATACTCTCTTGATTGCTTGTATCTTAAGTTAAGCATACTAATTCTCACATACCTCTC
Source organism: Camellia sinensis (assembly GCF_055761805.1). Taxonomy (NCBI): domain Eukaryota; kingdom Viridiplantae; phylum Streptophyta; class Magnoliopsida; order Ericales; family Theaceae; genus Camellia; species Camellia sinensis. Next base: position 22,638,350 of record NC_138975.1, on the reverse strand, counting down.
TCTAGCTGATGTTCTTCTATTTATATCTTTTCTTTCTTGGGACTCAGCGCTGGGCCCATCTTCAATTCGCCGTATAACTATTTACTCGGCTCCTTTCGTTGCAAACCGCTCTTTATTCGACCCCTTACTCAACTGGTTATTTGGCCGAATAGGGTACTTTTGGATTTGCATGTATAAGACGGAGTCGAATGCGATGTGTATATTTCGACTCTCCGGGTCCAATTATTCGGCCTTTTTATGTCTCCCAATATTCAGCCCCCACAGTTAATTATATATAATTAATCTGAATATTTATATTTATATATATATATAAAAAGAAATTATTGATATAGATTTTATATAAGATATTTATATTTATATATGTTATATTTGTGATTTATTTGTATAACATAATATAATAGGAAATTAGGTTATTATATATTTAGACTTAGGTTTATATATATAGTATAATATAATAGTCAATGAGATATAATATTAACTTAGGTTTAATCACTTTTTGAGGAAGAATTTTCACAGAGAGCCGAGAGAGAGAGAGAGAGAAAAAAAAAATCAAAACATAGAGTGTTGTGTGTGGCATGAAAAGGGATGACGAAGAAAAGAAAAAGGAAGAAAAGGGTTAGGGTTTTGTTTTGGTGGTTCCATAAATCTTTCAAATATTTCTTTGATCTTCAAAAAAATATTGTGAGTACAAAACTCACTTCCCTTGATTTATATTTAATTCGTTATTTTTATTGATTTGATGTTGGTTTGATTTTGTATTTGTATGTAGATAATGAATTGATTTCATGATTTGATTAAATGTATATGTAAGGTTTAGGGTTTTTGTATATATTTATTTTGTGAATGTAATCACACTCATAGATGTATGAAATTAAAATTAATTCGGAACCCATAGATAAATTCCTTATACTCCACCATGACTCCATGGATTGTTGTTTTATTTGAGTGTTGGTGAGAAAGAGTGTATAAAAAAAAAAGTGAGGATTATGAGATTTATTTAAATGTCTTAGGCTTGGCATTATAATGTTTGTTCTCATGAGAAGATAAGAGATTGTGTATATATGTTGTTGCATCATTCTCATGAGTAGACGAGTGCTTTGATTTACGCGCATACGTATATGCTAACCATCCGGGGAGTGTGGGTCAAACTTGGGATGATATCCCCGTGCAAGTTTGGCTTCGAAGCGATATTAGGTATACGGGAGGCACATGGGATATATGAATAGCTGAAAGTGGAGGTCGAAGTGGTGGAGTTAAGGTACACAGAATTTAATTATGAGTTTATTGGTATAGTGTGAATTGTGTTAATTTATACATCTTGAAAAATAGTAAACGACCTTGATAAATTACGAAATTTGAGTAGAGGCATGTATCCGTGATTTTAGACAACTTTTGTGTTTTAACTTTTTATTAAAAAGATCAATTAGAATTGTATAGGATGATCTTGGTTATAGAAATTTTTATTCATTTTAGCAATGCAGATTTTAGAGGCTGTTTTAACCCACGAAACGAGCTCATTTTAATTGGTTACGCATAAACTACAGTAAAACATTATTCTGAACACTTTTCGTGTTTTGAACTTTTCCCAAAAAAATCATTTTACAGCAGTTTCTTTTCGTTTTCAGTTATAGATTTTTTATCGAATTTCGTTTAAGATTTTCTATTAAGTTTTTCTCTCAACCTGTTCAGTTTCTACTAAATTTGTCTAAGTTACCATTTATAAAATTTGATTCTGTACAACTTTTGTTCTTTGAGTTTTGGTCAATTCGAATTATTTAAGCATGAAACGGTGTATTTTTATACTTTTTCAGCAAGTTACTTATGATTGAATTATACTAACTTTTTTTTTTTTTTGGCAAAATAGTGGCTCTTACTAACTTTTTATGCAGGGCTGACCCACTATATGTTTATTTTTATTTCATTTATTTTATACTTAATTTATATTTAGTTGTGTACGGATAAGAAACTAAATGTCGCCGTATCTCAGAAAACTACGCATTTGTCTCAGTGCGGATGGAACTACTTGTCTTGTCCCGTAACAAGAATTAAATGTATTTTTGTTTGTGTCTGGTGGACACGTGGGTGTGAAATAATTGTACTCATACCAGTATACTTGTATACTGACTCGTTTTGTCTCTTGGCATCTCAGGTGCGTAATATTTGAGTGCAGCCAAGCTTCCTTTGTAGGATTAGTTGGGGCTACGGTGGTGACGTGGAATAACTATAGTTGTTGGACATGTCTCTTGGATTTTTTTTTTTTTCTTCAGCTTAGGATTGATATTAGTTTATGTATTTATTATTTTTTTTATGACTTTAGTATTTGGAGAATTTGGCATGGTTTGTAACCTTACATTATTTAAGTTATTTTGACTATTTATTGTTACTTTAATGTTAGAGGTATTGGTTAGTTATGAAATTATGGTAGATGGTTTGGTTGGCGTTTTGTTAGTTTTTTTTATCCCTTGTAATCTTTTGAGGATGGAAATTTACTTAAACCCTTTGGAGACGTGAACGTTTAGATTTTGTTTCACCCCTAGGATTCGGATGATAGAATATGATTGGGGTTTAGTCCTAATTTAATATTTAATTGTCCAAATTTTAGGGCGTGACACAAACGCTGGACGGTCACTCGAGCATGAGACTGAGGTCCTCGCTCAAACGCAACTCTAGTCGCTCTAGCGATCTATAAAAATTGTAAACTACTGGGAGCATGCATTTTATGCCCGAGCCAACTTTTGGTCACTTGAGCTGAGGTACAAAAAAAAAAAGTGGTCGCTCGAGCGCAGAATCTATCGCTCGAGCGGTGAGGTCAAATTCTGGAATTTCCAGATTCATATCCAAACTCCAAAACCCATCTTCAACTTTTCAAAACACATCTTTTTGAGCCCAAAGTTGAGAAAGCATATAGATAAACTTATAACTTTTTGAAATGAAAGCAATTTCGTAAAATCAAGGCCCAAAAGCATGTGAATTGCTCAAACTCAAACTTGAAATATTAAAAACATGCCATGCATAGAAGTTCTTGACTTCAAAGGTTCCAAATCATGAACTATTGAGATAATTTGGTTGTAAACTTCATGAATTCTCAAACCAAAGGCAAGATGAACACATGCATGTTGAAATTCTTTGAAATTAAACTCAAAACTTCATGACTTATACATGCATTGAATGATTCATCCCAAATTCCTTAATCTAAGTTCAATTCTCATGTTAAGCCATTTTACTATCTTGAACACTATCACATATGTCTTGAATACAAAGCTTAAAGATCAGATTCTCACCTAGAGTCTTCAATTCTTTAAGGTTTGGTGATGCTCTTAAGTAATTCTCCAATCTCCTAGCAATTTCCTTACAAAACTCAAAGTTTGATCCCAAACTCTCTTGGTCCCTTCCTCTCTCTCATGTTTTATGCTCAAAGTGATGAGGAGAAGATGTCTCAAAGTGATATCTATGCCTTATATAGGCTCAAATAAGAAACTTAATTAAGTTTGACTTAACTTAAATAAATTTGCACTATTTTATTCTAATTATTTCCCTCCGAATCGAATTTCAATTAAACCTACCATAATGTTCTAAAAATTCCAACTAACACATAATTCAAGTCAATTTCGTGATCGAATGCCGATAAGGCCTTCAATTCGCAGAACAAAACACAAACAGATATTCCTACAACTAACAGATATAAACACAAATAATGCAATGCACATATAATTAACTCAGGATTTCAACTTAATTACTTATTAAGAATTCTTAATCATGGTTTAACAGTTAATCATGGGTTGAAGTTGTTACAGTCTTCCCCTCTTAAAAGAGTTTGGTCCTCTAAACTCAAATTACCTTCGTTTTGGTAGAATATTGGATCCAAAGGAAATAATTCAGGGTATCTCTTCATCATGTCTTTTTCGGTCTCCCATGTTGCATATGCACCTCCGTGGTTCTGCCAATCCACTTTCACCAATGGGATTTCTTTGTTCATCAATCTTTCAATCCAGCAATTCACAATATGAATTGGTCGTTCTTCATAAGTAAAATCATCTTTTAGAAGCACATTAGTTGGTTCAATCACAAGAAATGGATTTCTCAAATACTCTCGAAGCATGGATACATGTAAAACATTATACATATGCTCCATGACTGATGGTAAGGCTACTTGATACGTCACCAAATTTATCTTCTCTAAAATCTCATATGGCCCAACATATCTCGGTGCTAGCTTGCCCTTTACACCAAACGGCGTCTAGCCTTTTATAGGAGTTAGTTTGATAAATATATTATCCCCGACTTCATATTCTCAATCTCTTCTTCGAACGTCTGCATAACTCTTTTGGCGACTTTGTGTTGTTTTCAATCTCTGCTGAATTAATTTCACATTTTTAGTTGTTTCTGGCACAAGTTCTGGTCCCAACAAGGGTCTATCGCCTACTTCGGTCCAACAAATTGGAGAACGACACTTCCTACCATACAAAGCTTCATAAGGAGCCATGCTGATACTCAAATGGTAGCTATTGTTATACACAAATTTGGCCAATGGTAAGTAGGTTTCCCAATTGCCTTGGACATATAGGGCACACATCCATAACAAGTCTTCCAATGTTTGAATAGTCTATTCAGATTGGCCATCTGTCTGTAGGTGACAAGCACTGCTTAGTCTCAATTCAGGCCCCAAAGCTTGCTGTAGACTCTGCCAAAATCTTGAAGTAAACTTAGGATCTCTATTAGATACAATAGACACTGGCACACCGTGTAATCTCACAATATCATTTACATATAGGTTAGCTAGCTTATCTGCATTATAAAAAGCTTTCACAGGTAAGAAATGAACAGATTTAGTCAAACGATCAACTATGACCTAAATAGAATCTATACCTCCAAAAGAACGAGGCAATCCCAAAATGAAGTCCATAGTAATGTGCTCTCATTTCCATTCTAGTATTGGAAGTGATTGTAGCAATCTAGTAGGTTGTTGATGTTCAGCTTTAACTTGTTAGCAATGAAAGCATCGAACCACAAAATCAGCAATGCTTTTCTTCATTCCCGGCCACAAAAATTTTGTTTCAAGCCATGGTACATCTTTGAATTTTCTGGATGCATAGAAAATTTAGAGGTGTGGGCTTCAGTCATAACACGTTTTCTCAAATCCAAACAATCTAGAACACAAAGTCTATTTTGGAATTTCAGCACATTGTTCTCCAGAACAAATCCTGGCTTCAGTTTTGAATCTATTTCATCCACACTCTTCTTTAGAAATTCATCTTGCAATTGTTTCTCTCTAATCTCTTCAATCATTGCAAGTTGAGCAGAAATGGCGGTCAAGATCCCGCCCTGTTCATGCAATACAATTTCAATCTTATTCTTTTCCAAGTCACATAATAACTCTGTTTGACCGGTGAGCAAACAAGACAAATTCCCAATTGACTTTCTACTCAACGCATCTATAATGGTGTTTGCTTTCCCTGGATGATACAGAATTTGCATGTCATAATCTTTGATCAATTCTAGCCATCTCTATTGTCTCATGTTCAGTTCCTTTTGGATGAAGAAATATTTCAAATTTTTATGATCGGTGTACACCTCGCAAGTCATACCGTACAAATGTCGCCAAATTTTTAGAGCAAACACCACAGCTACTAATTCAAGATCATGTGTTAGATAGTTCTTTTCATATGGTTGGAGTTGTCGAGAAGCATACGCAATTACCTTCCCATTCTGCATTAACGCACACCCCAAACCTTTATAGGAAGCATCATTGTAAATCTGAAACCCATCAGTTCCGTTAGGCAATGTCAAGATAGGTGCAGTTATCAATCTAGTCTTCAATTCTTGGAAGGCTGACTCCCACTGATCAGTCCAATCAAATGGCATGCTTTTCTATATCAACTATGTTAATGTCATAGCAAGTTTTGAAAAGTCTTTTACGAATCGGCGGTAGTAACCTGCAGGCCCCAGAAAACTTTTGATTTCTGACACATTAGTTCGTCTTGGACAGTCTGCAATGGCTTTAATTTTCTGTGGATCCACTGATATGCCATCTTTATTAATCACATGTCCCAGAAATGCTACGTGGTCAAGCCAGAATTCACATTTGGAAAGTTTTGCATACAACTTCTTCTCTCTCAAAATCTGTAGGGTAGTTCTCAGATGACTTTCATGTTCTTCCCTACTTTTGGAGTAAATCAATATATCATCAATAAACACAACAACGAACTTATCAAGAAATTGTTTGAACACCCTATTCATTAGGTCCATAAAAGGTGCAAGTGCATTAGTTACCCCAAACGGCATCACCAAAAACTCATAGTGCCCATATCTAGTCCCGAAGGCGGTTTTCTCTATGCCTTCGGCTTTAACTTTCAATTGGTGGTAACCAGATCTAAGGTCAATTTTTGAAAAGACTTGGGCTTCCTGGAGTTGGTCAAATAAATCATCTATTCGGGGCAATGGATATTTATTTTTGATAGTCACTCAATTCAATTCCCGGTAATCTATACATAACCTCAAGGACCCATCTTTCTTTTTAACGAACAAAACTAGAGCACCCCAAGGTGAAGTGCTCGGTCGGATAAATTTCTTGTCTAGCAAGTCTTGGAGTTGAACTTTTAATTCTTTCAATTCAGAGGTTGACATTCGGTAAGCAGTCTTAGAAATCGGTTATGTTCCAGTTACAACGTCAATAGTAAACTCAATTTCCCTATCAATTAAATCCCTGGGAAAATCATTTGGGAATACATCCGAAAACTCGTTAACTATGGGGATGTCCTCGACATTAGCATTATCATCATTCAGAATCAAAACACAACATAGGTAACCTCAACACCCTTTTCGCAACACTCTATTGACTTTCATGACAGAAATCAGATACGGTGGAGGAACTGCCCCATTCCCAGCAAATACAAATTTAGGTAACCCCAGAGATCGAAACACAATAGATTTATTCACACAATCAATAATAGCATAATACTTCATCAACCAATCTATACCCAGTATGCAATCAAAATAGTCAATACCCAATGGCAATAAATCAACGTACAGTGTCACATCACCAATTACTGTTTCACATGCCGGATAAACATAAGTACATACAATAGAACCCCCAGATAGTGTAGATACAGACAGTAAATAATTCATGGGTTCTAAAGGCCTAGTCAATTTCTGAGAAAAGGCATGCAACACAAATGAGTGTGTAGAACCAGAATCTATCAAGACATATGCATTTTGGTTACAAATAGAAATTATACCTGACACCACAGACTCGGTGTTCTGTACAATCCCAGGTACTAGTACGAATACTCTTCCCTATCTCATCGTCTCATTTTCAGTGTTACCCCTAGCAGTAGTTCTTGCATTTGACCTTGCTACTGAAGTAGACCCGACTGAATTTGCTGTAGAAAGGTTAATAATGTTGAATCTCGGCGGACAATCTCTAACCATGTGGCCAATCTTGCCACACCGAAAACAAGCACATCAGGCATGGTAACAAGTGCCTTTATGCTTTCTTCCACAGTCGAGATAGTTTGGAATAGATCCACTATTTTGACTAGAGCTACTGGAGGATCCTGTATTTTGTCTTTTCGAAAATGACCGACCCATCTTGAAATTAAATTCGGATCTTTTACCCTTCCATTCAGTTGTTGGAGCTGGAGTTTGTTTCTTTGCTGCCAAAATGGCCTCTTCCATCAATGCTCTATCAAGTACTTCCACATATGTAGGCAAATTTAGAATGCCTACTCAATCGAACATGTCCAAATCTAATCCTCCTTCAAATTTCCAGGCCTTTTTGTAATCTGTGTCTACTATATGAGGAGCAAATCTAGCCAAATCAGTGAACTTAGCCTCATACTCGGCTACGAACATCTTCCCGTGCTTAAGTTCTTGGAATTCAGAAACCTTTCACTCCCTGAAAGCACTAAGGGAAATATTTCTCATGAAAGATCACCTTAAACTGGCTCCACGTAATAGTCCCACTATTATCTCGGATAAGCATCCACCAACGTCTAGCTTCTTCTTTCAACAAATAGGTGGCCAAAAGAACTTTCTGAATTTCCGAGCATGGAAACACCTCAAATATCTTTTTAGTTTCTAGCAACCATGTTTCTGCCTTCAACGGCTCAATCCCACCCAAAAAGATTAACCGCTTCATTTTGTTGAACTTTTGCATCAAGTTGATTATATCATTATTATCCAACTCATTTTGTACTGGCGGAAGTGAAGGAGACAAGGGTTATTGTCTTTGCTGTTGTGTCATTGCTTCAATTGGGGCTGCGAGCATTTGTTCCATTTGGCTTATGTGAGCCTCTGAGGATTCCGCTGTGCTGTCACTTCTTGTATTTTCCATTTGCTATAGGTAAACAGAGCACTTATAAACATAGGCAAATAGTCTTTTTCACAATGTTCAGATCATTCAATCTTAGTTCATTCATTTCAGTTTCATGTGTTCATGGTCAGGTTCAATTTTTACCTTTACCGAAATTAACACACATACTCACACATGCAAATAAAATGTCCCTAACTCTTACTTGGACACCCTATAGCTCATATGGACTCGTGCGTGTGGTATAACTCGTGCGCTGATACCACTCTATCATGACCCAAACCCACCCCTATGGGTTTAGCATCGTAACCGGCCAGTAATCCTTAGATTATCAAAGGCCGCAGAATAAATTATCGTATGATAAGGGGCTGTGGAAGCAAATATAGAAACATACATAGCCCATAGAGCTGTGCAGACATACATAGGACAGATAATCTCAAAACTTTATATACAAATTTGTGACGTCAAAAGAAAGTGATCTTACGTCACTAGAGGCACAACAGTTGGCTGACAAAACAGAGACTCCAGACAGCAACTTAGGCCTGGTCACGTGCCTACTCACCTACATACATAATATAAATAGTGAGCGGAAGCCTAGTGAATAATAACGGAATAAAGAATTAATGAATGATGTTTCATAACAGATTTCACACCGAATACAAATTCAGATTCGCATACTTAACCAGAAATCATAGCAGTTATATGTGGTACATCCATTTAGCTATCATATCATATCAATTCTTGCATAGTCGATACTGACGACCACATAGGTCCATATCTTGTGCACAAGTAGCCATGGTATTGTTACCTCCAGGTGAGGGCCACGTGAACATAAACCTCGGTACTGTTACCCCCAGGTAAGGACCACATAAGTATAAGCCACAGTATTGTTACCCCTGGGCCCACGTTATTATTACCCCCAAGCGAGAGCCACGTGAACTGCGGATGCTATAAATACTTTTCAGAAAAATGGATATTTATTCATAATTCATAAAATAGCATTTTAGAAAATAAATCGTATCATATCAGTCGAAAAATACGTATAATTAAACATAGCTTTACAGATTTATTACTCACAAGTGGCTCCAGATGCAGACAGACAGAGCAAACTAATCAAATAGCTTACGACGCGTGACCTACATCAACATAACAGATACACATAATGAAACACACGCTTGGATCACACATAACTTATTTCATTTCGTTCATAGTGTGTTTCTAGCCTTTATCCTCATTATTATGTCTTAATCTTGGCCAAGGAATGCCTAAGATGTAATGAGGATGCCAAAACATATTGTTTAACACTTAGCCAAATTTGCTGAAACAGGGGCCTCATTCGAGCGGAGATCCAAAAATATGAGTGGTCGCTCGAACGCAACCTACTTTGCTCAAGCAATCTGTAAACTATACAAAAGTACTGGTTGCTTGATTTTTCCACTCGACACATGCTCGACGGTCGTTTGAGCATAAGACTGAAGTCCTCGCCCGAACGCAACTCTAGTCGCTCAGGCAGTCTACAAAAATTGTAAACTACTGGGAGCATGCATTTTACACTCGAGCCAACTTTTGGTCGCTCGAACTGAGGTACAAAAAAAAAAAAGGTGGTCACTCGAGCAGTGAGGTCGAATTCTGGAATTTCCAAATTTATCTCCCAACTACCAAACCCATCTTTAACTTTTCAAAACACATCTTTTTGAGCCCAAAGTTGAGAAAGCATATAGATAAACTTATAACTTCTTGAAATGAAAGCAATTTCGTAAAATCAAGGCCCAAAAGCATGTGAATTGCTCAAACTCAAACTTGAAATGTTGAAAACATGCCATGCGTAGAAGTTCTTGACTTCAAAGGTTCCAAATCATGAACTATTGAGATAATTTGGTTGTAAACTTCATGAATTCTCAAACCAAAGGCAAGATGAACTCATGCATGTTGAAATTCTTTGAAATTAAACTCAAAACTTCATGACTTATACATGCATGCAATGATTTATCCCAAATTCCTTAATCTAAGTTCAATTCTCATGTTAAGCCATCTTACTATCTTGAACACTATCACATATGTCTTGAATACAAAGCTTAAGGATCAGATTCTCACCTAGAGTCTTCAATTCTTTAAGGTTTGGTGATGCTCTTAAGTAATTCTCCAATCTCCTAGCAATTTCCTTTCAAAACTCAAAGGTTGATCCCAAACTCTCTTGGTCCCTTCCTCTCTCTCACGTTTTAGGCTCAAAGTGATAAAGAGAAGATGTCTCAAAGTGATGTCTATGCCTTATATAGGCTCAAATAGGGAACTTAATTAAGTTCGACTTAACTTAAACAAATTTGCACTATTTTATTCTAATTATTTCCCTTCAAATCGAATTTCAATTAAACCTACCATAATGTTTTAAAAATTCCAGCTAACACATAATTCAAGTCAATTTTGTGATCGAATGCCGATAAGGCCTTCAATTCACAGAACAAAACAGAGACACAAACAGATATTCCTACAACTAACAGATATAAACACAAATAATGCAATGCACATGCAATTAACTCAGGATTTCATCTTAATTACTTATTAAGCATTCTTAATCATGGTTTAATGGTTAATCATGGGTCGGGATTGTTACAGTAGGGCTTACCTATGTAGTTTAATTTTGTTAGTCTAAGTTTATTTCCTACCATGATTTGTATGGTTCTTTATTTCAAAGTTTCATAACATAATTTGCATATTCAAAAAAAAATTAGATTTTAATTTTTTGTTACATGCTTATTGTTTCTAAGGGTATAAGTATAATCTTATTTACATGTTAATTGCTAGAAACATTCACATGTGTATTACATGATTATTGTTTGTTTAAATTCTTATGTAACTCTTGCATAATAATTTAATTTATTTACACGTTTATTGTGATTTAAATTCATATGTAACTATTGCATATTAATTTAATTTATTTATTTAGAATTATAAGGTTACATGGCTGTTGTGATTTAAATTCTATTTAACTTTAGCCTATTAATTTTGTAATTTAAGGTTTTGGAGTTATCAAATTTTTGTAACTTGTCTAGATTTATTTGCATAATTATTGTGTAATAATTTGATCTATATTACTCATGGCTATTAACTTTTAAATTAATTGTGAAGTTATATTTTTTTTAATTGTGTAACTCATCTAGCATTTTAATTCATTGGTTAATTTTATTATTAATTAGTTTGTTAGATGGTTTCAATTAATTTATTATATTTAATTTTTGCCTGGATTGTTTGGTTTTTTTTTTGGGTTTTCTGCTAACTTTTTCTACAGGAATACCTATGCGAAAGGGATTGGAAAAACAAATACAAAACCAAATCAATAGTATTTGGGATGTCAAAACAAAAAAAAATGTTTGGACTACTAACCTTTGTGTTGAACAAGAAAACATAAGCGTGGAAATAATTTTTTTTGGACTAGTTGGTTCTTGTCTTTAGCATTTAAGTAATTTTTTGCTTGAGATTTAGTAATGGTTACTTGCCATTTTTTTTTTTTTTTTTTTTTGCAAGGTTGTTTGCTTGGCATTTTAAAAGCATTTTATTTGCTTGTATTGTTGTAGCAATTTTTTACATTGCTTATATTTTTGGTTAGCAATTTTTAAATTTCTTGTAAGTGTTGGACCTTGGTTTGTTTTAACCTAGTTCATCTCTTGAAAAACTTAATTCTAAAAATTGTTTCTCACAAACTAGGAGTCAACATGCTCTTAAAAGTTTTGCCAAAAGATTAACTGGATTTTAAGTGGGACCAATGTGACCCCTCCAGTCTTCCTGGGAACATTCTTGACCATGTTCGATTCTAGGTTCAGTGGTGAGACTAGTTTTGAATTAAGTTTCCAACTGTGGGATTTTCTAGTGTTAAGTTTAATTTCTAGAAACACAGAAAGTGATATTCAGTTGTAATTTTTAGAAATGGCAACTGTCACCGATGCTGCTGCAACTACCAATGTTGGTAGGGATCTGAACCCCGGGGCAACTGGCTTGCCAACTCCTATTGTTGTGACCTCTGTGGTCAACCCTAGTGTTACGCCGACTGTTCCGGGAGGACCACTCAGTCACCATGAGCGCCTAGAGAAAGTTATTGGGGTGAACTTCAAAAGATGGCAGCAAAATATGTTGTTCTACTTGACCACGCTGAACCTTACAAAGGTTTTGAGCAAGGATCCTCTAACCGTGGCAGAGAATAAGCCAGACAAGCAGAAGGTCACGGCGTTTGACACATGGAAGCAGATAGACTATCTTTGCCGAAACTATGTGTTCAATAGTTTGGCAAACTCACTCTACAGTGTGTTTTGTGCCAAGAACTCAACAAAGGAGTTATGGGAATCTCTAGACAAGAAATACAGGACTGAGGATGTCAGGGCAAAGAAATTTGTCATTGGCCGATTCCTGGACTTTAAAATGATAGATTCAAAAACTATAATAAGCCAAGTCTAGGAGTTCCAAGTGATCTTGTATGAAATTCATGCTGAGGGAATGCCTTTGAACGAGTCATTCCATGTTGTTGTGATCATTGAGAAACTTCTCAATGGTTAGAAGGACTTCAAGAACTACTTAAAGCACAAGCGCAAGGAAATGTCAATTGAAGACTTGATTATTCGACTCTGAATTGAGGAGAATAATATAAAGAAATAAGGGAGTACCTCATCTGTGAAAGCCAATGTTATTGAGCATGGCAAATCTTCTAGGGTGAGGAAGAAGCCCCCTGTGAACAAGGGCTCAAAGTTGGGGCCAAGGGGTGGTGTTGCAAAGAAGCCGGCATACAAGCCGCAGGAACCTGTTTATCGGTTCTTAGGAAAGTGCTACAATTGTGGTAGCGAGGGGCATCAGGCTAGTGACTGGCGCAAGTAGAGGAAGCCATACAAAACCAAACCCCATGCTCACATGGTAGATATACAAGTGCACTCCCATGATGAGGATAACATGCACTTGTCTGTCGTTATCTCTGAGGTGAATATGGTAGGTTCAAACCCAAGAGAATAGTGGATTGATACTGGGGCTACACGCCACATCTGCTCCAAGAAGAAGTTGTTTATGGGGAATTCTGTTACCTCAATTGTTGAGGGGAAAGGAAAGGCGGTCCTGAAGTTGATCTTAGGAAAAGAGCTAACCTTGAACGAAGTCCTGTATGTTCTAGACATTCGTAAGAATCTTGTCTCGGGGTCTCTTCTCAACAAACATGGTTTTCGCGTGGTCTTCGAGTCTAATAAGATCATTCTGACCAAGAACGAAGTGTATGTGGGTAAGGGATATATGTTGGGGGGTATGTTTAAACTCAATGTAATGACTCTTATCCCAAAGATGAATAAAGATGCATCTTCTTCTGCTTACATGCTTGAGCCTTTTAATTTGTAGCATAGTAGACTAGGACATGTGAACTTTAACTCTTTACGTAGATGAATTAAGTTAGATCGCATACCATCTTTTAAGATTAATTTGAAACACAAGTGTGAAACTTGTGTTAAAGCGAAGTTGACAAGATCTTCGTTTCAATCTATTGAAAGAAGTTCAGAGCGGTTGGACTTAGTGCATAGTGATGTGTGTGACTTAAAGTTTATACAATCACGTGGTGGCAATAAGTACTTCATCACTTTTGTTAATGATTGTACTAAGTATTGTTATGTGTATTTGCTCAAAAGCAAAATGAGTTGACAAGTTCTTTATTTATAAGAATGAAGTTGAGAATCAATTAGGCTGCAAGATTAAGGCTTTAAGAAGTGATCGTGGTGATAAGTATGAATCATCGTTTATTGAGATTTGTGCTCAATATGGGATTATCTACCAAACCACGGCACCTTATTCTCCTCAGTCAAATGGGATTGCTGAGAGGAAGAATAGGACGCTAAAGGAGATGATGAATGCAATGTTGATAAGTTCTGAATTGCCACAGAACATGTGGGGAGAAGCAATTCTCTCCGCAAATTACATTATGAATAAAATACCCTAGAAGAATGTGGACAAGACCCGTATGAGTTACGGAAAGGCATCAAGCCTTTTTACAAATTCTTACGAATGTGGGGGTGTCTTGCAAAAGTGGCGGTGCCTATACCTAAGCGGGTTCAGATAGGACCGAAGTCAGTGGATTGTGTATTCATTGGATATGCACATAATAACAGTACATATAGATTTTTTGTGTATAGGTATGTTATTCCAGATATACACAAGAATACTATCATGGAATCAAGAAATACATCTTTCTTTGAAAATGTATTTATGTGTCATCTCCAAGAAAGGATTCAGAGTTCCATAAAAGAGGTCGAAGGTGACAATGATCACATAGCTGATCAAACAAATAATCATTTAAATGATCAAGCTGAGGATATAGATGAGCCAAGAATGAGTAAGAGGGCTAGGATTGCAAAGTTTTTTGGTCCGGACTTCTTGGCTTATATGTTAGAGGGAAAACCTCGAACTTTCTATGAAGCTGTGACTTCACCTGAAAGTCCTTTGTGGTAAGAAGCAATTAAGAATGAGATTGACTCTATCTTATAGAACCATCCTTGGAAGTTGATTGATCTACTCCCAAGCAGTAAGGCCTTGAGGAGTAAGTGGATCTTTAGAAGAAAGATGAAAGCTGATGGGTCAATTGATAAGTATAAAGCAAGACTAGTTATCAAAGTATACAGACAGTGCGAAGGCTTGGATTATTTTGATACATATTCACCTGTGACAAGGATTGCATCCATTCGCATGGTGATTGCAATAACAGCTTTACGTAGTCTGGAGATACATTAGATGGATGTAAGGACAACTTTCTTAAATGGAGATTTAGATGAAGAAATCTACATGGAGCAACCCGAGGGGCTTTCAGCTCCAGGACAAAATAAGAAAGTTTGTAAGCTTGTCAAATCATAGTATGGTTTGAAACAAGCTCCCAAGCAATGACATGAGAAGTTTGACAACGCTATATTGTCAAATGGGTTCAAAATCAATGAGTGTGACAAATGCATATATGTCAAAGACATTGATGGAGGTTATGTCATTTTGTGTCTATACGTAGATAACATACTCATTGTTGGTAGTAATGATGAGATGATTCGAACTACCAAGAGATTGTTAAACTCTAAGTTTGACATGAAAGATATGGGCCTCGTAGACATAATTTTGGGTGTTAAGATTACCAGAACATCTGTGGTATTGTATTTTCTGAATCTCACTATGTTAAGAAGATACTTGAGAAATTTGGTAAATCAGATACAAGTGTGTCTAGGACACCAGTAGACGTGAATTTATATTTGATCAAGAATAATGGTGAAAGTGTTTCTCAGCTAGTATATTCTTGAGTCATTAGAAGTTTAATGTATCTGATGAGCTGTATAAGGCCAGATATAGCCTACTCTGTTAGTAGGCTTAGTAGATACACGAGTAATCCGAATGCTACTCATTGGAGGGGTATGATGCGGGTATCAAATTATCTACACTACACCAAGGGTTATAGACTGCATTATACCAGATACCCAGCGATACTAAAAGGGTATAGTGATGCTAATTGGATATCTGATATAAAAGACTCCAAATCTACTAATGGTTATGTATTTACCCTATGAGGGGCAGTCATGTCTTGAAAATCTTTTAAGAAAACGTGTATATCGAGATCAACGATAGAATTTGAGTTTATTGCTTTGGATAAAGCAACTGAAGAAGCTGAATGGCTTCGCCAATCCGTTGAGGATATTCTACATTGGCCCAGATTTGTGCCAGCCATCTGTATTCATTGTGACAGCCAATCGACGATTAGACGGGTACAGAGTAATATGTATAATGGAAAGTTTAGACATATTCATCATAGACATAATTCCATATGACAACTACTCTCAAACGGAGTTGTCACTTTAGACTATGTAAAGTCTCAGGACAACATTGCAGATCTGCTAACCAAAGGGTTAAATCGAGTGTTAGTAAAGAAGTCGTCAAAATGAATGGGGTTAAAGCCTTTGATGTAAGGTGTTACCGGAAATGAAACCCAACCTACTTGACTGAAAGTCCCAGGATCTAGGTTCAATAGGACAACCTAATTGCGTGTAACGGTGGTATGTCACTAAGGAGGTTAAACCTCCAGCCATTCCTTTTATCAGTGATAGCTGCAAGTGTAGAGGTTAAACTAAGCTTTTAATGACTCTAGTGTGTTAAGTTGTTGAGCTGAGTATAGTAGGATACTCAAGTAGAGTCACCTATGTGAGTGTGAAGTGTGGCCGCTTTTATAAAAATTAAGAAGGCCTAATTCTTTAAACCACTCACTGAATCAGGCGAGTGTTCTAGGGCCAAACCGGACACAACAGTGAGAACCGAACGATGGTTGGAGTAATTTTTGTGTGAGGTTTGTTATCTTGGTTCACATGTGTATAACACTATGCAACTGCTCTATAATGGTGATAGATTAAATCCGTTAGTTTTGCAGCATTTGGTTTTCAGTTTTGCAAATTAATTCTCATAATTAAATCCTACATTTGCTGCAGGACGCTCCTCCTCTCCCCTCCTCCATGTGTATAAAATAAGACCCCTTTCCTTTAGTTTTTGGACCAGAAATTGCTGCTCTTCCTGTCTTCCTAAGTTTTTCAGTTTTATATTATTTTCTTTTTGTAAGAGAGCGCTGTAAAGTTCTGTTTGCCGAAACTACTCAGTCAATACATTGTTATAGCTGGTCCAACCGTCATATCCTGGGAGACAGACGTCAAACAACCTCTAACACCCAATCGGTGAGGCGACGAATCTGTTTTAAGGACACTGTCTAGTACAGGTTTCGGTTTGCTTTCCTTTGCTATTTTATTTTATGATGTCTTGTAATTTTCAATATGGTTTGCTTGTTCTAAAATTTCAATTGTCCATTATGATTCTATTTGTTTTATATTATCACACAATTTATACAACACCCTAATCAAACCTTGTGATTTTTTGTAATTTGTCAAAACATTTGCTTTAAGGGACCGAAGGCATAATTATCCCTTTTTTTGTTTTTGTTTTTAATAATATTTTGGTAAAATTACATAATTTAAAAAATTTAATTAAGCCAAAAAATACAAACAAACAAGCTCACAACAAAACAATTAGATTTGGGTGGTTAACGTAGGTGGTGCAACTGGGGCCATTAGATTTTGTTTTTGGTGTCACTTTCATTGAAACCATTACAATTTAGGTGCATTAAAAAATATTGTAAAGAATAATTTTCTTATGAATAAAAGTAGGTGGTGCAACTGGGGCCATTAGATTTTGTTTTTGGTGTCACTTTCATTCAAAAAATTACAATTTAGGTGCATTAAAAATTATTGTAAAGAATAATTTTCTTATCAATGAAATTAGTATTTTTAAAATTTTCTTATCAAGATTTGTTAAATAAGACTTATGATGAGTATAAAATTCTAGGGAAAAAACTAATAAAATTTCACTGTGCTCACTGTTATCAAATTGTGAAATTTCACTGTGTTGACATAGTTGTTTTGAAATTAATGTCTAAAAATTATCAATTTTGAAGGCTAATTGCAAAAATTGAATACGTAATGCCAAATTTAAGGCAAAAAATTTCAAAGCAATGGCTCCAAAATAAGAAAAATGAAGATTTATATCCTAAAACACCCAAACAAAATTTTCACTTGTTTTTTCAAAACAAAGAAATTTCATCTCTCTCTCTCTCGGTACTTTAAAATCTAATAATTAATAAAATATTTTTTTGGGTTGAATATTGATAAAATACTCATGCTGAATATATATAGAGAGAGAGCATTATATATATTTCCTGTCGAATGATTTAAGCTCCGTTTGGCAAGGGCTTTTGTGGCTATTTTAGCCACAAAAGACAAAACAAGCTATTTTAGCCACAACAAACAAAATATCACATCCAATCCATAATCATTACACTCTTCTCTCAAAAAAAAAAGACAAAAAAGTCAAAAAGTTAAAAAACCATTCCCAAACCAAGCTTTTTAACTCAGGCTAAAATAGCCAAAAAAGTCAAAAAACTAAAAAGCTAACCCACTTTCCAAACGGAGGCTTAGTCTAATATTTTATCTTCATATTTGTCTTATTTTTTTGTGTGACTGGACTAGTAATTTAAATGTTCATACTGTCAATAGATTCTATATATATTTCTATATATGTAGCAACTATTTTATTTTATTTTTTTGGGTCCTTTTTGGTAGAGTTAGGAAAATAAGAAGGAAATTAATATATATATATATATATATATATATATATATATATATATACATATTTATCAAAAAAATCTATTTTTTGTACATTTATTTTCATGTCATTTTAACAAATTCAAAAGCCCAACATAGATAAGTCTACAAATGTTTGTCATCAATCATCAGTAATGACAACCACCGTGGGTAGTGGCCTAGTGGTGAAGGCATTGCCTTCTCACAGCCATGAGTCAAGTTCAACTCCTGGGGCGCAAAAAATCCTGAATTTTCCAGGGGCTCGCTTCAGCGACCTTGCGCCGTACTCCGATCAAAACTTATCCGTGGCTGATAACACCTCAGAACATCCTTTTTTTGTGTTCAAAAAAAAAAAACAAAAAAAAATCATCAGTAATGACAAGGCTAACATTTTTTGGGGGTAAATCTATACTTATGGAAATTATTTGTGAGGTATGTCTGTGCCTGTGAATCCATTAATTATAATCAGGAAAAGAGATAAAAAAGCATTTGTCCCATTACCTTTTCGGCCAAAAATAATAAAGCCAATTCAAGCAAAATAAAAATAAAAAATTTCTCTTGAGAGAGTATTCGGGGCTTCACCTTCACTAATCTCTCATTACATATAGTTCTCATCCATATATAAATCGGATAATTATTGGATGATAAGATCTAATTTTGGCCTCAAGAACTAGTGGACAAAAACGAACTTAATTCATTACATGAAGGTAGGATATATAAGCATTCATTAAATTCGGGCTTCCTTTAGCAACATGTTAAAAGTCTGTTTATTGGTTTAAAAAGAAGGATTTACACGTAGATTGTAATAAGTAAATTTATTGTTTAATAAGTCTTATATGATAATTAATAGTAATTTATCAAAAACTTTTTAAAAGGTCGCTAATTGTTAATTTTTAACAACAGTTTGAAAACCGTCACAAAAAATGTCACTAATTATAAGTTTAGCGGCAGTTTAAAAAAATCATAACAAAAAAAGTCACTAATTTTTAACTTTTAGAGAAAGTTTGAAAAATTTGTTAAAGAAAAATGTCACTAATTGTAAGTTTTAGCGACAATTTATAAAAGTCATAACAAAAAAAAATGATTAATTGTCAGTTTTTACCGATATGTAAAAATCGTCACAAAAAATTATTTTTAGCAATGATTTTAGTAGGACTTATTTTCAATATAACCAACTATTAAGATCTATTGATAATTTATCCTTAAAAATATTCATTTGGCAAAAAAAAAAAATCAGATCATTTGGATATATATATTTCCTGCTAAAAAATCAACTTTATCCATTCCAAACTCTGAAAAGTCATTAACAAACTAAAAAATTAGAAATATCCTAAACGAATTAACTTTTTTTTCTAATATTTTTAGAATTAATTTATTTGTTGACTGATTTTTAGCCAGTAAGCTAGTTATTTAGCTAATTCCCAAATAAAGCCTCAAACTCAATGTAGAACTGTAGAATTCATTTCTCATACACCAACACTGAAGGAAAACCAGATCATAACATAACACTAATTGAAAAGACAAAGCAAGCATTAAAACTTATACACAAGCTGTACCAACTAATGAGGACAACTTGAAACCCCCATCCAAAGAGCTATTGCTAATATAGATAGCAGGCTTTATAAGCCAAAAACAGTTCAAACTGCATTGATGTCCTAATTAACTACACAAACAAACTCTACTGGAGCTGGTTCTAGATGACTCCCCAATACCATGAAAGCTGAAACAACATTTGCAAACACCAAGAGCAACATATGGGTCATCCACGGCCGCCAAAAAAATTATAAAAACAAAAAAAACAAATAAACTGCTCTTAGAGAAAGAAAATGATGTCTTGCATATACCTTGATGTAAGTTTCATCATCACGGACATGGAAGCCTTGTGAAGGCAATTACTGCCCATTTGGGTGTGTAGGGATGGTTGATTCATCCATAAGGAAGACAAAGTCGTCGTCGTCGTCGATGTCGTCGTCGTGGCTGTCATTATTGTCATTGCTTGAGACAGAAGAGATCTTAGAGTAGTTGTAAGCTGCTTTATTTATTTCCTCAGCTAGAATCCCCACAGCAAGGCATTCATGGCTGCAATATGATGACTCACCCCTGCAACAAAGGAAATATATTGAAATCACATACCCTAAAAATTCCATTGCCTCAAGTAATGTCCATTGCAGAACTTAAACATAAAAAGACTGGATTGTCTCCACTTGTTAAGCTGGACCATCCAATTCAGCCCATTAGACCCATCTTAAGTTCTAAATATTTTGATGATTTAATTTATTTAATTTTTGGGCTCTTGTTAAGGCTATAAATTAATTGAGTTACTGGTAAACTTGGCTTAGTAATCAATCAAATTGGCTCGGTCAGTTACTTATATTAAATAAGTCAAGTTCTGAGTTAAAATAAGCCAAGTTTCAGTGATTAATTAGGCTTGAGTTTGATTACTGAGTAAAAAAAATTTTTTATTTTTAAAATTTCAAGCTAAACTTAAACGAGATTAGAATTAAAGAGTCGAGCTAAGCACAAGCTTAATCAATTTTTGAGCCGAGCTCAAGCTTGATAAACAAATAAGCCAAGCTCAAGCATTACAAAGTATATTAACCCCACTCACCCAAAAAGTATATTGACCTCACCCAAAATTGTGAACCCCACTATTTTGAAACCAATAAAAAGTTGTTATTTGTTCACACACATTGAAAGTGTGAGAATAAATTTGAATTTTCTGTATATAATTATTATTTAAAAGAAAATTCAAATTGAATTAATAGTCATGATCTTACGATTTCATTATATTTATTTTAAAAAATTAATAATTTTGTTCCTAACCGATGGTAAACACTAATGAATAAGACAAAATAATTTTACACTATTGAGAAAGGAAATTGACAAAATTAAATGTCTTATAATATCGAGAAACAAAATTGGCAAAAATTAAAATTTAATAATCTAACGTGACGCATTAAGGAATATGGATAGATTTTGTTATAATTCTGTTAATTATTTAGATTGTCGTTTGAAATTAGACTAATTTGATTCAAATAAAAAATTAGGAGATAAAATTGATGAAATTAAAATTTGAAATAGCAAATTGATATAAAATGAAACTAAATTAGGGCAAACCTATATATGTAAATGTGATCTTCTTCTTCATTCAGTTCTTTGTTGCAAGCATCACATGTCATTATGAACTCTTGACTTGAAGAATGATCAGAGCTTGAACCACTAGGGAAGCTAGCTACATGTTGCAACACACTTACCAATTCTCTCTTCTCCGCATAACTGATAACCAATTGGTTGGGATGACATTCAAGACTAAACCCATAGTAAACATGAGTGATTTTAGGGTTTGGACCATGACAAGTTACCCTAGTATAGTCCTCAGACAGCAATATCTCACTTGCAGTGATTGCTTCTGGGATTTTGTAGCTCGGCTTAGTTGGTTTTGGAGGCAAAGTAGTTGGTTTTGGAAGCAAGGATGGCTCCAAATCAAGTGAACTCCCTCCAATCTTATCTTCTGAAGGAGACTTAGGCAATGAGTCATCTGACCCCCCAAAGGATTCAATCAAATCCCCATTTTCTTGATCTGGAGTCGATAAAATTTTCTCTTTGTCGATCAGAGAAAAGGGTTCATTCAAATGGAGTGAGGGTGAAGAGATGTTGATCTTGAACTGAGGACCAAGGACCGTGTTCTTGACCTTTGAAGATTCATCAGAGACCTCGAAATTGGTTTTGGTGTCTTCAGCAACCGGGCTTAGGATGCCTAGGCCTACCTTGCTACAATTCAAGCTCTCTTGAGAAAACCCATGTTGGGATGATGGTTTTGAGGACATAAATGAGTGAGAATTTGATGAGGGTTTGGTGATGGGCTCTATAGAGTGGCCAGTAGTACTTGAAAATGAGTTTGTCTCACAATGAGTTGGCATGTTACCCATAAAGAAATTATCCCCTACAATAGATTCAAGGAATCAAGAGAATACTGCAATAGTAGGGAAATTAAATGAAAATTAGTGTTACATTCACAGCCGCTAATTAGAATACAAAGAGAACATCACAATAATTAGAACAATTAAATAAAAAATCAGAGTAATGAGAAAATGACATTCACAGCCCCTAATTAAAATTATGTTAGATATACAGAGATAGCATTTCAACTTGCATATTTGCTAAAGAAGCTATTATATATAAACGGATTTTTATTTGATTTTGTTATCAATAAACATAAATGTATGGAAATTTTAGAATTTATCAATGTGAATTTTACTATTTTTATGTTTTGTAGTTAAAAAAATCTATTGAAAAATTATTTTGTATAGCATTACTCTTGGCTAAATAGCAAGATTTTGAAAGGAAAAAGGAAAAAGGAAAAAAAGAAAAAGAGAGAGATAAAGAAGAACCAAACCCCAAAATAAATTCTAACTGTTTATTAGATCATACCAAACCAAGCCATATTAAAATTCATGCTCATAGGAAATTCGACAAAAATTTTACGTGAATTTTAAGTGCTTACTATTTGGCGGTCTAACACACAACCCTTCTTTCTTTATTCACGTTTGGAACTAACAATATAAAAGATTAAACACTAAAAACAACACAGACACTTAATTAAATTATATATATGTATACTTTCATAAACCAATTAGACTTGAGCTGGCATGGAGAAAAAGGGCAAAGATGTACATACCCATACAATAATTAAAATTGTTATATATTCAGAAGAAAAAAAAAATCAAATTTTTTTTTAACTGCAAGTAAATCAAAATTGAAGTTACACCACCGACTGAAATTAAAAACAAAGAATCATACACAAGCTAAGATCTATCTATATCTATACATAGATAGATTGATATTGAAAAAGCTTGAGTGAAAGAAACTATAGCTAAAAAAGACATTGAAAAAGTTCTGTAATTCACAGAGTAGTGAACTTAACTTCTAAACTTTTTGTCTTTTGAAGATATAAAACAAAAAAGCCATTTTTGAGAGCTTTTTTAGTAGTCTAAAAAGAGCTTAGAATTGACATATCGACATTGAGAAAAAATGGGATGAACAAGTTGTGTGACTAAACTCTTCAGAATTTCTCAAGCTTGAAGAGTTCATCAATGGGGGTTTAGTGGGTCACTGAATTTTGGAAATGAAACCATAACCTGAAAGAATGGAAACTTTATTCGTACCTGGTTGACTGGTTCTCTCTCTCTGTCTCACTCTCTCTTTCTCTGCTCTTTGTCTCTGCCTCTCTCTCTGTTTATCTCTCTGTAAGAAGTTCAGACTGTTTAGGGATGAGTTTGAGAGAGACCGAAGTGCGGATTTTGTGAATGGATACTGACAAGCTGGTGCCAAACTCGCCACCCTCACCCCTCTCTCTCGCTCTCTCTCTCTCTCTCTCTCTAGAACTATTATCACTATTTTTTATTTTTTTTTAAAAATGCTATTTACAATAAATAAAAAAATTCAAAAAACTTTAATAGATGAAATTCAAAAATTACCTTGAAAGTGAGAAATATGATGTAAGCTTAAAATTGATAAAATTTGGCCCTCGCAGAATAATTATAATTCATAGATCTCTTTTCTTCTTTATAATTTTTGGAGTTATATAGGATATGTTCAAAACAACTTCTCACGAGCTGAGTATTGATAATCAGAAAATAAAGGTTAAAAGCACATTTTCACTATGTGACAATATTTAATTTTTTTTAATTTTTTTATTTTATTTTTGTCTTATAAATTGTATGTATAAGTTACATTAAACATAGATTTTCAAATTAATAATAAATAATTAAAAAAATATAAGAATTTCTATAAAATACACTAAACAGCCCATGGTATTGTGTGATACTTTGCCACCCCTCTCTTTCTTTCTATGACCAAAACTCTCTCTAGAATAGAATTATTAGTCTTTCGTAAGTTGAAATTTGATAATTAAAAAGTAAAATATAAAAATATTTTTTATTTTATTTTGTAAAAACTAATTTATTTAAATTATTTCCCTTTCATAAATCGCAACCATATTCT
Organism: Camellia sinensis; assembly: GCF_055761805.1. NCBI lineage: Eukaryota > Viridiplantae > Streptophyta > Magnoliopsida > Ericales > Theaceae > Camellia > Camellia sinensis. Next base: position 22,613,876 of record NC_138975.1, on the reverse strand, counting down.
ATTTCAAATAATTTAACACAAATTTTTAAAATAATTTTTTTAAAATTACCCACTCTGTTTGGTTTAGAAATTTTTAAAAATAGTTTTTGAAATTTTAATTCATATTTGTTTTATTTTTAGTAATTTTTTAAATATTTTTATTATTTTTATTTTACTTTTTAAATCCACTAACCTAGATATACTTAAAAAATATAAAATTTGTCTCATAAATTTATGAAATACAAAATTTTTGTATTTTATTGAATTCTTTTTCTTTTTTTAAAAAATTTCTTCGCAAATATTTTATTTCTTTAGTAAATTTAAATTAACCTTCTAAAAAAAATTTAAATTGACACTATTTGGCGTAAATTAAATAAGTGCACTTATTTAGACAAAGTACATTTATTTTGATCATATCATCTCTCTATTTTTTCGTACATCTTTTCATAAAAAGTTAAAAATATACTTATCTGGATTATTTCAAACAACCGCTTGCATCTAAATTTTTTTATAAAATAATTAAAATAGAAAAAAAAAATACACCAGAACTTTATCTTAATTTTATTTGTTTATTTTATTTCATTATCTTCTCCCATGCATCTTTTTCATGGCTTCTGATTCTCTGTCACTCTAATGATTACTAATTCACACGTATGGCACTTGTCACAGAATATACAAACATATTCTCCGTTGTACACAAAATCAAGTTTTTTTCATGTACATTTCACCGACACCCAAACACACTCCGACTCTCTCCTAATCAAACTAGTTTTTTCACATTTTAAACATCCAATCCCATTTATGATTGATGAAACAATTTATAACCACATGACCTTCATCACACACAATCTCAACATGTGATAGTATGGTCATGGTGTGAGTGATTACGCACTAGTCTCAAAAAATGACAACTTAACTGAAATGAAGATGGTGGAGATGGGTCCCACAAAAAAGCAAAAAACTGACCCAAACAAACAAACCCGCCACAACTCTGTAAGTCCAAAATTGCTTTTGTACGTTTTGGGGACCGAGGAATTTCAATTACTCGTCGCCAAAATGACGGTTTGGAAAATGAGTAAATTAAACTTTCGCCCCTAGTTTGTTGCCGGTGTTTCATTTTGGTCCTTCAATAAAATAGTTCTCACTTTAATCCTCCAATTTTGATTTTGGCGTAAATGAAAAAAAAATATCCTCAAATTTGAATTCTTTTAGTTTTCTTTTTTTATTTTTTTTGCCTTTTATGATTTTTTTAAATCATTTTTTTTTCACTTAACCTAGATTGTTAAAGGTAATACATGTGAAGAAATCGTTAAAAAATCACTATATACAAAAAATAAATTTTAAAAAAGTACACTTTTGTAATTTTGTGTATTTAGTAAAAACAGATTAGATTTATTCACAAATATTTTCTTTTTAAGTGTGCGTATATTATATGAAATTAAAAAAATTTAAAAATTGATTAAAATATTAAAAAAATTCACTCAAAACAAAAATATATGAAAAACAAAAAATTCAAAAACATTTTTCAAAATCTAAACCAAACATAATTGCACCTTGATTATTTTTATTTTTATTTTTTTACCCCCAAGCAAAACATTAATAGACAAAATTAGATGACGGTAAATTGCCTTGTGTAACTTTCCTTAAAAAAAAAAACAAAACAAAACAAACTATATATAGAAGTTTTTTTTTTCATTTTTAAATAATATTTTTAAATTAGTGGAACTAGCGGCCTTTGCTTGTGTTGCTATGTCTATTTTATGATTGAATTATTATTTGTGTGTGGGTGTCTCTTTTTTTTTGATCAGCAAAGAAAAATTTCATTAACAACATGAAATTAAAGGTACAGGAAGATGACATGCATCGAGAGAGATTCGGAAAGTATAAAATACCCCTACTACTGGGTGTCTCTTGTGCCACCATTAACATAAGAAGATGTGATTCTTCTTAATTAGTTTCCCTAGAAATCTTTTCCAAACAAGGAATTATTCAAAAACCATTATTTAAGCTATAATCAAATCAACATAATGTAATTTTCTTAGGTTTCCTATTTTACTGATGTAATTTAATTGTGTTTCTTGTAATACATTTTTTTAACAATAAAAAATTTATTTTGACAATAAAAATAAAAAAATAAAATAAAATAAACTACCATCATCTACAGGGTGCCAAGTATCGTAACTACTAAAGTCTTTAAATGGACGCCCTAAAAAATGAATATCGAATTTCACCTTCATTCAAGTTAGAGTGACTTGTTGAGAAGAAGAATGCTACTTGTATTTTATAGCCTATTATAATTGAACCAAGAACGAGATAAACAAAAAAAAATAGAAATAAAGATGTCAATGATTTATTAGTATTTTGTAAACGATTCTCACAATCTTTTTGACTTCCTATTCTTAAAACGACAAAATTATATTTATCACGTTGAAGAAAAATATTCTACGTACATGCATAATCGACGTGTAATAAATTCATAAGCGACAAACAAGTACTTTTCATCTTTATTATTGGCAATTCAAGTAGTTAGATAACTTACTTTCCTCAAATAATTGTGCTCAACAAAAAAACTATGTTATTTTGAAACCCTAGTAACCGCAAAAATGTTAAATTTATTGTAACGTTTGTCATAACTTCTCTCATACGTCAACATTCTCTCATACGTCAACATTCTCCTTTGATATTATTAAACTTTAAAACAATTTCAGATTTTCAAATTATTGATCACTAAGGTGTGTTTGAATTTTATTTTTATTTTATTTTTTTAACAACTCTAATTGTCAACTTATTTTATATATTGGCCGATCAAAAAACACTTATTTTATATTGTATTTTATCCTTGTAAACAGTTTCCATACATATTCTCATTGTATTCCAATACTATGCATTGTGTTGAAGAAAGCAAACCTATGGTAAATGATTTATATTGGTAACTTTTTTTTTATCAGCAAAAAAACTTTATTGATGGTATCAAACATATACACATATAGATAACATCAATAAAGCAAAGGCAAATAGCATAAAGTATCACAGAGCTTCCCTTCATCCCAACTAAGTTAGCACCAAGAGAAACATCCAACCATATGCTAGCTCAAGCCAAAGGGTTGGTGAGAAACCAAGCCCAAAAAAAAAAAAAACACCAAAACAAGCAAACAACAATCAGCAGCAGCAGCTTCAGCCCAATAAACAAGACACCAACAATTGAAAAACCAATAACAACCAACAAGCAAACACTAGCAACAGCAAAACAGAACAACAACAGCAACCCAATACTCCAACAACCCTAAAGCAGCCAAGTCCCCAATACTCAGCAGGAATCACACTTACACATTGCTACCAATGCAAACTTTGATTTGCCTCATGTTAAAAATGATGTCATTAACTGAAAACTGAGCTAGTTTAGGTGATGTCTTCGCCCATAACGCAACTCTAGTCTTGACCAACTCAATGACTTCATCAAGGCAAGGATTTGAGTTATTGAATTTACACTCATTTCTGAGCTTCCAAATAGACCACAACGCTGCTAGAGGTATACTTCTCAATAACATTTTCTCTGATTTCCTGACTTTGGCTCCATCCCACCAGAGCAGCAAGCTTTCCACTGAATTCGGCAAAGCCCCAAAAAAAACCCCACCACTTTAACATAGCAGCCCAAATATGCCAAGAAAAAGGACACAGAAGAAGGACATGGCGAGCAGACTCAAGCTCAGCTTTGCAAAGAATTCATTTAATATCTGAATTGCTACTCAAAATCCCAATTTTCTACAGAAACTCAGCGATTTGATTCTATTCTTCCAATTTATATTGGTAACTTATTGCACATTTACTTGTCACATTAAACTATGCAACACCTTATCATTTTAAAATGTCAACATATATGGTGCAATACAAACGTTGGGAAATGATCTTAATAGTTACAAGGAAAATTTGCATTTTCTTCATAATGTTGATTTGAGATATAATATAAATTGAATGAAATTTTGAATTTTAAAATGAGAATAAATTGTATGAATATGGTTGAAAATTTTGTGTAATTTAAATTTTGATATAGCAAGTTCAACAAATGTTAGATTCCAATTTAGCAATAAAATTTGGATATGAGAAAAAAATTATTAGAATTGAAATAAAATATTCTAATATTAAATGTTCTAGTGTTGAGTGAATTTGAAAAATTCATTTAATAGACAATTTAAAACTAACTAACATCCAATAAGAAAAGAATAGAAATATCAGTTTAGATCATAATTTATATATGGTATACACATATAGTGCAGGACTATCGCCACCCAGCCATTCCTGTGTCTACAATAGTATATTAATTCTGGAGAGAAGGGAGGGAGAACAACTTTGATATGAGGGAAAGGGAGAGAACCAGCAGTAAACCACATTTTCTGGAGGCTGGAGGATGGAATCCGGTGCTGAAAAGAAGGCGTGAGGCTAACCAAAACATTCGATCAGTGGATTTTGGAGTGTTTACTGTCTTTGTGGATGAGATCCCAAATTCAATGACCCCAAAGTGTTTGTTTACTCTGTTCAATAAGTTTGGTGTAGTTAAGGACGCCTTCATCCCGTCAAAAAGACGGAAAGCGACGGGGTCGAGGTTTGGTTTTGTGAGATACGAATGCAAGGTGGCTGCTGACATGGCGGTGTTGAAGGCTGATGGACTATGGTGCGATAATAAGGCTCTAAAAGTGAAGAAAGCAGAATACCAAAAAGGGGAGTTTAAACAGCAGGCAATGAAAAACAGAGGTGATGGCCAGATGATGCAGCGCCCACAGAGGAGTTTTGGGGACAGAAGATGGGATAGTATAGGTCGAAGATCTTTTGCAGAAGTAGTGCAGAGTGGTGGAAGCAATGAGAAGTTGAAGACGGTTGTCAAGGCAGTTGAAGTTGGCAATGGGTGGCTATACGAGAGTTTAATAGTGAAGTTGAAATCAGGCATATCCTTGGACGAGTTCAAAAAGGAGGTTGATAGAAGAGGTATGGAGGATGTAAGAGTCAGAGAAGGAGGAGGGAGGGTAGCAGTGTTAACTTTCAAGTCCCAGCAACATCGGAGGGAGGCTAGATCTAAGTTAGAAGAGTGGATGCTAGAATGGTGTGAGTCCATTACAGATTGGGAGAAAGGGAAGTATATTGAACAAGAAAGGTGCGTATGGCTCATCTGTATAGGTGTTCCATTTCATCTGTGGAGTGTTAATACATTCAAAGATATAGGCAAGCTTTGGGGTGAAGTTGTCCAATTGGATGATGACACTACTAATCAAAACTTTCTTCAGTGGGGAAAGGTACGAGTAATTACGTCCAAGATGGAGTTCATCAATACGGTGATTCACGTTGAATGCAATGGTAGTCTTTTCCCAGTTAGAGTTTATGAAGAGATTCCAGCAGCATTTAAGCCGTGCCATTGCAACAGTTCATACAGGGATAATGAGGTTAGTGGTTATACGGATCATAATGAAGTAGATCAAATGTCAAAAAATGGTGGGTCAGATAAGGATGAACTTCAAGCTGAACACACAAGGATGGAGGAGCTGAGCAGAAAAGATGAGGCACCAGGTGATGATCAGGTTATGGTGGACCGAGAGGCAAGGGATAAAGGTGAAGGTAATGAGTGCCTGTCTCCATCAGCTGTAAAAGGAACTGAGGATGACATGGGAAATCACAAAGTCAGAGGAGCTAGTATGGAGGTTGGTATGGAGAATACGGCAACCCCAAGAAATCAAATTCAAATTGTTGAAGGACATGTCTATACTCCTGGGTTTATTAGAAGCCTGAGTGGGCCAGAGATTTTAAGGCCCAACTTAAATTTAGAGGTGGTGCTGGAAGGGCCACAGGATGGGAATCAGGAGATTAGGCCCACCACTGATCTTTCAGATTTAAGTGACTGTGCAGCCCATACTCAACTTAGGCCCCTTGTTCATCAAGAAGCCAAGTCTAGAGTAGCAGAACAAGCCAACCCAGTAAGAAGGGGAAAGACTACACAATCCGTGGTAAATAGAGCTAATAAGGTTGGAGGTAATCTGCGTCATAGGGCAAAACCGAACAAAAATCTGATCAACCAAAAAGGTGCATTGCAGAGGAAATGCTTCAAGCAAGGAGCCATTTTCAGAGCAGCAGCTGCGGCTATTTCAATGGTAGTAGAGCAGAGCCTTAACACCAGGAGGAGGAACAAGTTATTAAATGAAGCCCAGGCTACCATGGAAGTTGGGAAGATTCTGGGATTGGACTTTCAAGGGAAGGAGAAAGAGGTGATTGGCAAGCTGACTGAACTCGAACAGAAAGACTCGGAGAGGGTAGAAGGTAAAGGTGTTGCTCTGTAAGTCAGGGCAGGACTTACGGCAGGAGGCTTTTGGAGTTGTGCAGTTTTTATGATTGTATTATCTTGGAATATCAGGGGTCTGCGAAGACCCGAGAAGAGATCAAAAGTTAAAAGTGTAATTCGGGCGAGGAAGGTAGATTTTCTTCTGCTGCAGGAGACAAAGAGAAGCTTAGTAGATGTTAATTTTGTTAAGTCACTTTGGCCGTGGGATCAGCTGGAGTTCATGGAGGTGGGTGCAGAAGGGAGTGCTGGTGGTTTGCTATGCTTGTGGAATCCACAGAATTTCGAGCTTAAGGAATGTTGCTGCTCCAGGAACTTCATTCTTTTATCAGGTTTGGCCCATCATTCTTTCAATTGTTCTCTTATTAATGTTTATGCACCTAATGATGTACAAAAAAGAAGTATACTTTGGAAGCTCCTATCAACACTGAAATCATCTTTCCCAAGCCCTTGGTGCATAGGAGGCGATTTTAATGAAATCAGATTTACGAGCGAAAGAAGGGGTTGTTCTCGTAGGGGAAGAGGGATGAAGGATTTTAATGAATTGATTGATAAATTGGAGTTGGTAGATATGCCAATGCTGGGGAGGCAATTTACTTGGTGTAATGCGATGGATGGTGATAGGTGGAGTAGAATTGATAGATTTTTAATTGATCCTAGGTGGCTGGAAGAGTTCAAGCTCAAACAGTGGGGACTACCGAGGAGTATCTCTGATCACTGCCCAATTCTCCTTATGGAGGATGAAAGGGATTGGGGTCCAAAACCATTCCGGTTTATTAATGCATGGTGTCTGCACCCAAAATTTAAAACAGAAGTGAAAAACTGTTGGGAAGCATTCCAGGTTAGTGGTTGGGCAAGCTTCAGGCTTTTGAAAAAGTTAGGAAATCTGAAATCCCATCTGAAGAGGTGGAACTGTGAAGTCTTTGGTAACATTGAGGAGAAGTTGAAAAAAGCAGAGGACGAATTGCATGAATGGGATTTAATAGCTGAAGGGAGGAATCTACAGGATGTTGAGATTAAACGAAGGATAGAAATAAGAAAATTAGTCTGGGATCTGAGTAAGAAGAAGGAATGGTTGTGGCTCCAAAAATCTAGAAGAGTATGGGCTGAAAATGGGGATAAAAATACCAGGTTTTTTCACTTAATGGCAACCAAAAGGCAGAGGTTAAACTTGTTAAACTCAGTTACCGTGAATGGTGTGACTTATGATGAGCCTGGGATGATTAAACAGGCAGTGGAGAGTCATTTCAAGTTCCTTTTCACTGAAGATTGGGAGAATAGACCAAAGCTGTCAGGTTTTTTCGACTCAATTAGTTCAGTTGACTCATCTGAGGTGTTAGAGGCAGAATTTCTGGAGGATGAAATTTGGGAAGCACTTAAAGATTGCGAGGGAAATAAAGCCCCGGGGCCGGATGGTTTTAACTTGAAATGTATTCAAAAGTGCTGGGTCATCATGAAAGGTGAGTTTGTGCAGTTGATGAATGAGTTCCACTCTAATGGAAAGCTAGTCCAAGGAATAAATAGTTCATTTATTACCTTAATTCCCAAGAAAGAAAATCCTGTGGGGTTGGGGGATTACAGGCCAATCAGCTTGATTACCTCCGTATACAAAATCATAGCTAAAGTCTTATCAAGAAGGCTGAGGAAAGTGCTGCCTAAGATCATTAGTGAAGTTCAAACTGCATTCTTGAGTGGAAGGCACATTATAGATGGGGTGTTAATTGCCAATGAAGTGGTGGACTGGTGGAAAAGGTCAAAGAAAAAAGGTCTCATCCTAAAGCTGGATTTTGAAAAGGCGTATGATTCCGTAAATTGGGAGTTCTTGTACTCAATGATGAAAAACTTCGGTTTTGGAGAGAAATGGGTGGGGTGGATGAAGACCTGCATATCCACAGCTCGAATTTCAGTACTTGTAAATGGCTCACCAACTTCTGAGTTTTCTCCCATGAAAGGGCTTAGGCAAGGAGATCCGCTCTCTCCTCTTCTCTTTAATATTGTAGCGGAGGGTCTGAACATTCTATTGGAAAGAGCTAAGGAAGTGGGACTGATTAGAGGAGTATCCGTAGGATCATCTGAATTGATAATTACACATCTACAGTTTGCCGATGATACCATTATTTTTTGTGAAGCGGAGTGGGAGGAAGTTGTAGCCGTGAAAAGAATTCTAAGGTGCTTTGAGTTGATGTCTGGTCTCAAAATAAATTTCCACAAAAGTAAGGTTTGTGGTGTAGGTGTGCAGGAGGATATTGTTCAGGTCTTTGCAAACAAACTAAACTGTCTCAGTCAAAAGTTGCCAATGAGTTACCTGGGGCTACCATTAGGTGCAAACCCAAGGAGAAAGGCTTCTTGGAAACCTGTGATAGACAAGTTTAAGAGGAAGCTAGCTGCTTGGAAAAGAAGGTATTTATCCTTTGCGGGCAGAGTAACACTTATCAAGTCCGTCCTGTCAAGTTTGCCAGTTTATTTCTTATCAATTTTTAAGCTCCCAGTGGGCATTGCAAAAGCCCTTCACAGAATTCAAGCCAATTTTCTTTGGGGAGGATCTGAAATCAGGAAGAAAGTACACCTAATTAACTGGAAGGAGGTATGCCTAAGCAAAATTAAAGGTGGGCTAGGTGTGAGAAATCTTAGCCAGGTAAATGAATGCCTGCTAGTTAAATGGTGGTGGAGGTATGGCAAGGAGGAGTCAGCGTTGTGGAAACAAGTGATTTGTAGTAAGTATGGAGGTTTAGGTGGTGGTTGGTGCCCATTTCTTTCTAGTTCAATGTGGCTATCACATACGTGGAAAGATATATTGTCAGTGGCTGTTGTTAACACTGCCCTGCGTGATTTCTTCTTGCGAAACTACAGGCTAGTTGTTGGAAATGGTAGAAGGTTGCATTTCTGGACTGACAGGTGGTGCCACAACCAAAATCTGAGTGTGTCTTTTCCCAGATTATTCACACTATCAGTTGACAAAGATGGAAAGCTGTTTGATTTTTTTCATCGAAGAGTGGCAGATCCCGACTGGAATCTGGTTTTCAGAAGACCACTTTTAGCATGGGAAGAGGAGGAAGTGCAAAAACTTAATGATCTTCTGCAGAGTGCGCCTAGGCTCAATGAAGGGGTGGTAGATTCTTGTGCTTGGCTAGGCCATCCGTCTGAAGAGTTCACTGTGGCATCAATTTGGAAGTGGATGGAAGCAAGTCAAGGGGTGGACTGCACAGTCACTAGGTGCATTTGGAATAATATAGCCCCACCCAAAGTTCAATTCTTGAGTTGGTTAGCGTGGAAAGGAAGGATAAAATGCTCTGAATTCTTGCAAAGAATAGGAGTGTTGAACCCAAACGCCTCGGCTGTCTGTGTGTTCTGCAGATCTGGGGTGGAGTCCGTAAACCATGTTTTTCTGCACTGTCCTATCATTTGGAAAGTGTGGGCCATGTTAGTGAACTGGTGGAATTATAAGTGGGTTATCCCTGGATCAGTGGAGGGATTACTCCTGTCGTGGTCAGGCATAAAAGTGAAGAAGAAGTTGCAAACAGTTTGGAAGATTATACCTCTAACAGTCATGTGGTCTGTGTGGAAAAGCAGAAACGAATGTTTATTTAATAAGGCACAACCGGATTGGAAGGCACTGGTAGAACTGATAAAGGCTAGAGTCGCGTTGTGGGTTTCTACATCATTAAAGGGGTTTAATTATTCGGTGCAAGATGTTATCTTTAACTTGAGGCAAGTGTGTCACTGTGTGTAATTAAGTGCTGAATTGCTTCTGGTTTTGTGGTTGGTTAGTTGGTCTGCTCTGAAGTCTGTGTTGAGTTTGTCATAAATTGGTTCAGTTGGCTATGGAGTGTACTTTCAAGGCTCATAGCCAGAGGAGTGTCCATCTGCATCTCTGCTCTTATTCAAAGAAAGGTGTCTGGTTTGTTTGTTTGGGCTGTTGCTAGGCAATGTAGCTTAAGGCAAATCTGCTCCATCTGTATGCTCCAGCAGTGGTGACTTCTGCAGTTCTGTTGCAAGGATAGGTGTCTGGTTTGTTTGTTTGTGTGCTATACTTCAGTCCCACAGTTTCTGCCATGACTTTAGGCTGCAGGTGGTAGCTCTTCAGCTTAGGTGCTGTAGCTCTGTTGGCTCAGTCAGAATTAATCTGCAGCTTGCAGGTTGCTGTTTTGTTCTGGTTTGGACTGTTTTTGGACTGGTTAGCTCTATCTGCTCTGGGCTGTTATGCATATCTGTGGTCTGCTATGTGGGTAGCTGGTGGGAGGTGTAATGCTAGTGCTAGCAGTATTTTGGCTGGGTCTGAATTCTGGCTGGTCCTTTGACCTTGTGTGGGTTTTGGTAGAGTTTCTCAATACTGGTTCAGTGGCATGGTGATGCAAGGTCTGCTTCGCTGGGTTGCCTAGGACTTATCTGTTGCTGGTTTGCTTGATGCACTAGGCTCTATCTGTGGTGCTGCAGTGCATCTCTGTGGGTGCTGGGTCTGCTAGATGATTGCTGTGCAAAGGTTGAGTCTGGGATGGTTTGCTTTTGGTTTTTGTTCAGTATAGTGCAGTGTTAGCCTTGTTGTTTGCAATGCTTTGTGCTGCCTTGTTTCTGCTGCAGTTTTGCCCCTTGCTTTGTTGTTTGTTTTCCTTTTTCTCTCTTGTTGGTCTCTCACCAACTGGAGGTTTGAGCTTCTTTTAGCTCTTAGCTCCTCTTTATTGATGTTTCCCATTGTACCATGTACGTGCTTCATCAATAAAGTTTTCTTTGCCGATCAAAAAAAAAATAAATAAATAAATAAATAAATAAATAAGAAAAGAATAGAACTAGAAGAAAATAATAGAACTTTTTTTTTTTTTTTTTTTTTGCTGATAAAGAAAAGAAAAAGAAAGGAACGGAATAGAACATTCAGTGGTGTTTTTTTTTTTTTCCGTTAAATGTCGTTATAGGGAATGATTACTTCAATGTACTCGCTGCAATTTGCAAACTTAAGGCAACAACTGCATAGTCAGTGTTTCGCAAAAATATCATCATAATTTTTGGAGTTTCTTTTCTTTTCTTTTTTTTCATTTTTAGCGGCATTTATAAAATGCCCATAAAAGTTAAATTTCTTCCAAACTGCACTTATAGTATGGCGATTAAATAAGTTCAGCCATCACTTCATTTATCCTTTCTCACAAGATCATATAAAACTCAAACAAAACAAAACAAATGGAAAGATAGCATTTATTAATTCAACATTTTATTAGATTCAAAGACTAAAGTCACATATAAACCAGATTCAAGAAAACCAACAACACTGACTCTTACCAAGACATAAGCTTAAAGGACACTGACAAACTAGATAGATTTGCACTTTAACCACAGCTTAGTTAGAAATCTAGGATGAAGAAAACCAACAAGCCAATCGACCATGGTCACTTCTAGTTTGAAGAAACTAACAAACTGTTTTGAACTTTATTTAAGGCCCACACATAAAGAAACTCTTATGTAGCTAGCTGTTGCAACCCAAGACCCACAACTGCCACGAAAGCCGAAACAAAATGTGCAAAACAGCTCAATGTATGCACTGATCATCAATCAAGGACATATATTGAGGCCTTGGGAATGCAATTAGTGCCTTCTATGATAGAGTCGTATTATCCAAGAAGAAAATAGACCCATTCTGGTTTAAAGCGGGATAGCTCTTAGGGTTGCTGTTCTTATTAGCAGCTTTTGCCATTCTCTCAGCCAACATCTCCTCAAAGCGGCATTCTTCACTGCAGAATGATTGTTCACCTCTGCAAGGAATCAATCAATCAAAATCACAATGTCAAAGATCTAACAGCAATACTACACACCCAGAAAATAAAGTACCCCCAAAAGTGAAATATATGGATCATATTTATTGTGGGTATAGACCATATCACAACGAGTTTCAATTTGCATCGGATATTTCATTTTGGGGTGCTTCTCAAAATACTTTTAAGCGATTTTTAAGACAAACCTGTAGATGTAAATGTCCTTCCCTGGTTTCAATTGCCTCTTGCAAGTGAAACACATTCTTAAAAAGTACTGACTTAAGGGATAAGAAGAGGTTGAACTGTTGTAGAAGTTGTCCACTTGATGATTCCTTTGCCTCACTGGTCTTTCGCACCCAAGAAAATCCAAGAACTTGCAGGGATTACACCCCAAAACACAGTCATCAAAATCATGAGTCATTTTAGGAAATGGAGGATGAGAAATCACAAGGGTACTACTATAATCCATAAAAACCCTAGCCTGGCTTGAAGTGAGGGAACCCTCATGGTTAGGACCAGTGGGTACTACTGGAAACAAACTAATTGGTTTAATAGTTGAAGAAGAAGAAGAAGAAGAAGAAGAAGAACCCCCCAAATGTGAGACTAGTCCTCTAATAGGTACTGAGCCTGAGGGTTCTCCAACTTCATAAACTCCACTGGAACCAACGATCAATGGTGGTGGAACCATGTTACTTCTAGGGACTGGAGGGGTTCCAGGAGAACATTCGAAGGACATGTTCATGTTCATGTTCTTTACTTGTGGTCCAAAAACTATGTTCTTGCTCTTCGATGGCTCAAAGAGTACTCCAGACAATGGTTTGGTTGTGTGATGATCAGTGAGTGTATTTAAGATGCGTAGACCTACCTCAGGGCGATCCATTCGAAAGTGAGGCTTGTATGGGTGTGATGATCCTGAGAGCCTAAAGGGGTTGTTGTCGGGGTTTGAGAGATCACTCGAATTCAGACCGGTGGTGAAGGTTAAAGCTGAAGCACCATGAGTTGTCATATTGCCTATAACTAGCTCCTCCTTGCTGCAATTAATTCATGGATTCAAAAAGAAAATTATAACAAAATATAAAATTAAAACTATCTTCGTACTTTGAATTTGTAGAGAAATTTGTATCCAAAAAGACAAATACAAGGTGAAAAAAAAAAACTTTTTTTTTTTAATCTTTTCTTTCTGTTTTCATTTTTTTTCACAAATTGAAGATCCAAATACAGTCTTTAATAGTCCTAATGAAAATTAACAAAAGAGTAAACTTAAGAAGCTCTGCAAAAACAATCAATGCATACATATCAATAATATAGTTATAATTTTACCAAGAAAATGGAGTGTAGATGCAGAGAAAGCCTTGCTTTATTTTATATATCAAAATTGGAAAAGAAAATTAAGGCCTCGTTTGGCAAGAGGCTATTTTAGCCAATTAGCTAAAAGGTTACTAAATTAACCAGAAAGCCAACAACCCATACCAAAAAGTCAAAGATTCTCTTTTCTCTCTACTTTTTGCACATCTTTTCGTAATTAGCCAAAAAGTCATCCCAAACATACAAGTTTTTTTTACCTACCTTTTTAGTCAAATAGCCAAAAAGTTACTAAATTAGCCTATTCCCAAACGAGGCCTAAGTCAAAAAAAGGTATAAAAAATAGAAATATTAAAGATAACCAGAAACTCACATATCCTGAAATGGGAGAAACCTTAGTGCAGCCATTTAAAGGAGTCTGAAACTACATAGTAAATTCAACTTAAAGCAAAAAAAACCCCAATTTGGATGCTTTGTAGGCTCATAATTAAGACACATCATCACCTCACAAAAGCAAAAAACAAAAACAAAAACAACAAATTCAGAAACAAGAACTTCATGGTCTCAAAGTGAAGCAATTGAGAGATGTGAACAAATCAAATGATACAAAATCTTCTTTAGACATAACAAGAACTCAGATTGGAATATATATATATATAAATTCTTCAAATGTATCATGATCAAAAACCATTGAAGCATGAATTTGATGAAAGAAACCTCCATGCATTCATCAAAAACAAGATGAACATGGTTTGAAGAGATAGAAAACTAACCTAGTTCTCAACTCTCTCTCTGAAAAGCTTTACTGGTGAGGCCTTGTAACCCCAATGCATGCTCTTATAGGCATGACTGCTCTCACAAGGTAGCATGAGACACCCCACTCTCTCTCTCTCTTGTTTTTTTCTGCTCAAATTCAGTAAAACACCAAGGACAGTTAGGCCTGTGATTCTCTCTCATGATTACCACTTCACACGTATGGTACACCTCATAGTGTAAATATACTTTTTATTTTTGAGTTCTTAAATTAAATGAGAGGTTTTAATTTTGTGTGCATCTCTGAAGCACATTAAATACACTTTCCGACCGTTGTGATCGCAATACTTAAGCTTGATAGTATTCTAAGATTCATCCACGTCATCATGCGAAAAACTTTAGACCCCATAGGAGACGGAATCAAGATTTCATCATCAGAAAAGTCAAAAGACAAATAAAATTTTTTACCATACATATAAGTATATATATATATATATATATATATGTACAATATGATATATAAATTATATCTACATATTAAAAAAAAATTCAAATACCATGGAAATAATTTCTAATAGCATAAAAAAGTTTTTGTATAAAATAAAAAGAGAATGCAAGATGGGATAAAAATGAGATATGTATTTTTTTATACTATAGGTCATTTTATGTATAAAATGAGATACATATTTTTAAAATGTCATAACAAATCATATTAATAAAGATTGAGAGCTCTAATTTTGAAACTCTAAAGAGAGTTCTAGTGATGTGACAAGAAGTGAGGTCCACATGTGATGTAATATGTCTGCCTATATTTTTGTTTTTGTTTCTGTTTTTTTTTTTTTTTTCCTTGTCACATTACTAAAATTCTCTTTAAAGTTTCAAAATTAGAATTCTCTATCATTGTTGTTTTTACAAAAACAAGGGCTATGAGCCCCCATAATCTTCTCCTGCATAGGATAGTGTGAGTTGATTTATAAAATAAAACTAAAATATAATTGTATTTTGGATACATATTTAAGAATTAAAAGAGTTCTAGTAAATTAAAAAATGACAAAACAAAATTACGGAGATGGCCTTGTGGTCAAGGTTTGGAGTCTGTAGTGGTATCCTCGCTCAAAGGTTTCAAGTTTGAAAAATTTTAAAAATAAATAATTTATGCTCACTTTCAGGTTCCAAGAATTCTAAATACAAATAATTTATGAGCTCTATTAATGAACGATGAGATTGATTTTCGGATAACTAGATTTAGTGAACTGGATATCTAAGTTGGTAAAACAAAAAATAAAAATAAAAAAAGAAGACTAAACAAAACTGTGTTGATAGGGTACCAAAAAGAACTCATTGATCAGTTCCGAAAAGTCGAAGTTTTTAGAAGCGAGTTGGGGTAGAGGGGGCCCGAGTAGTTCAATTCCTCGCCAGCTCAAAATTTTGGGGGAGGTGAGCTGGGCCTGGCTAGGATTGCCAATTGGCACAAAGGTTAAAATGACATAAATACCCTAAAACACACACATAATGACATAAACCCTTGATACTTTGCTAGAGACATAAATACCCTTAAATGCTACATCTTACAATTTATTTATTTTTTTAACCTCAACAAGGGCCACAATAATTGAGAATTTTAATAATTAAAGTTAATTTTTCATTGATTTTTTTAAAAAAAATAATCGAGTACCTTTGATTATGTTGCAATATTATGTTGGATCATTTTTGAAAATTCTACTAATTAAAGTTAAATGTCACCGATATGTCATTGATTTCTTTATACAGTTTGTTTGGAAAGGTATGCTGTGTTCATTCAATAAAGAGAATTTTGAAGGCAAGGGAAAGGTTGTCCTGATTGTGTAGCCATTGACATGATTCCAAAAATAAGGAATCAAAGAAAATCGTTGACGTAGTATATTGTCAACAATTCACGAGTAGTTCATTAACGATCTAATTTACTTTCCTACTTTGTCAAATATATAGAGGCAACAATATTTGATTAGTTATGACAAAATAAATTATACGTTCTTACAAATACACTGACTGATAACGATAATAAATTGAAAAGCATTAACTAATGTAGTTTTCATTTATACATGAACAAACATAAGAGATCAAATTTTTATACCTATGATGACATTAGTAGTCAGGTGAACAACTCATGACATTTGCTTGATTGTCATGAGCCGTGGCATGGTTTCCATTTCTTATTGATTATGTGTTTTTTTAGAATTTGAAGTAGTAAACTTTCATTAGAAATGTTGGCATTTTCTTTGTGTTATTCGTCTTTCTTTCTTTTTTTTATTCATCTCTTTGTGTTATTCATCTAACATCATCATATGCGTCATTATCTATATAAATGCTGCATATATATCACTAAGCTTGAGTGAATCACTATCTAATCAAGCATTTTAGTCAATTTATTTAAAATTCAAAACCATTGCTAATGTAATTCCTATTTAAGGAATTTCTAAAGAAAGATTTTAACAACTATAATCCAAAAAATTATGCTGTGCACTTTAGTCTTTCATGAATAAGATAATTCATCTAAACCATTAATATTTCAAATATTTACACATTTATAAGGCTGCACACACGCATATATGAGCACAATTTACGGGAGTTGATGTGGTGTATTTTTTACTTCTACTTGTGAGTAAACTGTGATAGCCTTTCAACATAAATACTTCGAAATAAGAAGATATTCTTCTATTTGTTGGCTGGTTTTATTTACAACTATTTACAAGCTGGTTAATATGCTTTTGTGAATTAATTATTAGAGAGTGCAATAAGTTGTTTATTTAATTTATAACAAACTTTTTTTTTTATTATTTATTTTTAGATAGCATAAATTTGTTATTATTAATACATAAAGTGAATATAATTAATGCTGCATTGTATATCAAATAACCAATAAACAAGCCAAATCATACTTTGCTTCCTCCCGGCTGCCTTATTTAGATGTAGGAGCCTTATACTCCTACATCTAAATAAAATCTTTCTTTAATGGGAGGAAGCAAAGTATGATTTGGCTTGTTTATTGGTTATTTGATATACAATGCAGCATTAATTATATTTCACTTTATGTATTAATAATAACAAAGTTATGCTATCTAAAAATAAATAATAAAAAAAAAAAAACAAAGTTTGTTATAAATTAAATAAACAACTTATTGTTTTTTTTGTAGATGAAGTCAAGGCAGCTGTTATGGAGTGTAGTGGTGATAAAGCTTTAGGCCCTGATTGGTTTAATTTGTTATTTTTTCAAAAATTCTGGAAGATAGTTCAGCCTGAGGTTATGCATTTCTTGCAGGATTTTCATGCTTATAGCAAGCTTTCCTATGGATTTAACAGCTCATTTATCACTCTTATACCTAAGTCTGATAACCCCATTGGGCTGTCAAATTATCGACCTATTAGTTTGGTGGGTAGTATGTACAAGATTCTTTCTAAGGTCCTGGCTAATAGACTTAAGAGAGTTCTTCCTACTGTTATTGGTGAAACACAATCTGCTTTCTTGGGAGGGCGAAGTATATTGGATGGTGTTTTTATTGCTAATGAAATAGTTGGTGGATGGAAAAAATCCAAAAGAAGATGTGTTATTATCAAACTAGACTTTGAGAAAGTTTATGATTCAGTTAATTGGGCATTCTTATTCTCAATGTTATCTAATTTTGGTTTTGGGTCAAAGTGGGTATCATGGATAAAGGAGTGTATATCTACAGTAAGGTTGTCTGTTTTAGTGAATGGCTCTCTAACTGAGGAATTTTCACCACAGAGAGGTCTCAGATAGGTGATTCTTTGCATCCTTTTTTATTCAACATAGTGGCTGAAGGTCTGAATATTTTAATGAACAGAGCTAATTAAAAAGGTATTCTCAAATGGGTAAAAGTTGGTATAAATGAGGTAGTGATATCGCATCTTCAATTTGCTGATGATTCCATATTATTTTGTGAAGCAGATATGGATCAAATTGTACTCATAAAGAGGATCTTAAGATGTTTTGAAATCCTGTCTGGCATGATAATTAATTTTCACAAGAGTGTTGTGTGTGGAGTTGGAGTGGAGGAGGATACTTTGGCCTCTTTCGCAGATATTCTGAATTGTAAGGTCTATGGCCTACCGCTTAAATTTTTGAGGCTGCCATTAGGTGCTAATCCAAGTAGGAAGTCTACTTGGAAGCCAGTTTTGGATAAAGTAAGATCTAGGCTGTCGGGTGGAAGCGAAGTCTCCTTTCCTTTGCAGGTAGATTAACTTTGATTAAGTCTGTTTTATCTAGCCTTCCTATTTATTATCTATCTTTGTTTAAAATGCCTCTTGGAGTGGTTAGAGAGATTGAAAGGTTGGAAGCTTCTTTCCTCTGGGGAGGGAATGGTTTAAAGATGAAGGTTCATTTGGTGAAGTGGGCTGAAGTATCAAAAAATAGGAATCAAAGCGGGTTGGGGATTAGGAGAATCAAGGATGTCAATGACAGTTTGATTCTTAAATGGTGGTGGAAATTTGGAAGTGAAGTAAATGCCCTTTGGAGAAGATTGTTGTGTAGCAAGTATATGATTGAAGAGGCTAATTGGATGCCACCAGTGCACTCATCATCTATCCACTCTAGAATCTGGAGTGATGTTCTTGCAACTGCTGGTCGTAACCCACCTTTAGTGGAGTTCTTTTTGGGAAAGTATCGGATAAAGGTTGGTAATGGGTGCAGAATCAAGTTTTGGTATGATAAGTGGGTTGGTGATAGGTGTCTTAAAGAAAAGTTCCCTAGACTTTTTAGTCTGTCAAATGATAAGAAAGGTACACTATCTTATAATGCAGCAAGAAAATCCAATGCGGAGGAGTGGAACTTATCTTTTCAAAGGGATTTATATGATTGGGAGAATGAGGAGGTTGCTAGTATGGCTGCAATTTTACAGGAGGCTCCTTCTCTGAGGGTTGATGTAGAAGACTATCCTATTTGGAATGGTTCTCTTGGTGATAGTTTCAAGGTTTCTGATCTTTATCGATTATGCGATGCTAGTATGGGCCGTCAACTCAAAATTTGTAAGTTTGTGTGGAATAATGTTATTCTCCCCAAAGTCCAATTTTTCGGGTGGTTGGCTTGGAGGAATAGAGTTAAAACAGGGGACTTTTTATAACATATTGGTGTCCTTAATAGTAATGCATCTGTCTTATGTGCCTTTTGAAAAAATGAAAATGAATCTGCTTCTCATATTCTATTACACTGTCCATTTTCTTGGCAAGTTTGGTCTGACCTAATACTATGGTGAGGGTGTGTTTGGGTGGTGCCAAGGACTATTGATTGAAAATTTCATTGGTGGATAGGTTGGGATTATAAGAAATTGGTTAGGAGATTGTGGAGAGTCTTACCTTCTATTGCTCTATGGTCCATTTAGAAGTTAAGAAATGATTGTATGTTTAATGGAGTGCAGCTATGTGGGTCTGAGTTATGTGAGACCATTAAGATCAGATTTGTTATGTGGGTTAAAGCTTCCTCTAAGGGATTTATGTACTCTACCATGAAATTAATTAACAATCTGGATCAGATTAAGCAATACAGCTGAGGGATGCAAGCAGGTTTTTGTTTGAATGCTGGTGGCTGTAGGTGCGATGTTGAATTTTGCTGTGTGGATCCAGTTTTGGTTGCAGGTTACTGGTCTGTGTTCTGTTATGCACTGCTGATGTATGCTTTGATGAAGCTTTTGGTGTTGGGCTCAAAGGCTTGGTTAGGTTTGCTGATATATGAGATTGCTATGGTATGAACAGATAACTTGAGGTGTCCTTAGACTTAAGTGGTTTGGGTAAAGGGGCAAGCATTGGGATATGATGTTGGAATCTGGTCTGCAGTTGTGGTGCTCTGTTTGCTAATGTGTATGCTGCTGATATGTGGATGGCTGCTATGTTCTGCAGATGGTGGAGTTGTTTGGCCTACAGGTGGTATGTTGCTTTGTTGTGGCTGTATGGGCTGAGGTTGAGGAGTGGTAATGCAAATGCCCCTCCTATTATGCATTTGAGAACCTGAGTCAGGTGCTGCCATGCTTTTGAGATGTATGGGTTGGTTGGCTGCTGTGATCTGCAGGTGGATGGCTGCTGTTTTCTGGTGTCTAAATGGCTTATGGTGGCTGATGTGTTCTGTCAACAGACTTGTTTAACAGGGAAGTGGTAATACTAATGATGCTGGTGTCGAAATGACACCTCCTGGTTGTTGCTGTGAGGAGTGGAGTTCTTTAGTGATAAAGATGAAGCAAGGTCCTGCTGCTACTGATTGAAGTATTTGGCTGTTGAGAGCTCAACCTACTAATTGAAGTATTTGGTTGGAAGAGACTGGAGATGTAGCAGCTTAGTGGCTGATTTTCTGGTATATGTATTAGGTGGAGTTATGTATTAGAAATGGAGGTAGTTTGATCTGGAGCAAGTCTGGTGGAATATTTATTCTGCTGAAATTACTCTACTGCTAGTGCTTTA
The DNA here is from genome assembly GCF_055761805.1 of Camellia sinensis. Taxonomy (NCBI): domain Eukaryota; kingdom Viridiplantae; phylum Streptophyta; class Magnoliopsida; order Ericales; family Theaceae; genus Camellia; species Camellia sinensis. The sequence goes on along the minus strand of NC_138975.1, from coordinate 22,593,341 downwards.
CTCAGCTGATATTCATGGTAGCAGTGGTCTAGACAGGTTCCATATTGTTTGTTGAGTGGCCTATTGTTTTGGTCTCCTGATATTACACTGTTATGTTTGTTTGGTTGTGTAAGCTTTTGGTTGTTAATCTCATTCTCTTTGGGTGTCTTTGATTGGTTCCTCACCAATCCTGGGTCGAGAGCTAGCATATGATTGTGCTCTCTTTGCGGTGCCAACCTAGTTAGGATCGTTAAGTTAGTTATGATGCTTTCTGCTCTCCCCTACTTTGTTGATGTATTTTTTGCATGTATATGCTTTTTTCATCAATAAAGTTCTTTTTTTGCTGATCAAAAATAATAATAATAAGTGGAACATGAGAAATTTTGAATTTCAATATTGCCTTTTACTGTGATTTAATTTTGTTTGTATAATATATGAAACGGAATCGTTTTTAAAAAAAATAAATTAAAAAAAAAAGGTCGTTACTGATATTAATATATGTGATTATATTTGAGTTAATTTCACTTTTATCTCTTAAACTATCACATTTTTTTCTATTTCAGCCTTAAACTATTATTTCATCTCACTACCAGAAATAACACATTTACCGACCACTTTTGTCGACCAAAAATTTTTTGGTCCCAAAAAAATCACATTTGACTACTAAGAAAAAAATTGGTAGGCAAAAGTTCTTACTTTTACCGACTAAAGTAATTTAGTCGTTGAAAAGTGATTTTTCGCAACTAATTTGAAATATTGGTCGCAAAAAATTTAGGCAGGAAAGTGAAACATTGGAAAGGAGACTAAAATCTTTTAGCGACTATTGCAATTTAGTCGCAAATTGCAAAACGACGTTGTTTTGCTTGTTAAATGCACAAAGTCCAAATAGCCGACCAACACTGTTGTAGGGGAAAACAAACTCAAACCCTTATAATATTTCACAAAAACGCGCTCAATCGATCCCATCCTCTCAATTGTGCCACTCATTTCACCTCTTCACCATCAACGCAGCCGTCCGCCGTCCTCGCCTCTCCACTGTCAATGCTGCCGCCCATCTTCGCCTCGCCACTGTTATGTAGGTATATTTTTTCAAGCGTCTGTCTTTCTCTGTCTATCTCTCTCTGTCTCGCTTTTTCTCTTTGATTTCCTTTACTCCTCTTTCTCATACTCTTCTTGCTCTAAAGCGAGCATTTCAGTGGGAGAAGGAGCTTCGTAACTCCGTACAACTCATCGACATCGTCGTTACACCTGTCCAAATCAAGCCCCTCAGCTCTGGCAAGGTCGTCACTTGGTCTCGCCTCGCCGTCAAGAAATCCTCTACCGACACTGCCTGGTAAACATTTCTTCATTTTTTGTTGAAACCCACCCATTTGTAAAATCAATCAGCATATGTAAGGTTTTCAGATTGTTTTGTTAGTCTGGTCTTGTTAATACCAAAATGGCATCATTAATGATTAGTGGGTATTTTGGCCCCAATTCTTGGGTTTAGGAATTTTGTTACAAGTAATCTACAATTACAACATAAAAATTTGTCAAAACCACCAAAAAAGTTGCATTACTTTTGCATGAGATATGCCTGCACACTAATTACAGGGCTCCGGAATTCTTTCTTTCACTCGTTGATTCTCAAAAAAAAGATTCACGAGTTGCACCCAAGAGCATGCCTCCTTGTCGTTGATCTCACAGCTGTACTACCCAAATGCTCTCTCTTGATGTTTGGTGGTGATTGGCTTCTTGGGTGTTTTTTGAATCAAACTACTTTGTTCGTTCTTCCTTCTAATTGTTGAATTCAATTTGGTAAGTGAGTTTTTCACTTCAACTGATTCTGAGTTTGGTCTCCACATCTCGGTAGCGTCTTCAGCAGCAGCAGTGCCTGTAAAAGGAAATAACAAGACCAACCATTCATTGATGATAGATGTCAATATGCTCAATAATAAAATACAGATAAAATCTATGATTAGAGCTCTTAATGAAGCTCTGAATACCTCCATCAACAGCTAATTCAGTGAATTGAGATGACTGATCTTCAATCATTGAATTTGATTTCAACTTCACTTCTGTGACCTCCAACCAACATCTTGGTAATACTACCTTCTTCTGAAGATTTGAAACCATCTAGTCTCTCAGATCAACTGAGTCAGCAGGTTCATTTATACAAATGCTAGATTTCTCAACCTCAACTAATTCATTCTCAGAATATTTGCAATCACTGGACTTCTTGACCACAATCTTTTTCCTTCATCAAAACTTCATCAATTTCATAGATTGACTCATCTGAAACAAAACTACTATGTGGTTCATTTCCTTTCGTCACACCGGTAACAGCATTATCCTCGCATGTAAAATTAGTTTCTGAGATTTCTGAACTTGATTTCATAACTTCATCTCCTAAAAACAGATTGATATCTGAAATGCTGAAATCTGAAGTTGATTTCATAACTTCATCTCCTAAAAACAGATTGATATCTGAAATGCTGAAATCAAAACTATGTTGTGAGGCTACATAATCTATTGTCCCTGGAAAAAAATAAAATCATTAGCTGTGAAGATACAGCCCATAGAATTAAATCAAAGAGAATGATGAAAAGAATAAAGAAGAATAATAATAAAATCCAATACTAGTTAAAAACCTTATATGTGTAAAGAAGTAGGAACTAACTGTGATAAGCAGCACAATCCTCATTTATTGCATGTTTTAATGTAGAAGCGTGGCAGAAGTTTTGTTGTTCTCCATACTCACCAGCACACTGGACCATGACATTACGTAATGTAATGAACCATGCGCTTGATCAACCTCCTCGGCCATGCTCTTAGTTTCACTTCACTTCCACATAAAGGATTGTTTAATGCCAAACCACCAACGCCACTCACAAAGGCATCTTCCTCCAGCACCTCTTCTTGGCCACCAGTTGCGTGTTAGAAAATTTTCGTTCACTAAAAACATTTTCTCCAACATTGGAGCCATCTGTAGCGTCAATTGAAAGATTATCCACCATGCCACCTACAACCTTCTCCTTTGCTACATATTTATCCTCCCTGAAAGACTTGTCCAAAAAAGCAGGACCATTGCCTATACAACAGTGAAGTAAACACAATATAAAACATGAAACAATGTAAAAAGCTAACTTTCTCATTTGTGTTGTATAAAGTTAACAAGCTCAGGAAATGGAATAACAACTCCAAAACCAGAAGTTTATACCTCTGTCTTCATTGCAGTCAATAGAAACAAGAGAGGAAACTGTCAAACCATGATCATCAAACAGGTCGACTTGATCAACTTGCTAATTAGAATCTAGCATTCCTACAATCAAATTTTTAGATGTAATTATGAAATTTGACACTATTGGCTATTGCTAAGCGCAATATGCATTTTCTTAATCCGATCTTGCTGACTTCTGGGTTATTCAATTCTTTTGGTTTCATGTCTTGCATAAATATAATGTGCATGTGTGTGTGTGTGTGTGTGTGTGTTTGTTGGGAATTTCTTGCTTGGATGATCTAAGGACTGAGGTTATAGATCTTGGTGATATATATATATATATATATATATATTTTAACAGATGTTGGCTTTGTGGCTAGTCTAGTTTTGGGATTTTATGTTTTCCTTGCATAGCAAATATATTGATCATTGTTTTGTTGTGTTTCCTAGCCTAAAATTCTTATATATTTGTGTTTTATGCAAACCCAACTGAAAGATATATCCTTTTCTTGAGTGATCACTCTGTTATTTGCATTTTTAAAAAATTTGTGTGGGTACATAAATCTTTGATCGATTATGGTGTTTTGAGGCATACAATCCAAATCTTAATGTTCTATTTGTTTTATTTTCATTTGTTTATAACTAATTTATTTGGGTTGTAATAAAATACAAAATACAGATCCTGTTAAATTGCTTTAATCTTTTTTGATAAATGGATATATCATATCGAACTAGCTAGTTCGATTGCTTTCATACTTTTTTAATTATTATTTTTCAATTTTTAAGAGACTTATAGTGTCCTTTATAATTAGCCTTGCACATCCAATATTCTTTATAGCACCATGGGGATATAACCAATGAATAACAGATATAAATGGTATTACTAACCATGTCTATGCAGACAAAAATGTACTAATCTTTGTTCTCTTTATAAATAGTCTTTAAATTTATGGAACAACTAAAGGGATGAATAGAAAGCCAACTTGGAAAGTTGTTCAAGTAATGATGATGATTCATCTTGAGTATAATTGTTATATGTAGCTTTCTAATAAAAATCACATTATTTGTATGTAGTGCCCACAACAACCGACAGGTGTGGAATGTGGATTATGTAATGAGGTACATGAAAGACCTTATTCGAGATCAAAGCATCCTAACCAAGACAAATGTAAGATCAATTCTAATAGTTGTTTACTAATTATTTATGAATGACCTTTCATTTAGTCGTTGGTTCTTAATGACCTCTTGTAGTTCAATAGGAAAACGACTTACATGGAATCCATACTCGATGTGTGTGGAGTGGATTACAGCCCCAAACATCCTTCAATACAAAACCCCTACTATACAATGAACAGAGAGTGCAGTCATAGAGGGAAGTGAGCGGGAATCATAAAACAAGACTTTTGTGTACACATCTCCACACAATTAGCAGGGTGAAAAAGCCTAAACACATATACAAAGGGCTTTCCACCCTGCACATCCTTCACTCTAATCCTAATAAAAATTAAAATCATTTTAAGAGCCTATAAATCCAAAAAACACACCAGATTTTATCTATGAATAAAAATTAGGGACCCACAACCATTTGGAGGTCCAAGAAACAAGTATCATAAAAAGAAAAAGAAAACAAGAACTGGTATAAATCCCTCCAAGAAACAGACACTAGACCTCGCTACAATAATGTGACACATAATTAGCTACTAGTTGCTATAACATGGCTTTCCAAGAACTGCTATATATCCCAGAGGCTGCATCAGATACCATTATTCTTGTTAAGATCACAAACAATTTCGACCAACAAACTCCAAAGAAAGCTTTGTTCACAAGGACAACATTAGCCAATCATATCACACTTCCCACCTTGGGGCAACAGACCACTCATCAGAAGATGATCCATGAAATTATCCCTAAACCTTGAACATTTTCTTTGAACCATCTAATTTAGGTACCAAATCACAACAAGAACTAAATATTGAAGAAGAAAAAAAGGTCAAATGAGATAGAAAGAAAGGTAAAATGAGATAGAATATCGATTTTGAATTTTGAAACGCTGCATAAATGAGATAGAAAGAAAGGTAAAATTATCACTTTTGAGTAATAATTTTTAGCTGTGAAAGCTTGGTTGTAGATTCTGTAGATTGGCTACTTCACACAAAAATTTGCTAACAAACTCACTTTTTAATTCATGGTATATGGATGCCTTGATATTAAATAAAAATTCCCTTTTTGTAACGCCCTCAAAATAACAACAATAAACCCATCAGATAAGACATGCATTTACATATAAACTAATCACATTCTTTTATTCATTAGAGTTCCATTACATAAGTATTACATGTTAACATCAAAAACAAAATGCCCTACGGGCTTACAGCTTTCCAAGTTAACACTTGGTTACAACAAAGAGTACTAACTCGTTTACACATTAAGCCCTAGGCTTGAAGTTACATGTAATACATCAAAAGTTAAGCGACAAAAGTATGTCCGCCAATAGCCTCCCAGCTATGTCCTTGGAGGTGGCATGCTTCCTGCACCTGAAAATGATATTCCCATATAAGGTGAGCCACAGCCCAGTAGAAATACACTAAACCAACCATGGACAATGACTAAAATATTAGCAATTGATAGATGGTCAACACTGAAACATTCACATAAATTATACATTTATGTCATACAACTTATGAGTCTAAGTTACCTTTCATTTTTCCCTTTTTCAACAGATAAGCATGCTAGCTCTATCATTATTTCCACAGATATGTATAAAAACTATATCTCACATTCAGATAAGCATAAAAGCTATATCCACATTCTCAACAGATATGTATAACAACAATATCCCACATTCACAGATAAGCATATAAGCTGTATCCACACTTCTCTAGACAAGCATATGAGCTGTGTCTACGGAGTTCATCCCCTATCTTCTCCCAACACTATCCGGTTTAGAGGTACATCCCCTATCTTCCCCTAAACCGCGGAGTACATCCCCTATCTCCTCCTCTACACATAACGTATATAAACACATTGGTTCTATATACAATCACCCAATACATACAATTAATGTATTCTATCAACCGTCAAGTTCCATGACACATTTCATTGATTAGTTTCAGTTTGCCTAATCATCATGCATTGTCTACAACAATCACGACTATCCTCCACCGATAGCCCAAAGCAGTTATTTCTAAACAGAAAATAAATGCACAAATGGATATTCAATCAACATTTCATTTCCTCATTTCTCCCAATTAATTATCCCAATTAATTAAACAATGTAATTAGGCCATTATCCATAATTACCATTTCAACCCTTAGGTCCCATTTTCATCAATGATTTAACATTCATTCAATTTCTCTATGCCAAACATGCATTCAGGTTTATTATGAATAAAACCCCAACTTTTGTAAAATTACACAAAAGCCCCAAACTTTCACAAAATTACCAAACCAAGCCCAACATCTCAAAATACCAAAATTTAAAGACAAAACCCATAGAGAGGAGTAGGATATCCCTACCTCGAAGTTTCAGCCACAAAGGAGATGAAGACTCGAAGATCAACTTGCTCCAAATCCAAACTTTTTCAGATTAAATCGAAGCTCTCAACGCCCTCTATCTTTTTAACAAAGGCCCTAGGCTAGATTCACACCCTAGGGAGATTAAATCTTAGAGAGAGTGCAAGTTTAGAGAGAGAGGGTGTCGGATTTAGGGTTTAATCAAAGAAAGGGACTGAAAAAGTGATGTTTAAGACGCTGCTGTCCGCTGATATAAAACACGCTCGCTCGAGCGAAGACTTGGTCGCTCGAGCGACCAAACACAGAAAACTCTCGCTCGAGCCAAGAAGTTCTCGATCGAGCGAAGAAAAATCCAGACCGCTCGAGCGAAGGAAGCTCGCTCGAGCCAAGAAATGGAACTCTCAGGTCCAGAACCAGACGCAACACAACTCTCGCTCGAGCGACAACTCCTCGCTCGAGCGAAGGACCAAAAATCTGGGCAGCAACACCAGGCTCCCAAACACAACCAACCTGAAACAAACCTGCCCAACACATCCCATAACTCAATATACAAAGTACAAAGGATGCAAACACGATAATAAACAACAACCAACATCCACGGACACATGTCCGGATCACTGTACAACAAGGGTAAACCCGGGATCGCTATACTTTTGTTTCTCTGTGTCAGGATGATCAAGCTAGAACCATAGTTGAGGAACTTGCAGAGGATGGGAAACCAGTTAGTGTGGACACGGTCTCTCTCTCTCTCAAATAAATTTCTTTCCTTGTTTCCATTTCTTTAATTATTCAATGCAGAGTCGATTGTTGTCTAAAACATTCCATTAGTTTTTTGCAGCCTCTATTTACCATTGAGCCATGAAGAATTAAGCCTCTATTTACCATTAACAAATTGCAAATAATAACAAAACATTGCTACTGGTGCACCGACATTGGTATTACAGAAGAATATCGTCAATTTGAAAATAATTGTTGTAGTGTCCATATATTATTGGGTAATTTCTTAGTGCTATTTATTTCATGTGTTTGAAAAATAATTACTTGTTGAGCTCACATACTTGCGGTTTGTTTAATTTTAGGTACCATTGGGTATTAGTACTCATTGATCTATCGTTGATGATAGTGTACTATCTTGATTCATTTTGTCATGGTCAAATCGACTCAATTTGAAAATTGTAATAAACACGTAAGTTTATTGCTTTTGTACATTTCTTTGCAATAGAGCTATTCTAATGACAATGTAATAATCTTTGTTCTCCTTATAAAGTAGTCTTCAGATTTATGGAACAACTAAAGGGATGAATAGAAAGCCAACTTGGAAAGTTGTTGAGGTAATGATGATGATTCATCTTGAGTATAATTGTCATATGTAGTTTTCTAGTAAAAATCACATTAATTATTTGTATGTAGTGCCCACAACAATTGACACGCGTGGAATGTGGATTTTGTGTAATGAGGTACATAAAACACCTTATTAGAGATCAAGGCATCCTAACCAAAACAAATGTAAGATCAATTCTAATACTTGTTTACTAATTATTTATGAATGACCTTTAGTTGTTGGTTCTTAATGATCTCTTGTAGTTCAATGGGAAGACGACTTACATGGAATCCGTACCATTGCATGTGGAGTGGATCAACTTCGTCCTAGAAAACATGTGATTATCTTCTATCTGTAAGTATAAAAAAAAAGGGAAAAGTGAAACGATTTAGCTTTTATTTAACTTGATTAATGTCTTTTGTGTTTCATTGCTATTAATGGTTTCTATTTAGCTTCTATGTTATGGATTAATTGATCTGATTAAATTTTTGAGCATGTTAATACTTTCATTTAGTTTATGGCTTTCATCTCAAATAAAAGTTATAATTGCTCAATTCTTGACATTCTTTTTCTTTTTCTTTTTCTTTTTCTTTTTCTTTTTCTTTGGTACAAATGGATGAACTTGTGCACGAAGCTAAATTATACAGGACTAATTAGCACTATAAGTATTTTTGGAAGGATTATATATTTTTGGATAAATGTGTATGGAAAATATTTCGATAGACTAGTAGTTATATTTTTGAATGGGTGTATATGGAAAATATTTGGGTACACTATAAGTTATATTTTTTGATAGATACGCATAGATAAAAATTTAAAACATAATAACAAGAACTGCAAGTAGATGAAGAACATGGATTACGAAATCAAATTTGACTAAAATTGAACAACAGAATTGGAATGCACTAATTAACCAAAATCATTTAATATAAAAATTTTAATTAAAATACAAAAAATAACTTACAATTACAATCGTAGCAACTGCAAGGATCTTAATTGGGTTACAAACAGAGATGATTAATTCTCACTCAGAGCACTTTGGTTTTTCTTACAACAGTTGAAGGGAAAGAAAATTTGAAGAATGCCTGAATGACTAAAATTGATTACAATATATAAAAAAGAAAAGTAGAGCAGCATGTGACTGAGGAAGGCAGCTGCCAGCATATGAGGCAAAACAGATGCTGTCGGTTGCTTTCGGCTGATTGATTGATCAGTTGAGCAGCTTCAACAAAAGTTGATTGAGTGAACAGTAAAAGTGAACAGTAACTTTTACTATTCATCACTTTCGGTAGAACAAGTGAATAAAGGAATCAATACAAATTGGCAGCTTTTCTCAAAAGAGTATTGATTGAAGCTAATTTGTATTTATAGGGAATCCTATGTTGATCAGGCATATGGGTCCTGAGCATCTTAAAACTCAGATCTTCCATATGAGATGGGTTGAGTAGTTGAACCTTCAGAAGATTGTGACTGGTCTGAACTGTCTTCTAAATTGTCTGAACTGGTTGACTGGGCTTCACCTTGATCCATGATTTTTTGAACTAATTGGAGTACTTCATCCTTGGATAATTTGGATTTGCTTTTGGATTTGACTTTGGGCTAAGCAGGAGGTGATATGGGCTTTGACTGAGCCTTGGATTTGGATTTTGATTTGGGCTTTGGTTGAGTCCTGGGCTAAGCTGGTACTGTAGGAGCCTTGGACTTAGCCTTGGATTTTGATTTATCAGTTGTGGGCTTGGAACCACTAGATGAGGGGCTTCCAAGGTTGATTGGAGGAAGACTGGGCTGACTTCCTTGGCTGATTGCAGAAGTTGGGTTCTGCTGAGTTTTTAGCAATGGCAGGGGTAGAAGCATATTGATCAATGGGAAATTCTTCTTGAACAATTTCAAATATGCGAGGCACATTGAATTTAGCCCACCATTTGACTGAGTGTTGTCGAATGATTATATTATCATCAATTCCATAATGTCATTTAAATATCCAAGGAATTTTGTATTTGGATATAAAAATTAACAAAAATGGAAATGTTCTCTGATGAGCAGTGAATGGGTAAACAGAAGCAAAATGATTAATTAGCTCAATAAGATCACCAGGAAGGATATCTGAAATAGCGCCATAATGGGTCCACCATCGCAGAAACCAGGAAAGTAATTTAGACTTGAATTTTTTATCAAAAGAAATGAACCAGGAGTCTTGAACCAAGCATCAATGTAATCATGGTAATTGTATTGAATAGAGTGACCAGGTAAATCACGAAACTGATAAGGAGGACCCCACTCAGTTAAGGAAACAATGTTATGAATGTAAATAGAATGATACAGAACCTTGCTAGCATAGGTTCGATCATAAATGGGTTTGATCAAAACTGATTGGTGATGGATCAAAATATCTTTGTAATAGGTGAGTGTTTTCTCTGGATGTGAAAGGATGAAATGGCATCCAGAGCCAAAATAGGATTTAGCAATTTCATGAATAATTTGGCCTTTGGGGTGACTAGGTTCTTTGTAGAACAAATTAGTGGTGTGTGATTTGGTATAATCAGATCGAGATGATCGAACTAGGTTAGCAAGAAATGGAGTAACTAAAACTGTTTGGCTGGAGGAAGCAAAAGGGTCTGAGGCCAAAGTAGATGAGTAATTGGGTCGATAAATGTTACCAAGGACTTGGTAACGGTTAACCATTTCAAGAGGGTGAGATTGGGTAACTGACTCCGAAAGAGAAGGAACAAGAAGTTGATTAGGTTTACTAGAAGATGAGACCAAAGGGACCAAAGCCTTGGAGGGAGGCCTTGGACGAGACATCTGTTAAGCAAGAAATAATGATTAGTAACCAGAAAGAAGATCTAAATAATTCTGATGATGATTTAAACAATTGTAATTATGAGCAAGTAAATTGCGACGAGCGTGGATCTGGTGGTAATTGATATATTGGGCTCTTTTGGTAGTTGGTCTGGCTAATTTGAGGCGGTGAATTCGGTAGGATAATTGTTTAATCAGGGATTTGAAATAGGTAATTCGGGATTTATGGTTGGCAATTTGTGGAGTAGCACTCATCCCTTACACCCCTGTAAAAATTCCCGGGTAAGAAAATCAGGAAGGGAATTGTGGCAACCAGGGATATAAGTAATATCAAAATTAAAAATACTTAAAATAGATTGCCAATGGGCAAAAATTTGCTTACTAGCAAGATTTTGAACATCTTTTTCCAAAACATATTTAGCGGATTTACAATCAACACGAAGTAAAAAAATTTTATTTAAAATATCATCTTGAAATTTTTGAATACATAAAACAGTAGATAAAATCTCTTTTTTAATAATATTATAATTTAATTGTGCTTTATTCCAGACACTAGAATGATAACGAACAATTTGTTCAGAAGATTGAGGAGTGACTTTCTGGAGAAGAATGCCACCATAACCAATATCAGAAGTATCAGTTTGAATAATTTTGAATGAATTTTCAGTAGGAATCCAAGACAAGGAAGAGACTTAACATAGTGTTTGACTTGTTTAACAATAGCAGTATGAACAGAAGACCAAGGAGGAGGATTATCCTTTAACCTATCAAACAGAGGTTGACAGACTTTCCTAAGGTCTTTATAGAATTTAGCAATGTAATTGAGTGATCCTAAAAACCGTTGTAATTGGGTTTTATCAAGAATCTCATCAGGAAATTTAGACGCAAATTCAATAGAGCGACTAATAGGGAGAATAGTATTGTGGTGAATATCATAACTTAAAAATCTGACTTTAGTTTGAAACAATTTGATCTTAGGAGCAGATATAACTAAACCATGACTTTTAATTGTATAAAAGAATGCAGTTAAATGTTTCCAATGGTCATGAATTGATTTGGAGAAAATCAAGATGTCATCAATATAGACAATAGAAAAATGACTAAATGGGTTGAATATGTCATTCACTATATTTTGAAATTCACTGGGAGCATTTTTTAATCCAAAAGGCATGACATTCCATTCATATTGACCAAAGGGTGTATTAAAAGCAGTTTTGTATCTATCTTTAGGATGAATTTAAATTTGCCAAAAATCACTTTTTAAATCAAATTTACTAAAAATAACAGCTTGACTAAATCTTTTAATCAAATCTTTTTTATTAGGAATAGGATATCGAATCCATTCTAAAACAGCATTTAATGGTTTATAGTTGATAACTAGGCGAGGGACACCTCGTTCTCATTCAGCATTTTTATTGACATAGAAAGCTGGACAAGACCAAGGTGATTTACTTGGACTAATGATTTGATTTTTCAATAATTCATTTATTTCTTTTTTACACATTTCAAGTAATTCATGATTCATTTGAATAGGTCTAGATTTAGTAGGAATTTGTCGTTCATCAAAATTCTTAATATATGGTAAAGTTACTACATGTTTTTTCCTATGCCAAAATGCAGTAGGTAAAGTTGAACAAATAGTTGATTCTAATTTTAATTTAAAATCATTAATTTGAGAAACAAAAACTGGATCAATTAATTGTTGGTCGATTCGTTTATAATTAATTTCTGCTTTAAGAAAATTTAAATGTCGAGTTAATCGGTTAATAGTATGAGAAATAGAACAATCTTTTAATTGATTTGATTCTAGCATTTCAGGTGGAGATAAAAATTTAAATGTAACAGGTTGGCCTAAAACCTGAGTAGTTATTCCTTCACTGGATGTGGTAAATGGATATAGCAAATACATAAATGGTGTACCTAAAATGATTTTATCAGTCATATTTTTAACTAAAACAAATGAGGTTTTGAAACAAATATCATTTTGACAAATATGAACTTTAAGTAATTTATATTTAATATGCATTCTACTACCATTAGCAGAGGTTAATTTCTCATGATATTTTTCATAATATTTAGTAGGAAGTAAGCCTTCTTGAATGCAATTTAAATCAGCACCAGTATCAATTAAAGCAATTAATTGTAATTTAAAGTCATTAATAGAAATTGTAATTTTGGAATACCATTTTTGCATATAAATTTTATTAATTAGATTTAATCGTTTATCTTCAAGATTATCAGATTGGGAACGATTGTCTAATAAGAGCTTTTCGGGATTAGTATGATCAGAATCATGTTCAGATTCATGTGGTGATTCATTAGGTGTTGTATTCAAATTGGGTTGGAAATTATCTAAACTTTGATTAAGTTTTAGGGTAATAATTTCGTCTTCTAATTTTTTATCTTTATGTTGCAAGTCTCGGATAGTTTGTTTAATTTGATTGATTTCAGATTGTAAATCTTGAAGTGTAATTTCTTTATGTTTATTTTTAAATCTTTCTAGAGTCTTAGATAAACTAATAATAGGTTTATCAAACTTAGGTTTATTATCCGAATGAATTAATAAAGATTTTAATTTACCAATATATTTTTTGTTTTAATTTGGGATCATCCAACTTACTAATTAATTCAATTAGAGCAGATTCTTCTTGAGTTTGTTTTGTAAGAACAGTAATTTGTTTAACAGGTTTATAGCAGACATCATTACATCCTAAGGTTATGTTATTATCATCAGAATCAGTACTGGATGAAGTATCATGAGAGGAAGTTTCTGGATTATCAAAAGAGGAATTACTAACAGATTGATTTAATTGGAAGATTTCAAATATTTGATTCTTAGATTCATCATTTAGTTGTAATTGATTAACCTTATCTTTTTATTTTTATTTTTCTTTACATTTATTAGAATAATGAACTTTTTGACCACAGTTATAACAAGTAATGTCTTTATTAGATTTAGATTTTGGATGTGATTTTTTGTGATATTTCTTTTGGGTTTAGTATAAAATTTATCATTAGATTTGGCAGGTGAATAATTCTTTTTGAATTTATTAGAATATTTGGATTTATATTTATTCTTAGAATATTTAGGTGATTTCCTACAAGAAGGTGCGACAGGAGGTAAACCATATTGTTCACAGAAATTTCCTAATTCATATTTAGCTTTGTGTTTATCTTTAATGACTTTTTGACTAAGTTTAAGATCAATATACATTTTTAATCCTTCTTTTTGAATAGTACTAATTATATCTCCATAGGTTAAATTATCATATTCAATAACACCAGTAGGTTGACTAAGAATATCTCGAATTTTGTGTGCAAACAAACTAGGTAATCTATTAATAAATTTTTCTTTCCAAAATGATTTAGTACAGTCTTCTCTTAACATAACTCTAGAGGTAAAGACATCTTTATACCATATAAAATCACTTAAGGTTGGACGGGTAAGATTACTAAGTTGATCATGTATGCGAGAATAGATATTAGTAGGAGTTCCGATAAAATGTCGAGCAATTGTGTAGATTAATGCATTAATACCATCAGGGTGGCAACATCCGATATTTTCATCAAAGATAGGCAAACCATTATCATCAGTTTGATTAGCATAAATTATGGATTCTCTTTGATCTTCAGTTAAATATTTTTCCCACCAAGATTTGAGCATACCAGTAAAACCAGAAGTAATTAAAGTAACAATTTCAGGTTGAAAATATTGAGGATAATTAGAGAGATAACTATTGGAAACCATAGATAAATGATTTAATTTTTGGAAGATTTGATCTTCACTAAGACCATCAATATTCCATTCGTATAATCGTTTAGCAGAAATAGAAAATTGATTATTAAGATTAGTTTCTTCAAATTGGAGGTCAGGAGGAGTAGGTCGAGAATACCAATTTTTGGTAGTTTGAGGATTAACTTTTGGATAATGAATTTTATCAAGGTTAAAAGATTGGAATTGTTGAGCTAATTGACTTATTTCATTATCAGTGGTTTCAGTTTCAGATTGGGTAGAAACAATTGCAGTACTAGGTTGTTGATTTAAAACAGTAAGACCTTTATCTTTAGAGGGTGAAGCATTATCAGAAGTAGATAGTTTAGCAAATAATTTTTAGCTTTGACAGTAGAATTATCATTGGTAACTAAACTAGTTCGTTTGGAACGATTACTAGGCAGATTAAGTAAAGGTGGTTCTAAAGGTTGTTTAGTGGATATGTTTTGAACAGAATCTAAAGTGGTTTCTATCTTGTCTAATTGTTTACCAATTGTGTTTAAACATTGATTAGTATAATTATTTTGTTCAATAACCTTTTTAATTTCATTATCATTACCAGGTAATTTGAAAGGTGAAGCAGGGATTTCAGAACCTTGTTGGGTAAGAAGGATTTTCTCCAAAGGAGGATGACTAGAACTAACAGAAGTAGTGTCAGAAGTTTTCCATTTATGTTTTGTGATTGTATTAATCTTTTTATAATATTTGTCAACATATTCTAATAGAGGTAATTCAAAACCATATTCAATCATAAAATCATACCATTGTCTAGTAGTTTGGGACATTTGAGCAGAATTATATTTAGCATAGTAAGCATGTCTGATTATTTTATTTTTAGGAGATTTAAATTCAATAAGTAATTTGTCTATATTAGGTTTAAAATCTTTTTTGATTGTCATTGATTGGGGATTGACAGGAGGTATAAATTCGTCAAAATCAGTTTGAGTTGTAGAATTATTAGAAGCAATTTCTTCTTCAGGTAAATGTGTGTGTGTAGAATAAACAAGTTTACTAATTTGAGAGGAAATAGTATTATCAATGCCTTTTAATTTATTAGTGGAAGGCTGGCCTAGATGGATTTGACTATTTTTACAAAATAATGGAGTATTAAATATTTCATCTTCAGTTTCAATTTCAGTCGGAACACTAGATGTACTATGTCAAGAAGTTTGACTACGATTAAATTTAATTCGGACAGAACCATCATTCTATTGTTAAATATCTTGGATATCTTGAATTGAGGATTGTTGTTGATTATGTTTGTAATTTTCATTGACAGTAACCCATTCATCAGGTAAGTCGATATTTTTCCATCCAATCATTTGAGGAACATTAATGTTGGATTCATGATTATTATTGCTTTGGATTAATAGAGTTTGATCTTTAGAACTCTTGTGTAAAGCATGAACATTTAAATTAGTTTGCATGCATTTATAATGAACACGATATATTAAAGTAATATTATAAACTTTGTCTTTCATGTTAGTAAATGAAACATGTAATTGAATGTTTAATGTTATTGCATCTAAAATATGTGGATCACGTAAACTGAGTGTAAAATCAGGAAAACAATTAAAATGTACTGGACCTTTATGAAGACCAGTTTCCATCATACCCATTAAACTATCATTGTAATTAAGAAAGCGAGCATCTCTTAAGCATAATAAAACAGAAGTATTTTTTCCTACTATAGTTAATGGATTAACACCAACTTGAATTAAACCAATATGCATAAAATTGTAACCATTATTTAAATGTCTTTTAATTAACTTAGCATCAAATAATCTGCAGGTTCCTCTAGGTTTTTCTAAAGCATAAACTTGTTCAATTGTTTTAACATGTAAAGTTACTTTAAAAACATTATGTATAAAAGTAGCTTTATAAATTTTTTTAATCGATAGTTTAGGTATATTCCATCCTGCATCAATTTTATCATTTTGTATTTCAACATCTTCTTCATTTATTACGAATCCTTGATTAGGTATTGAGGGCAAAGTTGTTATTGACCTAGAACTGACTGATGAGTTACTTCTAAATAATCGATTCATTGTTCTTTTTAATTAATCAGTTTTACAGATACCTTAATACATACCCTATTCTAGTTGTGTTATCATAGACCACAGTGGTTTGAGTACAGACCCTATTCGAGGAAACCCTTATGTCCTACACTGCCTAATCCTAAGGACTTACTCTGGACAGGGAACGAAAGTGGGTGACTTAAACCAGGTAGATAAACACAGACTGATCTCTTGGGTGATTAAGATGAACTGAAAACTAGATTAATCAAATAAACAATGAAATTGATTAATTGGAAGAAACAAAGCAATTAGAAACAGGATACAACTTAACTTGGCTTTGATACCAATTTAATAACAAAGCAAAAACAGCATTTAATAACAAGTACTTGTTATGTTTTAAATTTTTATGCTAGTCAAGATGTGAATCAGAATTT
Organism: Camellia sinensis; assembly: GCF_055761805.1. Taxonomy (NCBI): domain Eukaryota; kingdom Viridiplantae; phylum Streptophyta; class Magnoliopsida; order Ericales; family Theaceae; genus Camellia; species Camellia sinensis. The sequence continues at coordinate 22,576,306 of NC_138975.1, read as the reverse complement.
TAATTGGAGGAATATGTACTTTGGAATTACTTGTGGATGGAAACTTATAATGGTTGCTGACTTTTATTAAATAGGTTCAGGATTGGATGATTTATGTATTTGTTAAATGTTCATGATTCAGATACTTTGTTGGTATGAATGATTCTTTTTAATTACAAATTATATTGAATGGATTGGATGGAATATTTGTCTTCAATTATAGGTTTATTTTGTTGGATGTTGGTGACCAAATTGTGGTTTTGCCGACCAAAATGTTGGTAGGCAAAATGGTACATTTGGCGACTAAATAATTAGTCGGTAAAACTATTAATTTTGTCAATCAAAGAGTTTGGTCGCGAATAAGTCTATTGCCGACTAAACTTTTAGTCGCGCAAACATTACTTTTGGCGACTAATATCACTACAACAAAAAACGTCTTTGGTGACAAACTGATTTTGTCTCCAAACATCAAATTTTCGTCACTAAAGTGATCTGCGACGAAAAAAAATTGTCACCACGTTCGTGGCCTATACGTCGTCGCTAAAAGTACCTAGTGACGAAAAACAGTTTCGTCGCCTATTTTTTATTTTTGGTGACAAATTGTTTCATCTCCGAATGTTGAATTTTTCGTCCTCTATAACATCAATTTCGTCACCAAAACTAAATAATATTTTATTTTAATTATTTTTCACGACGAAATATTTCGTCACCAAATAGATTTTAGTGACGAAAGTTTTCCTCACCAACGATATGGATTAAGGTGACAAAAAAATTCGTCACTAAAATGAGCAGAAAAGAAAATTCTTCAATGACAAAAAACATTTTGTCACCAAATATTTCAATTTAGCGACGAAATATTCAGCAAATGTGACGAAATTATTTGTCTGGTATTGTATCATTAGTGACAAAATTATTCGTCATGTTTTTTGCAAACTAATAGCGACATTTTTTATTTTGTCACTAATAAAAATTAAAAATTTTGAAAATAGGGGTACTATTTTCTTCCGAAATTTTTTGTTTTCAGTAACAATTCTCTGCGCATTTCAATAACCTGTTCAATAAAATATCTATTACAAATCAATACAAAAATCTGTTCATTTTCATAAACATCACATTCGAATTTCAGCACTATCCACAAAAATACAATATGAACTACATGCGGATTATAAATATGTCTCCTAATATCCACAAAAATATAATATCAACCGCATGCGGATTACCAAACACATCTCCTAATATCCAACAAAAAACATGTCTACTAATATCAACAAAATTAAAATATCAAGGGCAGATTACCCAACATGCCCTGTAATACTAACAAAAATAGAAAATTTATAACCAACCAATATACATGTAAGGTAATATGAACAAAAACACAAAATGAGCTACCATCTGCCCTCCAAATTACCAAACATATCTATATCAAATCTCGAATCTGCAAAAAAATGAAACACAAAAAAAAAAAAAAAACAAGTTAAACAATTATTATCTTATCCATAAAATATACAATTTAACATGCATTTTTCGAATTAGTTTTCAAATCGGGAGTCCTGTGCTAGTTCCGTAAGTTTTCACAACTCACATTGGTCCCTCCCGAGGTGTTTGAGGTGTTCCCGGGGCCGTCCCATGGCTGTTGCACGATTTTGGCCCCCCGAAGGTCTATTTTCAAGCTTAAGTGTGAAAAAGTGCCTTTTTGGACTTAGTTTTCAAACTGGGAGTCTCATGCTAGCTCCGTAAGTTTTCAAAACTCACATTGGTCCCTCCCGAGGTGTTTGAGGTGTTCCCCAGGCCGTCTCGTAGTTGTTGCACAATTTTGGCCCCCCGAATGTCTATTTTCAAGCTTAAGTGTGAAAAAGTGCCTTTTTGGACATAGTTTTCAAACCAGGAGTTCCATGCTAGTTTCGTAAGTTTCCAAAACTCACATTGGTCCCTCCCGACGTGTTTGAGGTATTCCCCAGGCCGTCTCGTGGCTGTTGCACGATTTGGCCCCCGAAGGTCTATTTTCAAGCTTAAGTGTGAGAAAGTGCATTTTTAGACTTAGTTTTCAAACCGGGAGTCCCTTGCTAGTTCCGTAAGTTTTCACAACTCACATTGGTCCCTCCCGATGTGTTTGAGGTGTTCCTCGGGCCGTCCTGTGGCTGTTGCACGATTTTGGCCCCTTGTGGCCTATTTTCAATCTTAAGTGTGAAAAAGTGTATTTTTGGACTTAGTTTTCAAACCGGGAGTCCCGTGCTAGTTCCGTAAGTTTTCACAACTCACATTGGTCCCTCCCGATGTATTTAAGGTGTTCCCTGGGCTGTCCCATGGCTGTTGCACCATTTTGGCCCCCGGTGGCCTATTTTCAAGCTTAAGTGTGAAAAAGTACATTTTTTGACATAATTTTCAAATCGGGAGTCCCGTGGTAGTTCCGTAAGTTTCCACAACTCACATTGGTCCCTCCCAAGGTGTTTGAGGTGTTCCCCAGGCCTTCCCATGGCTGTTGCACGATTTTGGCCCCTGGTGGTCTATTTTCAAGCTTAAATGTGAAAAAGTATATTTTTGAACTTAGTTTTCAAACCGGGAGTCCTATGCTAGTTCCGTAAGTTTTCAAAACTCACATTGGTCCCTCCCAAGGTGTTTGAGGTGGTCCCTAGGCCGTCTCGTGACTGTTGCACAATTTTGGCCCCTGAAAGTCTATTTTCAAGCTTAAGTGTGAAAAAGTGTATTTTTGGACTTAATTTTCAAACTGGGAGTCCCGTGCTAGTTTTATAAGTTTTCACAACTCACATTGGTCCCTCCCGAGGTGTTTGAGATGGTCCCTGGGCCGTCTCGTGGCTGTTGCATGATTTTGGCCCCCGGTGGCCTATTTTCAAGCTTAAGTGTGAAAAATTACATTTTTGGACTTAATTTTCAAACCAGGATTCCCGTGCTAGTTCCGTAAGTTCCCACAACTCATATTGATCCCTCTCGAGGTGTTTGAGGTGGTCCTCGGGCCGTCTTGTGGCTGTTGCACGATTTTGGCCCTTGAATGTCTATTTTCAAGCTTAAGTATGAGAAAGTGCATTTTTGGACTTAGTTTTCAAACCGGTCCCATGCTAGTTTCGTAAGTTTCCACAACTCACATTGGTCCCTCCCAACATGTTTGACGTGGTCCCCGGGCCGTCTCGTGGCTGTTGTACGATTTTGGCTCCCGAAGGTCTATTTTCAAGCTTAAGTGTGAAAAAGTGCATTTTCGGACTTAGTTTTCAAATCGGGAGCCCTGTGCTAGTTCCGTAAGTTTTCACAACTCACATTGGTCCCTCCTGAGGTGTTTGAGGTGGTACCCAGGCCATCTCGTGGCTGTTGCACGATTTTGGCCCCAGTGGCCTATTTTCAAGCTTAAGTATGAAAAATTACATTTTGGACTTAGTTTTCAAACCGGGAGTCCCGTGCTAGTTCCGTAAGTTTCCACAACTCACATTGGTCCCTTCCGAAGTATTTGAGGTGGTCCCTGGGCCGTCTCTTGGCTGTTGTACTATTTTGGCCCCCGAAGGTCTATTTTCAAGCTTACGTAGGAGAATGTGCATTTTTGGACTTAGTTTTCAAACTGGGAGTCCCGTGGTAGTTCTATAAGTTTTCACAACTCACATTGGTCCCTCCCAACGTGTTTGAGATGTTCCTCGGGCCGTCCCGTGGCTATTGCACGATTTTGGCCCCCGGTGGCCTATTTTCAAGCTTTAGTGTGAAAAAGTGCATTTTTGGACTTAGTTTTCAAACCGGGAGTCTCGTGCTAGTTCCATAAGTTTCCATAACTCACATTGGTCCCTCCTAACGTGTTTGAGGTGTTCCCTGGGCCATCCTGTGGCTGTTGCATGATTTTGGCCCCCGGTGGCCTATTTTCAAACTTAAGTGTGAAAAATTACATTTTTGGACTTGGTTTTCAAACTGGGAGTCTCGTGCTAGTTCCGTAAGTTCCCACAATTCACATTGGTCCCTCCCGAGGTGTTTGAGGTGTTTCTTAAGCTGTTTCGTGGCTATTGCATGATTTTGGCCTCTGGTGGCCTATTTTTCGACTAGTTCCATGCCTACATGTTAGAATAGTTTTCGACTTAGTTCTCAACTTAGTTTCATGCCTACATGTTAGAATAGTGCAAATTTTTAAACAAGTTTCCTAATTGGGAGCCACATGCATATTTCAGTGTTTGTGATGTTTCTCGGGCTTTTACATGCATAGTTCACTATCTTAGTTGAAGAAAAAATTTCTACTAAATTAACATAAAAACATAATATACTAACCAAGAAGCTTGTCCATCAGAATTTGAACTTTCCCTACTCTCAAAATTTCCCGTGATACCTTTCTGCCTCATACCCTCGATAATACTTTGTATCTTCTTGCTTTGTTTCTTCTCTGACTTTTCAAACCTTGCAATTTGTTCATTTTGTTGTGCTATTTGCAACTCGAGGCGTTGAACATGGTCACTATTTTCAGCAGGTGCAACAATTGTATTCACAGAAGAAGATGGCCTCATATCGAGTCCTTTCACATAACCTCGCCTTGGCTGAAGCACCTTGACTGACAACTCCTCTGGGGTCAAGGGGATCGCACTAGTCTGCGAAAGGTGTTCTACTTGCATCTGTATCATGTTGTCGTATTAATTTGAAATAAATCAAACAAGTGTTAGTTATTCTACCCTACACAGCGAAATAAATAATATTATCAAAATTGAAAGGCAATGCCTTGTACATACATAATTAACTTGGCTCTCCGATGAAATCCATTCATGCGTGTCCGAATTGTAGTGGATGGACTTGTAAAATTCTGCTAAATCGGGCACTTTGCCATTTGAAATTATCTGCTTCATTTGTTTGTCAATGTTAATTCAATGATTTTAATAACAAAGCCTACTAATCCAATAAAATAAATTAGTAGAACGCACTGAGCTGTGTACCCTGACCGAGATTGATTTTGATCCACATCGATGTTTTGTTTTCATTTGCATCCTATTATTCACATTAGCTAGTGATTGTTCCTACACAATTGAAACACCAATACAAACAAGAAAAGATAACATTAGTAAGAAAAAACTTAAATTTTGACAATTAACATACATAAAACATTTTACCTTGATTTTTTTACTATTCCACTTGTCAATTAGAGATGTCCACTGATTGAGAGTAACTCTTGCAGGTGGGTGGCTTCTCGCGTAATCCTCCTACCTTGTTGTTGTTCAAATTTTGAAATTAAATAAATAGATTTATGAAGAAATCAAATTATATATATACTAAGAACACATGCTAATAATTACAACTAAATTTCAACAGAAATACACAAAACAATAAAAGGGTAAAGAGACGAAATCGAAGCCTGCACGGAAGCAATTTCCTTAAAACAGATTTCGCCGCCTCACTGGTCGAGTGCTTGAGGAATCCCGGCGTCTGTCTCCCAGGATACGATGGTCAAAACCAGCTACGACAGAAGTACTCTCTGTCTAGCTTAGCGAACAAAACTGTGGCAGCACTCTCTCGCTGTAGGAACTTTCAGGCAAACTGACTTGTGAAATGGAAGTAAAAATTTCTGTGTTTGAGACTTGACAGGAGGGTCTCAATTTATACATGTATAGGGGAGAGAGGAAGAGCCTCCAGCCTTTATGGCTGTTCATAATGCACCATTAACCTCTGCAATAAAGGCAGGAGTTACAAACCCCATTAATGCAGGAGTTACAAACCCCATTAATGCAGGAGTTACAAACTTCATTACCTTTTTTCCATGAAGCTAACTTCATGAGGTAATTTCTCATTCAAATCTCAATGGTTTTTGGCCATTCTATCTGTGGTGTAAAGATCTCAATGCAAAGTATCTAGACCCACTTGGACCCAACACAATAGATGGTTGGGACCCACTTTAATATTTAATTAAAGTCACCAAAAAATCATTTTTTCCAACAATCCCTCACATGAATAAAAATTGACCGAATGACGCAACAAACGAACACCGTTCAACAATAAAGACTCTGAGAGAGAGTACAACGGACTAACCCCGACATCAGAGAATGTAGCTTTTGGCTTTGAACCTCTCCTAGTGAAAACCTATCGAGTTTACTGGCTGATCAGTGAATATGACATCTTGAACTGCTCTGCCGTTTATGGAAACTGAGACAATAGATCTCACACGGGAATTACTCCTACCACCATTATGTTCTCACTGGTGTGCCCTGTGTGGCCCTGGACACTAGCCTGGTTCAGCGAGTGGTTTCAAAGAATCTTGGCCTGCCCAATTTTTCTAGAAGCGGCCCCACTTCACACTCGCATAGGTGACTCTACTTGAGTATCCTGCTATACTCAGCTCAATAGCTTAACACACTAGAGTCATTAAAAGCTCAGCTTAACCTCTACACTTACAGGTATCACTGATAGAAGGAATGGCTGGAGGTTTAACCTCCTCAGTGACATACCACCGTTACACGCAATTAGGTTGTCCCATTGAACCTAGATCTTGGGATCTCCAGTCAACTAGGTTGGGTTTCCATTCCGGTAACTTCCAAAGGCCTGAACCCCATTCCTTTTGACGACGTTTCGACTAACACTCGATTTAACCCTTTGGTTAGCGGATCCGCAATGTTGTCCTTAGACTTTACATAGTCTATAGAGACAACTCCATTCGAGAGTAGTTGTCGTATGGAATTATGTCTACGACGGATATGTCTAGACTTTCCATTATACATATTACTCTGTGCCCTACCAATTGCAGATTGACTATCACAATGAATACAAATAGCAGGCACAGGTTTGGACCAACTTGGAATATCTTCAAGGAAATGGAAAAGCCATTCAGCTTCTTCTATTGCTTTATCCAAAGCAATAAACTCTGATTCCATCGTTGATCTAGATATACACGTTTGTTTGGAAGATTTCCAAGACATCGCTGCTCCACCAAGAGTGAACACATATCCACTAGTGGACTTTGAGTCCTTTATATCTGATATCCAATTTGCGTCACTATAGCTTTCAAGCACCGCTGGATATCGAGTATAATACAGCCCATAATCCCGAGTGTAGCGTAAATACCTTAACACCCGCACAATACCCTTCCAATGAGAAGCATCGGGATTACTTGTGTATCTACTAAGCCTGCTAACCGAGTAAGCTATATCTGGCCTAGTACAACTCATCAGATACATTAAATTTCCAATTACCCGAGAATATTCTAACTACGAGACACTTTCATTATTATTCTTGGTAAAATGTAGACTTAAGTCTACAGGTGTCGATAACACACTCGTATCTGATCCACTAAACTTCTCAAGTATCTTATCAACATAATGAGACTGAGATAGTACAATTCCGTCAGAGATTCTGGTAATCTTAATTCCCAGAATAACATCTGCAATGCCCATATCCTTCATGTCAAACTTAGAGTTTAACAACTTCTTGGTAGTTTTGATCATTTCATTGTTACTACCTATAATGAGCATATCATCAACATATAGACACAAAATGACAACCTCTGTCAGTGTCTTTGACATAAACACACTTGTCACATTCGTTGATTCTAAACCCATTTGACAACATTGCGTTGTCAAACTTCTCATGCCATTGTTTAGGTGCTTGCTTCAAACCATACAAAGATTTGACAAGTTTACAAACTTTCCTGCTTTGCCCTGGAGCTGAAAATCCTTCAGGTTGCTCCATGTAGATTTCTTCATTCAAATCTCCATTTAAGAAAGCTGTCTTTACATCCATCTAGTGAATTTCTAGATTGTGCAAAGCAGCAATCGCAATCACCATCCGAATGGATGTTATCCTAGTAACAGGTGAGTACGTATCAAAGTAATCCAGGCCTTCTCGTTGCCTGTACCCTTTGATAACGAGCCTCGCCTTATACTTGTCAATAGACCCATCGGCCTTCATCTTTCTTTTAAAAATCCATTTGCAGCCTAAAGGCTTGCAACCTGAAGGTAAATCTACCAACTCCCAGGTGTGGTTCTGTAAGATGGAGTCAATCTCACTTTTGATCGCTTCTTTCCATAATGGACTCTCAGGAGAAGTCACAGCTTCGTGGAAAGTTTGAGGTTCGTTCTCAACCATATAAGTTAAGAAGTCTGGACCAAAAGATTTGGATATCCTAGCCCTTTTACTCCTTCTGGGCTCATCTAAAACCTCAATTTGATCATCACCTGAATCATCAATATGATCATCCTCACTAGCAAGCTCATCAAATTTCTCCAAAGACCTTGGAACCCTTTCATGGGTTCGGCAAGGAAAAATGTCTTCAAAGAAACATGCATTCCTTGACTCCATAATGGTATTCCTGTGTATGTCTGGAATTTCAGACTTATGTACGAGAAACTGATATGCGCTACTATTATGTGCATAACCAATGAATATACAATCCACGGATGTCGGGCCTATCCTAACCCGTTTGGGTGTAGGAATTGCCACTTTTGCAAGACACCCCCACATTCGTAAGAATTTATACGAAGGCTTAACGCCTTTCCATAACTCATATGGCGTCTTGTCCACCTTCTTCCGGGGTACTTTATTCAGAATGTAATTTGTAGAGAGAATTGCTTCCCCCCACATGTTCTGTGGCAATCCAGAACTTATCAACATTGCATTCATCATTTCCTTTAGTGTCCTATTCTTTCGTTCAGCAACCCCATTTGATTGAGGAGAATAAGGCGCCGTGGTTTGGTGGATAATCCCGGATTGAGCACAAATCTCAATAAACGGAGATTCATACTCACCACCACGATCACTTCTTAGAGCCTTAATCTTGCGGCCTACTTGATTCTCAACTTCATTCTTATAAAGAACAAACTTATCAATAGCCTCATCTTTGCTTTTAAGCAAATAGACATAACAATACTTAGTGCAATCATCAACAAAAGTGATGAAGTACTTATTGCCACCACGTGATTGTATAAATTTTAAGTCACACACATCACTATGCACTAAATCCAACGGTTCTGAACTTCTTTCAATAGAATAAAACGAATATCTTGTCAACTTCACACTTGTGTTTCGGATTAATCTTAAAAGATGGTATGTGATCTAACTTGATTAATCTACGTAAAGATTCAAAGTTCACATATCCTAGTCTACCATGCCACAAATTGGAAGACTCAAGCATGTAAACAGAAGAAGATGCATCTTTATTCATCTTTGGGATAATAGTCATTACATTGAGTTTAAACATACCCCCCAACATATAACCCTTACCCACATACATTCCGCTCTTGGTCAAAACGACCTTGTCGGACTCAAAACAATGCGAAAACCATGTTTACTAAGAAGAGACCCTGAGACAAGATTTTTACGAATGTCCGGAACATACAGGACTTCGTTCAAGGTCAGCTCTTTTCCTGACGTCAACTTCAGGACCACCTTTCCTTTCCCCTCAACAATCGAGATAGTAGAGTTTCCCATAAACAACTTCTCACCGTTTGTAACCGGTTCGAAAGTTGTAAACAGCTTTTTCTCGGAGCAGATGTGGCGTGTAGCCCCAGTATCAATCCACCATTCTCTTGGGTTTGAACCTACCAGATTCACCTCAGAGACAACGGCAGACAAGTGCATATCATCCTCCTCATGGGAGTGCTCTTGTAAATCTGCCATATGAGCACGAGGTTTAGTCTTGTATGACTTCTTCTGCTTGTGGCAGTCACTAGCCCGATGCCCATTGCTACCACAGTTATAGCACTTCCCAAAGAATCGATTACATGGTTCCGGTGGCTTGTAAGCCGGCTTCTTTGCAACACCACCTCTAGGCCCCAACTTAGAGGGCTTCTTTCTTATTCCAGAAGATTTGCCATGTTCAATGAAATTGGCTTTTACTGAGGAGGTACTCCCTCCTTTCTTTCTATTATCCTCCTCAATCCGGAGTCGGACCACCAGCTCTTCAACTGACATTTCCTTGCGCTTGTGCTTCAAGTAGTTCTTGAAATCCTTCCAACCATTGGGAAGTTTCTCAATGATCACAGCAACTTGGAATGACTCGTTCAAAGGCATTCCTTCAGCATGAATTTCATGCAAGATCACTTGGAACTCCTGGACTTGGCTTATCACAGTTTTAGAATCTACCATTTTAAAATCAAGGAACCGTCCAACCACAAATTTCTTTGCCCCAGCATCCTCAGTCTTATACTTTTTGTCCAGAGATTCCCATAACTCTTTTGCTGAGCTCTTGGAACAAAACACACTATAAAGTGAGTCTGCCAAGCTGTTGAACACATAGTTCCGGCAAAGATAGTCTGTCTGCTTCCATGTGTCAAGCGCCATGACTTTCTGCCTATTAGGCTCATTCTCTGCCACGGCTGGAGGATCCTCGCTCAGAACCTTTGCAAGGTTTAGCGTGGTCAAGTAGAACAGCATCTTTTGCTGCCATCTCTTGAAGTTCACCCCAGCAAATTTCTCTGGGCGCTCATGATGACTGAGTGGTCCTCCTGAAACAGCCGGAGTAACGCCATGGTTGACCACAGAGGTCACAACAGTAGGGGTTGGCAACCCAGTTGCCCCGGGGTTCAGATCCCCACCAACATTAGCAATAGCAACAGCATCAGTGATAGTTGCCATTTCGAACAAATAAAACCTCCTTTTTAGCCAAGGCTAAACACTTTGGTTTCTATTCAGAAAACCAAACCAAAATCCAAACTTACAAGCAATTTAAACTTGCAAACAATTTAAAATTGCTACAACCAAATACATGCATATAAAATGCGTCTAATAAGCAAATAAAACTTGCTACTACAAATTGGCAAACAAACCAACTAAATCTCAAGTAAAAAATTTCTTCAAACATAAAGAAAAATAACCAATCCAATTAAGGATTATAAGTAGTCCATATAATTCCTTTCTACGCTAAGGTATGCCTACAAAGAGAGTTAGTAGAAAACGACAACATAATATAAAGCAATTGTACATACAATCAAATATTATTTAACCTTCTAGCAAATCATAGAATAGCAAAATAACTAAGGAATTAAGATACTATACAAGTTACAAAACCTTATAACTTCTACATTAAATTAAAAAATTAATTACCATAAATTATATAAGAATTTAATTCACAATAACCATGTAAATAAATATAGGCAAGTTACACAAATTTTATAACTCCAAAGAACTACATTTAATTCAAACTTTAATTCATCCAATTAAATCACACACTATTCATGGAAATAACTTATGTGTATAACTCTAGAAAACTAGAAGCAATTTCACATGCAAATTAGATAGTAAAGCTAGAAGCATGCAAAATCAAAATATACATATGCAACATTAGACAAATAGGATGAAACCAAATAAGTAGCATGCGGTTTATGTAAATAATTTGAATTGTTTATATGTAATAAACTAATAACCAAGCACTTCAAGTATATAATCATTCAACCATTAACATGCAAAAATTCTAAAGATTAAATCATGTAATCTAGTCTAGAAAATAATAAGCATGTAACAAATTAAAACCTAGAATAGAATAGAATTAGCATGTCAAATTGCAACATCAATAATTATATTTTATAACCTTAAAATTCATGCAAATCATAGAAGGGGAATGATGAACCATACTCATAAAATAAGATCAGAGTAATACAATTAAGTATACAAATTATGATAGGGCATTCTAATTAAACTAAACAATTAGAGAATCACATTGTATAATTTACAATCATTGAAATAGGGAGCAATTCCGCAACAATTCCTAGTGACATTATACAAATGTCTATATAAATCTATTCGATCAATTTCATAGGAAAAACATATATGAAAAATCTGTTTTAAGCTTGTTGTTCAAATTTTGAAATTAAATAAATAGATTTATGAAGAAATCAAATTATATATATACTAAGAACACATGCAAATAATTACAACTAAATTTCAACAGAAATACACAAAACCATAAAAGGGTAAAGAGACGAAACCGAAGCCTGCACGGAAGTAGTTTCCTTAAAACAGATTTCGCCGCCTCACTGGTCGAGTGCTTGAGGAATCCCGGCGTCTGTCTCCTAGGATACGACGGTCAAAACCAGCTACGGCAGAAGCACTCTCTATCTAGCTTAGCGAACAAAACAGTGGCAGCACTCTCTCACTGTAAGAACTTTCAGGCAAACTGACTTGTGAAATGGAAGTAAAAATTTCTGTGTTTGAGACTTGACAGGAGGGTCTCAATTTATACATGTATAGGGGAGAGAAGAAGAGCCTCCAGCCTTTATGGTTGTTCATAATGTACCATTAACCTCTGCAATAAAGGCAGGAGTTACAAACCCCATTAATGCAGGAGTTACAAACCTCATTAATGCAGGAGTTACAAACTTCATTACCTTTTTTGTATGAAGCTAACTTCATGAGGTAATTTCTCATTCAAATCTCAATGGTTTTTGGCCATTCTATCTGTGGTGTAAAGATCTCAATGCAAAGTATCTAGACCCACTTAGACCCAACACAATAGATGGTTGGGACCCACTTTAATATTTAATTAAAGTCACCAAAAAACCATTTTTTCCAACAATTGCATCCTTAAGTTGCTTGTATTGTTTGTGCAACTTATAGGTGAAACCACTCAATCATGTAATGCCACTTTCAAAAGGCCTGCCACTGTCAAAAGGCCTAAAATATGCAGCCTATATATATGCAATAGATGGGATTGAAATTGAAGTATCAACAGGTTGTATATATATAACAGCCTATATATATAACTGGTTGTATATATATATATATTTTATATGTAAAAAAATTTGCAACCAGTGAGAGGGAAACTGAGGAATGAAAGGTGGGGATCAACAGAAAAAAAAAAAATTGAGACTAACAGCGGTGGTGTTCTCCAATTATAGTTATATTTTTAGGGCCATAAAGCCTCACTAGTGGTCCAATAAAAAAAAAACCATAGGAATCTATGTAAGAAACAAATCTCTTTTCTCTACCACAATTTAACTGCTTTTAGTAAAGTTTTTTTTTTTTTAAATTATGATTTCACAATAATCAAGTGGACTATATTTCTTATTTATTGCAAGTTTTTTTAACATATAGTCACCAATGGCGTTTTAATAGGAAATCAGATTAAATTTTGGGTGGGCCATTACATCAGTAACCAAATTTTAAAGGGCAACTCTTACATAGAGTGAGCTTTCCAAAAAATTTGGCAGCACTGGAATGAGTTTGGAGGGACCATTACATGGTATACAAAAAAAAAATTGGAGAAATAGCAGTCATATACAAGTGAATTTTTCCATAACTCATTCCTATTCCTTTTTTTTAAATCACTGCTCCTTACAACAACTGCAAGTTTAGCAGCCCCATTCATAGGAGCACCAAAACTATCAGTCACTTAAGAAAAAGAAAAGCATCGCAACATTAGCTTGGTGTATGAAACACAACTTGTAGATAACTCTTGACAAAGAGAAGGCCGACACTGTTGACATTGGACCACAAGGTCCACTTGTTCCTTTTAATCCATGCTCTTAGAAAATTTCAGACTCTAAACAAAATATTTTCCTTATTCTAGTCAAGACGATAGACTTTCTCCTTTGGTTGGGAAGTTGATCTCTCAGTTTGAAAGTAAACCCATATAGTCCATTCACTCCATTAGCCAATCCTCATTTGATTACGGATTAAGGAAAACCTTTATTCACCCCAACATTAGTATTTACTCCAATAGTCCTTTAGTTTTCTCTAATGTACAAGTCTTAAAAATTTGTTTGAACACCAAAAAGTTACACAACTATCTACCTAAAGAAATTTATACAGAGCATATTTTATATGTATACAGAGCATATTTCATATGAATACAGAGCATATACATCAGACAAATACATCAGAGAGAGAGAGAGAGAGAGAGAGACTAACCGCGGTGGTGTTCTCCGATCGGCACAGCAGCGGCGGTGAGGAAAGGAGGGGCTAACGGCAGCAGTGGTGAGGGCTGTTGGCGGTGAGGGCTATCGAAAATGGTAGCAGCGGCGGTGGGTTGATGTAATGGTAGCAGCGGCGGTGAGGGCCCTGTGTGTGAATGAGTATAACGTGTGTGTGCGTATGTGTGTGTGTGTGTCTGTGAAATAGGTTTGAACCGAGAAATTATTGTGTGTGTTTGAGAAGAAGAACCGATTGTAACAAAACATTTTTATTTCCCCCCTAAAAAATTTAGTGACTAAATTATATTTTGGTGTCAAAATTATTTCTTCACTAAAGATAAAAATATTGGCCACAAAAATAGTTTTGCCACTAAATAATATTAAAATATTAAAAATTATTGGTGACAAAAATATATTCGTCATTAATAATTTTTTAATTGATGACAAATTTTTTCATCACCAAAAGTCTATTAATTTTGGCGCCCTCCGAAAATATTAGCGGGAAAATATTTGGTGACAAAAAAAATATAAATAATGACGAAATATAATTTCGTCACCTATTTTTTTTTATTATGATTTAGATTGGTGACGAAATTTTATTTTTGTCTCCAAAAATGGTACATTTGGAGACGAAATATGATTTTCGTCATTAAAAGATACGTATTTCGTCACAAAAAAAAAAATTCGTTATTAGTTTTCGTCTCTAAAGACTATTTTTGTTGTATGTATGGTCGTGGAATATGACTTTTGGCGACTAACATGTTTGGTCATGGAATGTGACAATTGGCGACTAACGTGCTTGGTCGGAAATATGTCACTTTTCGCGACTAAAGTGTTTTAGCGACTAAATGGATTAGTCGCAGTAATGATATATTTAGTGACCAAAAATTTAGTCAGCAAATCTAACTTTTTCCCGACTAAAAAAAGGTTTGGTCGCGAATTACTTTTGCCAACCCTCATTTGGCGACCAAGTGGCGACCAAAAAAATTGGTCGCGAATAACTTTTGCCGACTAAAAATTGACTTTTGCCGATCAAATTTTTAGTCGGCAAAAGTGCGATTTCCTGTAGTGTCCATTTCATCCATAAGGTTTTTTATTTTTGTTCATGTGGTCTAATTGGAGACAATTGTACAAATCAAATCAGTAACCCTTAGAACTTAATTTGATGGGTTCAAAATGAATTTTTTTAATTTAGACAATTTAAATCATACAATCAAATACCCATTATATTGGTTGTGGGGTATAGTTTGTTCAAAATAATAAGAAATTTGAGTATTTTGTTGTACGATTCAAATTGTTCAAATTCTAAAACAATATTTTTTTTAATTAAATTAAGCTACAATAGATATTAATTTGTATAATCGTCTCTAATTGGATCACATGATGAAAAAAATTAGAAATTTGGCGGACTAAATAGACGATATCAATAATTTAGGGATTAAATAGAAAAAAATGATAATAATTTAGAAAGATAAAAGTGAAATTAACCCTACACATATAAACTATGTTGATATTTATTTCATTTTAAACATTATGTTCATATTTTTATATGTATATTATATGCAATTATGTAAATTCTTTTTTTTTTTTTTCTTTTTTTTTTTTGTCAACTGGTAAAAGAATAAATATAAATATGAAAAACATTATATCAAACTAAACAACTAAATTCTAACAATAGCTAAAAAGCCCAATAATCACTAATTGTCTAAATTAGGAAAGAAATAAATAATTATATGCAACTCCTGTATTTGAGGATAAATAAGCTTTACAATTAGTATCAAATTTCTTTTCATTAAAATTGAACTCATAATTTCACACAACAAAATATTAGATAATCACTAAATTAAACGATTAACGATTCAATTCACAATTAGAGAAATAGGCAAAGTAAAAAATGATGATGAAACCAAATGATTTATGGTAAGGGAGATTTCCAAATGTTGATTTGGAAAGGCATCAGAAGAAGAGGGTTGTGAGGATATATTTTCTGAGTACCAACACGTGGCCAAGGTGACGCCGACATGTCAACCGAGGTGCCATGTGTCCTGTTCGTGACGCCGAGGTGATCTCGGCTAGGCCGAAGTTACCTCCGAAGATATCGAAATCTGAGATAAGCGGATAAGGCGCAAGAGTCCTAGCATGAGAAAGGACTTCAGCATGGATAAGGATAACACTCTTAGGGAGTTTATCTTTATCTCTTGGAGAGTCCAAGATAAGCATTAAGCAGAAGTCCATTAAAGCTAGGCTTCTATGGGGACTAGGATTGAATTAACTATAAAAGAAAGGCACCCCCGATGGGTGTAATGTACGTAATTTATATTCAGAATAGTGAGTTAAGCACTATTGATTATCTTTGAGAGATATTTGATTACTGATTTAATCATCGGAGTGCCCCCAGGTGGACGAACCACCGCCGGAGTCTCTTCTTTTTGTGATAGGTCATTCAGGCTAATCCTATTCTGTCAATGTTCTCCAGCTGGATATTGAGTTGGCAGTGTGGTCAGAAATTCACTCACACAATTTGTCGCCGTCTGTGGGAACTTAAGAAGAATAGATGGCCAACGACGACGGACAGAAAGAGAAGATTGGGGATAACACTCCTGTTGGGAATGGGAGACCTGTAGACCTTGATGTTGAAGAAGACAACTGCAATAAAGACCAGAATCACGGAGGAAAGGACGTCGGCCAGGAATGCGACGCACCAAAGAAAACGGACCAAAGCGGTTACTACAACAAGGATGACCTCCAGGTATGGAAAGAAAGATGCCTGCGGAAGGACGACGAAGTGAAGACCATGGCAAATAAATTGGTAGACCTGCAATCGGTCGTCAATTTTATGATGCCAAATTACGTCATGCAGCCACCGTTCCCGCTACAGGACACGCTGATCCCAGCGGCCCATGCCCGGAAGGAAGGGTAGAAAACAATCCCTATAGCCCCCCAACACGCCAGGAGCGAAAGACTCTCTTACTGGCCTTCAAGGGAGGTCGGGCGAGGAGAGCCAAGAAAGGAAGAATCTCGAAGGACACATCGCACTAAAGAGGCAGACCCCAGAGAACATCGGCATGTTCAAAGGCAGGAGTTGTGCTTCGACACACCCAACGGAGAAAGATCAAAAAGGGCTCACAGCGAAGCTAAAAGCAGTGCACCTAAGAGACTGAAATCAGGAGATAGCCAAGCTCCTGGGCGGACCAAAGAGGACTTGAGAGATTACCTCAAGAGGAAGCAAGATCATGCTGAGGTAACTTCAGCAGTTAAACCGAGAACACCATTCTCGGTAGAGTTAGATAAAGTTGAGGTCCCAAAAAGATTCAGTATGCCGAGGTTCCAAATATACGATGGTAAGTCGGACCCTAACTTTCACGTCGAATTATACCTGAACTCGATGGCACTGTATACTGGGAACGAGTCGTTGCTCTGCAAAGTGTTCCCCTCATCCTTCGGGGAGATTGCATCGAACTGGTTTCACAAATTGCCCAAGAGAAATGTGAAGACCTGGGAAAGCCTGGCTGAGATGTTCGTGGCCAGGTTCGTGATGAACAAATTGCAGCCATTAAGGGTGGATGCCCTGATGGCTCTGAGGATCAGTGAGGATGAAGGCCTTAGAGCCTACGCAAAAAGGTATTATGAGGTGTTCAACCGAATACCCGAATGCAACCAAGAGGTAGCGGTCGTGTCTTTCAAGAACGGCCTGAAAGAGGATTGTGCACTACGAAAGTCATTGGCAAAGACATTGCCAAAAAGCATGGAGGAGCTCATGGCCAGAATTAAGAAATACCCTAGAGCCAAGGAAGACACTCCAGGGATTAAGGCAACAAAGCAGGAAAAAACAAGCGGCTCGCCGAAGCGAGGCCGAGGTAACAACAGATCCAACAAGCAAGAGATAGGGCTGAGAACTGCACAGGCAGTCACAACTGTATTTTGAATTCCAATTCACAAAGTCCTGGACAAAATCTGAACCCAACCCTATTTCAGAGCACCAGATAGGGTACCAGGAGAATTTATGGGAAGGAGCCTTGGTGAGCATTGTGCTTACCATAATGAAGATGGGCACCTGACTCAGGATTGCAGAGCCCTAAAGTCACACCTGGAAGACCTGGTAAGGCAGGGCCATTTAAGGGACCTTGTAGATGAGGCCAAAACGAGGAAGGAGCAAACAAGACTTCCTCAAGCACCAGCAGCTCCACCTCCCCCAGCACAGCAACCGCAGGCAGGCGGACCTCGGGTAGTCAATGTAATCCACTCGAAGGTCAACGAAAACGAAATACGGGAGGAGACCCAGAAGGTAAAGCACCTGCAGCATGTGTACCAGGTCCGGCAGAAAAGACCTCGGGCCGACGAGTACTAGGGACCGGTGGTGTCCTTCACTGAAGCCGACCTTGAGATGGTACAACATCTGCACAACGATACCTTGGTAGTATCTCTCCAGGTTGGGGAGTGCCAAGTAAAGCGCATTCTGATTGACCAAGGCAGCTCCTGTGACATCATGTATGTCAGATGTTACAAGGAGCTGGGCCTTCACCCCGACAATATGGAGCAATCCAATGGCCCAATGGTCAGGTTCAATGGAACGCCAACATGGCCACTGGGTGCAACAAACTTAGATGTGCAGGCTGGCACGAAGAAGATAAAGACAGAGTTCCCCATAATCGACACACCCTCCCCTTACAATATTATCTTGGAAAGGCCATGGTTGCATGTAATGGGGGCTGTTCCCTCAACATTGCATCAACTATTGCGGTTCCCAACAGAGCATGGGATAGAGGAGGATAGAGGAGATCAGCTTCAGGTAAAGAATTGCTCCATGGCAGCAATGAAATCCACCTGTAGCATACGAGAACCAGAGAAGGCATAGATCGAAGACGAGGATGTGGAAGTCCTAAAGGACGTCGACAAGGAGCCAGCCGAGAAGAGTGAAGAAGCACTAAAGAAAATCCTCGTCCAGGAGGGGGATGAAGAACACTTCTTTCTTCTCAGCTCGGGCTTAGCCGAAGAAGAGGAAAAAGAGTTGGAAGCTTTCTTGAGAGCAAATATTGAGGTGTTTGCTTGGACGCCTTACGAAATGCCTAGCATTGACCCCGAGGTCACTTGCCATAAACTGAACGTTGACAGGTCGGCCAAACCTGTAATCCCACGAGCAAGAAGACCGACGTTGATGCACGTCGAAGCAGTGGAAGAGGAAGTACACAGACTTCTGGAGATCAGGGCCATTCGAGAGGTAAATTACCCGACATAGCTATCAAATACAGTGGTGGTGAAGAAAAAGAATGGTAAACGGAGGGTCTGCGTGAACTTTACCAGCCTGAACAAGGCCTGTCCCAAAGACAATTTTCCTTTACCCAAGATTGACCAACTGGTAGATGCCACTTCGGGGCATGGAAGGATAAGCTTCCTGGATGCCTACAGGGGGTACCATCAGATAGCAATGGACCCACCAGATGAGGAGAAGACTGCGTTTATCACCCCAAAAGGGCTGTATTGCTACAGAGTGATGCCCTTTGGGTTAAAGAACGCAGGAGCAACTTACCAGAGATTGGTAACCAAGATGTTCAAATATCTAATTGGCAGAACGGTAGAAGTCTACATCAACGACATGGTCGTGAAGACCAAGGAACCTGAAGGTCATCTAGCCGACCTAAAAGCAGTCTATGACATCCTTAAAACATATCGGCTCCAACTCAATGCATCCAAATGTGCATTTGGAGTTGGATCTGGTAAGTTCTTGGGATACCTGGTGACCAGAAGGGGCATTGAGGCTAGCATAGATCAGATCAAGTCCATCCTTGAGTTGAAGAGCCCGACGTCGGCAAAATAGGTACAGATGCTAACTGGAAGGGCTGCAGCCCTGAACAGGTTCATAAGCAGGAGCTCTGACAAATGCAAACCCTTCTTTAATTAGTAAAGAAGGCCACAGACTTCTTATGGACAGAGGAGTGCGAAGTCTCCCTGGCCGACTTAAAGAAGTATTTGACCACGGCTTCAGTTCTCTCAAATCCAGAACCTGGAGAGGAGCTGTTCCTATACTTGGCAATTTCAGAACACGCGGTAAGCACAGTGGTAATCCGAGAAGAAAAATGGGAGCAAAGGGTTGTTTACTATGTAAGACAAATATTGGCTAATGCAGAAACCAGGTATTTACCCCTAGAGCAGTTAGCACTGGCATTAGTAATGGCTTCAAAGAAACTGAACCATTATTTTGAAGCACACAGAATTGTGGTGCTAACTGAACACCCTTTGAAGTCCCTGTTGCAACAGGGAGCTCTGACAAGAAGAATAGCCAGATGGGCAGTGGCCTTGGGCCAGTATGACCTAGAGTACAGACCCAGAACGATGATCAAAGGCCAAGTCTTGGCCAACTTTGTGGCCGAGTTCACTCCAAGAGCCACCGTACATCGGGCTCCGTCGAGCCGAAATGAACGACGTCCAAGCAAGCAAAAAGGAGCCCAGCCGTGGGCAACAGAACAAAGGGAAGAAGAAAAACTAAGGCCCTGCAGGATTTATATCGGCAACTCCTTCCGACTATTTGTCGATGGGAGTTCAAACCGTCAAGGAGCGGGGGCAGGAGTAGTACTGGTATCTCCAGACGGGCAGATACTAGAACAATCCATTCGTTTGGGGTTCAAGGCCTCAAACAATGAAGCAGAGTATGAAGCACTGATCGCATGACTAAAACTAGCAGTAGCAGTAGAAGCAGGTGAGGTGATAGTTTTTTGTGACTCTCAACTTATAGTCAACCAAGCAACAGGCGAGTTCGCAACCCGAGATGAACGTATATCGGCATACGCAAAGGAAATAGGCAGATTGGTGGCCTTGTTTCAGAATTGCCGACTACAGCAGGTTAGCCGAGATGATAACAGCCACACCGATGCCCTGGCCAACCTGGCTAGTGCAATACAACCTGGAAAGGCAAGGACGATAATGGTCGATTACTTGTCGGGCCCGAGCATTGAACCACTGACCACAGAGTGTGAAGCAATGTGTGTGGACATAGGACCAAGCTGGATGGATGCAATAGTATCATTCCTGAAAGAAGAAAAACTGCCAGATGATCGCAAAGAGGCACACAAGATCAAATTAAAGTCGGCAAGATTCAATCTAACAGCAGAAGGACACTCTACAGAAGATTCTTCACTGGACCCCTTTTGAGGTGTGTACATCCTTCACAAATTGAAGATTTTTTATATGAAATACATGAAGGAA
The DNA here is from genome assembly GCF_055761805.1 of Camellia sinensis. Classification (NCBI taxonomy): domain Eukaryota; kingdom Viridiplantae; phylum Streptophyta; class Magnoliopsida; order Ericales; family Theaceae; genus Camellia; species Camellia sinensis. The sequence goes on along the minus strand of NC_138975.1, from coordinate 22,555,325 downwards.
TATGTAAAAGCCACGCTGGGGGCCGATCACTTGCCCATAGGGCCATTACCCAGGGTATTGGTGGCCCTACATGCAGAAAGATGCAGAAGCCTATGTGAAGAAATATGAAAAATGCCAAAGGTTTGCACCTCTGATACACTAACCAGCAGCAGACTTAAACCCAGTATCCAGTCCTTGGCCATTTGCCCAATGGGACATGGATCTCGTTGGACAACTCCCCCAAGCAACTAGACAGCGAAAGTACCTACTAGTGGCAACAGACTACTTCACCAAGTGGATAGAAGCTGAACCCCTTACCAAGATTCGAGATGTGGATGTGAAAAGCTTCATATGGAAGAATATCATCACCCGGTTTGGGATTCCAAGAGCAATAGTTGCAGATAATGGGACAAAATTTGACAGTAAACTAATCAAGAGCTTTTACGCAAAGTTCAAAATCAAGAATTACTTTTCAACCCCAAGCTTTCCCCAAAGCAATGGACAAGCCGAAGCATCCAACAAAGTTATCCTGGATGGGATAAAGAAAAGGCTACAGGCAGCAAAAGGAAAGTGCGTGGATGAGTTGCCCAGTGTACTCTGGGCATATCGAACTATGCCGAGAAGATCAACAGGGGAATCCCCCTTTGCCATGGCTTATGGCACAGAAGTTGTCATTCCACTGGAGGTCGGCATCCCAGGGATCAGAACCCAAGGAGTAGAGAATGGGACTAATGATGTACTCTTAGCCCGAGATCTAGATCTTCTAGAAGAAAGAAGGGAGAAAGCTGCAATTCAGCTCGCAGCATACTAGCAACAGCTTGCCAAAGCTTATAATAGAAAGGTCAACCCAATGGAGTTTCAAATTGGTGACCTCGTCTTACGAAAAGTCGTCGGCAACAGGAAGGATCCCAGAGAGGGCAAGCTTGGTCCAAATTGGAAAGGACCCTACAGAATCATCTCGGTACTGGGAAATGGGGCATATCGGCTTGAAGATAATGAAGGCAAAGAGTTACCAAGGCCCTGGAATACTTGCAATCTTAAGTTTTTTTATCATTAACTTTTCTTGTTCTTTGTTATTAGCCGAAGTAATAAATAAAGCTTGATTTTTTCATGACTAATATGATAGTTGATGACGTTTCCAGAATACATGGATAATAAGAACCCAAGTGAAAGTGAAACTTAAGTTCACATTAGAGGGCAGAGAGTTGGAAAATGGTTTTAACACTTGTTGAAATTTATGATAAATTTACAAGTTGAAGTTAAACCGAGATCATGTTTAATACTTGCTGAAATTTGTGAAAATTTACAAGTTGAAGTTAAACCGAGATCATGTTTAACGCTTGTTGAAATTTATGATAAATTTACAAGTTGAAGTTAAACCGAGATCATGTTTAACACTTGTTGAAATTTGTGAAAAATTTACAAGTTGAAGTTAAACCGAGATCATGTTTAACGCTTGTTGAAATTTATGATAAATTTACAAGTTGAAGTTAAACCAAGATTATGTTTAACGCTTGTTGAAATTTGTGAAAAATTTACAAGTTGAAGTTAAACCGAGATCATGTTTAACACTTGTTGAAATTTGTAAAAAATTTACAAGTTGAAGTTAAACCGAGATCATGTTTAACGCTTGTTGAAATTTATGATAAATCCACAAGTTGAAGTTCAACCGAGATTATGTTTAACACTTATTGAAATTTGTGATAAATTTACAAGTTGAAGTTCAACCGAGATTATGTTTAACACTTATTGAAATTTGTGATAAATTTACAAGTTGAAGTTCAACCGAGATTATGTTTAACACTTGTTGAAGCTTGAGTTTACAAGTTAAAGTTAAACTAAGTTTATATTGAACACTTGTTGAAAATTTGTGAAAAATTTACAAGTTGAAGACCAAGACTGTACCAAGAAAGGTACTTGTGTACTTGTCGAGGTAAACCATTGGCTTGTATAACCGAGGTATGTCACCCCGAGAAGGCGGCACAAGACTAAGGTGTATATTGAAGACACAAAATTATTCCAAGTATAAAAGTCATACAAAAGCAATAAAGGGATGATAAAGATACAAGCATTCAGGAAAAGAAGTTGCATTTATGTACAAAAGAGGGCACTTCGACCTACCAAAAGAGTAATTGTTCAGAGATTACAAAAGAACGCACATCGGCCATGTGAAGAGCTTACATTGTTTCAAAGGAAAACCAAAATGCAAAGTATAGAAGCAAAAGAAAAAACATCAAAACTAAGACTCTTCAACACCACTAGCAGGTTGGGTTTGAAGTTCAAAAGACTGCTGAGAGGACATCTCGGCAGCCTTCTCAGCCGCAAGCTCGGCATCTATTTCTTGAAGGGTTTGATCGAGGCTTTTGTCAGCAAGAGGCAAGTCCGAAGATGCCTTCTCAGGTGTAGCATCCTTGGGAACCTCCTCACCCTCCTCGTCTTGAGTCAAGTCCAGGACTTGCTCAATTGGAATAGGGGACTTGGCCCCAGCAGCTTCCTTCGACTTCCTCACCAGAGCCTCTTCCTCAGACTCAGAATCGTCGTCAGATTGGCTTGGAGTTGGGGGGAATGGCAGAAGAAGGACGTCGGTGTTCCTAAGGGGGGAGTCATCAGGGATTTCGAGCTTTTTAAGTAAAGTCATCTAACCAAGGGTGAAACCCTTGTTGCATGCCTGCTTTACTTGTTTCTCGTAATCCGCCGTGATATCGGCCACCCCCTCATTATAGCCCTTCTTGTCGGCAGCCTTGACCTCGGCCTCTTTCATAGCCAAGGCATCTTGAAGTTCTTTCTGGGCCTGGGACATCTTTTCCTCGGCCTCTCTTTTTTGGGCCTCGAGAACCTTCCTGATGGCCTCAGCGAATTTTACCTTTTCTTCGGCGTCATTTTGAGCTTTAATAGCAGCCTCGGCTTGATCCTCCAAGGTCTTCATCTTTGATTGCAAGTTTTTATTAGTCTTTTGCAGACTAGTAGCCTCCCTCTTCTTGTCGGCCAACTCCTTCCGATTCTCAAAGGCTTGCATTGAGAAAGAATGAGCATGCTGGATGGCTTGAAAGTGAACAGAGCTGAAGTTATTAGAAAATTTTCTAAGTACAAAAACGAAAAAAGAAAGAAAAATTACCGAATAAAGAGACTTACTTGAGCAGAGCGCTGGAGCATCAGAGCATAGTTTTCATATTCGCTCAGCTCGGCGTTTCGGTCAAGATCGTCGGGAAGAAACAGAGCGATACTAAGGGCAACGCCGACATTGATGTCGTCGGCACTATTGCTAGTCCTAACTGGCTTATCCTCCAACGTGATCTGGGGGGCCCAAGGGGCATCATGCTTTAGAGACCCCAAGGTGGTTGTAACGGATGACCTGGGCCTCTTGATCGGGTAGACTCGGATGGTTGGGCCTCGGCAAGCCTCTTCTCAGCGGCAGAATGAGACTTATCGCTCTCAGCCAATTTGGAGATTGGCAAGGTGTCCTCAGTGTCAACCTGAGTCACCATTGCCTTGGGCTGAGCCTTCTTTATCCTTTTTTGTTTTGGCTTTGGAGGCTATGTTGGTACTTCCTGAGTGTCTATGGTGGATGAAATGTTGGCTAGGAGGTCTTTGGCGACTGTTTTTTGGTGACCCATCTCAGCAGCAAAGACAGTTCATCGCTGTCATCAGCGTTGGGATATTGGGATCAGATATGGAGCCAAGGTTGACGGCTGCTCAGTATGATCAGAGGTCGATCCTTGATCTGGTCGAGATGTGGAGGCAGCTTGAGGAGTTATGGCAGAAGGAGGTGACAGGCTTTTCTTCTTCTTCCTTGGGACATCAGGCAGAACCGACTTGTAGGTGGGAATGAAATTGAGTACCAAAGGAGCTCTCCATTTGTAGACTGGCAAATCTAATAGCTTCCTCAGACCTTTGCTGGGAAACAAAGATAGGCGGAAGACCTTTGGTGGCTGAGGAAGAGCTGCAAGAAAAATAGACATTAGAAACAAATAAAGTATTAAAGACTTTAAAAAACGAGTTAGTATGAACACAAGGCTCTGTAGACACCCCATTTTTGACCGACCTTAAGACTCAGACGTCACCAGTTGAGCGCTTGGTGATACTACATATCGTGCTCATTCAGAAGTCTCAGAGTCGCGGCCGTGAGCCCTGCCTTCGGATTTCCGAACCCTCTTCTATGCCTTGCCTCGGTTTGCGAACAAGACTCAGTTTTCTCTGTTTCTTTTCCTGAGGGGAGGGAGAGGTCCCGTAGACCATCTCTCAGTGGCCGTGGGCTACATTTTGTGGCTGTAGGCCATTTTGCCAATTTCGGGGCCCGGTTCCCGGTTTTCAGAGCCGTCAGGCCGTGTGCCTCGGTTCAGGACCGCTTAACCATCTCCTATTGCTCCGGTTTTTGGCATGCATCTTATTTACTCCCTTTTGAGGGACACTGAGGTCTGATAGACCCACTTCGTGGTCGAGTGCCATTTTCGGTGCTTAACAGACAGTTTTCGGGGCCCCGAACTGCGCGTTTTGGCCCCCGAACATTCGTTTTGCATCGGTTTTCGTTCATTTTTGGCAGGTACCTCTGTTTCATCCCCAGGAAGGCCGTAGAAGGGTGGGAGGCCAGCAATTATTTCAGCAACCAGTTATATATCCTCCGGCACCCTCCGACGCCCGTTTTTCTCACTTCCAAGCCAATGTTGAACACCCTTGGGCCATTTTCTTGAACTTTTAACCACATATTTGTGATGTACACACATGGGAGGACCCTAAAAGTTGGTGGCCGGCCACTAATGTTGCTTGACCCTTTTGAACCCCTCCTAAAAATGGCCTATTCTCTCTCCTGTTTTACATTTTGCAATTTTGAACCATAGGGTTGTGATGAGGGAACCTGGGAGGATAGCAATTTGTGGTGGCCGGCCACTAATTCAACTTGGCCCTTTTGACCCTTGGCCGGCCGGCCATGGCGGGTGGCCGGCCGGCCGGCCACCTGCATCTCCAAAAAGGGGCCGGCCATGATCCTCAGGTTGTGTTTGTTACAGTTGTACACTTTTTCCCCCCCAAAAACCTGTATCCGGAGGGGACCTTTTTTGGGGGGAAACTTGGCTTGTTTTCCCCCCACTTTTTCCCTCCTTTTCTCCCCCTATTTGGTGTATATACTTGGCTGGCCAGGTCTGGGAGAAGGGTTACAAAAAATTCCCTCAAGAGCTTTATCATCATAGCTCCCCCTATCTCTCTCATTTCCTCAAAAATTCCTAAGTCCTACACCTCATTTCTTCATCACCACCAAGCACCACCACCACTACTCCATTTCCAGCAGCTTGGAGAGCTTTCTAGCAGCTAGGAGACATCACTTCTCAAGCCAAGAAGCATCCAAAGACTTGTCTTCAATGGTAAGCATCATTTCCCTTCTTTTGAGCTCAATTTTGTAACATTTTTCTAGCCTCTTTTCTTACTGTTTTGAGCTCCAACCAAAACTGAAAAAGTCATTTTTTTGAGCTCATTTTCCTATTTCATTAAGGGCTCAACACTGTTTGAGCCCCCCATATTGCACTTGCTTCATTATCCTTCTTAAATACCGTTATCTTGCATAGTATGTTTAGCCTATGTGTGATCTGTTTTGGAGCATGATGTAAACTGTAAGTGAGCTTATTTTGAGCCCCTCTTCAACATTGGAGAAGGACTCATCACTGTTTGGGACCTCCATGTGCCACTTGTGATTATACCCCTCTTTGGTCCCCATTTTTGCATGCTTTGGCAGCCCATTGTGCTTCTGTTTTTGGTCTTTTTACAGAACTGAAAATAGTCTTATTTTGGCCCATTATTCATGTTTCATTAAGGGCCTTTCATGGTTTGAGGCATCTTTTATACACTTCATGTTATATCTCTCTTTTGGGCCCCATTTTTGCATGCTTTGGCAGCCCATTGTGCTTCTGTTTTTTGTCTTTTTACAGAACTGAAAATAGTCTTATTTTGGCCCATTCTTCATGTTTCATTAATGGCCTTCCATGGTTTGAGGCATCTTTTATACACTTCATGTTATATCTCTCTTTTGGGCCTCATTTTTGCATAGCATTTTGGACATATTTGCATACTGTTTTGGGTCCGGCCATCAACTGTAAAATGCATTATTTTTGGCCCCTCTTCAACATTGTTGAAGGGCCTCTTTGTGTTTAAGGCCAGCAATCACTATTTGCTTCTTTGGCCATCTTTTGGCCCTTTTCTTGCATGAGAATTTAGCCATACCTGTGCTGGTTTTTGTGGTTTTCCATAAACTGTAAAAGATCATATTTTGGGCCCCTCTTCAACTTTGTTGAAGGGCCTTAATCTGTTTGAGGTCAGCAGCTGTGAGTTGTTTCATTATCTCGCATTTAGGGCCATTTTTGCATGCTATTTTTGCCCTATTTGTGTTTGCTGTTTGGCCATGCTTTGAACTGTAAAAATGCTCATCTAGGGGCTTCCTTGCTTCTGTATTTTCATCTCATGTACCAATTATGCATGCTTTGTATAGCTGTAAGCCATTTCATGTACCTAGTTTTGCATTTCGGGAGAAATTCTATGCATCGGGTGTCATTTCGCCTCGTTTCGGGGCTGTTTTACCCCTCATTTTGCTACTGAAAATTGCATGTTTGCATATCATTTTCCATGTCTTTGCCATGTCTCATTAGAGTGACATTTCGGTGCCTGAGGGTCGGTCCTCGGTTTGCGTGCACGCGTGCACGCATTTCGAGTTGTCTTGTTTTCATCTGATGGCCTCCTATGTGAGTGTGGCTGAGGCTATCTCATGTTGGTGTAAGCCCATTATTGCATTGCGTATGCCATTTCATCCATAGCATTGTGTATGCTCGGTTGTGTATTACCTTATTGCATTGTGTATGCCATTCCATAACATTGTATATGTTAGGATTGTATCTTAGTTGCATTTCATGCATGTCATGCATATTGCATCGTGTTCGGGATAGGAGTTAGCCCGGGCACGGGAAATGAGGTGCGTTTAGTACTCCGAGTGACGGAACGTGTCTCAATTCCCAGTCACCGACACTCCGGATCATCCATGATGGAGTTAGGTCTTGTTGTGTTTTCATGTGCATTCATTTTATATTAAATTGTGCAATTCGACTCCTCGGCCATCATGCATCGAGATGCGTGATTGGTGGCACGAGGATCAAGGCATGCATACATTTGTGAAAATACATTGCTATGCCCCTTTCCTGCTCTCTGTTGCAGCAAATCAAGAATCAGCAGTCTTCCAAGGCTTGGCACGCATTTCAAGAACAGGTGCAAACAGAGGCTAATTGGGGCATCGTCATGGATTTCCGCGCAAAGGCAACCCGGGCATGCATCATTCATCATCCGAAATGGAATCAAGGCAGTCTCTGGCTTGCATGCCAGTTTATTTATTTTCTTAGTTAATTTGTTAATTAATTAGGAATTTGTACATATTTGGACTGTAATATTTGAACTGTACTATTCTTTTATTCAGGACTGTATATTTATTTGGACCCTCTGTGCGAGGGCAATGTTGTAGTAAGTGTGCGTGTGTGTGTTGTATGTCTTCCAACCCCACGTCTTTCTCCCTTTTATTTATCCGCTTATGATGGTTAAATTAGGGCATATTTCAATTAGCATACAGTATGATAGCATGTTTGCATTCATTCATCTGTTTTGCATGCACCGGGTTCGGCGCATCATACTACCTGCATTGTATTTTCAATCCCAAGTTGAATACTTGTTAGCTGTTGCATCTCATATGCCATGTTTAGAATAGCCGAGCCTGCTATAGTTGCATTTTTGCATGCGTTGCATTAGGCATTTCCGTATAGTTAGGATCATGCATGGATTTCTAACCTAGCTTCTGTTTTGGCTTGGAGTACTCGGTAAGTTTTTATGCTTTAGCATCCTTGCATGCGTGTGAGTGATTGCCATGAATAGCATGCTTACCATGAGGCTATTTGCTTATGTGATATAACTGCCTGAATGCCTGTGGGTGAAGGTTGGGTTATTTGGATTGGAACAAATCATTAACTGTGAGTTTTAAGCCCACTAGATAGTGGCAAAACCATCTTTTCTAAGCCCACCTGAGGGTGGCAAAATCTGCATCTCTAAGCCTACCTGCGGGTAGCAATCCATCTTTCAAAAAAAAACAAACATGAAATGTTTTCTTCCAATTCGGGCGATCCAGTCTATACTTGTATGATGTGTGCATCACATAGTAACCTAGGCTAATAACCGGAATAAGAACACACAAAGTTTTCAAAAATAGATATCACGGTTAGTAGAGGCCGATCTTTGATCGGGCGAGCGGGGGTGCTCACAAAGTGACCTTCCCCAATCATACCCAAGTTCCCGAGCCGAGGCAACTTTGGTGATGACGGACACGTGGCCTTTGGCACCGAGTCAGGGTTTCCTAAATTTCCCCAAAATAAAATATTTAGGTGGCGACTCTGTATCTGGCAAAGCAGTCCATGTTTGGCACTTCTTTCAAGAAATCTGTTTTTTCTCAAAACGATTTGCCGGATTTGGACTCTTTGGTTCAGACTTAGAACCGTGACAAATTTGAGAGTCCTGAGCTGTAGTGACCCCAAGTGAACAGAACGGGAGCTCACCCTCCCGGGGCGTTCGGGGACGTCTACAGGCTCTTACCATTGCCCTCTACAAAAACTGTTCGAAGAAGAGGGTAGAGGTGGAGGTCCTCTTCTGGAGCGAACTCCCAGTTCCCTGAGGTAATGAAATAATCATCCACAGCTCCCTTGTTGGAGTCAGGGAGGTCGGCAACAATTTTGTACTCTGTGGACCTCGGCTTGAGGTAGTAAATGTAGCGCGTATCTTTTTTGAGGCCACACATGGTGTAGTAGTATTGAATATCGGCTAAGGTAACCCTAATGTTTTCTTGTTTAGCTAAGGCAATTATGCCATTGATGACTCGGTAGGAATTGATGGCAAGTTGCATCGAGTTCAACTTATAGTAATGAAGTATCTCGCGGAAAAGGATATTGAGTAGGAGCCGAAGTCCGCACTCGATAAAGGCTACAATAGGAAAGGGCATAGAATCAGTTGTGGGCATGATAGAGTCATCCTCCCCCGCCAACCTCAGATGAACGTCGGCCGGGATGTCAAACTCTCGCCTAAAATGCTCTAATTTGGTCGGGGTATCTACCCTATGCTTCCACATACCCATGATGTCGGCTTAAATTGTGGGAGTTGGATGTCAGAAAAAATGTGTTTTGTAAGAGTTATATGGACCTCGGCGAAAACCTAAAAGTAAGCTGCGGTAAGAATTTGTGGGGATCGTTTTAGTTTTTCCTAAAGATTTGTGGGTTCTACAAACAAATCCCAAACCTAGATCTATGGAAACGGAGATTGAAGGCACGAATCTGGAAAAGTCACAGAAAACAGAAAAGCAAGAATGTGTTTCAGAATCAAGAACAATGATGAACTATCAAGACCATTGTGCCAGAGTGGGTGCAGAGGTGTAAAACCAAGAACAGTGGCAAAAGTGCAAGAAGATTGTGAGCAGTGTGTGTATTCAAGACATGGCAAAAGCAAAGTCATGAAATAAACACACTCCGATACATGATTTATAGATTGAATACTTGAGCAAAACAGCAATGACAACAAGTAATGAAGCGGAACTTCTTGAAGAGCAACAAGAAATAAAACCAGGAGGAACAATGGCTTACCAGAAAAAGAGAGGCCGATATGGGGATTGCCGGAGTCTGACGACGGTCGCAAAAGTGGGAAATCGGTGAAAATCACGCCGGAAGTAGTGAACGGAGCGAGTTGCAGAGTTAAGCAAGCTTGAACAATGGCGAAGTTAGGAGAAAAAGTAAGAGAGGAAGAGCTTCAGAAACGATGGTAAAAAGTGAAAAGACGGAACGAGGAAGGAAGTTTTGTTAAAACTCGAAACGGCAGCAAAAAGGCAATCAATGCGCCTAAAACGACGTATGCATCAGGCGGCGCACGGAAGAGAAATTTGACTTACAGACGCGTACCAAGTACGATCCAGTAAGGTTAAGACACGTGGCTAAAAACGGTTGAGTTATTATGCATAACAGCTCATACGCGTGAAGGAGCTCGTGGAATTCTTACTCTTAAAAAGACATGCCGGCCTGTATGATGATCTCGGCTGAGACACTTTAAACTGAGGCACTGGCATAAAGTGCCAATATAGGTTCCATCACCTCAAAATGCCGAGGTAATAGAACCTAGGGAACAGTTGTGGGGATATATTTTCTAAGTACCAACACGTGGCCAAGGTGACGCCGACGTGTCAGTCGAAGTACCACGTGTCCTGTTCGTGACGCCGAGGTGATCTCGGCTAGGCCGAAGTTACCTCCGAAGATATCGGAATCCGAGATAAGCGGATAAGGCGCAAGAGTCCTAGAATGAAGAAAGACTTCGGCATGGATAAGGATAACACTCTTAGGAAGTTTATCTTTATCTCTTGGAGAGTCCAAGATATGCATTGAGCAGAAGTCCATTAAAGCTAGGCTTCTATAGGGATTGAATTAACTATAAAAGAAAGGCACCCCCAATGGGTCTAAGGTACGCAATTTATATTCAGAACAGTGAGTTAAGCACTATTGATTATCTTTGAGAGATATTTGATTACTGATTTAATCATTGGAGTGCCCCCGGGTGGACGAACCACCGCCGGAGTCTCTTCTTTTTGTGACAGGTCGTTCGGGCTAATCCTATTCTGCCAGTGTTCTCCAGCTGGATACTGAGTTGGCAGTGTGGCCAGAAATTCACTCACACAAGGGTAAAGAGGTTTTGTTATCAAGTGTTGTGTTTTGGCTCCTCTGGTAGACAGTTGCATTTGCTCTGTCAGTTGATTGGGGTGACACGTGTCTTAAACCACGTGATGAAGAGTGGTAAAGAAGGAAGTTATGTAGAAAATAATAAGGCTGGTTTGGTAAGTGTAAAAAAAGTTAAAAAGTCAAAAAGTTACAAAAAAAAGTTTAAAAGTTATTACTATTCATCAAAAAAATTATAAAAAAATTAATATACAAATATTAAATACACTTTTTGTTAAATCAATAAACTGACGTTAGGCCAGCTTCAGTGAAAGGAAAAAAAAAAAAATTGCATGTGTACATTCACTAAGTTTGATGGTAAAGTTGGGCCTGTGGGAGCCCACCATGGGTCCCGTTTTGATAATCCAAACTGTTGAAGATGTAAAACTCATCTAGTACTATAGGCCTATAAAAAATCACGTCTATCAGATATCGCTAACTACATGATCAAATCAGTTTTGTATAAATATTAGATGGTGTTATTGTTAACAGTTGACAAAAAAAATTAATACGATCAGATAGCTATCGATATCCAATCATCGTAATTTTTTACAAACATATAGTACTCGATGAGTTCTACATATTGAACGGTTCCGATTAGAAAAACGGGATCCGTGGTGGGCCTCCACGGGCTGAACAACACCGTCCAATCAAAGCCCAAAAAGGAAGCAATCTTTTCCCATGTATTCACCAAGCCGGTTGACTGCCAATCCATACAGCGTACTACACTATCTTCTCCTACACACTTTTTTATACAATTTTTTAATACACATTTTTTCATAAAAAGTCAAAAAATTAACCCAAACATTTATATTTTTTTCCTCAACTTTTTAGTCTAAAAAGATAAAAGGTGCACCTATTTAAGACACCCCAAACAACCCCTAATACTACAGAAATTATTACCAAAACATAATTCGAGTGAGACCTACCTTATTTTAAAAATTAAAAATTTAATAATAATTTTTGAAATAACATTTTCGTTGTGTCTAATTTTTTCTCATCAAAAAAATTTAAAGAAACTATAAAAAAAAATTTAAAAAAAATCCAAATTTTGAATTCTATAATAAAATAAATTCTGAATTTTTAATTTTATCATTTAAATCCTAAATTTTTTATTTGTTTTCAATCTAAACAATTTAAATATTTTCATTGAGTAAAATCAATGTAAAAATGAATATTTTAGTTATTAAATCCAATAAAAAATATATTTTTAGATATTTTATATATACCTCTAATGAGTTGAATGACTAAGATATTCTATTCAGAAATTTCACTGAGATACATGAGAACCAAACAGAGACTTATTAAATGAAACCAATATATATACACCAAAAAAAAAAAGGGACCCCCTAGTTTTCACGTAACGCAGCGTTTGATCATGGGTGTTTAGCATACACTTCAAAAAGTCACAATTTTGTTTGAATTTTGTTGTTTTTGGTAATTTATGTCAAAAAATATTAACTTTTCAATCCATATTTTGTGAGAGTTTAAAAATGCAAAAGCAAAAAAACCAATTATTTTTAAATCAATTGGTTTGCTTTTATCTTTACTCTACAACCACGCAAATTATTATACACGTGACGCATGTAAACCACTATCCCATAAGGAATCTAAAGCACTCACATCACTCATACATAGGTTAGGTGTGACTTCCTTTACACCACAACCATACACGTGTCCAAGCTCCATGAATGGACGGCCCAAATTCGCCCAAGGGGAGGAGGCGCTGGTAATATTAATACAGTGTCCCCCAAGTCACACGAACTCACACCATTCACATCAGGTTTTTTATATAATAGGGAGGCCTTGTACGGTTGTTGTTCTCCATTACAAAATGCCTCGCCAAGCCTCTTTCCGTTTCTATGCAAAAAATATTTTTTTCACATACCCATAGTGCCCTTGCCCAAAAGAACAACTCCTAGATCTCTTGCAATCACTTCTCCAACTAGCAAGCCTACCATACTACATACTCATCGCAAGAGAGCTCCATGAAAATGGAAACTCACACCTCCATGCCATGGTACAATGCACAACAAAAATCCAAACCTCCGACCAAAGATTTTTCGATCTCATAGGAACCAACGGGAGGATCTACCATCCAAACATAGAAAAACTCCATTCTCCAACAGCGAGTCGACTGTATATACAGAAAGGCAGTGATTTCATAGAATCGGAAGAACTTTCATCCAAGGGGAAAAGTCCGTCGAAAAATAAAGACGAACTCTGGTGAGGAATTCTTGCAAAAGCAGAAACAAAAGAACAATTCTTTGCACTCTTGTGTGAATGGTGTGACTTGGTGTGACTTGGGGGGGCGATGTATTAATATTACCAGCGCCCCATCTCCTAGCGAATTTGGGCCATCCATTCACAGAGCTTGGACACATGTATGGTTGTGGTGTAAAGAAAGTCACACCCGGGTCTAGGTGTGAGTAATGTGAGTACTTTAGATTCTTTATAGAGTAATGGTTCACACGTGTCACGTGTATAATGGTTTGCGTGGTTGTAAAGTAAAGATAAAAGCAAACTGATTGATAAAAAGCAAAGGCGAAAAAATGATTTTGTTTCATCTTTATTTTGAATGGGGAATCTTTTTACTTGTACACAGAGATTTTGGCTATTTATTTTGTACCAGAAAACATTTGATGTTGTAGAGAAATATACTTTTGTAATGGGATAGCTATTGTGGTGACTTTGTTTTTGGTACCTTGTTTCATCCCTCTTTTTTTGTCTTTCTTTGTTGTTGATTATTTTGGTATACAATGTTGTACTTCTTAAAAGAGTATTCCGAGAATTATAGGCAGTTCACTCAAATGTGTATAAATCTCTTTTTGACGTGGCAAATAAGACTATATGGGAAGAGAGGTGGCTATCAGCTCCGGCAAAGTTTGTTCTTAGGTACAAAGAACAGAGAGCAAAAATATCAAAGCTAAAGTGCCTGAACAGAAGAGTTAACAGCGGTAAAAGATCCTGTAGGAGTGTTGGGATAAAAGGGTTGGAGTGTTTTTTAAAAAATGGAAGGAGTGGTAAGCAGCCAGTATCGGACTCCTCTTGCGTATCGAAGGTCAAGAACACCGGCAAAGGGTCAATATAAGCATAGTTACCATGGTCATGCACCTTTTAGGGCGGCGTATGTTCACGGTATGTGCAAAATATTCCCCGATACATTAAAAAGAACAAGAGGGGAGTACGGAAGTTACAACTGTATGATGAACAATTAAGGGACGTTACATTTGACAATGGAGGTGTGGTGAGATTGCTGAATGGGGTTGAGTTAGGAAATAAAAGATGTGACCATCAATCAGACAAAATCGTGGTTAAAGGTTTTAAATTAATTGGGAATGTTCAATTAGGACAAGACGCAAAAGGGGAAGTTGTGGTGCATCACGTACTTTTTTTCATTATAAGATAATAGTCCGTCAGATTCCGTCCCCACACCTGACAAGATATTTATTAGTGTTGGTGAGGGTAATTTTGAGACTTGGATTGTTAATCCTGATCAATCCGATAGGTTTCGTATGTTGAAGAAAATGAGATTCTAACTTGTCGGTGACAAGAACAAAGAGTATGTTCGACACGGAATAGAGGTTGTGGATCGGTTCTTCCCTGTGGATGTTTGGACGGAATATAAAGATACGTTGTTGGGAAATGTGGAGAGTATTCAGAAGGGTGCGATATATTTAGTGGCTGCTACTGTTAGCGGAAAAGAAGGCAAAATTACGTTAAGGAGTCAAATGTATTTTAAAACTATTTAGAATTGTTGTTTTTATAAGCAATTTTATTTGTAATGTTCAGGTGGATAAAGGTTGAATATATAAAAACTAGTGTTGTTGAAGGTGTTTCAGCAAATAATTTCAGTTATATTGAATTTGCTTTGCCTAATTTATTTTCTCAATTAAGGTTGAGATACAAACAAAATAGTATTAAAGCTAATAAAATATTAATAAAATATGCACGCCCAATGCAAGTGGGTTGGTCAGAGTAAATGTGTATGATCGGAGGTTAGATGGTAATGATAGTTTGCAGACGTATTTTATTTTCCCTATGGATTGTCAGTGCAAATTAGTGTATTATAGAAATGGTTATTGTTCGATTAACAAAAAACAGGTGCCATGGATGGTGAAATATCGACTCGAAGATTCGAATATTTAAAAGGGTATAACATATTATAAAATGAAGAGATATCTGAAGTATTCTACAAGTGAAATGCCAGAAGATTCGCAGTTGAGACCCTTATCTATAGTTTGTCTTATCTACAAAATATACGAAGGCAAATGTTGATGTCTGGCATTGGGCTCTAACCGAAGTTCTTCCGATTCTATCACGGACTAAGTCAGTTGGTTTACCGGAGCTGCAGAGAGATTTGTTGTTAGGAGGCTTCGAGGAAAGTGATTCAATTATTGATGAGCGTAGAGGTCGTCTCAGCTTATCCGAGATTGATGTACGTAGAGATGGTGATAGTGCTAGTGATATCGATCCTAATCTGTCGATTTCGAAGGTCGGTGCTGCTAGAAAAGACGATGTTAATGAGAGATGGCCTGTTGTTATGGATGGTCTAGAATTTTCTGATGTTTTACGAAATGTAATCATGAGTGTAAAGAATAATGACAATATTGTTGTTGATGATAAGGGAAATGTAATAAATAAATAAAAATTTGAGTGATTACATAAATAAAATTAATAAAAATTTTCATTAATCATCATAGTGGTTACATTTACATCAAACCATTCTCTCATTTTTTGTGACATCGCATCTAACCAGCTACTGTCCCCATTGATTAATATAATATAAGGAATTCCTCCTCTAATGGTGAGATCTGGTTGAAATTTAACGAATATGTAGAAGTCTCTCTGGCATCTAACTAGATTTTTTATTAGTTCAATTAGGACTGTCGAGCATTTGATGTCGTCTATGATGTTGTAGACGGCGCCAATTGGGACTGTCAAGCGTTTGATGTCATCTATGACGTTGTAGATGGCGTCTTGATCATAGTCTTTGAAACTCATTCTGCCGGAGAAGTAATTGTATCGATCGAGACTTTTGGCCCAAACAATTTTTTCTGTTCTTGAAGGTCCTTCGAGGTAGGAGAAGATTGGGCAAATGGGCAACTATTATGAATCCTGTTATCAGAAAACGAGGAGAGTTCTTCGTTAGTATGTAAATCGTGTATATTATTATTATGTATCCCTAATTTAATCTAGTCATCTTCACTGTAAACGGAGAGACAACAATTTTGACATAGCTCGTATTTTACAAAATTTTAACTTACGAACAAAATATTATTTTCTAAACAATTTTTTACTTCTTCACTAAGAAAAAGAAATGAATTAAAGAGACTTGTATATAGGGATCTCTTTCGTCTGTAATGATTCCTCGAAAATATTTTTAATTAGAGGTATTGTGTGACGTAATCAGTGAGACATCTTTCTTTACAGAATGCAAAGAATTGTTCTTCTGTTTCTGCTTCTACGAGAATCCTCTGCCAAAATTGACTTGTATATAGGGATCTCTTTCGTCTGTAATGATTCCTCGAAAATATTTTTAATTAGAGGTATTGTGTAACGTAATCAGTGAGACATCTTTCTTTACAAAATGCAAAGAATTGTTCTTCTGTTTCTGCTTCTACAAAAATCCTCTGCCAAAATTCGTGTCTATTTTTCGAGAGACTTTTCCCCTTGGATGAAAATTCTCCATATTCTATGAAATCACCGCCTTTTTGTATATATTGTCAACTCGCTGTTGGAAAATAGGGTTTTTCTATGTTTGGATGGTAGATCCTCCCGTTGATTCCTGTGAGATCAAAAAATCTCTAGTTGGATGTTTGAATTTTTTTTGTGCATTGCACCATGACATAGAGATATGGGTTTCCATTTTCATAGAGCTCTCTTTCGACGAGTATGTAGTATGGTAGACAAGTTAGTTGGAAAAATGATTGCAAGAGATCTAAAAATTGTTCTTTTGGGCAAAAACAGAGGAAAATATTTTTTGCAAATTGTTTGAGGGTCCAAAATCAATGGCTCGAATTTCACTCGAAATCCAAAACGACGTCGTTTTAGGTTTCATTTTTTTTTTTTTCCTTTTTCTTCCTTTTCTTTCTTTTTTTTCTTCTTTTTCCTTTTGAACACAAAGACGAGAGAGAGAAACAAAGGCGAGACAGGGAGGAGAGAAGAGAAGAAGAAAAGAGAGGAAGGAGAAAAGATGGGGAGAAAGACGAGGTAGAGAAGAAGACGGTGATTGCGGAGGAGGAAGATCGACGGTTATCGACGGAGTTGGAGCAAATCATATCTGAATTTTTTTTTGACTGATGATGATTCTGTTCTGAATCTCTTTTTTTTTTATTTTGTTTGGCCGATGATGATCTAATGATAATGATCTGTTGATAATGATGATTTTGATGACATGTTGTTGATGATGATAATGTTTTGATAAAGATGTTGACGTGGATCTGATCTGAAGGGGGAAAACACGACTTTAATTTTTTTTTTTTTTTTCTCTTTCCTGTTCTCTTTTCTTCTTCTTCGCCTTCTTTCTTCTTTCTTTCCCTCTGTGATGATGCTGTGTTGAGTTGAAAAAAGAGGAGGATAGGAAGAAGAAAGGGGTAGAAAGAAGAAAAGAAAGAAAAAAAAAAAAAATTTCAAAACGACGTCATTTTTAAATTTGGAGCAGTCGAGCCATGAAAACGGGACTGATATTTTTTACATAAAAACAATCATTTTACTTTTAAAATTTTACTTTAAAAAAAATAAAAAACCTTACACAGGGCTTTTTTGTTAAACCACAACCCCCGACCCACACTGAACTTCCATTATTAATCTTTTTTTTTTTCTTTTTTTTTTCCCGTACCCTTGCAATGTGATCTCGAGAGCTTTTGTTAATCAGCACTAACAAAATTTGAAGAAAATTGTGAATCTTTTTATTGCATTGGTTTTTTTTATCTAGTACTTGTACTACTAATGCATATATGTACTAATGTAGTGTAAACATTTCAAGTATTTTTTCAACCAATTTTGCTACCGGTTCAATATATAGCAGGACTTTGTTACATTTGTTTTGGGAACACAGCTCAAACTCAAATTTGTTCAATGCAACATAACCTCAAGCATTATATTACTTCAGGTGGACTATATTTTTGTTTTCCCCTTTTGTGTGTAGAAAAAGAGCCACACAAAAAAATTAAATAAATAAAAACAAGTAAAATTTAAAATAAATAAATAAATCAAAAAATTAAATAAATAAAGAGAAACTAACAAGGTACTAGGAGGATGGCAACAGCAAGCAGCTCCACAGTCATTTTAGAGAAGGGACCGCCACTGCAATGGATGAAACTGATTGAAACCTGTTGGAACAAGATTGAAAAACCTGTTGGAAAACCCAATCTTTACAGGTCGATTAAGTTCAGAAGTAACACCTGATTGCTTACCGCAACTCCTGTAAGAATATTCAGAGCATTGTCGTAGTTCCAAACAAGAAAAATTCAGGAAAACAAGGGAGAGAATAATCCGAGTATTACATACACTGAAAGCTGAACCCAAAACATGGGATGAAACCCAAAATAGTTCCTCATAAAAATAAAAATTAAAATAGAAAAGTTTTAAAAGCCCTGTAAGAGTAGGATATATATCGGTCTCTTTTCCAGCCAAAAAAGAAACAAAAAAGGAACAGAAGATGACAGCAATTTCGATGTTTCTTTTACAAACCTGTTTGGAAAACTGGATTCTGGAGATGTATCATCTCCTAATAATAATGATAGCATTTGGCAAAACCATTGAACCAGTAATGTAGATGGCTTTTTCTACAGATCTAAACAATCTCACCAGCAAACATCATGCAGCCTTTAACCATTGTACCCATATCAAAGAAAGAGTTTCAGGCTCAACAGTCAGAAAACAAATCCATCAATTTTTTACCTGCATTGAACACTTGAAAAAACAAACAGGCATTACTAATTTATGCAGCACTGGGTGCTGATTCGGACTTGTCGGATTCCATAGGCTCTGTGGCAGCTGGTGGCACCTCACTGTCGGCAGCTCCGGCATTGTCTTTAGGGCTAGCGGTGGGGTTGGTACTGTCAGCACCTTGGGGAGATGCCAGTGGTGGTGTTTCAGGTGTAGCTGGTTTGGCTGGCTTTGGTTTTGTCATTATCGGCCTGCAAAACCTATTGGAACAAATTCTACTAGTCAATATCATCCTAAGAAGCATGGATACTGACACGTGTAACACCACGAATACACCGACACGTTTTAGATTTGCAAAAAATGTAAAAGACACCACATGGAGGACACAAGAAATATTTGGATAAACTACCAATAGGTCCTAATAGTTAAAACTTAATTCCCATCAAGTCCTATTGAAAATAAATCTTGACAAAATTATTGCTAAAAATAATTTTTTTGTGACAATTTTTTATATATGTTGTTAAAAATTGACAATTAGTAACTTTTTTTTTTGTCATGATTTTTATAAACTGTCTCTAAAACTTATAATTAGTGACCTTTTTTTATAACAAATTTTTTCCATAGGACCTATTAGACAATAAGTCTACTTATTAGGACCTCCACGTAAGTACCCCAAAATATTTTATATATTTATTATGTCTCAAAAACCCAGCTATATATATAAAAAAAATAAAAAACAACATTTATTGTCGCATACAAGGATAACAATTACTATGTCACGTATATATATATATGAATATTTAATTTAAAAATAACTTTTAAACTCTAAAGACAAATTATATATAAATTTATGTTTCATATTTGTCTAAGCGATAAACACATGTTCCCAAATGCCTTAAGCATGTCGGGTATAGAATTTTTTTCTAAAATAGTAGGCCATGTTTTTGTGTGTGTTTGGCGGGTCTTGGGAAGTGTCCAACAAGTGCCATGTCATGTTAGTGTCAGACACGACACACCACCTCAGTGTTTCTTAGATATCATCACAGGCCACTAGCAAGCCATCATTGCACATCCAAGGCTCCATGCATAATTAATATCAAAATGAGTGCATATAAAAAGGATTCCATCCACAGATCCTAAACAATGACAAGATTAGTACAGCTAAAAATTGACATCTAGCTTCACTATTAACTTATACACCAGACAAGGGCATGGCCACATTTAACCAACGAGGGGAAAAAAATAAAACAAGAAATTTTAAAATAATTTCCAGCAGCATCAAACAATGAGACAGTACCTGTCAAGGGCTTCACCCTTCCTTCTAATATCAGCTAACAAGATAACTGGATTCACATATTTGGGCAGTGAGTCCTGCTGCTGCTTTCTCTCCCTCAACCAAGCTTCCGCTTCCACACATTCATTCAAAACCTAACCAAAAATGAAATTAAAATTAGTAGCAATCAATTTGTGAATGCATCCACACGCGCGCGCGCGCGCGTGAGAGTGAGTGAGAGAGAGAGAGAGAGAGCCTGTCTCACACCTTCTGCTTATCTGCTAGGTCGATGTGATCAAATTTAGGATCACTTGACACTGCAGCTTCTCTGTAACTGTTGATACAATAGATAAGATGATCAATCACCGGTGCCCTCTCAGAGTACTCCTTGTACCGCTCCTCAATTGGATCACCTTGCTGCAGATTTTAAATTTCAAGTCAGGTATAAAAATCTAGTAATTGAAGCGAACCACCTGTGCAAATACAACAACAAAAGGCCAACCTTCTTGAGCTCCTCGAGCTTAGCAATGTAAACACCTTTGGTCTCGTCCTCACCATCTTCATACAACCAATCTTCCACCTCCTGGAGTCTGCCAATTATCTCTTCCCTCTCTGAATCGGTAACAAATTCTTCATATTTGTCATTAAGCTGGATTACACAAAGAAACTGCTTAGTTCAAAATATTAAAACTCTTCACAGAATATGATTTATTATGGACCATTATGGTACCTTGTTTCTCATGTCATACACATAGGCCTCAACGGCATTCTTCTTGTCTTTGGTTTCTTCCATAACTCGATCCTGCAAAGCCATTTCGAACTCCTTCTCCACAGCTTTTTGCACATCTGCAGGAGCCATTCCTCCATAAACAAACTCAGATACAGGAATGTTTGTTTTCTTCACCTTTTTCTTTGGAGCCTCAACCTACACAACAAAAAAAACAATGATTTCAAATAAAAGACTAATTATAGTTTACTAACACATCTTGTATCTTGTTCCAACAAGAACTACATCCTCAAAACACAATATAATCAGTCAAGTTTGCATTAAGCCAGTTTAGAGGAGACCATAGACATACTAGCATATTTTGCCAAATAAATGTATCAAGGCGTGCATCATATCAATTTTCTACTTGCATAACACTGATGATTACAAGAACAGCACTCACACAAGTCAACAAAAAAAATAAAAATCATTATTTTCATGCAGAGGGGAGTATATGATTCACTTTCATCCTCCATCCTAGTGTTATCATGGCACCAGCTCGACAAATTTAGCCTAGAAAGGATGGAGATCTTTACATCCAACCTAGGAAGCAAGGATATGGATACGGAAACGGATACGACACGATACGGATACGGCAATACGAAAAAACTTATAAAAGTAGGATACAAGTATGTGTAGGATACGTTTGTAAAAAAAATAATTTAAAATTATTAGTAGTGAAAACATAAGCTCAAAATGGTAGAGAAACTAAACTGTAATTTTATAATGCAAAATACTAATATTCAAGAATTAGGAATTAATTTAAGCCATCCATCTAATTCAAGCCATTACTAGTTTATTTCTTAAATTTCAATAGGTTTTACAAATATTTTGTTTCAATATCAAGTTCAATATGTTTATATCACAACAGTAGTACAATCCACATGAATTTGTCCATGTGCTTTTTCCTTTTATACTAGTAAAAAATGTTGTAAGTTTACTTTACTTATTTATTTATTGATATTTAATTCTACTATTGTCATATTCACTTGTTAATCTTTACTTTCTATTTAGTTATACGGGACATGCATGATACAATAAGAATACACCAATTTGACAAATTCTATTCAAATGTATTGGAAAAATATTATTGCATTTATCCTCATAATTAAGGTATATTATAATACTATGCAGGAAATGCTACAATTCTAATTTTGTAAAACAAGTAATTCGTGACTTGGAGTATCCGATACTTCAAAAATAAGTATTCGATACATCAAAATTAAAGAAAAATTAATTAATAAGTATCCAATACTTTTAATAAGTATCCGATACGATACGAATACATCCCCCTTTTAGAAGTATCCGTGCTTCATAGCATTCGACTAGGGATAAAATCTCTAAATATCATCTTCAGAACAAATTTTATATATAATTAGGCCTCGTTTGGAAACAAGCTATTCTAGTAACTTTTTTTGGCTTTTTTACGAAAAGATGTACAGAAAAGTAAAGAGAGTGATAGTGACAATTTATAGTGACTTTTTAGTTAAAACAGTTACTTCCCAAACGAGGCCTTATAAACCTCACTAATTTATATCTAATCATGTTACTTTTAAGTATTTTATTTCTTTATTCATAAGATAAAGAGTAATTAGCCAACATCTATTTAGAATGCTACAGTAGTATAGAATCACAGCTTCAAGTGCCTTGCAAAAAATTATCTGCAACTTTTTCCAATGACTTGCTAATGAATCACCGATCTGATTCCAAAGCTAATAGTATAACCACAGTTTTGCAATCAAATGTCACTGCATAGATGGACACTGACAGTTATAACAACTTAAAACAATAAATCAGAGCTAACAGTAGGTGACATGTCTAGGTTGTGAATCAAGATATGTATGTGAAGAATAGTTAAGTCTACTTCTAGGAGTGTAGTGATGGATAGGCCAGGTGACACCATACCCCATCCCTCAAGAAGAGGATTTGCAATCAAGGAGTCTTTTAGCAGCTCCAGCATCTATACAAATTTTCTGAGCCCAAATTTGAAAGCAAAGCAACCCAACCCAACCCCAAGTTGGTTACAGAAGGTCAAACTTAAGGCCGGGCAAGTTCAAGATTCTGGCAATAAAAGTATTAATACACAGCTTCCCACTCGATCTCACTACTTACTACCTTTATCCCCAAGTAAAAAGAACCTCATCCAGAGTTATTTTCTCCCATAAGCCAAACTATTTCTCAGTTAATACATAGCATTGCTATGTTCCAACAAAAAACGGGCGGGAACTGGGGGGGAGGTGGTCGAGAAAGAAAGAAAGAAAGAAAAAAGAAAAGAATAGGGAAATAAAAAACTCAAACTGCTACTGGACACCGAAGAACTATGTATGGCCACAAAAAAAAGGTTGGGGAAAATTGGCCATAAGGTGTCACAATAATTTCCAATCAACACAATCAAACTATTAAATGAATAAAAGCTTAAGCAAGAAACAACAAAAACATGCACATCTGCTTACTACTGACCTTGGCATCTGTTTCCATTTGAACAGGATTGTCTCCAGACTCTGGGACACCATTTTCAGCCCCAGGAGCATCAGCTTTAGCATCTTGCATATTCACATCGGTTTCAGAAGCTGAGGGAGCAGCATCACTTGGAGCTTCATCTGTATCCATCTTAGTAGCTTCTTTTGTTGGCTCTTTAACAAGTGGAACGTCGACTTCCTCCTCTTCCAAAAGCTTATGCAAACAAACATCAAAGAAAATCATGAATAGTATAACAATGCTCCATTAAACCGCATAAGCAAATAAATGAAACCATTTGCAGGACTTACTGTCGCTGACTCGACTGATACAATGCCATGCAGATTTAGTCGAGCTTTTAGCTTCAGTTTTGCCCTATCACTCTTCGTGGATTGAAAAGGACCAATCTGTCCACAAACATGCATATCCATGTCAAGAATAATGTCTGAATAGAGCATAAAGTCCTAAACTTAGCCCACTCAAAGAACACTAGTCTAATCAATTACCGTATACGTGCTAATCTTAGCTGGTGCCTGCAGTTCACTGACATCAGCATATTGAACGTCTGTTGTGAAGGTTCCCGATCTATAGAATGTCAATGTCAAAGCCTTGACGCTAGGTATTGGATTCCCTTTTGGGAAAACAGTGCTTTGTTGATTATCTGCGCCTCCATTCTGAGTATCTGGAGCAGCACCTTTCCATGACAAAGCAATTGGAAATGGAAAACTTTCGTTGACCTTAAACAAAGAGACAAATAGTTGTTCATCAAACAATGCCATAGAACATACAGTTCAATTCAATCTAAATAGATAATCAATGTAAAATGAAAAGAAAGCCAATTATAAGTAAAACTTTCTGTACCATCCTCTTTAAAAGAACCAAAATGCCAAAATGTAATGCAAGAACAATAAGGAACAAATTATACACGACAAAAACCAGATATACATAATAGGTAAGAGCTCCTCTTATAGCTAGATATGTATGCATAGTATGAATGAGTTCCATCCATAAGCTTAAAAATAGATAATATTTTTCTGTTATGAAAAAGGTATAAAAGAAAAGAAATCAAAACTTTCATTAGATAAACAATTAAGCACCATGGGCCTCATGCTTGTTGACAAAACAGTGCAGCATAACGTGTTCTGAAACCAAATGTCATGTAACCATGTCCTCCTTTCGGCTCAATCCAAATCCAAACATACTATATGATTTCATCATGATTCTAAACCACATAAAAAGGTACATATAAACGAATTATAAAATGTGGTTTAATTGATCATGCACGTCCACTACAGATTTTCAGGTTCTACAGAGAAACTAAGATAAAAGGGCAGAAGCTTAGTTGCACGAAACGGGAACGGGAGCGGGAGCGGGAGTGGGGCCACTTAGAAGAGTGGTAGGTTGGAAGCGCTTATATATTATTTTTATTTTTAATATTTTTAATTTATTTATATGAACTTTTTTTTATAAAAAAATAAAAAAAATAAAAATAAAAAATAAAAAATTAATTGACATATATATGTCATAAATGAGTTTTAAATTTTTTTACATAATATTTAATTAATTAAATACAACATTAAAAAAAATATTTTTTTAAAAATGAATAGCAAATAAACATTCATTTTAAACATAAAAAATAAATAAACAAATAATTAGTCAGGTGGAATTTAAAAGTAATGGAAATATAATATAATATGTAAGTATATATGTTTTTTTGAGCTAGTCAACACAAGATAATAAATTAATTAGGTGGAATTTATATGTATCTGCGCAATACACAACCAGCAAAACAGATTTCATTATTCAGTATAAATATGGTATTAAAGCACAACTTAAATGAAAAGCTATTAATTTATAATATATATTATATAAAGGAAAATTAATAAATTAAAGTAGACTTTTCAGTCTCTTATTATGAATGAAGAAAAAGATAAGAGAGAGAGAGAGAGAGGAGAGAGAGAGAGAGAGAGAGAGAGAGAGGTCTGGCAGCGATTGAGAAAGAGAGAGAAGGAGGCGAGTTTGCTTTCAACAATCAAAGAAGATGAAGATAAAAGCGCCTGCGAAGCAAATACGTGGAAGAAGCTCCACTTTCGTAGCCCTAATCGCAAGACCAGATCAGGTTTTTCTTTTCCTCATTTCTCTCTCAACAAAAACGCAATTCTTACATGTTTCTCTCTAAGAAGCACAGAATCACATTTCTTAGAAAGAAACGTCACTTGTTTGGGCAATTCATGCTACTGAGGGTAGAAGCGAACTAAACTATTAATTAATTCGCAAGAGACATCTTTTAGAACAATACAAATTTCAGTGCACTAACATGAAAGCATGCCCTCCTTCAGCAAACACGCAGATACCAATATAAATAACTGAATAATGAAAGCCAATATAATATTTGTATCTTTTACCTGGAATTCCCTCACTTTAAATGTGGGGCTGAGGATTGCACACTGCAGGGCGCATCCCTTGGCAACACACTCACTCGCATTCATCGTACGCCTAGGATCCTTGCCAAAGAACTCTGTCAATATCCTGATCAAGGCAGGAACACGAGAGCCAGAACCAACAATCTCAACTGCATGAATGCTCTCAACTGTCAGACCAGATTCTGTAAGAGCTTTCTCCAATGGCTTCTTCACGCGTTCCAAGATTGGAATGCTAATTTGTTCGAACTCTTCTCTCTTGATGAGACCCCTAACATCCTTCTCGTCCATCAAGCACTCTATATTCAAATGTGCCAATGGGTTTGCACTAAGAATTTTTTTCTGCTTTTCACAAGCAGCACGCAGCCGGAGGGAGGCCTTAGCATTTTGGTAAACATCAATCTTATACTCTTCCTTGAACTTAGCAGCAAAATGCTGGAATAGAACTTCATCAAAATCTCTGCCACCTAAAGATCGATCAAATGAATGAGCCAATATCTTGAGTTGGCCTTTCTTGAAGCCAGCAATGCAAACTTGCATACTAGCGTGGCCAATGTCAACAAATGCAACATTTAGTTGATCATTCTCCGGTAGATCTGTCTTATAAATTCCAAATGCCAAAGCAGTTGCAGTGGTTTCATGAAACAATCGGAGAGGATGCAAACCCGCAATTGCAGCTGCATCCAAAACAGCTCTTCTTTGAAGGTCAGTGAAATAAACAGGTATCCCAATACAGCAATCCACAACTGCCGCGTTCAAATTCTTCTCTGCTATGCTCTTCAAATTCGAGAGCACCATTCCCAATACTTGGGTCGGCGTAAATGTCCTCATTTCCCCCAAATACCGAGCGTGAATCAATGGGTATCCATCAGGACCTTCGGTGACTGCAAAAGGCAACATCTTTATATCCCGTTGCAGCTCAGGATCTGAAAACTGACGGCCAATCAGCCGCTTTACCTGAGAAATTGTATTTTTCGGATTCATCATACTTGATGCAGCCCCAGCTGTTCCGAGGAACCGCTGTTTGTCACCAAAGCATACAATAGCCGGAGTCTCACGCTTTGACTCATCGTTGAGTACAACGTCAATTCCCCTTTGCCTTGCAACGGCAACAACACCACTCTCGTTCCCAAAATCAAAACCAACCACACTCATTTTCGAATAAAAGTTCTGTTTTTACGCACACAATTACTCTATCCTCAACAGAATAGGTAACAACCTGAACATAAACAAATTAAAACCCATTAATCATCATATCAGCCCGGTTACAAAAAGATCTCAGTTACCAAATTTAACAGAGTTACATAACTACGTTATTTTTTAAGAATAATGACTAATCAGGCTTGATTCCCATAAAATAAATCACATCTAAACCTTAATTAATCGAAATCACGCTCAATGTACTAATAAATTGTCTAGGAAAAAAGTTAAAAGTTGCGTTTCAATCACGTAGCTTTTTCATTGCTATCAACACAATGTTAACAAATCCAACGAACCAAAATGGCTTCAACATCAACAATCAAACCAACAAAACACAGATAAACATCAAAAACTCATACATTACAACCCTAAATTGTTGAATCTAAATGAATAAAACTAAGATTGTCGAACCAATTGAACAGTGAACCTCGCGGCAATCATCGATGAGAGCATGCGAATCTAGAGAGATAAATCTACAGATCTGGAAGTTGAAGAGAGAGAATGAGTTTAGGGTTTGAGAGATCGTACCTGTGGAGATTGCGGCGGTGGATCGGGTACGCCGCGGCGTAGGAGATGATGTGGTGGAATGCCGAAGCAGGTATTCTCCTCTCGCTGGGAACGGAACAGGTGATATGAAGAGAGAGACAGAGAGAGAGGTGTTTAAAATTGGTGAGATGTGAGAAATGGGGTTTGTGCGGAAATTTTGATAATTTATAGTATTTATTATTTATTTTAATTGGGAAGTGGTGGTCTGGTCGGTCAAGGTGAGTCTGGAGATATTGCTGCTTCTAGAAAGATCTAAAGGCGGAATCGTGTAGTTGTGTAATGTGGACCGTTGAATATATTTTGGGCCGGGCCTTTTAGTTTAATTCATAGTGTGGACTTATGGCCTCTATTTGGCCCATCACCTGATAGAGAGCATCTTTATGTTTGTTATTTTTAGGAGAAATGACTGGAAAATTCTATTAGAATTAGAAAGAGGGATATATCGATGAGTCTTCTTGGTTTTTTGATGCACTAAATATTTTTATTTGTTTTCATAATGGAAGAAATTATAAATATATTTCTTGAAATTTGTTTAAAGTATTATTGATTTTTTTGACTTTTGAAGGTTAGTTACGTAATTTAAAGCATGTCAGCAAGGATCAATAAATCTTTACAGAATTTTAATAGTTAACCAATTATCAAGCAATTGTGTTGTAGTTCTCTTCAACCTCAATGAAGAGGACTTTTACTGGTGGCTTTTTAGGAGAAACTTATAAATAATCACATATACAAAATAGTTCAAGAAATTAAACAAGAACTTAAACAAGAACTTACAATGTAGTGACCCAACCTTGAAAAAGGTCTACAGCAACGACTATTGGAAACTACTCCCAGGAAATAAAGTACAGTACAGGAATTGAAATGCTGGAAAGGAAAAACAAAGTAAATAAACTGATTTTTGGATTTTAGTCCAGATCATTTACAATGTAGCCATGAATGGCTATTTATAAGCAAATATTTGTAAGAAAAAAACTTCCAGCAATAACCACTTAGAACTACCCACTCTTCTATCTTTATTCCTACTATGCCACATATCCCTCCATGTCTTCATAACTTCCTTTAACCTCCAATTCATGCTTCATGTTTTTCACTTTGTCCTCCATGTGTTTTCCACATTATGCTCTATAATCCTCCACATTCTTCATTATCTTTTTACATATGTTTAATGATTCATAACTTCTCGTAACTTCCAAATGAGTATGAGAGTGCCATATGTCCTGCAATTTATCAATAATAATAATAATAATTATAGATTTATGGTGTCAACATTACCCCTCGCAACTCTTTCAGAATAAGGAACCTCGAATTTATGAAGAGTTATACATCAATCTAGACCATACTTGGCAATTAATTAATGTATTCGAAGAGAGACACACATTGGAAGGTTTTTTTATCATACAACATGATTCAATTTTGTTAAAAAAAGAACCAAAACATTGCTCTGAAGGTGCTCACGGCATATTTTAAGAGTATTAAAAGCGTCGAACGCATAATAACTAACTGCTTAGAGAGTTTATAAGGCTTCAAAACATAATTAAAATAAGTTCAAATGCTTCAAATTTTAATGTGTGTGTTTGAAATTGGATAACTTTGCATGTGTTTGAAATGGTAAATTCTAAAATGCCACTAATTTGATTTAGTCACAATGCATGCTACTGTTATTTTCTTCGAACCATTAGTAACAGTTGGCCATTCTATGCTTTACTTCGAGACTATGCATCATGGGACTATGGAAATTTCAAGACCTTCAAAGTATGATTCTTCAGACCTTAACCATATATTTTCACTTCCGATTGTACTACTTCGAATTGCTTCAAAGTGACAAATTTAAAATGTTTTGCAGAGTTTTGAATTAACTTCTAACTAAATATATGGACCTTCGAAGTGTTTTTGATGAAGCTTCAAGCCACCTTCGAACTACATATATGGAACTTTGATATGTTTTCGAGTTTTGAATTACATTCGAACCAAATATATGAACCTTCGAAGTGCTTTTGAGGAAGTTTTGACATACCCTCGAACTAAATATATGGCACTTTGAAGTGTTTTTGAGTTTCGAATTACCTTTGAACCAAATATATGGACCTTCAAAGTGCTATTGAAGGAGCTTCGACCTACCTTCGAACTAAATATATGGCACTTTGAAGTGTTTTCGAGTTTCGAATTACCTTCAAACCAAATATATAGACCTTCGAAGTGCTTTGACATACCTTCGAAGTGCTTTGGCCACTCTTAACTTAGTTTTACCTTTCAAAAGGTTAATTTGTTCTTTAGTGCATCAAACTCATTAGAACAATGCTTAAAGATGATTGTTTTATTAGCCATTTCATAAAAATTAAATTTTGATGCGGCCCACAAATCCAAAATAGATTTTGAACACCGAAAGTCATGGCATAATATAGCCTTGAAAGTTCAAATATTTTGACATTTTCAACAATGTCAAATATTTAAAATCCGTCAATAGTGGGTTGATCATCATCTTTAATCACTTTTGGTCTAAGAACATGTTCTTTGGCCAAACAACTTTCATCATTCATTGACAAATGGGGCTTCTTTTTTATTTTATTTTAGCCATTAATGGCTTATGAAAGTTCTCTATATGAGTTTCATCATTTCTTGGCCTAATTGGTTGTGCCATTTTAGCCATTAATGTCTTGAGAAATTCCTTCATAGGCAAATTATTTTCATGATTTGACTTTATAAGAATGGGTTTTTCAACCCCCCAAGTCTTATATGGAACATTGTTTTTAACCATGTTTGACTCAACAACATACTTTTTAGCCATGTTATTTTCATAACTTGGCTCTTTAAAAATGGGTTTTTGAACCCCCCCCAAGCCATTGATGAAATTATTTCTTCCCTAGTTTTAGTCATAAAAGACTTAAAAAACATTTTGTAAAACCTCACAAAATTTAGTCATTAAAGACTTGACATTGAGCGTTGATATCTCATATCTCTATTGGTAAATTTCCACGCCAAGTTGATGAATTACTCCAATTAAATGGTGTATATTTTTTTTTCTACCAAATAATATGGTAATGAAAAAACAACTTGGAAATTTTATTCATCAAGAAAACATATCTCTTCTTGAAGATCCAAAATTTTTCTTTCACACCAATATATTTAATTTTGACAAGTTTGAATAACAAAATTCAATTCATTTGTCATTTCTTCTTTTATGCCTTCTTTAAGGCGCTCATTTTCTCCTTGTCATCTATGTCTAGCCATTATAATAGTCCCACCGGGCATGCCAAAAAATATATGTTGTTTTTTTTTGCTTTCGAAGGTTAATTGCGTAATTTAAAGCATGTCATCAAATATCAATAAGTCCTTACAAAATTTTAATTGTCAACCAATTATCAGACGATTATGTTGTAGTTATTTCAACCTCAATGAATAGCACTTTTACTGGTGGCTTTTTAGGAGAAACTTATAAATTATCACAAATACAAAATAGTTCAAAAAACTGAATCTAATTGAGTAAATAATAACTTACAATGAAGTGACCTAGCCTTGAAAAAGGTTTACAGCAGCAACTATTGGAAACTACTCCTAGGAAATAAAGTGCAGTACAAGAATTGAAGTGCTGGAAATGTAAAGAACTGGAAAGGAAAAACGAAGTAAATAAACTGGTTTCTGAACCTAAGTCTGGGTCCTTTACAATATAGCATGAATGGCTATTTATAAGCAAATATTTATAGGAAAAAAATTCCAATAATAACTACCCAATAATCACCTAAAACTACCCACTCTTCTATCTTTATTCCCACAATGTCACATATCCCTCCATGTCTTTATAACTTCCTTTAACCTCAAATTCATGCTTCATATTCTTCACTTTGTCTTCCATATTCTTCCACATTATGCTTCATGATCCTCCACATTCTCCGTAATCTTTTCACATATGTTTAATGATTCGTAACTTCTCATAACTTCCAAATGAATAGGAAAGTGCCATGTGTCTTGCAATTTATCAATAATAATAATAATTACAGATTTATGATGCCAACAACTATAGATTATCTTATGTGATTTGAAAAATTATAAATACTCTTTTGTTCGAATTTTTTATCTAACAAAATTAATTAAAAAAATAAAATTCATAATTATTCTCTTATACAATAATAAAAGAAAAAATATTGAGAGCTCTAATATCTCTAATTAGTGTGCGGGTCCCTTATAATGTGATATTTTGGCCTTGATTTTTTTTTATTTTTTATTTTCCACATCATTAGTATTTTTTTAGGGCTTCCAAATTAGAGGGATGTATCATTTCTAATAATAAAATTACTTAAATTATTAATTGAAACATATTTCTAATATCCTTAAAAACTGTTTATTAACTTGACGATTTATTAATAAAATGGGTAATTTGTTATGAAATAGGTGAAATATAATTTTCAGAATCATAGGGAGCGATTTGTATTTTAATCAAATCTCATAAGGTGTATTTATAGTATACCCTTCATAATATTTTTATTTTATTTTTTTAATAGTATTTTTATTAAAAAAAAACTGTCATTAATTTTTATTTTTTAGTAACAGTTAAAAAATTCATAACTGAAAAATTTCATCACTTTTTAGAGACAAATTTTAAAAAAATTATATTAATATTTTTTGCTAACAATTTACAATTTTAAAAAATCATTAAAAAAAAAGTTATTAATTATCAATTTTTAACGATAAATTCATAAAATCATCAATATATTTTTTTTAGTGACACTTTTGACAAAATCAAATTTCAACAACGAATTAATAAAACTATTTAATTTATTTAAACACTTGTGAGACCTAATGATACACATATCTTATACTAGTACATAGGCCTATTTTGAAAAATAGGTTAAAAGTTTTTTTTTTTTTTTTTACTTTTTTTTGAAAAATATGCAAAAAAATGAGAGAAATATCAGGATTCACATTTTAGAAAATTGAAAATTTTTGTTTTTTTTTTATTTTTACTGAATTTTTTAATATTTAATCAATTTTTAAAATTTTTAGATATACTTAGGCTTCGTTTGAGAATATGATATTTTAATAACTTTTTGACTTTTTGACTAAAATATGAGGAAAAAATTAGTATGTTTTGAATAATTTTTTAATTTTTTACCAAAAGATGTGCAAAAAGTAGGGAGAAAATGGAATCTTTGATTTTTTGGTATAGCTTACAGACTTTTTGATCTTTTTAATAATTTTTTTACTTTTAAGTTAAAACTATAACATGCCAAACGAGGCCTTAATATAAATATACTTAAAAAGTAGGGGTTTTTTTTAAGGTCACTGGTATTAAGATTTTATAACATAAAGGACACTCAATATTTTCATAATATCTAAGATCCCTTAACATCGATCCAAAGAAAATTCGATTCAGAGAATTTCTCTGAACAAATCATAGAGAAAATTCCAAATTTCTCTGGACAACAATGAGGGCTAGTGCTCTACTTTAGAGAAATTTGGGTTGGTTCAGAGAAATTCTCTGAGTTGAACTCAATTTTCTCTGGGTTGGTCTAGAGAAATTATCTGGTTTTGACTGAATTTTCTCTGGGTTGGTTCAGAGAAATTCTTTGGTTTGGACTGAATTTTCTCTAGGTTGGTCCAGAGAAATTCTCTGGTTTGGTCCAAAGAAATTCTCTAGTTTGGATTGAAATTTCTTTGGATTGATTTGAGGGACCTTAGACATTCTTTCATTGACATTTCATCAAACACCTTATTTGCTAAATTCATGTCTCCAGCTCTGTGCATATTTTGCATATTTTAAAAACAAGCTTGTGCAGAATCAGAATCAACTATTTTCTTTGATGAAATATGATCATTTGTTCAAATTTGGAAAAGAATAGAGCAAAATCATTTTGAGGGTAAGAAATCCATGAATTGAAAGCAACATTCACAATCTGGAAAGATGTGAATTGTGTGTAACTCATTCATAGCATATTTATTACATTGAAGACATATGGAATTTAATTGAAGACACTTGATCATTTTTCCTTCTGAAACTCTAAAGACTATAATTGTCCTTAATGTAGTTAGGGAAGCTTACAAAACTACTACGTGTGTGACACCCTAATTGTTTAATTAAATACCCCACACACACACACACACACATATATATATATATATATATATATATATGATTATGGTTATATGTAAAGAAATAACTAAATAAATAAATAGGTTAAATAAACAAATATAATAAACGTAGTAAGAAATAAATATAAAAGTAATATCAGACTAATAATAATAATGATAAGATATAGCAAATCTGTGAGTTAATAATAATATCAGATTGTATCTGATTTCCTAATCCAAATAATAATGAACGTGTACTGCTGGACAAATAAACCTTAGTCACTTGGGCTCTTGGGGGAGTGAGTCACCCAATTAGGATCATTATGTCATTACTAGGTTTTGTGTATATATAAAAGGGGTGGGTCTGTGAAGCCATTAGGACAGAGGGAAAAGAAAACGAAAAATAGAAAAGCAAGGGAGCAGCCGTGAGAAATTAGCAAAAATAAAAAGAAAAGGCTAAGGGTCAATATTAATGTGACTTACATTATACCTTAAGTAGCCATAATATATTTTATGTATGTTTTGAATTACCATAATTTATTTTATACAAGTTATATTTTATAACTTATATTTATATTTTCTGAATTCCATTACTTATAAAGAAATTCATGGATATGTTTGTTTAAATTTTAGAAATTATTTAATAATGATTTTGTAAATAATTATTTTTGTAAGTACCACCACGGGAGTCCCATGCATTGGGGGATTTAAATAACCATTGGCTTTTATTTGACCACTTTGTGGTCCTCTATTTGGCCACCTTGTGGTTCTCTGTTTGTCATGGATCCACTGACCTCTGTTCTAACTGTCATTCCAGTGACCTCTGTTCTGATCTATTCTGTACTATGGTTATGGTTATTTATTTACATAATTTATGTATTTCAGTTTCTGTCACTTTAAATCATTCGTTTATTCAAATTAAATTATGTTACTATTTTAGCTTAAATAACTATCCATGGTTATTTTGCATTCCCTATACTATTGGCATTACATTTCTTATTCTGCTGTGTGCTTATAGTTGTTACCCTTTCAGGTGACGAGATGTAAGGAAGACCCATAACCTCACGTAGTGGAACCCGCACAAGAATTTGATACTGAACCATTATAATGCAAGCTGTTTTTTTTTTTTGGCTCCATTTTGTTTTTACTCAGGGTCAGTTATTGAATAATAAAATAATAAAAGCCTTGCAGATGTTTTTTTTTTCTCTTATTAAAATAGTAGAATGAAGTAAATTTCCTGTTTAATTACTTTTTATTTCCATTTGCCTCCGTCTGCACCATTTAATTTGTTAAGCTTATAATTATTTAGTAAGTTACGATTCCAGTCCTAAGCCCTGGGTTTGGGTCGTGACAAAAGTGGTATCAAAGTAATGATTTTAAAAAGATAAATATTTACCTGCGACATTAGTCATTTCTGTAAAATCTCATGTTTATTCTGGTGATGTAGGAATTCTCAAGATTAACCTTGATGAGGCATTTTGGGAGGAGCTTAGGGCTATTAATTTGGAAGATATTTTAGCAGAGCACCCAGCCCCCGCCTCACCGGAAGGATGGGAAAGATTCGGATGATATCGTTAGGAGACTACACCCAGGCATTGCCCAATTGATGGGTCGACCAATATATATACAGACCGATCCTACTGATGTCTCATACTTACTATGGAGGCAGAGCCGTGCCTATACGCGCGGACGCTTTCTCGGATCTACTCGTGTCCTTAGCATTGCTCTAGGATATGATCGTCCGCACTAAATCGTTGGTCCTTTGCCCCTATATTTTGTGGCAAAAAAGGGAAATGCGTACCCCGAGAACTATATTTTTACCACTGTCCCAAACCCGCTGGAGATTATTAATGTTCAAAATGTTGACTTTAGTAATGACTTGTCATGTATCGAGACACCCGGCTAGATTGTTGATCGAGCGTTTTTGGGATACATACAGTTCGTCTCCATTTTTACAGTCCAGGTAGTGTGGATGTGTTTTGGTGTGGTCCAGTTAGGATAGAAATTTGAGCTTTTCATGCAACACTACTTTCCGTGGTTGTTTGACCCATTTGATCCACCATTCTAGATTTGGTAGAAGATTTTTTTTTTGTAAGCTAACCATGATCAGTTCTGATCATTTTTTTTGTTTTTTGTTTTTTTGTTATACCATAGGAATGAGACACTAACATATTTTGACTTTTGAACAAGGATATAATATTAATTATAAAAATAGTAAAGTCGGTATTTTATATATATTGCGCTATATATGTTTATATATATGCTGCGTTATGAATGTAATGCATCGTTTATTACTTTGTAGAGTGGCCAATAATGGTAACGGAAGCGAGTCATTAGTCAGTGACACTGAATAGATGGAAAGAATCATGGAAAGAACGATTACTAGCTTTTTGTAAGCCTTGCAGACTAACATCAACAATGGGATACTGGAACGGCGAGAAGAGCCGGTTATTATAAAATAGTTATAGGATCTGAAACCCATTACATTTACCGACGGTCCAGACTTGATGGTAGCGGATGCTTGGGTTAAAGACATGGAAAAGATTTTTCGCGCCTTACCCTGCACCAAAAGATAAAAGGTAACTTTAGCCACTTTCACTTTCAAGGATAATGCACAGGAATGGTGGCTTCTCGCCCTAGAGAAAGAAGAAATCGTGACTTGGACAAGATTTTTGGAATTATTTTATGAAAAATACTTCCCAAATTCACTGCGGGAACAAAAGGTATCGAAATTCATACATCTAAAGCAAGGAACCATGACGGTGGCCGAATACGAGAGCAAGTTCACACAACTTGCTAGGTTTGCGACATATGTCATCCCCGCCGAAGCTCAAAAAACAAGAAGGTTCGAAGCAGGATTGGATGTTGAAATCAAAGATAGGCTTAAGGTTTTGAAATTGCCAACTTATGCAGGAGTGGTAGGCTGAGTGTACATTGCAGAAAATGGGATTAAAGCCTCGCGTTCCAGGGAACCAAGCCAAAAGAAGCGATTCTGGGAAAGAAACAACAGCAGATCCGGTGTTGCGCTTCCAAAGAGGGTGAATACGGGCACAACCAGTTCAGGTAATCAAGGTCCTACTAACCTTCAATGTGGCACTATTCCAACTTGTCCTACGTGTGGAATGGCTCATTGGGGACAACGTCATCGAGACACGGGAGCATGCTTTAAATACGGTCAAGTTGGCCACTTGTTGAGGGATTGTCTAAAGCTTACTAATCCTACAACCAGCCCTTCTGGCCCAGTCAGAAAACCCATAGGACCTGGAGGAGAGAGGAAGGACCAAAACGCTGAAGAAGGGTTTTTGCCTTGGTACCTGGAAAACTAGAAGTCACCGAAAATGTTGTGTCAGGTACATTTTCTGTCGATGGTCATTTAGCTCATGTTCTCATTAACTCTGGTTCAACTCATTCTTTTGTTGCACCACACTTTGCTGCCAAGTTAGCATCAACACCTGAACCCTTAGGATATATATTGTCTGTGTCTTTTCCTTCTGGTAATTCTGCTTGTAGTACTGATGTGTACAAATCTTGTGATGCATCCCTAAAAAGCAAAACCTTATACGTAGACCTGATTCCCCTTTGCATTGGGAACTTTGATGTAATTTAAAAGATGGATTGGCTGACTACCAACCACACCTTTATTGATTGTAAAACCAAAAAGGTCTCCCTTAGGTTACCGAACCAATCCAAGTTTGTCTTTGATGGGACTGGAGTTTCCAACCCTCCCTATATTGTATCCTCCATGACAGCCTAACGACTTCTAAGAAAGGGTTGTTGTAGTTATATTTTTTATGTGATTGATACACAAAAGGAGGCCCCCACCATTGACGCAATCCCCGTAGTTAGAGAATTCTCCGATGTCTTTCCCAAAGACCTATCTGGTACCCTGGTTGACCGGGAAATTAAATTCACCATTGAAACTTAACCTGGTACCCAACCAGTGTCAAAATCCCCTTACCGCGTGTCAATGACAAAATTGAAAGACCTGAAGACTCAACTCCAAGAACTACTGGACAAAAGGCTTCATTCGACCTAGTACCTCACCCTGAGGAGCTCCAGTGTTGTTCGTGAAGAAAAAGGATGGCACGATGAGGTTATGCATCGATTACCGGGAGCTGAACAAGGTCACCATCAAGAATCGGTACCCTCTACCACGAATAGATGACTTGTTCGATCAACTTCAAGGCGCTCTAGTATTCTCCAAAATTGACTTGCGTTCTGGCTATCATCAACTAAAAGTCAAAACAGAAAGCATCAGAAAGACTGTTTTCAGAACCCGTTACAGGCACTACGAGTTTCTCGTCATACCATTTGGCGTCACAAATGCCCCAACGACCTTTATGGACCTCATGAACTGAATGTTCAAACCATATCTTGATGAGTTCGTCATCGTCTTCATTGACGACATTCTCATATACTCCAAGTCATTGGAAAACCATGAGCAGCACTTGCGAACGGTTCTATAAACACTACGTGATCACAAACTTTATGCCAAGTTGAAGAAATGCGAATTCTGGATCACTAGTGTACACTTCCTCGGTCACATCATTTGCAAAGATGACATCTCGGTTGACCCCTAAAAAGTTGCAGCAATCGTGGATTGGTCGCGGCCTACTTATGTGTAAGAAATTCGAAGTTTCTTGGGTCTAGTTGGCCATTATCGACGTTTCGTGCAAGATTTCTCAAAGTTAGCATCACCCTTGACATAGCTAACTTAAAAAAACACACCCTTTGAATGGACAGGCAAACAATAACGTTGCTTTCAAGAGTTAAAAAGCAGACTTGTGTCAGCTCTTATACTAGCACTCCCCGCGAGAACGGATGGGTTCATAATTTATAGTGATACCTCATATAATGGTTTGAGTTGCGTTCTTATGCAAAACGGAAAGGTCATTGCTTATGCCTCGCGACAACTAAAGACTCACGAGAAGAACTACCCAACTCATGATCTGGAATTGGCTGCGGTGATCTTTGCCCTCGAGATCTGGCGTCATTATCTCTACGGTGCAACTTGCGAAATTTACACTAATCACAAGAGTCTTAAATATCTGTTCACACAGAAGGAACTGAATATGAGGCAACGACGGTGGCCAGAATTTATAAAGGACAACGATGTAGAGATTCATCACCATCCAGGCAAAGCTAACGTTGTGGCAGACGCTATAACAACCCCAACCTCTGATTAACGTTAATCCATGATTAGTTATGCCTAATTAGCAATTGAAGTGAATTCTGCATTGAACTACATGTGTGTGATGCATTGTTTGTGTCTATATCTGTTAAGCGTAGAAATATCTGTTCACATTTTAGTTTCGGTTTGCGAATTGAAAGTCTTATCGGCGTCCGAATCATAAATTGACTTGATTTATGTGCTAGTTAGGATTTATAGAATTTTATGATAGGTTTAATTTAAATTTGATTTTGAATGATTAAATTAGAATAAATGAGGTTAAATTACATTAGTTTGAGTTTATTTCATTATTGTCATTAGTGGGCCACTTTCAAAAATATTGTTTGAGGCTTAATTCATATACTTTGATTCACCACTATTCTCCATCCACAAGACAAAACTGAGAGAGAGGGAGAGGGAGAGTAGGAGAAAAGTTTTGATTCAACAAAAGTTGACTTTGGAAGTTAGAAGAATTTAAGGGAACTTGCAAAATTGAGTTAGCATACTTGGAATTCAAGACTTAAGGTAGGAAATTCATTCTTTTAATTGTGGATTTAAGTTGTTTATGCATGGATTCATGTAAATTGAGCTATAAGATGTGAGAATCAAGCTTAAGGAGTAGGGAAGTAGGTTAATCCATGCATGCATACATGTTTCATAGCATTTTGAAGATTGATTTTCAAGAATTCCTTCATGCATGTGTTGAGTTCACTCTAATTTTGGAAACACAATGAGTTTCATGTTATTTAATAACATTTGATCATGATTTTGAGGCTTGAAGTTTAAATCATTTCATGCATGTCATGTTTTGGGCCACCTACAAAATTTAAGTTGAGTTTTGTGCATAATTGGTTTGTTCTTGGGCCATGATTTCTTGAAATGATTCTTTAAACATGTTGTGTTATGAGTTTTCATGTATTTCCTCAAATTATAGGCCCAAAAAATTAAGTTTGATGCTCTAAAGGTCGAATTTGAGCTTGGTGATCAAATCTGGAAATTTCAGAAATTTGATCCACACTCGAGCGTGGAACTTTACACTCGTGCGTACACTTTGAGTACATGCACTTCCACTCGAGCGTAGAATGCATATACCCAGAAGTTCTTGTGTTTTGCAGTCCGCTCGAGAGGGGAAATCTACGCTCGAGCGATGGTCTGAGTCTCACGCTCGAGTGGGGGTCGAGCGTCCATCGAGCGTGAAAATCATGCATCTAGTACTTTTTCAAAAGTTTACAGTCTACTCGAGCGGGGAAAGTCATGCTCGAGCGGAACTTCATTGTCTGCATGTCCGCTCGAGCGGGGAAAGCCACGCTCGAGCGTAGACCTTATTTTCAGCAAGTTTCAAGAAATGTTTTCCAATGCATTCTTGCATCCTTATTCCATCTTAGGCATTCTTAGGCCACATTTAAGGCTCCATAATGAGGATTAAAGGTTAGAAACACACTAAGAGCCAACGACATAAGTTATATACAATTCGAACGTGTGTTTCAAGTATGTATCTATTATGTGTTATGTAGGTCATGCACAGCGTACCGTTTGACCAATCTACACCGTCTGTCTGTCTCAAGGTCAACTGTGAGTAATAACTTAGTAAAGTTATGTTCAACTATATTTATTTTCTGTGTGATAAGATAAGATCTGTTTTCTGATGTGCTATATTCTGTACAATGACTGATTGTCCAATTTCTGGTATGTAATCGTGACATCCTTAGCATCATGTGATATCTATTGGCTGTTACCCGGTATCGGAGGTTCCATCATGGAACTTAATTTGTCTACACTCTATTACTCGTACCGGAGGCTCCATTATCGGGCTCAGCGTATTTGTTCTCTATTACCCAGATCCGGAGGTTCCTTTATGGAACTGGTTATTCGTAACCTTCACGTGTCTGCATCTGTTCTGTATCTGCTCTGTTAATGCTAATGGATGTATCACGTATACTTAAGCATACCTCATGATTTCTGTATATGATCTGGACAAATTATGAATTTGATACGAAACTGAATTATGATTTTTGAATCTGTACGGACTCATTCATTGAAACCCCTTTACTCTGTTATTGTTTACTGAGCTTTTGCTCACAGTTTATGTTATGTATGTAGGTGAGTCGGCGTGTGATCAGGGCCAGAGTTGACGCCCTTCATTTCTGCTTTTGTCAGCCAACTGTTGTGTCTCCGGGGGAGGTTCCGATCAAAGTCTAGTTACATGGCTGTTTTTGTACTTATGCTAGTCTCTGGCTGTTTTGTGAAGTCGGGTTCTAGGAATTACACTTTTGTAAATGTTTTGTAAATATTGATGTCCTTCGACCGACACGCTTATGTATATATATAAGTTTTGAAATCTTCTGTCCCATGTACGTTATCACAGCTCATTGGACCTTGTCTATTTTGTATAATTGCTTCGACAACCCCTTATTATGTGCTAATTTGTTAAGAGGCCTTTGGTAATCCACGAATTACTGGTCGGTTACGATGATAAACCTACAGAGACGAGTTTGGGTCGTGACAGACGCACTGAGCCAAAAGACAACCAGGAATTTGACATGTACTCTCGTTTCTCGTAAGATCAATGAACTGCTCGCC
The DNA here is from genome assembly GCF_055761805.1 of Camellia sinensis. NCBI lineage: Eukaryota > Viridiplantae > Streptophyta > Magnoliopsida > Ericales > Theaceae > Camellia > Camellia sinensis. The sequence continues at coordinate 22,514,221 of NC_138975.1, read as the reverse complement.
AATATAACTGTGGAACCTACATTAATTGAAGAAATTAAAGAGCGCCAATTTGAAGATAAACTTTTGAAGAAAAAGTACGAGGAGCAAAGGAGTACGTCTAATCCTGATTTCACTATAAGCAATGGGATACTAGAATTTTGGAATCGAATTTGCTACCCGACATTCCGGAACACAAGAAAAAAATATTGGTAGAAGCTCATAGCTCGAGGTTTGCAGTCTACCCTGGCAACACAAAGATATACCATGATCTGAATGAACATTACTGGTGGACAGGAATGAAAAGAGACATAGCAAACCATGTCTCAAAATGTCTGCATTGTCAATGTGTTAAAGCAGAACATCCGAGACCTGTAGAAATGCTGCAACCACTCCCTATTCCTGAATGGAAATGAGAGCACATTACTATGGACTTCGTGGTTGGGCTACCACAGTCATTTTCAAAGAATGATGCAATATGAGTTATAGTAGACCGATTGATGAAGTCAGCGCATTTTCTTCTAATCAAAATCATGTACTCCCTTAATAAGTTTGCCACCTTATACATCAAGGACATTATTCATTTGTATGGCACCCAATTTCAATCGTGTCTGACCGAGACCCTCACTTCGTGTTTCACTTCTGGAACAAATTGCAAAAGGCTTTGGCGACTACACTAAAGTTTAGCACTGCTTATCACCCGCAAACTGATGGACAATCTGAGAGAACAATCCAGACTTTGGAAGATATGTTACATGTCTGAGTGCTAGATCTCAAAGGTAACTGAGATGAACACCTACCTACATTTGGTGGAATTTACCTACAACAACAGCTACCAAGCAAGTGTTGGAATGGCCCTGTACGAAGCATTGTATGGAATGAGATGTCGATTACCTTTGTGTTGGGCGGAAGTCAGAGACAGGAAATTATTAGGCCCCGAGATCCTGCAAATCACAAGCGATAAAATCCAACTCATCAAACAGCAAATTTGCACTGCTTAGAGTCGCCAGAAAAACTATGCAGATACACGAATACGGGAATTGGAATTTCAAGTAAGAGATCGTGTTTTTCTAAAGATCTCACAAACAAGAGGGGTTATCCAATTCGAAAAGCGAGGAAAGTTAAACCCACGATACATTAAGCCATTCAAGATACTAGAAAAGATTGGTCCTATAGTATATCGCCTTGCACTATCACTTGAAATGTCCAATGTCCACAATGTGTTCCACGTTTCGAGTTTCGACAGTACATCTAAGATCCAGAACATGTCGTCGACTATGAGAACTTGGATGTCCAAGAAGACCTCTTTTATGAAGAACAACCAGTACAGATTCTTGATCCTCGTGATCAAGTTCTCCGAAACAAGACCATACCGTTAGTAAAAGTCTTATGGCGAAGAAGCTACGTGGGAAACGAAAAGTTAAATGCGAGCCAAATACCCACACCTCTTCGCAAATTAAGGTACGTCAAGTTTGGGGACAAACTCTATTTAAGATGAGAGAAATGTGACACCCTAATTGTTTAATTAAATACCACATATACATATATATATATATAATTATGGTTATATGTAAAAAAATAACTAAATAAATAAATTGGTTAAATAAACAAATATAATAAACATAATAAGAAATAAATATAAAAGTAATATCAGACTTATAATATTAATGATAAGATATAGCAAATCTGTGAGTCAATAATAATATCTGATTGTATCTGATTTCCTAATCCAAATAATAATGAACGTGTACTGCTGGACAAATGAACCTCAGCCATTTGGGCTCTCAAGGCTTGGGGGGTGAGTTATCCAATTAGGATCATTATGTCATCACCAGGTTCTGTGTGTATATAATATATAAAGGGGATGGGTCTGTGAAGCCATTAGGACGAAGGGAAAAGAAAACGAAAAAAAGAGAAGCAATGGAGTAGCTGTGAGAAGTTAGAAAAAATAAAAATAAAAGGCTAAGGGTCAATATTAATGTGAGTTATATTATACCTTAAGTTACCATAATATATTTTACGTATGTTTTGAATTATTATAATTTATTTTATATAAGTTATGTTTTATAATTTATATTTATATTTTATGAACTACATTACTTAAAATGAAATTCATGGATATGTTTGTTTAAATTTTAGAAATTGTTTGATAATGATTTTGTAAATAATTATTTTCTGTAAGTATCACCATGGGAGTCCCATACCTTGGGGGATTTAAATAACCATTGACTTTTGTTTAACTACTTTGTGGTTATCTATTTGGCCACCTTGTAGTTCTCTGTTTGTCATGGATCCATTGACCTCTGTTCTAATTGTCATTCTAGTGACCTCTGTTCTAATCTGTTCTGTACCGTGGTTATGGTTATTTATTTACATAATTTATGTATTTCATTTTCTGTCACTTTAAATCATTCGTTTATTCAAATTATGTTACTATTTTAACTTAAATAACTATCCATGGTTATTTTGCATTCCCTATATTCTTGGCATAATATTTCTTATTCTGCTGTGTGCTTATAGCTATTACCCTTTTGATGTTGAATCATTAAGGAAAACCCATAACCTCACGTAGTGGAACCCCCACAAGAATTTGATGTTGAACCACTATAATGCAATCTTTTTTTTTTTGCTCCATTTTGTTTTTACTTAGAGTCGGTCACTGAATAATAAAATAATAAAAACCTTATAGATGTATTTTTTTTTCTCTTATTAAAATAGTATAATGAAGTAAATTTTCTCTTTAATTATTTTTTATTTCCATTTGCCTTCGCCTGTGACATTTTATTTGTTAAGCTTAGAATTATTTAGTAAGTTGCGATTGCAGTCCTAAGCCCTGGGGTTGGGTCGTGACAGCATGGAAGCCACACACCATATAACAATGGTGTATGTTTTGATGATGTCATTTCGTGTTTGCATCTTTGGCCACCATGGCTCGTCTTTCTTGTCACCATGGCCCTCGTGCCAGAGCTTTGTTCACCACGATTGGAGTTCGGAGTCACCTCAAACTGATCCATCGGTGGAGTAGTAAAAAGTGCAATATTCACGAACCCTCGCAGCTCAGATCGCAGTGGTTCAGCTTATATCGCAGCATTCCGGTGACTGCATGGTAAAGAGAGAAGCGAAGGTGAAGATCAGAATGCATGGTAAAGAGAGAAGCGAAGGTGAAGATCAGAACGTGCACAAAGAGAGAGGGTTTGGTTTGGATAGAATGAAGATTAGAGAGAGAGAGAGTCAAATTTCTCTGATCTGATATATGAGTGTGAGTTTAGGGACCTTATACATCAAAAAATAATATTGTGAATTTCTTCCATTACTAAAAATAAGAGAAGGACTTTAGACTAATTTTTCCTAAAAAGTATAATATTTGTGAAAAAAATATTTAGAAAATTCACTAAACACAAAAAATACAAAAAAATACGAGAATTTAGTATATTTTTCATATTTTTGTGTATTTATTGATTTTTAAAAATATTTTACTTTTCAGATACATTTAAATAGCTGTATCTAAAAAAAAGTAAAAAAAAAAAACTTAATTTTTTAAAAATATTTACTAAAAAATAAAAAATAAATAAAACTAAACACACGGAATGTAACCCAAAAAAATTTAAAAGCCAAAAAAACTGATCCCTACCCTACCCATGGACTCTGGTCCAGGCTTGACCCGACTTCATGATGGGCAACCCGACAAAAACAGGCTTATATTTGTTCGACCCTCGGTTGAACCGGATCAAAATGGCGGGAAACAACTCACTCTCTGCAAGACGACTTCCATTTTTCTAGGGTTTGCGAAGAACCAACGTTCATGTCGATCCCTCTTCAATCAAATCCTCTCACTCACACCGCCTGAGTACTTTTAGAGAGAGAGAGAGAGAGAGAGAGAGAGAGAGAGAGAACTCTACTGAGACAGATGCCGATCTACAAGATCAGGGGAGTCGATGTCGATTTCCCATTCGAGGCTTACGATTGCCAGATAGTGTACATGGAAAAAGTGATCCAATCTCTTCAAGATGTATGTAATTTTGCCAAGAGCAGCTTTTTCATTTCTAGTATCTCGCATTTTAACACTACTGATCTCATTTCGTTTGCAATGAATATATGGAACAATTATATGTACATTTACAAGGTTTTATTTGTGTTTACCAATCAATTAATTACGCTGGTATGTAATAGAGAACCTATGTAGTATGTTTTTAGGGTAATTCTATTTTCACGCTCAGTGCATACACTTAATGAACACTTCCTCAATACATACATAAAAAAAAATTAAAAAAAACTCAGTACACATCTCTTGATTTCAACAATAATACTCTCATCTTTGATTTCAAAACCCTAACCCACCCCTTCTTCGCCGCCACTCTCAACCCTGCATTGCCACTCTCAGCTCCCTTCCATCCTAGACCTCCAAAGTGGGTGGTTCGGGGCAGGAAGCTTGTGGGAGTTTATGGTTCATAATGGAAGGTGGTTGTAGGTGGAGGGGGAAACAGGCGATGGGAGGGGATGATGGAGGAGAGAGGTGGCAATGGTGATGGGGGATGGTTGCGGTGTTTTAGAATTAGGGTTTTGGTGTAAGAAGATAAGGCTATTATGGTATTTCTATATAAAATTGTATTAAGGAAAATTTCATTCAAGTGTGTGAAACGAGGTGAATTGGTGTGTGGAAATAAAATTACTTGTTTTTAATCATCAATCAGAGAGCCTATTGTTTATACCATTACACGGATCAATATCGAGCTGCATTTCATGTTGGGGACATGATTGTGAAACTTGTCGGTGCTTTGGATTATATTGTTCTCAACCAAATGGATTTGGTTTCTGGGTAATTTAAGTCTGAGCATCTCTACACACACAGAAAGGTACAATTATCAATGGTTCAACCAGCTTGGGTAAGCTTGTTCTAAGTATGAGTAGTAGTTGGCTGTAAAACCCAACTGGGTGTTACTGGGCAACTTCAGGTTACTGTTTTTCATATTGGTTTGGATGGGATTCGAACAAACTTTATTTTTTTTAACATGATAACATCATCCCCAATGAAATTGCTCTGAAGATACTTTGCTGTGCTGTAATTGGGAGTCTCATCTCCATTTTGGTATATACCAATAAATATACCAATCTTTTAACCCTATTGTTATATTCGGAACATTTAAAAAACATTTATCTGTTTGTGATCTTATGGGTACAGCATTATTATTTTTGTAAAGGTTATGGATGTCTGAGATTTATACCAGGAACTATTTTTGGTGATAAATTTCATATATAATCATAATTATCACCGATATTATTCTCTGATTACTTCATGTATGCATGTGATACAACATTTTCAGAGATGTAATGCGTTGTTGGAGAGCCCTACTGGAACTGGGAAAACCTTGTGTCTTCTTTGTGCTACATTGGCTTGGAGGAAGAGTTTGGGAGAATTCTCAACCTGTAGGAGTGAGAAAATAAGTCATAATGTGGGAAAAGAACTTTCTGATGAACCATTGTCGCAGTCTGAATCATTGAATCTACCCACAATACTATACACTTCGCGCACTCACAGCCAACTTCGACAAGTTATTCAAGAGTTGAAGAGAACCAATTACAGGTCAAAGTTGATCATGATATATAGCAAATCATAATTGTATTCTGGATTGACGTATGTTTATATATAAACGTTAGTACTGAGGTTGTTGTATCTTATTTATTAACGTATTAGTTACTCTGTTAATCAATCATAACTGTACTTTGGTTACCCATTATGTTATCAAATTTGAAGCTGGACAGTTGGAGGAGTCTGTGTTTAAGTTCTACTATTTTTTTCTCTGTTATAATTCTTCCTATTGTGCTTTTTATGGGTTGCCTTTTTTTATTCTTTGTGTGTTTCCCCCAAATTTGGAACAATTACAAGAGTTTCCAGGATACCTAGATTTCAAATCTACCTTTCCTGGTGCATTTGCCATCAGATTGCATCCCTGCAAATGGACATGAAGTTAAAATATATTTTTTTAAACATTATTTACACATAAAAATGTATGTTTTTCTTTTGAACTTCAACAATGTGGTACATGATTACCTGATTCCATTGCTGGTTTGTGAAGATATTGTGTGCATGATGATATAGAATCTGTATGATCTTGTAAAACAGTGTTTCAACATTTCGTCAGCTTGAACTTTGAACAAATCTTCCTTAACAGTCGATTTTTCCATCAGGTATCATCCAGTACCAATAAGGCACCTTGGACATTTTTAGCAGAAAATTTAGTGTGCTTGATACAAACATTGACAAATGTTTGTTCAAGAATTAACTGCATGCATATCAATATTGCTGCACATGAATGCATTATATACTTGGCCTAGTTGTTAATTGAATTGGAAGGTGATTGCAGAAACTTCAGATGCCATACCTTTTTGTGATGAACTTGTAATTATTCTGACCAAGAGTTATGGTATTTCTTTAACTGAGTACATAGAGAATTTTCCATGCAAGTAATACCTTTTCTCTTGAAGTTGTTGGTTTGTCACTAACAGTGCTTTGGATAATTATATATAAAAATAAAAAACTGAAATTTGAAATTGCTCAATGTTAGATAACATGCAGGCCCAAAATGGTAGTATTAGGATCTCGTGAGCAATTATGCATTCATGAAGAAGTGAGTTTGCTCCGTGGAAGAACCCAGACAAATGCCTGCCATTCCCTTTGCAAAAAGCGCAAAAAGCGATACTGCCGCCATTTTCCTCGTGTTGCAGGTAATTTTATATGAGTAACACATGGTTGTTTTTTATGATGTATATTCTGTTTGGTTTCTCTCTTTAGCTTCAATGCACAACTTATGAGCTTTTAAAGTAAATATATGTAAGAGGATAGATTGGAGCAGGTAATGAGTTTGTTTAGCTGAATCAAATAACATGATTTCCTGACGCTCACAATAGTGATGGCTTAATATTCTTGAATGCTCTTATGGACTCTTTCTTGTCAATCAGAAGGCTCTTTATGATATGTACTAATCCAATGAAACTTCTGCTTCCTTTTGATATTCAGTGGATCAATTTTTCTGAAAACAGCAAACCTTTCCATTTTTCTTTTGTAGAATTTATGAAGGAAAATCCCGGTCTTGGAGATGAACCTATTGACATAGAGGAGTTGGTCAATATTGGAAAAAGCTGTGGACCGTAAGTTTTTTACATATTGTTCTCTTTTAATATCAAAAAGTTAAATAATAAGTTCATGTTTACTCGTGATTGTCAATGTTCACACTTTTTTGTAGGTGTCCTTATTATGTGTCACGAGAGCTCCACAAGGTTGCTGATATAGTGTTTGCGCCATATAACTACCTTATTGATACTGGGAATAGAAAATCTCTTTCGATTAAGTGGAATAATAGCATATTGATATTTGATGAAGCTCACAACTTGGTAAGTAGAGACGCTAACTTTTGATGTCTCCTGGCCTTGTGAGCTACTTTTTTCCAATAAACACAAATATGATACTATTCGAATATGGAGATACAACAAAATCTAAAAAAGACATGTATGGCCAAGATCATTTGAAAAATTAAATATTTTAAAATGTTTACAAATTCTATATTAAGCTAAGATCCTCAAATCCAATCATTGAACCTAAACTTCCTGAACTCATTTTCCTAAAATTATGGATTTTGTAAACGAAGGCAATGATGCAATGTTAATTTTCTAGAAACCAGCATTAACAGAGCCTCAGTTCCTCTGCCTCGGTTCCTGAAGCAGAGGAGGAAGGCAAGTGTTTTTTACATTCAATTGTTAAGGATTCAAGTGCTTGCTTTGGTATGGAGGAATTCGCTAGGGGCTCAACCAACAAAGAAATGTATCAGAGGAGAAGAGAAGCCCTAAAATTGATGTTGTTTTCTTCTTTGGTTAAGCTTAAATTGGGCTTCAATTTTCAATTTTGCCAATAAGGCCCTTCTGATTTGTAATTTAAATAGAAACCATTACTTTATTTGTTCTGAACCATATCCTCTATATTTGAGCCATATCCTACTTATTTTAAGCCGTATCATCTTGTGTCTGAGCCGTATCTAAAAGTGAAAAAAAAAAGAAAAAAAAGTTGTGTTGGGTTCTTCTTGGACGTATCTGACATGTATTGGGCACATATCCTTATCTCTCACGCATATCCAATACATACGTTGTCTTTTTGGAGTATCTATGCTTATAGTTTTTTTTTTCCCCTGCTCATCTCCTCTCATAATTTCTATGATGTATGTGACAAAAAATTAATTATTCAGTGTAAATCATGCAGGTTTTTAACTTGTATTTAATATATTTTGACTTTAGCTATTGGCAAAAACTAAAATTTCCTTTAAAATCCAGGAAAGCTTATGTGCAGATGCTGCGTCTTTTGACTTGCCTTCATGGATTCTTACAGCGTGCATTTCCGAAGCAAAAAACTGTGTAGACCTTTCTATTGCAAGGAGGGATAATTCAAATGACAAATCATGTAATCCAGATAATTTTGCAATTCTCAGAGGTAAATTAAATTGGTTGACCGAATCAATTATATAGATGTTTCCATTCCTTATCACTACTTTCATAATGTATGTTTTACTGTTCTAATAGTATTACTTTCATGATGTATATTTTACTGTTCTAATAGCATTTATACTAGTTCCTTGGCTGATTCAGAAACCAGCTTGTTTATTTTAGAGCAATAAATCTTGTTTTACTGGAAACTTTATCATATATTTAGTTATATTTTGAGTCATATTTGCTTTATCTATTTCTTTTTTTCATTATATTCATGGGTGATCAATTTTCTGAGTTAAATCATGCATTTCTGGCAGCACTTCTTTTAAAACTTGAGAAGCGGATTGCTGAAGTCCCTATTGAATCCAAAGAATTTGGTTTTACCAAGCCTGGGCCTTACATTTATGAACTACTTGCTGATCTGAACATCACATATAAAACTGCCACAATGCTGATTGGTACAATTGAAGAAGCTGTTATGCTTCTTGAGGAAGGTAAGCTATAAACAGTCACATAGCCTTGACAGTTGTGGTTTCAGCATTCTCCAAGTCAATTGTTATTAATGGTTTTATGTGTGGGACATATAGTTTTGTTACACCAATATAATCAAAATAATGAGTCACTCTTTTTCATATATGTCTTTCTTGTTTATCAATATTTGGATGGACAAATTCATAATTTAGAACATGGATGGTGGTTAATTTTTTTGTTATCTATCCTCTGATCTATTTTGGTTTATTTTGACCTGAATTCCTTTTTCTTTTCTTTAGATGCAAATGTCACTGATAGTGGAGGGCCACACAAGATGAAGAGAACTGTATGCAGGCTGGATAGTATGGGTGACATTCTTAAAATAATTTTCAGAGATGGTGGTAGAGCTCATGCTCAATATTATCGTGTAAGTTTGGATATAATGATGTTTTTAACTAATCGTATAGTTAGGTAGGGCAACTATATTATATGCGTTGTAACTTTATAGCTGGAGTTTTTTCCATGAGATAATTGTCTGACTTGATTTTATTTTTATTTTTTTGTTTCCTAAGCTTCATGTTCAGGAAGTTGAAGCTAGTGCTGCAGCTGCTTTTAAAGGTGATAGGGAGACATATTTCTTCTAAAGTTTGAGTCTTAACTTAATTTGATATACTTGATGTGTATTAAATATTATATTTCTGTGATGTACATATGTATTTATTTATTTTTCTCTTTCTTTTGAATTATCAGTTTGTCACTGATGTTTACAATATGTATGTGACCGTATGCACAGAAAATCATTTATATGGAATAAATTCTCTGGATCTAATAAAAAATTAGGACTATGTTGAAGAATAATAACAAGCAAACTGTCTTCAAACTGAAGGTTCGCTTAATTCACTCTGGCTGCAAGGCATCTGGAATCCTTGGCTCAAGCCTATATGAAATTATGTCATGAAAAGTTGAATTATGTCATTGTGAAGTTTTTCCTTCTTTTTTTTTTTTGAACAATATTGTGAAGTTTTTCCTTTGCGTTGTATTAAAGCAACAAATTCTGGAATGGCCTAGTCTTGTAGACTTGCTCCTCTATGCAATTGAAGACATGCATTCTTGCCCTATACCTCCTTATATATTTTCATTGATTTTCATGCTGCAGGTAAGGCTTCTAGAACACTCAGCTGGTGGTGTTTTAATCCAGGAATTGCCATGGAAGAATTCTCCCAGTTGGGTGTTGGATCCATCATTTTGACATCTGGCACATTATCTCCAATGGATTCATTTGCTCAGGAATTTAAGTTGTAAGTCACTTTAGACAGATTGGTCTTAGTGTTTATTTGGTTGTGTCATGAGCTCCGAAATTGATAAAAAAAAAAAATTCCTTTTTTCTTTGATTGTCATGTCAGAGAATTTCCTGTTCGTTTGGAGAATCCTCATGTTATATCTGCAAATCAGATATGGGCTGGAGTTGTATCAGCTGGTCCATCTAGTTACTCTTTCAACTCCTCATATCGAAGCCGTGATTCTGTAGAGTACAAGCTAGAGCTTGGCAATGCTATTGGTATGTAATTAGGTATTAAGAATGCGGGTTCTATGTAATGATATACATGTATGACAAACTATCTCTTGGTAAATGATTTGAATACCTTGTACATGGATAGTTTTGGGGTTTGATGGTTTAGGAAGAATATTGCTTTTTTAAAACCTGACTTGTTTTCCTGATGGAGGAAAATTTTGGCTTTTCATTGCACTTAACTGAAGATGTTTACATTTTTTACAAGGAAAATTGCAAATGAAGCTTTGTTTAAATCAATCTTCCTTCTGAAGTCAGTAGCCTCATTAGTATGATAATTATTTCATGAAGTTTTTGTTCCGTGGTTTTGATGCTTCAGTCAATTTTGCTCGAATTGTACCGGATGGCTTGCTAGTATTTTTTCCATCTTACTACCTTCTGGATCAATGTATTGGGTGTTGGAAGAATACGGTAAGGGTTCTAGCACAAGTAGTGAAGATTTGTGATCTGTTTGCATTTTATCTTGATGAACTATCCTTCTTACTCTCTAGATTCATACAAACTCAACAATTTCCAGCACAATCTGGGAGAGAATCTGCAAACATAAGCAAGCTGTTGTAGAACCAAGACAATCATCACTTTTCCTTTTGTCAATTGACGTAAGGAAATTAATCTACGTACTTGGTCAACATTTCTTCAAATTTCCCTTATATACTGCCTTCACCTCAGATATTTCTTATGAATTCATTTTTGGGCAGGACTACATGATTAAGTTGAAGGACTCCACAGCTTCTGGTGCAGTATTTTTTGCGGTTTGTCGTGGCAAGGTGTGGCTTCATTTTGAAATTTAAGCAACATCTTGTGTTGTGGTAAACTTGTTTGTTCTTCTGTTGCACTATAAAATTGTGTAATTGCTTTGGAAGCATTTGAAGAGCTCTTATAAGGCCTTTGGAAGCTTCCAATAAATGTGCACATGATGTGTTAAACAACAGCTATGAATGAACTCAGACAACACTTTTGTCAATTTGTCATCCTTGATGCTATGCTATTACATCATCTTAACAGATGGTTAGTGTTATGATGGTAACTAGAGATGCATGAAATAATCAGGACTCTTTACTTCATTCTACAAGTGGCTTATAATTGAAAAGCCCAACCAATACTTCTCTTTAAAACCCAGGTATTAAGGAGAGGGAAACTGGAGCCTTATAACCAACACAGATGGGGCAACTCGAGGCGATGTGGGCCACATTCCAACACACGCTCCTGGACCACAATATACAGTAGCTAGACAAAAGGCACACAATCACAGGCCTAACCAAGCTCTGATACCAAATTGAAAAGCCCAGTCCACACTTCTCCTTAAAATCCAGGTATTAATGAGAGGGAATCTGGAGCCTTATAACCAACACAGGTGGGGCAACTCGAGGCGATGTGAGACACATTCCAACACACTCCCCTGGACCACAACATACAGTAGCTGGACAAAAGGCACACTAATCACAGGCCCAACAAAGCTTTGATACCAAATTGAAAAGTCCAGTCTACACTTCTCCTTAAAACCCAGGTATTAAGGAGAGGGAATCTGGAGCCTTATAATCAGCATAGATGGAGCAACTCTAGGCGATATAGGACACATTCCAATACTTATCAACTTGAATAGATCAAATTATTGGATTTAAAACTGCAATTTTTCCATAGTTTCCGTATATTTTTGTTGTATTGATTTCTGGATTTTAATATGAATTCAAATTCTTACCATCATGAATCAATTTGTGATTCAAATCTTAGGAAACTGAACAGTTGCAGGGAAGGTGCTCGATATGTTCATAGTACAACGTGGAATTTTGAATTTGTTTCGTGGATCCCATTGTTGGGCATAATTTTGTGTGCTGTCCTTGAAGCTGTGTAAATGACTCTCATCTCATTTATCATGTCTCGAATTATAAATTGGCTAGTCTGCTTCCTATACATGTCTCTTGCAATGAGGACTCATGTTGATGACAGCTCCCCGGCTAAGTAGATAACCTCAAACATTGTAGATGCTGATTGCACAATGTGACTCTTTTCATGCATGTCTCTCACATAATGTTTCCCTAAGGTCAAGTGAACATGCTTGGAACAGTTTCAAAATAGATAGTGCTAGTAGTTATGTCTTGTATTGTTGTACATAGGCACCATAACTTGGGTTTCTTTCTGTTAAATTGATCTTCTTGTATTCCTCAACTTCCACTACACCCAAATATATGCCATTGATGCTGCATTAATTACCTACTTACCAGTAGTAAGTTTCAGCAGTAAGAAATGATGGCATGTGTAAATCTTAGATACCATTGTTCTTGTATTTTGTGGTGCCAAAATGAATTTAAGTAGTCATTGAAGAAATGTTTCCTCAGTGTCAAAGGTTGCATTTCCATTGATGTCGCACATGGTGGGGGTGTTTATATTGGTAATTGATGACATGTTTGGGATCTTACAAAACAAAAAAATTAACATTTCTGAAATTCTAGTTAAATGGTACTGGAATCTAGTAACCATTTTTTTTGGGGGGTGCTACCCTTTTAATGATGATACTTGTGAAGACCGAAGTTTGTTGCTACTTCTCATGTCTGCAGTAGACAATCTTTCCAAAGTCCCATTTTTGTACCATGCTTAATAGCCTTTGTTTTATTAGGTAAGTGAAGGTTTAGATTTTGCAGACCATGCTGGGAGAGCTGTGGTGATAACTGGTATGCCGTTTGCCATGAGGACTGATCCAAAGGTTTGATAATCTTCTTGTCTGTTTTCTCTTGGTTATTGTTGTCCATGATGTGAGTTTTAATTGTATCAACTTTCCGAGATATATTTGGCAATTGGCATTAGTAAAACAAACTTTGGAATCTAGTGTTATCTTTCAAGGCATCTGGTTTCTTTATCCCTGACATGCCATAGTGGAACTATACCCAACTTTTTGAGTTGCAGTTCCTTTAAGCTGAATTGACAATGTTCAAGAATAGAAGTATATGATGCTTTCTCTGTGCCAGGGCCTTGGTTATCTCTGTGCCAGGGCTTGGTTTGAGAGTTTCTCTATTCAGTCCACATCACCTGCTATAATTTTGTCATGTCATAACTGTTATCATTATATCCATATATTTTCTTCAGGTTAACTTTGCTATGGAACAGAACACAAACATGCAAATATGGCTGTCTAGATTGTTCTTCTTTTGGTATGCTTTCTGCTGGAAATTTGTGTTAATGTATATAATATGATAGTGGTGTTGGTGGTAGATAATGACATGTATATAATATGATAGTGGTAGATAGTGGTAATATATAATATGTAAGTGGCATATAATGGGTTATAATGATGTTTGTAATATCTCCTATATAAGGAGTGTCATTTGGTCTTGTAAGATAAGAAGTTTTGAATATAACAGAAATATATTCCTTCTTCCTCATATTTTCGGAGTTTTTCTTCCTCATATTTTCTAAGTTGGTATCAGAGCAACAAAAAACACAGCAGCCCTAAAACCGTCATAGCCATGTCGGAAGTCACGTCCGAAACCACTTCAACCCCTGCCGCTGCCATTCCGGTGAAAACGTCCAACTCTCACTCTATCCAAATCACCACCATCCGCCTAAATGGTGATAATTTTCTCCGCTGGTCACAATCTGTCCGGATGTATATCCGTGGGCAAGGAAAGATCGGTTACATCACTGGTGACAAGAAGGCTCCTGCTGTTAATGATCCGCTGTCCGACAGTTGGGACGCTGAAAATTCTATGGTTATGACATGGTTGTTGGTCAATTCCATGGAGGAGGATATAAGCTCTAATTACATGTGCTATACTACTGCACAAGAATTGTGGGATAATGTTAGTCAGATGTATTCTGACCTAGGAAATCAATCTCAAGTCTTCGAATTAACTTTGAAGTTGGGAGAGATTCGTCAAGGAGATGATTCTGTCACCAAATATTTCAATTCGTTGAAAAGGTTGTGGCAGGATCTTGACATCTTCAACACATACGAATGGAAATCGGTTGACGACTGCAACCACCACAAGAAAACTGTGGAAGACAGCCGTATTTACAAGTTTCTTGCCGGCCTCAACATCGAGTTCGATGAAGTGCGAGGAAGAATTATTGGCAGACCTCCTCTCCCATCCATTGGCGAAGTATTTGCCGAAGTCAGAAGGGAAGAGAGCCGAAGGAGCGTCATGCTTAAGAAAAAAGGTACTGGTGAATCAATTGAAATTTCTGCTTTAATTAGCGATGTTGCGGCCAACAAGGCTGCAAATTACCAGCGCAGGTTTGATGATAAGCCACGGGTCTGGTGTGATTTTTGCAACAAGCCTCGCCATACACGCGAAACGTGTTGGAAGATCCATGGCAAACCTGTCAACTGGAAAAGCAGCAAACAAGGAGAGAAGAATCGTGGCTTTCCTACCGCTAATGAAGCCGATTCAGGTCCCTTCAACAAAGAGCAGATTGATCAACTCTTAAAGCTGATAAAATCCAACTCCTCAGCCGGTACTCCTAGTGTTTTGTTGGCACAAACAGGTAGAAATCCTAAAGCTTTCTCTTGCCTAAACTTCTCTCCGTGGATCATAGATTCCGGTGCCTCCGATCACATGACTAGTTTTTCCCATTTATTTAGTACCTATTTCCCTTGTTCTGGTCGTGACAAAATCAGAATAGCCGATGGTAGTTTTTCACCTATTGCAGGAAAAGGATTTATTAAACTAACTGAGAAAATTAATCTCAATGCTGTTCTTCACGTCCCCAACTTAGTCTGTAACCTTTTGTCTGTCAGTAAACTATCTAAGGATTCTAATTGTCGTGTTACATTTTTTGAATCCCATTGTGAATTTCAGGACCAGAACTCGGGGATGATGATTGGGCGTGCTAGGATGCTTGAAGGTCTTTACTACTTTGATGAAGTACCTGTTAATAATAAAAAAGCTCAGAGCTTTAATAGTACTAGTTCAATATCTGTTCGAGAAAAAATAATGCTATGGCATTATAGGCTAGGACATCCTAGTTTTCTTTATCTGAAACATTTATTTCCAGAATTATTTAAAGGGATTGATTGTTGTTCTTTTCATTGTGAAAGTTGCATTTTTGCAAAATTTCATCGCTCTACTTATTTGCCAAAACCTTACCAGGCTTCCAAACCTTTTTATTTGATTCATAGTGATATTTGGGGCCCTTCTAAAATCACTACTCTTTCTGGTAAAAGATGGTTTGTTACATTTATTGATGACCATACCCGCTTATGTTGGATTTATTTGATGAATAAAAAATCTGACGTGAAAAATTTATTCACATATTTTTACAATATGATTGAAAACCAATTTCAAACCAAAATTGGTATTTTACATTCTGATAATGGAACAGAATATTTCAATGAACAGTTGGGTGAGTTTTTGGAAAAAAAGGGGATTTTTCATCAATCTACATGTCGGGATACCCCTCAACAAAATGACATTGCAGAACGAAAAAATAAACATCTACTTGAAGTAGCACGTGCTATAATGTTTTACATGCATGTTCCTAAATATCTATGGGGTGAAGCAATTTTAACAGCCTCTTATTTGATAAACAGGATGCCTACAAAGGTGTTAACATACAAAACACCTTTTGATTGTCTCAAAACTTTTTTTCCTGACACGGGGTTGTTTTCTGATTTACCCGCCAAAGTTTTTGGATGTACTGCCTATGTTCATGTTCCCAGTCAATTTCGTTCAAAACTTGACTCCCGTGCTATAAAATGTGTTTTTTTGGGTTATTCCTCAAACAAAAAAGGGTATAAGTGTTTCGATCCTCAAACCAAGAAATTTCATGTGAGTATGGATGTGTCATTTGTGGAAACAAAATCCTATTTCCCCAACACTTCTCTTCAGGGGGAGACAAGTGGAGTAGAAGATCGTTTTTGGGATATTTCTATCCTGCTCCCCAATGTCATTTATCCTACACAAAAACCACATCTGTCTGATAATTATCACTTAGGAGAACCAAGTTCTATGGTGCCTAGTCAAGAAGATTCTTGTTTAGGGGGAGAAGTACTACAAAATGATCTAAATCCTGAGCTTCAGGTTTATACTAGGAAGCGATTTCATCTGAGGAATAATGACCCGAATGTCCATCCTAATGACCCGAATGTCCACCCGAGTTCTGGCATCGAAATTTTAGGTAATCCTATTCCTTCTATTTTCGACCTTGATGTTCCTATAGCAATTAGGAAAGGTGTCCGAAATTGCATTAAACATCCTATTGCAAATTACTCTCCTATCAAAGACTGTCTAAAAACCATAGAGCTTTCACATCTAGGATTTCACACTTGTTTGTTCCAAGGAATATACAGGAAGCATTGGATGATCCGAATTGGAAATTAGCAGTCATGGAGGAGATGAATGCTTTAAGGAGAAGTGGTACTTGGGAGATAGTTGATCTACCCAAAGACAAGAAAACAGTTGGGTGTAAATGGGTGTTTACGATAAAATGTAACGCAGATGGAAGCGTTGAGAGATACAAGGCGAGACTGGTGGCTAAAGGCTTCACTCAAACTTATGGGATCGACTATCAGGAGACGTTTGCTCCTGTTGCTAAAATAAATTCCATCAGAGTACTGTTATCTCTTGCAATAAATTCAGATTGGCCTCTACATCAACTTGACATTAAAAATGCATTTCTCAATGGTGATCTTGAAGAGGAGGTGTTCATGAGCCTACCGCCGGGATTTGAGCAGAGACTTGGAAGCGACAGAGTATGCAGATTGAACAAGTCATTATACGGACTCAAACAATCACCAAGAGCGTGGTTTGAACGCTTTGGGAAGGCAGTTATCAGTTGTGGCTTCTCGCAGAGTCAAGTAGATCACACAATATTTTATAAACATTCAAAAAACAGTAAAATTGCAATTTTGATTGTTTATGTTGATGACATCATTTTAACTGGTAATGATGAAGCAGAGTTAGCAGCCCTCAAAGAGAAACTCGCAAAAGAATTTCACATTAAGGATCTGGGAGCCCTCAAGTATTTCCTCGGAATGGAATTTGCAAGATCCAAGGAAGGTATATTCGTTAATCAGAGAAAATATGTTCTTGATCTCCTTGGAGAAACAGGTATGCTTGGTTGTAAGATGGTGGAGACTCCGATCGAGCCTAACTTGAAGTTACAAGCTACTAAGGCTGAAGAAGTCAAAGAGAGGGAATAATATCAGCGACTTGTAGGGAAATTGATTTACTTGTCTCATACGCGGCCTGATATTGCCTTTGCAGTCAGCATGGTAAGTCAGTTCATGCACTCACCAGGGGCAGAGCACTTTGAAGCCGTTTATAAGATCTTAAGATATTTGAAAGGAACTCCAGGGAGAGGCTTACTGTTCAAGAAACATGGACATCTTCAAGTTGAAGTATACACAGATGCAGACTGGGCAGGAAGTGTTATAGACAGGAGATCAACATCCGGATACTGCTCCTTTGTAGGTGGGAACCTAGTTACATGGCGGAGTAAAAAACAGAATGTGGTAGCTAGAAGTAGTGCAGAAGCAGAGTTCAGAGCTGTTGCCCATGGAATCTGTAAAGTAATGTGGATTAAAAGAATTCTTGAAGAATTAAAGCTTTCTCACCCGACACCTATGAAGGTCTATTGTGACAACAAAGCAGCTATATCTATAGCTCATAATCCAGTTCTACATGATCGCACAAAACATATAGAAGTGGATAAACATTTCATCAAGGAGAAAATCAATGCTGTCATAATCTGTATGACCTACCTTCCAACAGGTGAACAATTAGCTGATGTGCTAACGAAGGGACTACACAAGAAGCAATTTGATAAGCTGACTAGCAAGCTGGCTATGGAAGATATCTTCAAACCAGCTTGAGGGGGAGTGCTGGAAATTTGTGTTAATGTATATAATATGATAGTGGTGTTGGTGGTAGATAGTGGCATGTATAGAATATGATAGTGGTGTTGGTGGTAGATAGTGGCATATATATAATATGATAGTGGTAGATAGTGGTAATATATAATATGTAAGTGGCATATAATGGGTTATAATGATGTTTGTAATATCTCCTATATAAGGAGTGTCATTTGGTCTTGTAAGATAAGAAGTTTTGAATATAACAGAAATATATTCCTTCTTCCTCATATTTTCGGAGTTCTTCTTCCTCATATTTTCTAAGTCTTTCCTAGAAAACCGCTTCTGTTCTGTTGTTCACTCTAACCATACTACATTTTAATTCATGTGCTTAGATTTTTTTTTTTTCGTCATGTCACCTTTTTATTAAATAAATCTTGTATTTTTATGTGATGTGTGACAGGTTCGTTTAAAGCGAGAGTACTTGGATCAACACACACGGTCACAACAAATGGGATGTAAGGTGGTCTTGATACCACCAAACATGACTTAGAACTTTACTCTTTAGTAATCTTTCTCCTTTATAGATAAGCTACCTTTTTTTTTTTTAATCACATTTTTTTTTTTTTTTTTTCAAGTGTACTTACATCGAAATTGCAGGTTCTGACTGGAGAAGAGTGGTACAGTCAAGAAGCATTGCGGGCTGTGAATCAGGCTGTTGGGCGTGTCATTCGTCACCGCCATGATTATGGTGCAATTATATTTTGTGATGAAAGGTTGTAGTTATTTTTTTTGCAAAAACTAGAAATTGCATTGAAATGTAGCCATTTGTTGTCACAATTGTATATTACACCCTGCATGTTCTCAGTGGTTCCTATTAAAAGGTGAAACCAGGTGCAATAGATCTGCAAAGTCATCAATTCTTTTACATTTTAATTCAATTTTTTGTTATATTTTCTTTATGTGAGGAAGATGTCTGATCATTTGTATGCTTTGCTTTTGTATGAGAATAATTTTTTTTGGTGCTAGTCCTATGATTTTTATCATTGCTCTTATTGAATTGCCAGTAATGTTTTCAGTTTGGTGAACATGAAAATTTTGTCCTTTCTTTTTACCTGTCAATTAATCCTGTTAGATTCCAGAGTTCTTCATTAAACTAATCTAGTTTTTTTCTGTCACCTCCTGTGTTGTAAACAGGTTTGTACATTCAAGTCGCCAGTCCCAGATATCACTTTGGATACAGCCTCATATCAAGGTGCATTTTGTGGGGTTTGTATTGAGATTTATGGTTTGAAAAACTCACACTGGCACACTGTTACCCATGCAGTGTTACTCCAAATTCGGGGATGTAGTTTTCACATTGACACGTTTTTTCCGAGATGGAGCAATTCGCGGTCCTACAAAGCTGGAACTAACACGGAGTGAGGACCATGGTTAGTATCTTTTAGCTAAAGGATACTTACTAGTTTCACATTTTTTACAATACATTTCTATGTTCTACCTTCATGACATTTACGTGCAAGTGTTGAAGTAGACCCTAGGAATTTATTAAAATCATCGATCTTTGTGGATCATATGCATCGGTTTGTTCCAAGAAATGTGTTGGTTCCCTAGCTTTTGTTAAAGGAAAATTTACTGTCTCATCTTTTTGTCCATGAAAGTAATTATGAAATTTACTCCAAGCTAGTTGCAATAGAAGTATTGGCAAGTAGAGGGTCAATTGCAATTGGTGGCCTTTTCCTGATTGCAGTGCAGTGGCTTAAAATCAGTAAAGCTGTTTGGATTTTCTCTTCTAGTATTTTGAACTTTCTGAGCCCAAGATTTTAATTGCCTGGTTATGGTTATTGATTATCAAGCTTATCATCAAAAGCCAAAGGGTATGGGGTGATAAAGAAGTTTGGTTTGCAGAAGATAATCTCATTAAGAGCTATATTACTAATGATATATGAATGGAGATGTAAACACAACTTTATTAAAAAGCATCAAGACGATGCAAAGAATACAAAAATGTAGCCCACAAAAGGACTAAACAAAACTAACAAATCAAATCCTCCACAAAATCTACAAAAACCAAAAGGAGAAGTGTACAAAAACCAACATACACATCTTGTAGTTTTCCAAATATCAAATTTAGATTACCTCTTTTTATATGAAGAAAATACGCATTTAAAAGGTGCTTCAGCTCCTTGAGTTAGAGTTCTATAGCAGATTCTTACACCGGTTTGTACTTTCCAAATCCTAATTGAAATAATTTAGAGAAGAGCAGCAAATTGATCACCTCCTTGAATCTGGTTCTGATAAGAATTTTACTTTACCTAATAAAGGAATAAACGCCCTGGAAAATGACTCCAATACTATTTATACCACTTGGGTAATGGGGAAACCAAATTGCTTCATTATTTTCTGTTTGTTGATATCTTGAAAGAACTTATTTTGGTATCTTAAAGTTTGTAATGTCTGTATGCTTGTCTTTTGACCTAAAGGCTATTTTTGCTAAAATTATCTGAATCATTTTGGAGACCGAACCCAACTGTCCTCCCATTTCTATTTCAAGGGTGAGTTTTGCACATATTTCTTGGTTTGTGCAATTTAAAAAGTTGGTTGAATATGCTATGGCTAATGGTTTGCTTATGTCCTGTTGCAGGAAATGTGAATAGATTGGAAACTGCACGGCCCTTTGACAAACTTCACTTGGAAAACTTAGTTGCTCCCCTGGTATTTCTTTGATTATTTCTGAGTGATAACTCATACTCCACTGTAGAAAAAGTTATCTGTGGCATTTGTCTATTTTCACTGTTTCCTCTTTCTTGCTGGTGGATTTGTATGCAGACCATGCCAATGGATTCAAATTGCTGTAATAAGTTTTCATCTTCTACATCTGAGGTTGAAGACATATCTAGCCAATGGGGAGGAATTCTTCCTGCTAATCGTTCATCTCTGACTCCGTACAAGCAAAAGCCGAGTTTTATGTTGAAACATTCAGGTGATCTGTTCAGCAATCAGAAAAAGTTGTTGATTCCTGGGAGGAAAAGTATACATCAAATAAACTGTGAACAAGATTTGACCAGTAATTCCTCAGTGGATGAAGAAACAAGGGGAGGACTGATTGCATCATGTTCTTTGAAGAAGCCTAAATTGGAGCCTTTTCTAACACAACATATTGAGAATTCTCATGAACCTTCATCGATCGTCAGGGAAGCACAGCTGAACACCACTTCTACCATAAACAATTTGGTGAAACACGAGAAATTGCAGGTCAGCGATTATGGAAGCTTCCAAAATGCTGAAGTTGGTTCAGCAGTGCTGCTTGGAGATGAGATGATTGCACAAAGAAAAACAGAAATGCTTAGTCAGAAAAACAAGGTGGTTCTGTCAAGTCCTTCACCTTGTGGTGATGAAGAAAGAAAAGGATATGCTTTTCTGATCCAGGTTAAATTCAAACTAGATTCATTTGGTCAACATTGAGATTTGAGCCTTATATCAACTCCACCCATTTAATCTCTTGGTTACTTTTTATCATGCTGGGACAACCATGATTTATCACATTGTGGTCTAGTAAAAACTATCTGACAATAATATTTTGATAGCTGATATGCAAATCAGGCTATGTTTTCTCTCTCTTTGTCAATGTTGTTTGACTCCCCGTATTACAGATTAATTTTTTTTATGTTGTCTCTGATCTGGAAAATTGTGGACTAAAAAAATAAATATACTTGTTGGTGTTTCCTTTCTGTATAGATTTATATTCTATTACGACTCGATCACCAATTGTTTGAGAATTTTCAAGACTGAGACGGAGGACAGGCCAAGCATATAAATTGTTCCTGTGTATTCTTATAATAGGATATTTGTCATTATCAACATATCAAATGAGAGAAAAATAATTATGGTTTTTTTAGTCACCAAATGATTTTAGCTAGAATTCAAGTAAGAAGCATCCCTTGAGATTTCGTATCTACTATCACCTCCATTTTGACTATTAAACATAACAATTCTTCCTTGAAATTTAATGTCGGCACCATCTTGTCCCTACCATGCACCATCCTCCTTTCACATATGTTTCTTTGTTCTTACATATATTTATGCTCTTTATTGAATTATGCAATTGAAAAAGAAAGGTCATTACTCCCGTAGATAACTTGAATTAATGTATTAATCAGATCAAAGCAAGCCCAAGTGTCTAAAATAACTGAATTTAGAGATGAGTTGATTGACTTTGTGACAAAACCTCAGCGAGGCCAGCTAGGAAATAAGGATTTTTTAGTCTCTTATCCTTGAGAGTCTTTCCATAACTAGGTATTATGAAGTTTCAGCGTGTTTTAAAAATGACCTTAAAGGAATTTCCCTGGCAGTTCATTCCTAAAAAAAATTGAAGTATTCCATGACGTACCCCTACAAAGTATCTTGAAAAGTTCCTCATGGAATGCATATTTTGCAGAAGAACATTGTAGCCTCGAGTAGGTTTAGCAGTAATGTTACATTCGACTTTTTGGAACTCTTATTTCTGAATACTGCTATATTGTTCTCTCTCTAATTAAGAAAGGTAAAGTGACCATCTTATGCTTTCCTTATCTTGGATGTCAATGAACAGTTTTTGACTAAGCATATGTTTGGAACTGTGAGCCTTACAGGTTAAAGAGAAGCTTACTGATGCAGAGTATAAAGAATTTTTGGGTTTTATGAAAGCACTCAAGTCTAAAACCATGAAGATAGATCAAGTTTTACAATGCATTGTGAGATTATTCTCTTTTCCAGATAGGTTCCCACTTCGTGAAAGGTAAGAGCGCGATATACACTACCAGTTCTATAAGGTTCAAAATCATTCTTTATAACGGAACCTATTCACTGCCTGAGTGTGGTTACTGATTAATTAGTGAAACAAAAAAAGAGCTGCTGCACCTCCTGCAGTCTTTGATTGTGATATCCCAGCAGTTTTGTCCTGTGTTCTAATATCTTGCTATTTGGAGTATATCATATGCACAAGTTTGATTTTGTCATTTTATTTTTATTGGATCATATGTTGTGCAGTATATGACTGAGCGCATCCAAGAACAAAATTGATAATGTGATATAATTGCTAGATACTTAAGCCTAAACACACCGCATCCTGTATGTGTTATTTGTTGCACGGGATACACTTTTCTATTGCTGGTAATTTTTCTTTCATTAGATCTTTTTGAGTACAGATACTCCTAGAAGCATGTTGGCATTTCTGATTTAGTAACTTGAGATGGAATGTATCAAACTTTAGCTTGCTTTTTTCTGGATATACTCCTGTATTTTAAAAAAAAAAATGGAATTGCATCTTGCATGTGTGTGTAGATGTGCTTGCACTCTTTGCTCACTTCTTTGTAATTTCAGTCAGCAGTTGGCATTTGATGAACCAGATACATCCATTGTTCCCAATGGCTTCCCTCTTTCTATTAAATTAAAACTGATTTAACTCTCTATTCAAGTCAATCCAACAAGACTTTATCTTCATTATTTTGGATTGAGCACACAAATCTACACCATTAGCGCCTTTTGAACCTGCTTGAGAGAGAGAGAGGTTATTATGTAATTTGATTTAACTCTCTATTCAGGTCAATTGCTTTAGCCTTGCCTTAAGACAACCCTTTCCTTACTTAATTTTTCATACTACGAGAATGCAACAACAAATAGTTGTTTTAGTGGGATGTGTCTCTTTCTCTTTCTTTATATATGCATCAACCAAAAAACTAACCAACAGACGTCAAAGGATTTCTGGATGGGAACCATCTTCTGAATGATGCATTTGCAAATCTTTGGTTTGAATATGCCAAACCAGTAGCTTTGGTTGTTGAATCTCCTGCAAGTTAGGTTTTAATTGTATTGGCTGCAAGCAGAACGCAAATGCTTTAGGTGTGTGTTGACCATGCACTTTCACATCATCGAATATCGTATGATCATGAATCTACATGAATTAGCTCCTCTTGGACTTGTTTTTGAGAGAGATAATTTGTTTCCTGTTACAAATTATTCTGCAGTTTTTCAGTTTTTCCTATAATCCCATCAACTTCTTTCAAGGAATTTTCTTTTGCACTCAATAACTATATTTGTGGAAAGTCTTTTATCTGCTTGCCTTAGCATTCCTGGATCTCAATCTTTTTGTTGTCATTGTTGACAGATTCAAGGATTATATCCCTGCAAAGTATCATTCCTTATATGAGCAGTACCTTAAAAGAAGTGACAACACAGTCGACTTATGAAGAAAGAAATTCTTCCATGTAAAGTATTTATATATTGGATTTAATTCTAGGTGTTGCATTTTTAGTATTCTATTGACAGAAATATGGTGAGTATTATTGTCGAATGATTTAGTGTCAAAGATATTTGATAGAGCCATTACTATCATGAGATGAACTGAATAAATGCTGTTGAATATTTGATAATAATATGCGTGTATAAGGAGTTGAAATCATATCTTTTTTGTGCTTAGCAGTATCTTGTTGAAATAGAAACAAATGTTAGCTATATACTTATATATATATATATATATAGAGAGAGAGAGAGAGAGAGAGAGAGAGAGAGAGAGAGAGAAAGGGAGCACCCAATTTGGTGTTCATGAAGTTGTGGACTTTCATTTTCCAAAAGTAAAACCTGACTTTCCACTTGCAAAGTAGTTACAACTACTTTATATATATATTTTGTTAATTTGGCACACAGTGTGTGCCTTCCCTTCTAGTACGATGAAATGTAGTACTGTACTTGAGATTTTAAGTTGAACACAAGGGATACTGGCATATTGAATGCAATTTGAGTAAACTAGTTTCAGAATTGAGGAAAAAATTAAATTATTATTTTTTGCTTAATATGCTTTGCAAGATAAACTCTTTGAGAGCAGAATTTTATTGTTGATTTTCAGAAAGGCTTGACAACTAAATGATGAAGTTACTTGATGGGCCAAAAAGAATCTGTATATGTGCTCTATTTGTGTTCATACTTTAGAACATTTGGTAATTTCTTACTTTGTATGTTTTAATATGCAGAGTATTTGAGGTTAATGGAAAAATAAACATCATTTTGCGATTTTGAGAGACAAAAAGTACTTACACAATATGAAAGCTATAGTTTTGGTGTAGTTACTGTCAAGGAAGTCCAAGAAACATTTCCTCTATTATGTTGTGGGGCTGCCACCTCCAGATTACGAAAGGTACAATTTGGTGCTCCATCTATACTAATTTTGAAGCTTAATGAATCAGAAGTTTTGTTTGAAATCAAAGCTGCATCAGCAAATAAGTGGGGGATACAAAAAAAGCCTGGAAATTTAGTTTGAAATGTAGACATGAAGATAGTCCTTAGTATTATGGTTTTCTCAGCCCACCAGAACTCACAAAAAGGAAGATGAAATGTACTGTAATATATGCTTTTAGTATTTTTGCATAGGGAAATCAGACAGTTCCTTCTTGTTTTTGTGCATCTAAGGTTGTCACAAATCTTGTATCCTTTGTACTGTAAATTACATAAATGTATTTACTTTTGCTAACTTTGTCTTCTATGTATTACCCAGAAAGATAATTATTTGATGAGCTACCCAATTAGAAACCTCTTTCGAGATTTTAGGGAGAAGCAATGAATTTATACATCCCCCACAAACCCTCTGGTTGGGCGCTCTCCCCCACAAATGTAGTTGGATTCTCAACATTATCTAGTGTAGTTGGATTCTCAACATTATCTAGGTCTGGGGCTTAATTTCACTAGTTGACAAGAGATACAAGAAGGGTGAAGGCAATGATGATATTCCTCTAGGCCTATCATTTGGTAACATTCTCTTTTTTTATTTTTTTATTTTTATCTTCTAAATTTGTTTGTTTTAACAAAATTAAAATCGATTTCAAAATTTTAGGAAAAAAGTGTTTTCAAAAGGTTCTCTCTTTCCCTCACCTACCTATGACTAGCCATGTTCTTGTGGGCTCTAGTGATCAAATGATCACCGTAAATGATATCTGACCATGTTTTGACAAACAGTCCCGTTACAGAGCTCGAAAGTTTTGGCTTGAATTTGGCTTGAATTTGAGAAGGAAGGAGGAAGAAGAAGAAGAAGAGAAGGAGAAAGGAACTGGAGGGGCCATCAAAATAGGGCTGGAGGCGAAGGCGGGGCTGTGATGCGACGATCGGCCGACGAGCTGCGACGAGCTTCGACGATCGGCCGACGAGCTGCGACGACTCTCTCTCGCCTCTGTTTCTCTTCTGTGTTCAAAAACGAAGAAGAAGAAGAAAAGAAAGAAAAGGAAGAAAAAGAAAAAGAAAAAAAAACGAATTCGAGCCACTGATTTCGGGCTCTCAAACATTTTTCTTTGACAAACCTCCACAACCTTGTGAACTCCGGCTACATTTCAACCACTAATTTCAGCTAAGTTTAACCAATCCAACTGCAGGCCATCAGATTTGTCCATCCTTCATCGCTAATCACTCATCTTTGATAATTCACCAACCATGTTTTCTTCTTTAGGTAATGGTGTAGGGTGTTTTCTTCCCTAAGATACTGGCTGGAATAAAGCAACAGGGTTTGAAAGCAACACTACTGAAACAACAGAAAAAGACACATTTCACATTGCAAGGGGGTTGTTTATGTAATTTCAATTTTGACTGTCTTAGACATTATTTTATTCATACCTTCCAAATTGCACCCAACCACCCTCTTTTTCGGTGGAAGTACTTAGCCTTTCAAAGCCACAGCACGCTACACATTATTTTTGGGTAGTGCTAGGTCCCACTGACAATTGCACAAAAATAAAGCTATCTCTCAATTTTAACAAAATTTTAATTGAACAAGTTTAAATATCTTGATTTTTTTATAATGTATAAAAATTTAATGTGTCTTGATTTTTTAGGTGTCTGTTTTAGTAGTTTTTTGTTTTTTAGTTAAAATATGAGATAAAACAATTAAAGTATTTGAAAATATATATATATATATATATATTATGAAAAAATATGTAAAAAGTAGAAAGAATTAAGAAAATTTTGACTTTTATATATATACATATATATATATATATATATATATTTTTTTTAATTTTTTTAATAGCTTTTTGACTATTTTATCATCTTTCCAAACGACCTCGTTATTCAAGTTTGGTTTTAAAAATTTAATAATTTTTAAATTATGTTAAATTTAATTTGTTTATATAATAAGTTGACATCAAATGAAATCAAACTTGAATAGCTAGCTCGATTCATTTTAGGGTCATCTCTCTCTACAGAGCAACAAGTGGCACGAGATACACAAGCCAGTAAGTGGTGGAAAATTTACAAGTTAATCTCCTATAACAATAACAACACATTCCAACTGTTTAAAAAAGAAAAAAACTATTTAAAAAATATGTAACCCAACTACTCTTAATGGATGGGAGCATATCTTTCCAACTGTTTAAAAAAGAAAAAAACTATTTAAAAAATATGTAATCCAACTACTCTTAATGGATGGGAGCATATCTAACTTTGAGAAACGTGGTTGTTAGAATTTGGTTATGAATAGGGAGGGATTACAAACATCTAATAGGCAATCTAAATTTTTAAAAGATTACATATTACAAGAAATGTGGTTTTACATTGTCACAATTTTCAATATATACACAATCGATGGTTTGAGATTTGCTATAAAATCGTACTTGAGTAAATTTGGAATTTGAGACTATAAAATTTGAAACAAGAGCTTTTTGAAAATTTGTTTTGTATACTATGGAACTCGTAACTCTATGTAATTGGCAGAATTTCAAGTTTCACACTCTGAGATGAAAATTCACAATGTAAAACTTTACATTGGTTGAATTGAGAGTTAAAACCTCACATGAATAATATAATTTTTTTTTATAATTTTATATATGTTTAATTTCGATTCTTAATTTATTATTCTTGTTGTAGTTCATGTCTCACCAACCAATCAGTGTATTCAATACCTAATGATAAAGAATGTTACGGCCACCAATAAAATCATAATTCAGGGCACAATTTTAGAATTTTGAAACTTCAATGACCAATGCATCATATGCACCCATGATGCCCTCCATTACAAATGTTAAGGAAAATAATTTTCAAATAAAATTTTGTTTAAAAAATCTGAATAAAATGATGTAATAATAATATTTTTAAAATAATTAATTGTTTTTAATAGTTTTTTAGTTTGAAATAAATAATAAATACATTTTTATTATATTATTATGTATAAATTTAGGGCTTGTTTGATTGACAGAATTATAGTATACGATAAAAATTATTAATCCATAGGACTTGTTCCAATTTTTGTTATTCATATTAGATTCAGTTAAATATACAAATTTAGCAAAATAAAAATGGATAAGAGGGAATTATTTATTACCACTTAATTCAGCTGAATAGCCATTCTTACACTAATTTTATTCATTATTAATTCATTTACTATTAATCTAGTTAATCAAACAAAACCTCAATGTAAAATTTTTCATTTTGTATAAACATGTAAAGAAGATTATATATATTCTACCTAGAAAATGCAGTTTCGTACGTACTAATACACCGGGAAACATGCAACAGACAACACAATACTATTTGAATATCTATTGAAATCTCTTTCCCCACGAAACCCACAAACAAACAAAACTTCATTCTTCATATTCAAACTTTTCTCCTTCAACACTACTCTTATATATTACACATTTCATATTATATGTATATATTGCATGTGACATCAGGTCTAAGTTGTGGGGAAAAAAAATAAAAATTTTATTCATATTCAAAGTTTTCTTCTTCAACATTACTACTATACAACTATATATATTATATGCATATATTGCATGTGATATCAAGGCTAAAAATAAAAAATAAAAAATAGTACTCTAGACACCAACAATTGTTTGCATCCCAATTTTTAAAATTACTGAAAGTTTGCTTGATCGTTGTAAATAAAAACAAACAATTATGCAGCGGATAAAATAATCATATCATACCTTTCGATGATAGAACCTCGTGGATAAATCACGTGCTTCCAGAGTCTGATAAATCAATCCCAGCAATGGGGTGATATTACAATGGTGAATATCACCCACACAAACCACAGTGCAATTGACTTGATCGTTGTTTCTTGGGACAGAGTCAGTTTATGGGTAGAAAACAAAACCTACGTTGTTTTCTCTCTTGGTTACCCATAACCATATATCAGATATATATTATATTTATCTCATTTATCCATTGGTTAAATGAGATAATATCTGATATCTATATCATCTATCCATATCATGATATGATAGATATATATCCTGAGTGGCTCATCCAAATAGGTTTGAATTCAAATTCAAAACCCATTTGGATGAGGTTCAAAAGGTTCTAAGGGTCATGCCACATGGGCGCCTAATTTCTAACAATCGTTAATTTTAGATACTTAAAATTAGTCGAAATGCACGTAAATTAACCATACATCCAATTATCAAAAAAATATTTTTAAAATCCAACTAAGACCTTACGTTACTTTACATCTCCTCTTCACTCTCTCCTCCTCTACCATGATCCTGCCGGAATCTTGCCGGAATTCTCCCGTAAAACAACGACAAGATCGACGAAAGCGCTCAATATATACTTATAAGACTTCTTATCATTCAAATCCAAGTAACAAAACAAGAGCTCTTCCATGAATTCCCAATCCACCTTCCCACAATACTCCACTCTCGCCTCGATCATTTCCTGCATCGAATCCTTAAAATCATTGTATGGGCTTGGCGAGTACATGAACAAGGCGATAAAATCATCGGGACCCATTACTCGTTTACAATTATCATCACCAACTCTTCTAGTCGTTGACTCATTAGTAGTGCCCGTAGTGGTGGTGGTGGAGGAGCTTGTCCTCGCTTCCTCCATTAATGAACTCGACGAGCTAGGGTTTCCCACGAAAAACTGGTGAGAGCTATAAAGGTCTGGTTGTGGGTTGAGAACCCTAGGCAATTCGAGCGACAACCCATTTGTTTTTTCTTCATGATCATCTTTAAGACCTGTTTTCTTGTTGTTGTTGTTGTTGTTATTGTCTTGTTCATCATTGTCGTCGTCGTTTAGATACAGTGACTTGAAATTCTCAAACATGAAGCGATCGATGTCTTCTAGGGTTGCTGCATCATCATCACGATCTTCATCACCATTGATGTTGTGGGTTTGTTTTGGGTTGCGATCGTTGGCAGCAAATGAGAGTGTTTTAGGGTGTTTGCAGCCTCTGAGGATCCAACTGGCTGGAGATGAGAGGGTTTTGGATGGTAAATGGATGTGTTTTGTAGGTGATTTTTTGATCTTGGAGAGGTAGTGGTGAAGAGATTTTTGAAGGCGTTTGGGCATTTTTTTTTCTGGTTTGCTGTTTGGTTACTGGGAAAATGTGGTGGGTCTGAGTGAATTGTGAAAAGTTTGGGGATGGATTTGGTGTTATATATATGAAGAAGCAAAGTGCTGATAAAATAAATAAAGGAAAGGAGTTACATCAAATATGAATTATGTGGGAGAAACGGTTTTTTTAAAAGCATTAAAGCAGATGGGTATTAATGTGGGGGTATTTACTGCTTTGTCTTCCAACATTTTGACTTTTCTTCCCAAATTTGAGCATGGGAAAATAAATTAAAATGTCAGAAAAAATAGTTAGGAAAGTTATATGAAAAAGTAATGTTGTATATAATTACATTTTTTATTCTATTTTCCCCCTCTTGATATAATATAATGATATTTATATTAATAAATATATCTGGAATCCATCGAACTTGCATTTAGAAATAAAAAAATACGATATGAAATATAATTATAAATAACATTTTTCTATCTGAAAATGAAATGTGTAGTGTAAATGTAAATTTAAACTTAGGGTATGTTTGGATAATTATAGATTTTAAATTAAAGAACTTAAACTTAATCATTCAAAAATAATAACTCAAATTTAAATAGGATGGTTTATTTAAATATTTTAAGATTGGGTTAAATAGTTATTTCATGATCGATTTGAAATAACCATATAAAAGTAGTTATTTAAAATCATACTAAGAATTCATTTATGAAGGATCTTACCAAAAATACATTTATTTGGCTCAACTTATCTTTTTCTATTATTATTCTATCAATTTAACTTTAAATTTCTTGATTTGAAATCCATAATTATCCAAACAGACCCTTAGTGTAATTATTAGGATCAAATCTAAAATAAATCTAATTCACACAATTTCTTTTCTGATAATCTCTTAACTAATTTTGTTGGATTATGAAATCACATAATTTCTTTTCTGATAATCTTTTAAATAATTTTGTTGGATTATGTAATATTATTGTTTAATGAGTATAATGACATGAAGTTTTTGGATTTTGTTAAGATAGAATGGTGGATGTTGGTTGCAAGGAGTTACTAGGAGGCCATTTAATGAGTTGTTTATTTAGTACTGTTTTGGTAAGATATTAATTTTCATACTAGAGTTTTGGATTGAATGGTTGGGAATTTATTGTTTAGTTTCCAATAAAACAACTTAAATTTCATTCCCCACTCATTAATTTGAAAGTTTTATCACCAACTATTTCCTCTCTTAAACCAGACAATTTAAATGTCCCAAAAAAAAAAAAAACAAAAAAACACACCTAGACAATTTAAGATAATTTTGGCACTGCTAACGTGGTCCTAAATTTTGGATTGAATAATGCATTAATTAAATTAAAAAACATTCATCTTGTTTAGTTTCCTAACTCATGATTTATTTTTCAAAAAATCGAATTTTTTTATTTTTCATATATATATATATTTTTTACTATTTTTTAAAATATTTTAAGCAGTTTTTTTTTTTTTAATTTTTAGATACACCTACCATAAATACACTTAAAAAGTATAATATTTATCAATTCACTAAACACCAAAAATATTTAAAAAAATATGAAAATTCATTAAAATTTTCGTATTCTTGTGTATTTATTATTTTTTAAAAATATTATTTTATAAACATTTTACTTTTTAGATACATCTAAGTAAGGTGCATCTAAAAAAATAAAAAAATTACTTAAAATTTTAAAAATATTCACTAAAAAAAAAAAAAACACACACACACACACACACAAAAAATTAAAAAAAAACTCAATTTTAAAAAAATTGAAACCAAGCACGGTAATTGTTTCCAACAAAACCATCTTAATTTGGAGTAATTTTTTCACGCTGATAGGAATATGATGATATGGTGCCTTCCTCTCTTTTGATTGATTTAGATAATAAGATACATCATATTCATGTTAGTATTTGGAAGGGAAAACAATACGAAGTGGTTCAACTATTAAGCTACTTAATCCGTCGCTTAAGACTCACCAATAAAGTCTCAAAAAATTCATATTGCCAAATGTCCCAAATTTTCTATAGATTTGGGGATTAAACAATTTAGTCAAAAAAGTCAAAAAAGTAATTATAAATAGTTTAATTTTCTCTCTCTATTTTTTTACATATTTTTTTCGTAAAAAATCAAATCCTAGACTGCCCATTGCTTTCTTCATTACCTTCACCAAACCATTTGCAGACTTGGCTGCCGTTGCTATGCCAAGGTTGGCAACACCGGCGCAACGCCTTATCTAGCGATGAAATTGTGTAACATCGTCAGAAATTAGTATAAGAAAATGTTCAAATTTTTTATATTTGATGTTGTAAAAGTTTGTAAGTTGGTTACAATATTTTTTTTAATGCAAATTTGTAAAAAAATTACGTCTTTTGTGGTTGAAATGAGTGCAAATTTTATAATAAAGTCACACATTTAATGATAGAATATGTACCCATAAATGGATACATACCAAATTATGTTTTCATACATATATAATATGTACATATATATATATATATATATAACTAACATGAGTATTTTTTGATGTGGCAGTTTTTTTTTAAAAATTGTCTCTCTCCTTAAATTGGAGAGAAATTTGAATTTGTAATAATGCATTTTTTTGAAAACCAAACAAAACTCATTTTTCAAAATAGAGTTTTCAAATTACTTTTTGAAAAAATAATTCAAAAAAATGGAATCAAACATGATGATTCGTTTTTTCAAACAATAATAATTTGACCAAGTAGCTACCGATATATAATCAATTAGATTTTTTTATATAGATGTTTTACTCAATAAACTCTATAAAATGAACGGTTCGAATAATTGAAATAAGTTTGAAATGGGGCCCATAGTGAGCTAGATTGGACAACGCAATTAGCGAAACCAAACCAAGTCAAACCATGCCAAGCCAATCAACGACGATCCAATCCCTTCTTAAAAATCGTGGTATCAACTATCAACATCACCCTTCTTCAACTAGGGCACGTATTTTTCCTTTCTTAATTTCCAATTAGCAATGGTAAGAACTAATCTCTTTGATTTTATTTTTCTGGTTTGTTTATTAGTGACAATTACGTCTATTTTTATGATATGAAGTTGAACTTGGGCTTGGCTTATGCTTAAAGCTGTCTTTGTAATAAATTGACAGTTATATATTTGACCAAGCTCTACTTTATTCACTATTAGCCTCTGCCTGATAGTTGTTGCCATGTGAGAATTTTGAGAATCACACTTAAAAAGTAAATAACATTTTGCAATCCCTCATTTTTATACTACATTTAAAATGTTTTAATCAATAAATAGTTTTTATATCTTCAACTATTTCATAAGTCTAATTAAAATTAAAGCTATTAGCATCTTTACTGTTTGACTCGTGACAAGCTTGATCTCAACACTTAAGCTTGTTTTGGTTAGTTAATAATATAATTTAAGCTGTTTATGAATAGTTCAGATTTATAGTTATAATTTTTCGTATAAGGAAAGTCATATTTTTCTTTGTATTGCAGAAAGTCAGATAGTCATAACTTGATTATTTGTGCAACAAAACAATGATGATTGTGGACTTAAGCAACTTGTTTTTATATGCTACTGTATATGATATATATTGATTTATATATATAAATTGGTTGTTAATATGGTGATTAGTCAAACCTACAGATATTAATTTGAAATTGAAAATACTTGGGCTAAATTTGGGCTAAGTTAGGCCCAGCTCGTAGACCTATTTTTTCCATTTAGGAATATTGTCAGAACGTTACAATTGACTTTAACAACAAATAATCATTACAATTTAAGCCAATCCGTAAAAAAAATCATCACAGTTTAATTAATATGGTGGCCATTTAGTTATAGATCAAAAATCGAGGATGGTCATTTCATTTGAAGTTTTTTTTAAATTTTTTTTATCATTATATATATATATATATGTATTTTATTAACATGATAAGCAAAAGTTAATAATAATAATAATAATAATAATAATAATAATCTAGAAATATACAAGAAAATGAGAAAAATAATTATAAATTAATAGAGTGTAAAGTGATGAAAGTGAGAACTGTCATGCACAATTCACACTTGCATGAGATCACATTTCATTTGCATATTATTGATTTACAATTGCTTTTAATTTATTTATCAAATATTACCCCAAGAATTAAAAAGATAATGATATATGGTGTGGGTGTGCATGTACTGTTCGTTTGAAGAAATTAATGCTGCTATGGCTGATATACATGCCACCTTATAGACGAAGTATGAAATTAAGGTCTAATATAAAGGGATGGTTTTGTCGAGTATTCCCAATCCAAACTTGGGGTAAAGGGAACCACTCTATATGTTGAGTTTGAGAGCTTATATGATGAAAATTAATTTGTGCTCCATCGATGCAATGTGTATATGTCTGTTTAGTGTCATTGGCTATACTGACTAAGGCTGGAGTTGTTAAAGTTGTATTCCATCTTGGTGGAACTATGTGTTGTTCAATATATGATTTACTGGCTCCTGTATCTATCATGGCATCTATGCTAAGAGTTTTTTCTGCATATTTGATTACACAAGAGATCTTAACTAAATTTGGCATAGGTATGACAGGGTAATTAAATGGTAAATATGTGTTGTCGGATTGTGCTTGGGAATATTGACTAAAGGGTTGAGAATCAACTAGGTTGACTAATTCTAAAGAGTTCATATGTTCTTCAACAAGTTTATCTTTTAAGGAATATTTAGTATGAAATTGTTCTATCTACTGTTTAAGCTATTTATTTTCTGCTTCTAAACATTTTATGTCAAAATTAGTCTTAGTTTCTGTCTCACGCATTTGTAGTTTAAGTTCTCTTACTTGTATCTCTAATTCTCTAATAGTTAAGTGTAATTCTTTGTTTTCTATATTGTGATCTTCTCATATCTCATCGTTACTTTCTAATGTTATCTTGTGTGTCATATTTAATTTTTCTAGACAAACTATACAATAGATTATACTGCATAATAAACATTGAGCTCTCTTACATTTAGTAGAAAATCAATTACAATAACTGCAGCTAGTGATATCAAATCCTAGTCCTATCTTGAAATTATGCTGACATTTAGCATCTGCATTGCATTCCATCATAAAGAAATTATTACGGGAAAGGGGGTATTCCTATTTCTTGGTTAAGTTGTCCTAAAAGATTGTCCATATCTGTTTCACTTTCTGAATCACTATTTGAACTTATGGTTTCTATTTGGTATCCATAATCATTGACTATTCTATAGACTTTTGAGTCATTACTGTTTATACTGACTATATCTTCTTCTAAATCTTTTATAATATGTAGTCTTTCTATCTGTTTATTAGTATTAGGCCTCTGTCTTTTTGGGCAGTTTTTTGCAAAATGATTGGGTTATCCACATATAAAGCAATTGCATTTTTTACTACTAGGTTTCCTAACATATCTTTGTTTTCTTCTATCTTTTTCTTCCTTAGGTAGTCGTTTATAATTTATTCTATTAAAAGTTCTACTTTTTTTGATGAATTTTTGTTTTTTCCACGATTTCTTATAATGTTTCTTCCAATACTTTTCATTTTTATATTTTCCATAATTTTTGTATTTTTTCCTATTATATTTACCTTCATATTGCTGAGGAGTGTATATTATGTTGCTACAGAAACCATAGTTTTGTTTTTTCAAATCTTTCTGTATTTTGACTTCTATACATTTTTTTCTAAGCCTGTGGAATGTACAAACTATTCTAGGTCCCCTATTCCTAAAGCTTCTCTTATGTTTACTTCACCTGATGCTATTATTGCTAGTAAGTTTGCATAATAAATTGACCATTTATTTTCTATCTCTCTTTCTAATTCTCCGGATAATTTCCTAAAATATTTATTTCCTATTTCTTCATCAAAACTTTTTCCAATTCTGGCTGCTATGGCTAAATATTATTTGCTAAAGGGTACAAACCTATTTCCAACTTCCTAATGTTATCTGATCTAACTCGATTAATGCTATGCTTTGAGTATAATCATTTCTTCTAGAAAGGTCGTATCCTATAAGCATTTCTTTTATAAAACTAGTAAAATTTCATAGGTTATCTCCTAGTCCTTTAAGATGTCTAATTGTTTTCTCATATTTTCCTTTAAAAGTATGGGGACATATTTTGTGAATGACAACACGTGGCCAAGGTGGCACCGGAGTGTCAACCGAGATGCCAGGTGTCTTGGTCATGTTGCTGAGGTGATTTCGGCTAAGCCGAAGTTATCTGCGGAGATACCGAAATCTGAGATGAGCGGATAAGGGACAAGAGTCCTAGAATGGGGGAGGACCTCAGTCTGGATAAAGATAAGGCTCTTAGGGAGTTTATCTCTATCTGGTTGGGAGTCTAGGATGAGCATTGAGCCAGAGTCCATTGAAGCTAGGTTTCTACAGGGATCAGATTAGTGCTGTCTATAAAAGTAAGGCATCCTCGTGGGTCTAAGGTACTATTTTTGTATTCAGGCTTGTGAGTTAAGCACTATTTGCTATCTGTGAGAGATAACTAAGTACTGACTTGATCGTCGGAGTGCCCCCAGGTGGACGAACTACCGCTGGAGTCTTATCTTTCTGTGACAGTTTGTTCGGGCGTGATCTATTTTGCCTGTGCTCTCCTGCTGAGTTCCTATTTGATAGTGTGGTCAGAAATCAGCACCCACAATTTGGCGCTGTTTGTGGGAATCGTAAGGAGAATAGATGGCCAACGACGGACAGAAAGAAAAGATTAGGGGCGACATCCCTAGTGGGAGTGGTAAAAACGCTGATCTTAATGTTGAGGAGAACAACTGTAATGAAGAACCTCGGGATAAGAATCCCGAAGAAAAAGATGTTGGCCAAGAAGGAGAAGCACCGAAGAAAGCATGTCAAGGCGGGTACTACGACGAAAGCGACCTCAAAGTATGGAAAGATAGATGCCTAAGGAGGGACGGTGAGATAAAGGGAATGACAAACAAGTTGGTAGACCTGTAATCGGTCGTCAACTTCATGATGCAGAATAACGTCATGTAACCACCGTTTCCATTGGAGGACACATCGATTCCAGCGGCTAAGAACGATGTCCAGAAAGGGGGACATAAAGTAACTCTTGTAGTCCTTCAGCATGACAGGGCAAAAGAATATTCGCATCGGCCTTCACGGGAGGTCGGACGAGGAGAATCGATGAGGAGAGAGTCTCAGAAGACATATTGTGCCAAAGAAGCCTACGTCAAGGAACATCGGCATGTTCAAGGGAATGAGCTTTGTTTTGACACGATGAATGAAGGGAGGTCCAAGAGGACTCATAATGACACCGGGAGTAGCGCACTAAAAAGGCTGAAATCCGTCGACAGCCGAGCTCCTGGACGGACTAAGGAGGATTTGAGGGATTACCTCCAGAGGAAGCGACAAGATGCCAAGGTAACATCTCCGGTCAAGTCGAGAACGCCGTTCTCAATAAAATTGGATAAGTTTAAAGCCTTGAAAAGGTTCTACATGCCGAGATTCCAAATATACGACGATAATTCCGATCCTAATTTCACGTCGGCTTATATTTGAACTCAATGGCATTGTATACGGGGAGTGAGCCGTTGCTCTGCAAGGTGTTCCCCTCATCTTTTGGGAAAATCGCATCAGATTGGTTTCACAAGTTGGCGAAAGGAACTGTGAAAAGTTGGGAAGGCTTGGCCGAGATGTTTGTGGCCAAGTTTGTTACAAACAAATTACAGCCGTTAAGGGTAGACTCCCTGATGGTTCTGAGAATTGGTGAGGATAAAAGCCTCAGGGCTTATGCCAAAAGGTACTATGAGGTGTTCACTCGAATACCAGGGTGCAACCAAGAGTTAGCAGTTGTATCTTTTAAGAACGGTCTGAACGATGACTACCTGCTTCGAAAGTCACTGGTAAAGACGCTGTCAAAACGTATGGAGGAACTTATGGCCAGAATCGAAAATATGCGAGAGAAGAAGAAGACATGTTAGGGACAAAGGCGTCAAAGCAAGAGAAGAGGAACAGGTCGCCGAAGCGAGGCCGAGGTAATACAAATTTTAATAGACAAGAAACAGGACTAAGGGCTGCACAGGCAGTCACCATTGTGTTCCGAATCCTGGTTTACAAAGTCTTGGAAAGGATCAGGAATCAGCTTTACTATAGAGCACCAGAGAAGATCCTTGGTGAATTTATGGGAAGAAGCCTAGGGAAGCACTGTGTCTACTACAATGAGGATGGACACCTGACTTAGGGGTGCAGAGCCCTAAAGACACATCTAGAAGATTTGGTAAGACAAGGTCACTTAAGGGACTTGTAGATAAGGCTAGAACAAGGGAAGAGCAAGCAAGGCTGCCTCAGGCATTGGCAGTACCGCCTCCACTTACACCGCAACCGCAAGCAGACGGACCTCAAGTGATCAATGTGATTTACTTGAAGGTCAATGAGAACGAGGTACGTGGAGAAACTCAGAGGGTAAAGCATTTACAACATGTGTATCAGGTCCAACAAAAGAGGTCTAGAGCAGATGAGTACCAGGGACCAATGGTGTCCTTTACTGAAACTGGCCTAGACATGGTGCAGTATCCACACAACGATACTCTGGTGATATCCCTCAAGATTGGAGAATGCCAGGTAATGCGCATTCTAATTGACCAATGCAGCTCTTGTGACATCATGTATGTCAGATGTTACAAGGAGCTCGGCCTTCACTGAGATGATATGGAGCAGTCCAACAGTCCAATGGTCGGGTTCAATGGAACGCCGACATGGCCCTTGGGAGCAATAAGTTTGAACGTGTAGGCAGACACCAACAAGGTAAGCACAGAGTTCACAGTAATTGACACCCCCTCCACTTACAATGTTATCTTGGGAAGGCCATGGTTGCACGCAATGAGGGTTGTTCCCTCAACACTATACCAGCTGTTGCGGTTCCCAACAGAGTATGGAATTGAGAAGGTCAGAGGGGATTAGGTGCAGCCAAAGAATTGCTCCATGGCAACAATGAAATCCATCTACAACGTGCAAGAGGCAGATACAGTAAAGATTGAGGACGAGGATATGGAGGTCTTGGATGATGTCGGCAAAGAGTTAGCCGACAAAAGCGAGGAAGCCTTAAAGAAAATTTTGGTCCAGCAAGGGGATGAAAAGTGCTTCTTCCTCCTTGGCTTAGGCTTGGTAGAGAAAGAAGAAAAGGAGTTAGAAGCTTTCTTAAGCGAACATAGAGGTATTTGCCTGGACGCCATACGAGATATTTGGCATTGACCCTGAGGTTACATGCCACAGATTGAACATAGACAGGTTGGTAAAACCCATCATTCAGCGAGTGAGGAGGCCGGCGTTGGTTCATGTGGAGGCAGTAGAGGAGGAAGTGGACAAATTATTAGAGGCTAGAGCCGTCTGAGAGGTAAACTACCCTAATTGGTTGTCCAACACTGTGGTTGTGAAAAAGAAGAATGGGAAGTGGAGGGTTTGTGTGGACTTTACTAGCCTGAAAAATGCTTGTTCCAAAGACAATTTTCCACTCCCCAAGATTGATCAATTAGTGGATGCCACTTCAGGATATGGAAGGATGAGCTTCTTAAAGGCTTATAGGGGGTACCATCAGAT
Organism: Camellia sinensis; assembly: GCF_055761805.1. Classification (NCBI taxonomy): domain Eukaryota; kingdom Viridiplantae; phylum Streptophyta; class Magnoliopsida; order Ericales; family Theaceae; genus Camellia; species Camellia sinensis. The sequence goes on along the minus strand of NC_138975.1, from coordinate 22,474,063 downwards.
AACAATGTATTCCCTGATGAAGAGAAGACTGCATTTATCACCCTAAAAGGGCTGTATTGCTACAGAGTGATGCTTTTCAAGTTAAAAAATGCAGAAGCAACGTACTAGAGGTTAGTGACCAAGATGTTCAGACATTAGATTGGCAAAAACGGTAGAAGTATACATCGACGACATGGTCGTGAAGACCAAGGAACTTGGGGATTATCTGGCTGACTTGAAGGTAATCTTTGATATCCTAAAAACATATCGGCTTCGACTCAATGCTTCAAAATGTGCATTTGGTGTCGGGTTTGGTAAGTTCTTGGGGTACTTGGTTATCAGAAGGGGCATTAAGGCAAGCCTAGATCAAATCAAGGCCATCCTAGATCTGAAAAGCCCAGAGTCAGCAAAACAAGGGCAGATATTGATTAGGAGGGCCACAACCCTGAATAGATTCATAAGCAAAAGTTCGGATAAGTGTAAACCATTTTTCAGTTTGTTGAAAAAAGCCACAGACTTCTTGTGGACAGAGGAATGTGAAGTCGCCTTGGCTGACTTGAAAAGATACCTGACCACGGCTCCAGTTCTCTCAAATCCAGTATCTAGAGAGGAACTGTTCTTATACTTGGCGGTTTCAGAACATGTAGTGAGCGTAGTGGTAATCAGAGAAGAGAAGGGAGAACAAAGGGCAGTATACTGTGTAAGTAAAACCCTAACGGGCGCAGAGACCAGGCATTTACCTCTGGAGAAATTAACATTGGCCTTAATGATGGCCTCCAATAAGTTGAACCATTATTTCCAATCCCACAAGATTGTGGTATTGACTGAGCAGCCCTTGACGTCCCTGCTATAGTAAGGAAATCTAACAGGCAGGGTGGCCAGATGGGTAGTGGTATTGGGCTAATACGATTTAGAGTTCAGACCCAAAACAACAATCAAAGGCCAGGTTCTGGCCGACTTTGTGGCCGAGTTCACACCAGGTGCCATCCCACGTCGGGTTCTAGTGAGCCACGACCTAGAATGTCCAAGGAAACCATAAGAGACCTAGTTGGGAATGAAAACCCCCATAGCAAATCAAAGGAAAGAAGAAAAACTCAAGCCTTACGATATCTACATCGGCGACTCCTTCCACTTGTTTGTGGATGAGAGTTCAAACCCTCAAGAAGCAGGGGCAGGAGTAGTGTTAGTATCGCCAAATGGGCAGATGTTAGAACAATCTATCCGACTGGGGTTTAAGGCCTTAAACAATGAAGCAAAATATGAAGCATTGATCGCAGGATTGACGTTGGCTGCAGCAATGGAAGCCGATGAAATGGTGGTCTTCTATGACTCCCAACTTATTATGAACCAGATAACAGGTGAGTATGCAGCCCGAGATAAAAGAATGATAGCCTATGTCAAAGAGGTTGTTAGACTGCTATCCTTGTTTCAGGATTACCGACTACAGCAGGTTAGCAGTGATGACAACAGCCATGCCGATGCCTTAGCTAACCTGGCAAGTGCAATGAAATCAGGGGAGACAAGGACAATAATTGTTGATTATTTGTTAGGCCCAAGTGTGGAACCACTGATCATAGAGTACGAAGCAATGTGTGTGGAGATGGGCCCAAGTTGGATGAATGCAATAGTAATGTTCCTTAGAGATGAGAAGTTGGCAGATGACCGCAAAGAGGCGCACAAGACCAGATTGAAGTCAGCAAGGTTTAGCCTAACAGCAGAAGGACATCTCTATAGAAGGTCCTTTATTGGCCCCCTTTTGAGGTGTGTGCACCCTTCCCAGATTGAAGACTTCTTGTATGAAATACATGAAGAAGTATGTGGCAGCTACACTGGGGGCAGATCACTTGCTCATAGGGCTATTACTCAGGGGTACTGGTGGCCTTATATGCAGAAGGATGCTGAAGCCTATGTCAGAAATGGTGAGAAGCGTCAAAGGTTTGCGCCTTTGATACATTAACCAGCAGCAGATTTGAACCCAGTGTCCAGCCCTTGGCCATTTGCCTAGTGGGGCATGGATCTTGTTAGACAACTACCCCAAGCAACTAGACAAAGGAAGTTCCTGCTGGTAGCAACTGATTATTTCACAAAGTGGGTAGAAGCTGAACCTCTTGCGAAGATTCAGGACACTGATGTGAAGAACTTTATATGGAAGAACATCATCACCAGGTTTGGGATCCCAAGGGCAATAATAGCAAACAATGGTACACAATTTGACAGTAAGCTAATCAAAAATTTTTGTGCAAAGTACAAAATCAAGAACTATTACTCTATTCCAAGTTTCCCTCAGAGTAATGGTCAGGTAGAAGCATTCAACAAAACTATCTTGGATGGGATCAAAAGAAGGTTGGAAGCAGCAAAGGGAAAATAGGTAGAAGAGTTTCCCAATGTACTCTGGACATACTGAACTACGTTGAGAAGATTAATTGGGGAATCCCTATTTTCCATGGCTTATGGCACAGAAGCAGTTATCTCACTGGAAATCGGCATCCCAAGGATCAGAACCTAAGGAGTAGAGAATAGAACTAACGAGGCATTCCTGACCCGAGATCTAGACCTACTTGAAGAGAAAAGGGAGAGAGCAACAATTTGACTGGGGGCATACTAGCAACAACTTACTAGGGCTTATAATAAAAAGGTCAACCCAAGAGAGTTTAAAGTTGGGGACTTGGTACTAAGGAAAGTGGTCGGCTACAAGAAGGACCTTAGGGAGGCCAAGCTAGGCCTAAGCTGGGAGGGGCCTTATAGAACCATCTCGGTCGCCGGCAATGGGGCATATTGGCTTAAGGACAGTGAAGGCAAAGAATTACCAAGACCCTGGAACATTTGCAACTTAAAGTTTTTCTATTATTAAACTTTTTTTGTTTTTCAAAATTTATGTCATAATTTTCTTAGCCGAAGTAGTAATAAAATTTTTTAGCCTGATTTTTTAAGAATTTGAAATTTGTGTGATAGGACTGACCAATCCTTTAGCGATGTTTCTAATTGAAACATGACGAATAACTTAGGCTTATTATATGGTAGAGTTGAATTATACTTGCATATAATAGAGTTGAACTAAGTTAGAGATGTTTCTAATTAAAACATAATGAATAACTTAGACTTATTATATGGCAGAGTTGAATTATACTTGCATATAATAGAGTTGAAATAAGTTGAATTGAAACTAGACTTGCCATGTCGGCAGGATTAAATTTGGAATGGAACTAAGTGCATTAACAGAGAAACTAAGGTTGAGAACCTCGGTTAGTCTTTGTTTGAATCCGACTTCGGTGAAAGACTATAAGTGTTTAATGTGAATATAAGTGAAACTTAGGTTCACATAGGGGGGCAGAGAGCTGGAGAATGATAAATGAGCTTAAAGCTTTGAAGTGTTTTGGACTTGTTGAAATTTTTTGGAAATATTTACACGTTAAGAATTGGCTTAACACTTGTTGAAATTTCAAAAAAATTTATAAGTTGAAGTTAAGCCGATGTAATATTGAAAGAAGTACCCGACATACATACCCGCCGATATGACCAAGTTACCAAACTTGGGAAGGATAGAAGACAGAAGTCTTGATAGAAGAAAGTAAGTGAGAGTGAAGTGGCAAGTGTAAAGAAACAACACTTGTAAAAATATTTCACAATATTTTTAAGTGTCAAGCCAAGGCCAAGAGAGACAATCAGAAGATATATCCGAGGTACTTTACTCTGAGGAGATTATACAGTTAAAGGTATACTTTAAAGACATGCAAAACTATTCTAAGTATGAAAATGGTAAACATACATAAAAGAAAAGATGGCATTCAAACACTTAGAAGAAATGAGGAAACTTGCATTCAAAAAAAGATTACTTGTTCAAATTACAAAAGGGGCACATTGGCCAAATATGAAGCTAAACATTGTTTTGACAAAACTAAATACAACTGAAAGAAGAAATAGTACAAGGAAAAGATGACATATCCTAAGTACTAGGATTGATCTGTGATTTGTCAACCTCGGATGACGATATTGCATTTTTTTCGGCCACTATCTCGGTGTCTATTTCTTGCAAAGTCTGATCCAGACTCCTTTCGGCGCACTGAACCTCAGCCTCATAGGTGGTTGGATCAGGAGAGACGCCCTTGGAGACCAAGTCATCCTTCTGATCTTGAGTTAAGTCTAGTTGCTCGTTGAGGGTGAGAGACTTGGGATTAGTGGCAGCCTTTTCCTCCATTTCATTGGCTTCACCATTCTTGGCACCATCTTCGTCGACTTCATCACCAGAGTCCTTAGACTCTGGAGGGAAAGACACTTGAAGTTGATTGATGTCTCGGAGGTCGGAGTCCATCGGCACAACGTTGTTGAGAGCGGCCGTCCAACCGAGGTAATAACCTCGGTTGCAAGCCAAGTTGACTTACTGTTTGTATTGATCACGGACGGCGGCCTGTCCCTCTTCAAATGCTTTTTCATCAGCCGCAGTTACCTCGGCCTCCTTAGAGGCAAGGGCCTTTTGAAGCTTGGCCTCTATGTTAGTTGCCTTGGCTTTGGCTGCTTTGAGGTCAGCTCTTGCGGCCTTGACTTTGTCATTGGCCATTTTGGCTTTTTCCTCGGCTAAACTCTGAGCAGCTTTGGCATCCTTAGCCAAGTCCATTAGAGCTCGATTGTTGGCCTCAGCTTTATTGAGTGAGGATAGGAGTTTGGCTTCTTCCTTGGTCTTTCTTGCCAACTCCTTCCTCATAATCTCGGTTTTGACAGTATATGAGTGAGCATGCTGAATAGCCTGCAAGAAGTAAAACAGATTAGTGAGATTTTACTAAGTATAGAAAGAACTGTAAAGGAATAAGTATAAGAGGACTACCAAAACCGAGTGTTGCATCATGAAAGCAAAGTTCTCATACTCATGTAACTCGGCCATGCGGTTCATGTCTTCTGGCAGAAGAACAGCTGTTGACAGGGCAGCGCCGACATCAAGATTTGTCGTGCTGTTACCGGCAGTAAGGGGTCTGTCGTCGACCATAACCTCGGGCACCCAGGTCATTGTGTGGGAATAGCTGGTGCCCTTTGGGTGGTCGGATCTCGACTTTTTGGCCAGTGGGGCATCGGATGATGGGACCTCGGCTGGACGTTTATCGGCAAAAGGGGCGCTCGTTTCAGCCTCGACAAGTTTGGAAATTGGCATAGTGTCCTCAAAATCGATCTGAGTCACTGTGGCCTTTGCTTTAGCCTTCTTTATCCTTTTTGGCTTTGGATTTGGTTGGAATGGGGAGGACGAGGATTGCACCATCACAACCTCGGGGATATTGGCGAATAGGTCTTTAACAACTGCTGGTTTGCCCATCTCTTTAGCAGTGACGGCAACAGTTACTTTGGTGCCAAGGTGGATAGTTGGAAGTGTAGTAGGTTAGTATTTTGGGTCGAAGGCCGATGACTTAGAAAGTTAGCGTTTGCGACTACGGGTTCTGCTGGCAGAGGTAGAAATTGGAACTTGACATCGGCGTTGGCGTTGGCGCTGGGATGGAGGAATAGCTGAGGGGCTGAGGTAGATGGTTGATCAGTTAGGTCCAAAGTGAAGGCCTGATCTGGCCTTGGAGATGAAGTTACTGGTGGAGTTGTGGTAAAAGGAGGAGTCTTGCTTCGGCGAGGTACGTCAAGCAAGGCCGGCTTGTAGGTTGGTATGTAGTTCAGTAGAAGAGGCATCTTGCGCTTCTGCAGAGGGAGATCTAACAGCCTTTTCAGATCTCGACTGGGAACAAAGGATTGCCGAAATTCCTTTGCCGGTTGGAGGAGAGCTGCAAAAAAGAAAGTAAGAAGGCAAAAGTATTTAAGATGAAGATATATCAATTTGACGAGTACTAAACAGAAGTGTGGCTAGAAGAATGACTCAGTTCTTACCATCACCCTATTTAAACATTGTTCGGCTCAAAGAATAGAGGTGTCTTCATCAGATGAGAACTCCTAGTTGCCTGAGACGATAAAGTAATCATCTCCAGCACCCTTGTTGGAGTCTGAGAGGTCGGAAATCAGTTTGAAGGCGGTTGATCTGGGCTTTAGGTAGTATATGCAGCCTTTTTCGGACTTGAGGCCACACATGATATAGCAAAATTGAATGTTAGCTAAAGTGATCCTAGCTTTTTCTCGGTGTGCTAGTTCAATTATGCCATTGATAACCCGATATGAGTTGATGGCTAACTGCATAGGGTTGAGCTTATAATAGTGAAGGACTCACTAAAGAGAATGTCTATAGGGAACCAGAGTCCACACTCTATAAAGGCCACTACTGGGAAGGGCATGGAATCCCCATCAGGCATGATGGAGTCCTCCTCCCCAGCCAACCTAAGATGGACGTCGTCTGGGATGGAGAACTCTCTCCTAAAGTACTTAAGTTTTTCTGAGGTATCTACCCTCCACCTAAACATACCCATGATGTCGGCTAAAAGAGGAAGGTGCAAGATTTCAGAGGAGAGTGGTTGATGTGGGTTTGAAGGACCTCGGCTAAAACCCTAAACAGGAATTGGGGCAAGGGTTTTTCAAGATCTAGGGGAGTTTGTTTCAATTTTCCTAAGTATGTGATTTCTCTATCAAAACCCAAGCCCAAATCTATATGAAAGCACAAATCAATGGCAAGAATCTGAAAATAAACAAGAAAAACAGAATAGAGCGATGATTCAGACTCAAGAAAACAAACAGAAATTCAAAACCACTATGCAAATGCCAAAGAACAGTGACAAATTGCTAAAACATCATGCATGTGAGCAGTTCGTATGTATATATATAGATCGGAGACAGATTGAACAGCACAGAATCGCAAGCAAGCATGTTTTACACCAAGTGATTCAATAGCAAAAAATAGACAGATGATAAAGGATGAAACGTATTCAAAATCATAGAAGATTGTAACTGAAAATTGAAAAAGAACAAAGAACTCACCAGTTGGGTCTGAGGTTGAGGTTCGCTAGAGTCAGACGGTGGAAATAAGTGGAGCAGAACGGTTAAAGCTTCACCGGAGGAGATGAACGGAGTACAGTTACAGAGAGCTCGATGAAAACAGCAATGAAGGTAGAGAATTTGTTAAGAGAGAGAGAAAATCTTGAAACGTAGAAAGAATGCGAGAATGTAAAGTGAAGAGACAGAGAGAGAGGGAGATGTTTTGTTAAAACGCGAAAAGGTGGCAAACCATAATGATATGCCTTGGACGACGTGTTTGTTAGGCGGCATGCGCAGAAGTGACGTGACCTGATAGCGCGTGTCAGGTACAAATAAATGAGAAAAGGACACGTGGATAAAACGGTTGAGAAAACCGTGCGTGACAGCTTATGCGCAGATAGAAATTTTGGAGTTCTTGATTTAATGAAGTAAAAACCTTGGCTAGAGGAGCGATCTCGATTAAGGAACTCGAAAAACTTGCTTTTTGATTCTTGATCATTGATAAAGTAGACTGCAGAGTCTTGGTCATATATAGCCGATGAGTAATGATCTCGGTCGTAAAGGATAGAGTAAGTCTTAGCTGATGTACTATGTGAACAAACGATATAGGTTCCATCACCTCAGGTTGCCAAGGTAATAGAACCTAGGGGCAGTTGTGGGGACATATTTTGTGAATGACAACACGTGGCCAAGGTGGCACCGGAATGTCAGCCGAGATACCACGTGTCTTGGTCATGTTACCAAGGTGATCTCGGCTAAGCCGAGGTTATTTGCGGAGATACCAGAATCCGAGATGAGTGGATAAGGGACAAGAGTCCTAGAATAGGGGAGGACCTCAGTCTGGATAAAGTTTATCTGGCTGGGAGTCTAGGATGAGCATTGAGCCAGAATCTATTGAAGCTAGTCTTCCACAGGATCAGGTTAGTGCTGGCTATAAAAGTAAGGCACCCTCGTGGGTCTAAGGTACGTTTTTTGTATTCTGGCTTGTTAGTTAAGCACTATTTGCTATCTTTGAGAGATAACTGAGTACTGACTTAATCGTCGGAGTGCCCCCGGGTGGACGAACCACCGCTGGAGTCTTATCTTTCTGTGACAGGTTGTTCGGGTATGATATATTCTGCCTGTACTCTCTTGTTGAGTTCTTGTTTGACAGTGTGGTCAAGAATCAGCACCCACAAAAAGTTAAACATATATTAAAAATTGAATCTCCTAAAAGTGTTTCCATATATTCCCATATATCAGTTGATTCAAAGGGATTATTCATCCATACCTTTACCACGTCTTTTTCCCATTTCTCTATTACTTCTTGCCATATCTGTGGGTCAAATTTAGCTAAGTATAAAAGGGTTCCTTGGTTGGTTGCTGGCTGTAATTGTATACTCATGTTTGGTTGTCTACGCTTTCCTATACTTTTTATTCGGATCTGCTTTACTACGTCCTGTATTGGTTAATGGTCTTTTTCCTCCTACTTCATAATGCATTGGTTCTACTAGATCTTCTACCGTATGTTGTGGGTTGCTAGTTCATGTGCTTTCCGTTGTTTGAGTGCTCATATAAAAAAGTGTCTTCTAAGTTAGATTGTTTTGGTATTTTAAATATTTTGTTAGGATGTATTTTGTCTTCTAAAATATCATCTACATATTCGGTATGAAATTCTTGATCTAAAAATGACACTGCTTCATCATTGGTATCTCCTCTAGTTATATATTCATAGTATGTGGTATATAATATTTTATTTATATCACTCAGGGTGAAATTTTCCAAATCTATCTCATCAATATTATATATCTTATTTTGTGATATTGTTTTTTCTTCTGTCATTACATAAAGCTGATTTATGTCACTATGATTATCTTGATTTTCTTCCCTATCTATACTACTAAATTCATCATCTTCAGATTTTTCTGGTGCTACATATGTGTATTGAGTAAATCTTACTGCATAACTTCCATCTGCTTTTTGATATAATAAGTTATCTTGAGGGGCTAACCTATTTTGTCCTAGAAAATCTCCCAAATTCTAATCTAATGCTGCATTATCTTTAGAATTATATTTTCTAGCTGGCAGTGTCTATATTCCTTTTGCGCCTAATATCTTAACTACTTGATCATTTGTAAGTTTATAATGAGTATTGCTTTCTGAAACCGCTAAGCCTAAAAACCCTATGCAAACTAATAAAATCTTTTCTCCCTTTTTCATTTTATATCCTCTACTTTTTATCCCTATTTTAATCTTTTTATGAAAGGTCGAGGTTGGTAAAAGGAAATCTGGTGTAAAATAAACTATTCATTCCTTTGAATTCATATCTAATTCATAGCTGCCTAAGATATTTTGTCCTACATCATTAAACCTATCATTATAAAGACATACAAAAACTTTAGCTCCTAAGTTTTCTCAAGTTAAAGCCTTAACTCCTATCACAACTAATCCTAAGTGAGTCATTTTGAGGTGTTCATTTACAACATATTTATAACTTTTTCTATTTATTAAATTTAGCTGTATTTTTTCATCTTCCTGAGTCACACTAATCATTTGTTCACCATAGTGTTTAAATAAATATTGTTTTTTATGAATTTTTCCTAACTTATATACATATTTGGCTGGAATTAACTCTAATTTTTCCTTTTTAAATTTTTCTATTTGTTGCTCCACATCTATAAATTCTTCTACTTTAACATCTTCATCCTCATTACGCTTTTTACTGCTACTTCTTTTTACTAGCTGTTTAAACATTTTTATTTTCTATAAATTCTACAAGCAGATTTCTTTGGTAATTTAAGTTTTTCAAAATATTTAGCTATATCTGCTTCGTTTATTTGAGATTGGGCTTTACGTGCTTGTCCTTCTATTCCTTTTCCTTTTTGAAGTACTAATCTTTTCAACGAAACTAAACGATTTTCTAAACTGTGTAGTTGTTTTGATAATTCTTCGATTTTTTCACACAATCGGATAAGAAATAAAATTTCTATATTATTTTGTCTTACTGATATTTTATCTGACTGACTTATTCCTTGATAGCTACTAATTCCCTCTGGGTTATTATGAAAGTCTTCTGCTTGTTTTAAAATAATCTGGTAGTCTCTATTAGCTTTTCTTATCACAACTCATAAATTAAGATCTTATTAGTTGTTCTAAAATTTCTAATTTCTGTTTTAAATTATCTTGAATTTGGTTGATCTGTTCTATTTGTTTAGCTATTTGATTTATCTGATTATGAATTTTTTCAATTAGTTGCTTGCATTCTAACTCTATTTGCTTCGAGCTACTGATATTTATGGCTGAAATTAGAGTTTCTATTTCTAACTTGGTGGGGAATTTTTCTAAATTTAAATATATTCGTTTTTGAAGGATTGAACTACACTGATTTTGGATATAATCTAATTTTTTTTTTTATATCTTGATCTTTAATTATACTGCGAGTATTACGAAGATGGTCTATAGATGAAGTAAAAAAAATACTGATTTTATCTATGTCATTTTCAATATTTTCTGCAAAGTTAATCTGATGATCTAAAATACTATTTAGCTGAGAATTATGTTCGCTATGGAGCTGATGTGTAAAAATACCTTCAAAATTACAACGAAATTTATTTTTATCAATATTAAGACGATGGTTATGGTTGCTGAGTTCTAAATCTAAATATTCTACTTTTTTCATACACAGAATTAAATCATACTTTAAAATTATTAAAAGCTATTATAATATAAAATTTATAACTAAATTGTCCAAAAATAAAAACTACTCTATTTCCGTAAGCAAAATGCATAAACTAACTTAAACTGTCCTAAAATCGAACACTGCTCTGATACCAATTTTTGGGGTGATGAGTTAGTGGTTTACCACTATTTTGAAGTTGGGCTAAGAATTATCTAATTAATTCTACAGTTATGCTAATAAATTTTCAAGTTGTTGTATGGCTGTAGACACCCCATTTTTGACCGTCCTCAAGACTTGGACGTCACCATTGGAACACTTGGTGATTACCCTTGTTGGTGTTCGTTTGGAGTTCCCGGAGGTCTCGGCTCGCGTGCCTTGCCTCAGGATCTCCGAACTCGACTGTTTAGTGTCTGGTTTTGCACCAAACACTTGTGTTTTGCCTTGGAGGGGCAGGGAATGCCTTGTGAGGCATCCCCACACACCACCGGCAGTGGCTAGAGGTCACCGGCTGGTTTTTTTCTGCCATCGGAACTTTTTGTTGCCGGTCGGCACTCCTTTTTGCCAAAATGGCATTTTGGCTGGCCGACTACTGTGCATCTGCTTTTGCAAATATTTTATCACAGCTGTCTTGCTTTTGGCTCCCCTCCATACACGTGTATGGAGGGATCTCTCTCTTGGAAGCTTGTCTTGTAAGCTTTATAAGACAAAAGGCTCTATAAGAGAGAGCCTTGTCTCTTGGCCTTAGGGTTAGACACTTGAGAGACTTGAGATATTTTTAGACAGCCATTCTTAGGGTTTTGAGTTCTAGGGTTAGAAACCATACACTTTCTATCTCTATATCTCCCTCTTGTGTGTGTTAAAGTGCATTTGTGTCTTACTATTGCACACAAACACATAGTGTTTCACCTTCACTTAGCTACTGAGGTTCTAAGAGGTTGGTTTTGAAGTTTTGGAGTTGTTTTCAAGCCAAGGAGGGCTGTTGGAGCATCATTTGTGAAGGGGTCTTCAAGGGTAAGAAACTAGCCCCTTTATATCCCATTTTTGCATTACATTTTTACCTATCTTAAAATCGTTTTTGAGCTTAGTGTATAATACAAAAAAGTTCTGTTTTTAAGCCCTCTAAATTGTTTGTTTAGAGTGTTTTGTGGTTTGGAGGTGTTTGACCCCTCTTAGGCCTTGAAAGGCCCCATTTTAAGCCATTTTGAGTGAGATTCGAGACTTTGGTGTTTGGGCCTCTTCACCACTGAAATCTTGAGGGATTTCAGTGGTGGAGATGGTGCCTTGAAGTCTCCAAAAGGGGAGGGCCACCCCCTCTCCTTGTTGTCCTTGAAAGGGACCCTTTTTGGCCTCTTGAGAGAGCATCGTGTTAGAGTGTGTATTGATCATGTCTTGGTTGTTTTCCATGCTTATTATGCCATGATATAACCTTGTTGTGTGTTGGTTTTGGTACACCATGCATGCTTAGCATACCTACCATGTAATGCCATGTTATTGCCTTAATATGCCTTGGGTTGTTAGCCTTTGTTCGAGCATGTTTTAGGTCTAGTTTTGTGAAGCTTGTGTGCTTATTTTACCATGCTAGAGGTCTGTCCATAGTTGTTTGGGTCGGATTTGGCATGCTTAGTATAGCTCCTTTGCATTCCGGCTTGTTGGCCCTAAGTGTATGAACGTATAGCATGACATTCTTGCATTGATTTAGTGGTTTGGGACTATCCACCATGTTATTTCAGTCCACTTATCATGCTCATATGCTTGCATTTCATGACCCTTTTGATGTTTCAAGAATCGATGTTTCATGCTTCATGTTTATGCCATTGTGTATGTCTCTAAGATTGGGTCATTTGGATGCCATCTAAGTGGTTCTTAAGGCTTACTTTTGCATGATTTGGGGCTGTTTTGATTCAATTTGGTCATTTGCTTCATGAGTCATATGGTCATGTTTTAGGTCCTTAAGTTTGGGCGTATGCATAGCTTGCATTGGTAGGTTAATTGGGTATCATTTCCTACATTTTTTCAAGGCTTATAATGCATGTCACATGTCCATGATCATTCCTTTCTAAGTGTGCTTAGAAGTAGTCTTTTGATACTTAAGCATTTAGGCCTTCAACATGTGCATGTGTGTATGTGTTTAGTCCTTTGTTTTGGTCACTTTGGCCATTGTTTTAGGCCTATTTAGAGTTACCTAAATCATGTATAAGTCCACCTTTTCATAAATTTGCATTGCCTCATGTTTGCTTGTATGCTTGCATAAGTGTCTTGCCATGCCATGTTACATCCTTAGCATGTATGCCTAGGTTGCATTGCATCTTGCATGCATGCTTTATTCCTTGACTTGGTGATAGGAATTGGGCCTTGGTTTGTTTGTTTGGTTTGCATTTCATTTGACATGAAAGTTGCACACTTGGTTCTTTGGGCCGTCATGCATGGAAATGCGTGATTGGCGGTCCGAGAATCGAGACACATGCCCCTTCGAGTCACAAACATGATAAGGGATGTGGTGGTGCACACATTGCTTTGAAAATGCATTGCCATGTCTTGTCTGCCCTCTGCTGCTGTCAAACAGGTTTCTGCAGGAACTTTCTGCCGACCGGCAATTATTTTTCTGCAGATAGCTTCATTTTGTGCCGGTGACCACATACCATTACCGGTGGTAATCCTACTTAGCCGGTGGTGATTCCCAGTATCCAGAGAAACATCCCTGAGGTTTTGGTAGCCTCCAAAAGAGCAGAGCAGGGAAAACAGAGGCAGACTATGCATGGCGGTGCACTTCCGAGCAAGACCCGAGCACGCGCTGCATCTGGCCCTCCTCCCGAGGCGGTTTACTGTTTTTCCTAGCTTAATTAGTTTGTTAGCTGATTAGGAAATTTGTAATATTTAATTAGCTTGCGTAGTTAATTAATTTGTATTATTTATTTGGTCCCTCCGGGCGAGGGCAAATCTGTAATAAGTGTGTGTGAGTGGTGTGCATGTCTTCCAATCCCCACTTCTTTCTTCCCTTTTATTTACCTGCTTTGATGGTAGATTAGGGCACGTTTAAATTAGCATACCGTATATAATGCATGCGTGCATTCATTCATTTATTTTACATGCACCGGGCTCGGTACATCACGCTAACTGCATTTGTACTTCAATTCCAAATTGAATACGTGCATCAATTGACTGCATTTCACATGTCATTCATAGACTAGCCGAGCCTACTCTAGTGACATTTTGTATGCGATGCATTAGGCATTTAACATGGACTTGGATCATCCATTGATTGCTAACGTGTTCCTGTTTTCGGCACAGAGTACGATGTAAGTATTTATGCTTTAGCATCTCGCATGCGTGTGAATGTTACCATGACAGTATGTTTGCCATGCGGCTAAATGCTTACGTGATATTATTGTTTGAATACCCGAGGGTGAAGGTTGGATTGTTTGAGTTTGAAAAACTCGTTGAAATCTGTGTTTTAGCCTACTTACGAGTAGCAAATTCCAAAGCGCTCTTCAAAACAAACGGATATGCAATGCTTGTTTCCAAATTAGGCAATCTAGTCTATACTTGTTTGCTGTGCGCATAACATAGTAATTCTAGGCTAACAAATGGAATAAGAACACACAACGTTTTCAAAACTGGATATCACGGTTAGTAGAGGCCGGTCTTCGGACCGGGCGAGAGGGGGTGCTCATAGCTGACCTTCCCCGATCGTACCCAAGTTCCCGAGCCGAGGCAACTTTGGTGATGACGGACACGTGGCCTTTGGCACCGAGTCAGGGTTTCCTAAATTCCCCCATTTTAAAATATTTAGGTGGCGACTCTGTATCTGGAAAAGCAGTTCATGTTTGGCACTTCTTTTCAAAAATCTGTTTCTCAAAACGATTTGCCGGATTTGGACTCTTTGGTTCAGATTAAGAATAGTGACAATTTGAGAGTCCGAGCTGTAGTGACCCCACAAATGAACAGAACGGGACTCACCCTCCCGGGGCGTTCGGGGACGTCTACAGTTTCTGGGACGTCTACAATGGCTAGCTGTAAGGCTTATTGTTTTATAGTTATCTGTCTATTTATTTGTGTAATTTTCAAGCTATAATGTACTAGAGATCTACCGGAAGCCAATGATAATAGAAATTGACATCTTAGTTTTTGATCTTCTAATTCTTGTATAAGCTCAGTACTGGATTTGATTTTAATTCTAAGTTCTTCTTCTAAAAGTATAAAATTTTGATTTTAAAATTCTTATATGAAAAATATTTCCCTAATATTTCTACTCAGGTTGCTCTCCTTATATTCTAAATTATTTTTCTTACTTGGTAAAACTATTTTTAAGTAATGTTTGCTTTCATTACATGTACTCCCACTTTGAAGCTAAGCTTCGTTTAACATAGTATATTTTTATTTTCTATTCCTTACATTTCCCTTTCTGCCTACAATTTACCCTCAATGCCAAACCACAGCTGTGATAACCCTGTTCCGTATTATGTTAATTAATCTTAATTGTGATTCTGATTACGTGTTTGATATGATTTTGAGTACCATTTATATGAATATATGTTGTTTTGAATTTCTATCTGTTCACCGTAAGAAAATCTATTTGACTTTCTTCTTTGGAATTTAAATTGAAGGCCTTGTCAGCCACAGAAACCGAAATTGACTACACCATTATGATTAGTGTAATTTTTAAAGCCTACGGTGAAATTTAATTGAAAATTGATTCGGATCAGATTAATTAGATTAAATTAATTTAATAGTGCTCAATTAATTAGTATTAATGAAATTTGATTATAAGGGGCCATTATACACTTAATTTCTCTCTTTTATTCAATTTGGCTGATATTAAATCTAAGAAAAGAGAGAGAGGGTCGTCTAGAGAGAGAGAGAGAGGGAAACAATTGAAGATTTGAGCAAGAGGCTTGGAAATCTTGAAGATTAACTCAAGAATTGGATAGAATTTGGGTGTTTGAAGCTCCTAGGTGAGTAAATTCATAGATTTTAGATTGTAACTTTGTGAATTCAAAGTTGAATGGTGATCAAGAACATGAATTGAGTTAGTTTTGATGAATTGGGAGTCAATATACACATGCATGTAGGAGATTGCCATGAATTGTATGTTTGAGCTTGAAATTTGCATGAGCTAGCATGAATAATGTTGAACATGGAGAATTGGGCACCAATCTTCACATGCATGCATGATTTTCATGGGTTCCATAATAATAAGTGTCATTTGCATGATGTGAAGTAGAAATGAAATTAAAAATTTGCATGCATGTTTGATTATGGAAGATAGGGAGCTTATATGAGGGTTGAATGCATGAGCCTTGATTATACTAAAGAAATGTTGGTTAATTTTGAAGATTGGACCATGATTTTGAGCAATTGGCCTCATATTGTTTGTGTACTCATGATATATAATGTGTTTCCCTATTTTGGTACCTTAATTCGAGCGTTGAAATCTTTGAATATCGAGTTTGAGCCTCAAGAACAATTTTGGATTTTCCAGAATTTGGCATGTCCGCTCGAGCGGGGAAAGCGTCGCTCAAGCGGGAAAATGAGCTCCCAGAAGTTTTGCAGACATGGATGTCCGCTCGAGCGGGGAGCCATGTAGTGAGACTTTCAGCTCGAGCGTCTGAATTCACGCTCGAGCGTAAAAATGAGGCAACCAGTATTTTTGCAAACCTAATGGGTTCGCTCGAGCGGGAAAGTCCACGTTCGAGCGGGGACCCCTTTTTCAGAAATTTTGTAAAGGTGCTCTATTTTTCGTTTTCCGTTCTCTTTCACTTCTAAGCACTCTTAGGCATGCATTGAGCATTATGAATGAATTAAAAGGATAAGAAAGAAGCCTAAGAGGAATGTATGAATTAAGAACGGATTGAATCGTTTGTGACCCATATGTGTTATGTAATGTGTAGGGTCGACCTCAAGGGTGAATCCACCGGCAGAACACTGTGAGTAATATCTTAATAAAGATATCTGAAGTATGTCATTTGTCCAACTGCTTACTTTTATATAAGTCTTGTAAGTTTGTTACATTGAATTGGGGACAAATATTCATTATGCCGTGTGATTGGGCCAAAGGCCGTCGGATACAATTGATTGGGCCGAATGCCGTTTGACATGGATGATTGGGTCAAAGGCATCTGATACGAATGATAGTCTGATACGAACGATAGTCTGACACGAATGATAGTCTAACACGAATGATAGTCTAACATATCAATGAATGGACCAGAGGCCGTATGGCATGAATGAATGGGCTAGAGGTCGTATGACATGAATGAATGGACCAGAGGCCATATGACATGAATGAATGGGCCAGAGGTCGTATGACACGAGAGAATGGACCAGATGCCATATGACATGGACGAATGGGCCAAAGGCCATTTGACACCAATAATTGGGCCAAAGGCCGTCGGACAGGAACAATTAGGCCCAAGGCCGTCTGTTGTACATTGTTATAGTGTATCTTCTTTATTCGCTATTATTCACTGGGCTTTCGCTCACGCTCATTCATGTGTGTGTAGGTGAGCCAAGGGATGTCCAAACCCAGCCTCGGTGAAATATGTGAGAAACAGTAAAGGTTTTGAAGAGTCGGCCCAACGTCTCACGTACGAGACTTGTATTTTGTATATGAATTATGGGTTGACTGACTTAGACTTAATGATCATGTATGTACAGAACTTTGTGCTATTACCTATTTAACGTGAGTTATTAACATGTGTGTATATGGATTGTTATGATGTGCCATGTAAGCACAGCTCTATGGATAAAGTTTTAAATTTGCTTCTGTTTGGCCCCTTTACTCTAATGAGTTATATGTTTGGTTTGGTTTGAGGCCGTAGGTAATCTCTTGATTACTGGCCGGTTATGCCCTTAACCCATAAGGGGCGGGTTCGGGTCATGACAACGGCTCACACGGGCTCTTCAGCTAAGATCACTCAACAATGAAATAGAAAACAATAGATACTATGAAAGTTTAAAGCATGTAATATTAATGAGCAAGCAAGCATTCCATAAACTTAGTTTTTCCAAAGAGAAAATAAATTTTATAACAAAAGAGTTACCCTTTTAAAATATCTAAGGAAAAAGAGAGACTACTTACACTCCATATTAATATGTAATATACTCACAAAGATTATGTTACAGACTTTGAGATTTTGAAAGACTTGAACACTTAGAATTTTTCTGAGTTTGAGATGTTGGGGAAATTTTTGCAAAGAAGAGTGGAGGGAAATTTTTCATTTCTCTAGCCGTTGGCATGAATTCCAATTTATACACTACATTTAATAGATACCAACAAAAACCAAAGACTTATCCTTACGTCTAATTTTTGAACAAAAGGTCTAAAAGCCTAGTTATAGATTTTACAAAATTTCTACACAATAAATGCATAGACTTTGACACCTTTTATGACCAACTTCCTATTACTCTAGATATGAACAATAAAAATTTTATCAATAAAGGGTTAGGATAATGATGTCGGGTATTGCTTTGGGCCCCATCGCACATCATTCAATCCTCCAATTTTGATAAAATTTTGACTCTGTAATTTGTTATAAAACACGTGTAAGGATTCTCACAATATTTCTTTAATAGAGCAGGGCAGGGTAGGGCCCCATCTGCTCTATTTACTACTGAAAGACGTAAATAATTACAGACACAAATTATTACAGTAGCTGTTGTCATTTTTTGGCATGAATTTTGTTGATCGTTGAAGAGAGGCTTTATTTTCTACAGATTTTGTCTTTTTCTTCTAAGTATCTTGATGCCAATAATTGATGTGGACATATGGATACTTGGATGATGGAGTGAATCTTCAAGCCTAATCTTCCGTGGATACAAAACAAAAAAAATAATAAAAAATTCAAAGAGTCAAAAAGGTCAAAATCCTAAAAGTTCAAAATAGTAAATGAAAATATGGACTTTGAGCTATAATACTTTAAAGAGTCCAATTATGGAGTGCACGCTTTTTGTTTTTTGTTTTTTTTTTTCACCCATATATTCTATCTGAAAGATCTTCATGATCTGCTGCCAAGAGTTGATCGTAAAAATCGTCCCCATTATCTGGTTCATTCTTCCATTGGTTACCTACTTCTTCCATTACTGGTGAATCGTGAGAGACACTATGCTGATAGTCGGGGTACCGGCTTTCATTGACAAATGTTTCTTTGCTGAAAGGAAAACCTGGAATGGCTAAGTTACAGTATATCTTCTAATTTCTATTTTCGCAGACAAGATTACCATACCTTCCATTATATACTAATAGAGGATTACTAGCAAATTTCCTCTATTTATAGAGCTGATCTCTGAGTGAAATTTTTTTGCATGGTCAGGGTCTCTGATTGAGAAGTCCTGGGTATCCTGGAAATGTCGAAGTTCCTCTGAGATACATTTTATGCTTAGCTGGAATGCACCTTATTCTTTTCCATTCTGGTAGCTTGCTATCAATAAATACTTTTACAAAATGATGATGCTCTTCCATTACACAAAGTACTAAATGGCCAAGTTTATTGCCAAAACTATCTGCCTGATCTGGATCTAGAAAAATTATTCTAGAAATAAAGCCGTAATCTAACAATTGCAAGGCTGTTAGATGACGTGTTTTGCCCCTGATCTCTATCTCTAGTGGCTCAAAAGTTTCTAGATTTATCTAGCAACGGCAGATGGTGAAATCTAGATTACAGTGACATCTACCAAAATATTCTGGCCTATCTATACGTCTTTCTTCTTGTAAACAGGGTTGTTCTTCATCTTCGTAGAGATAAGTCCACTGATATGCTATACCAGGGCATTGAACTCCAGCTATGGAGAGGTCTTGAAGAAATTGCTGTATAATGACTAATTCATTATTTCTGCTATCTTCGGCTAAGGTATATATATATATATATATATATATATAGGGTTTAAGGTCTTTTATTTCTCGGCTTTTCTCACAAAAAGATTGAATGATAGAATGCCTGAAAAAATACATTCTAGCACTCAATTGTTCAAATTCCTCACTAGTAAGTTGTCTGATTTATAGGTTAGGAAAAGGAGTAGATGCTTTTTCTGGAGTTAGTTTTTTAAACTGGTTGGTTAGGGTTCGAATGGTTGCTCTCAATTGTTTTTCTTCGTCTTGGAGCTGGTCTAGCTCTTCACTGACCTTTTTGCCTTTATCTGTAATTTTTTTGAAATTTCTAGTAAGGCATTCACAATGTTTGCACATTTGGAGAGGATTTTGAGAATCTAGCTGAGGGTTAGTACTACTGTTTCCTGTTATCTGGATAACTAGAACTCCACTAGTAGCAAGAATAGTTGACCGCATCTTGTTCAATGTGTCCAGATAATCTTTAGCTATTTCGTTGATAAAGTAACTGGTTCCTATTTGTCTGCGGGCATAGGTACTAGCTAACTCGAAATCATAAAATCCTTTAAACTGAAGTATGGAAAAAATTTTAACTAAAGGTTCAACTTCTACCCAGTCATGGTAAATACCAGGCTTGGTTTCTTTAACTACTACAAAGAAAGAAAAACTTTTAGAGAAAGGTTCATTCTGGATTTTTGAAAAATAAGTACTAAGAGAATTTAAAGCTGACAAACGTTTAGCTAGGTGGTTAAGGTTGTTCCACAGGTTATCTAAAAGACATTGTTGAACTAGGTCTAGCTCGATTCCTGTTAATGGTTTGAATTTGTTTCTGCCTTCATAAATGGGAAGAGCAAATCCCCTACAGTTCATTGTTTTGTTGTTCTCCATTATCTGTACAAAAATTAAACTAGTTATTTTCTTTTTCTAAATAAATTTTCCTACTTAGCCAATCTGTTAATTTATTATCACTCCCTTTAATATGTTCAAATTCTATTTTATATCCTTGTCCTACTATGCAATCTAAAAATTTTGCCCATCTTCTACTACTAAGTTTACGCTCATTAAGTTTATTATGAAATCTAACTATAGCTTCATAGTCTGTTCTAATTGTAAAGGGCTCGTATAAAAATAGTCTAAATTTGTTTATTATATATACTATTCTTAAAATTTCAAAATCTAAGCTAGTCATGATTGTATTTTTTTCTTTAGATTTTTTAGAACTATATCTACAAATGAGTTCTTTATTTTTACTATCATACTTGCAAGGTTTAACTAATAATACTGTTCCCCATCCTAATTGGCTTGCATCCGTTTCTACAACTATATATTCTGATTCTAAGGGAAGTTGTAAATCGGGTAAATTTCTACAAATGTCTTTAATTTTTATTACTAAAGTTATATCTCGTTGGTTAAAATATTTTTGTCTTGTGGGTATGGTCTTGCTATATAGAGGTCCTATTATTTTACTAAGGTTAGGAATGTACATTTGTGCATAATTTAAAATTCCTAAAAATGATTGAAGTTGTTTTGTATCTTCTAATTTATCCGGGTAATCTAAAATTTTCTTAACTATGTGGGGTTGTAACCGGATTTTTCCATCTCCTAATTCCATTCCTAAAAATTCTATATGAGGTTTATTTAATACCATTTTTCTCTTACTAATTATTATTATATATTGTTTATAAATTCTTCTAACACTATATATAAATGATCTATGTGACTATTTTTATCTGGGCTAAATACTAATATGTCATCTATACATACCAGTATAAAACTATATTTATTAAATATACTATCCATCTTGCGCTGAAATATGGAAGGTGCATTTTTTTAGTCCTTAAGGCATGACTAGCCATTCATAATGTCCTTGTGAGCAACAAAAGGTTGTCCAAGGTATGCTTTCCTTTTCCATTTTGATTTGCCAAAACCCTGACTTGCAATCAAATTTACTGAATATTTTCGCTGTCTGTATTTTGTTTATGAGCTGATCTTTATCTGGTATATTATATTTATCATCTTCTGTATTGTCATTAATCTTTTATAATTTATAACCATTCTAGCTTTCCCTCTTTTTATCTTTGCATGGTTTCTAACCATAAATGCAGTGCTCCTATGTGGGCTATTACTAGGTCGAATTACTCCTAAATCTAATAATTATTTAATCTATGATCTAAATTCTTTTATATCTGCTGGTGTATGATCTATTTGTTCTGGCATAATTCTACAATCAGAATTCTACAATCTTTATTTTTTATATCTAAACTAGCTAAAACTTTATTTCTTTCCCAGTATTTTATGGGTTGTTCTCTTAAAATTTCTATTGTTTCAGCAAATCTTATTATTTCATCTAAATCATTTTCTATTCTCTTGTATACTGGTTTTTTCTTTAGTTTTCCTATTTTTGCGAAAATTAATTCTAGGTTAACAATTTGTTGGAAATCTTCTATACTCCAAGAGTCATATTTTTCTTCTAATTCAATATCTTCTATGATTTTTGATTCAAAATCCTCCATGTCTAAATTTTCTAAAGAACTATTTGCTATCTCTTTATTTTCTATATGAGGTTTGTTTAATGCCATTTTTTCTAGGATACCCAAGACTTCTCAATCGGAGACCCTGGCCGTGCAGAAAATTTTCACTTAAAGATCAGCTTAATAAATAGAGGAAATTTGCTAGTAATGCTCTATTAGCATATAATGGAAGCTATGGTAATCTCGTCTGCGAAGATAGAAATCAGAAGATATACTGTAACTTAGCCATTCCAGGTTTTCCCTTCAGCAAAGAAACATTTGTCGATGAAAGTCTAGTGTCTCTCATGATTCACCAGTAATGGAAGAAGAAGGTAACCAATGGAAGAATGAACCAGATAATGGGGACGATTTTTACAATCAAGTCTCAACTGCAGATCTTGAAGATAGAATATATGGGTAGAAAAAAAAAAAAAACAAAAACAAAACAAAAAACGTACACTCCATAATTGGACTCTTTAAAGTATTATAGTCACAAAGTCCATATTTTCATTTACTATTTTGGACTTTTAGGATTTTAACCTTTTTGACTCTTTGAATTTTTTTTTTTGTTTTGTATCCACAGAAGATTAGGCTTGAAGATTCACTCCATCATCCAAGTATCCATATGTTCACATCAATTATTGGCATCAAGATACTTAGAAGAAAAAGACAAAATCTGTAGAAGATAAAGCCTCTCTTCAACGATCAACAAAATTCATGCCAAAAAACGACAACAGTTACTGTAATTATTTGTGTCTGTAATTATTTATGTCTGTCAGTAGTAAGGCTTCTCTGTCACTCACCACTTTAATAGAGCAGATGACCCCTACCCTGCTCCATTAAAGAAATACTGTGAGAATCCTTACACATGTTTTATAACAAATTATAGGGTCAAAATTTTATCAAAATTGGAGGATTTAATGATGTGCAATGGGGCCTAAAGCAGTACCCGACATCATTATCCTAACCCTTTATTGATAAAATTTTTATTGTTCGTATCTAGAGTAATAGGAAATTGGTCATAAAAGGTGTCAAAGTCCATGTATTTATTGTGTAGAAATTTGTAAAGTCTATAACTAGGCTTGACTAGGCTTTTGGACTTTTTGTTCAAAAATTAGACGTAAGGATAAGTCTTTTGTTTTTGTTGGTATCTATCAAATATAGTGTATAAATTGGCATTCATGCCAACGGCTGGAGCAATAAAAAATTTCCCTCCACTCTTCTTTGCAAAAATTTCTCCAACTTCTCAGACTCTGAAAAATTCTAAGTGTTCAAGTCTTTCAGAATCTCAAAGTCTGTAACATAATCTTTGTGAGTATATTACATATTAATATGGAGTGTGAGTAGTCTCTCTTTTTCCTTAGATATTTCAAAAGGGTAACTCTTTTGTTATAAAATTTATTTTCTTTTTGGAAAAACTAAGTTTATGGAATGCTTGCTTGCTCATTAATATTACATGCTTTAAACTTTCATAATATCTATTGTTTTCTATTTCATTGCTGAGTGACCTTAGCTGAAGAACCCATGTGAGTCGTGGTTTGGCATTGAGGGTAAATTGTAGGCAGAAAGGGAAATGTAAGGAATAGAAAATAAAAATATACTATGTTAAACGAAACTTAACTTCAAGGTGGAAGTACATGTAATGAAAGTAAACAATACTTAAGAATAGTTTTACCAAGTAAGAAAAAGAATTTAGAATATAAGGAGAGCAAGCTGAGTATAAATATTAGGGAAATATTTTTCATATAAGAATTTAAAAATCAAAATTTTATGCTTTTAGAAGAAGAACTTAGAATTAAAATCAGATCCAGTACTGAGCTTATACAAGAGTTAGAAGATCAAAAACTAAGATATCAATTTCTGTTATCATTGGCTTCCGGTAGATCTCTAATACATTATAGCTTGAAAATTACACAAATAAATAGACAGATAACTATAAAACAATAAGCCTTACAGCTAGCCATACAACAACTTGAAGATTTATTAGCATAACTGTAGAATTAATTAGATAATTCTCAACCCAACTTCAATATAGTGGTAAACCACTAACTCATCACTGCAAAAATTGGTATCAGAGCAGTGTTCGGTTTTAGGACAGTTTAAGTTACTTTGTGCATTTTGCTTACGGAAATAGAGTAGTTTTTATTTTTGGACAATTTAGTTATAAATTTCATATTATAGTAGCTTTTAATAATTTTAAAGTATGATTTAATTCCGTGTATGAAAAAAGTAGAATATTTAGATTTAGAACTCAACAACCATAACCATCGTCTTAATATTGATAAAAATAAATTTCGTTGTAATTTTGAAGGTATTTTTACACATCAGCTCCATAGCGAACATAATTCTCAGCTAAATAGTATTATAGATCATCAGATTAACTTTGCAGAAAACATTGAAAAGGACGTAGATAAAATAAGTATTCTTTTTACTTCATCTATAGACCATCTTCGTAATACTCGCAGTATAATTAAAGATCAAGATAAAAAAAAATTAGATTATATCCAAAATCAGTGTAGTTCAATCCTTCAAAAAATGAATAGATTTAAATTTAGAAAAATTTCCCAACAAGCTAGAAATAGAAACTCTAATTTCAGCCATAAATATCAGTAGCTCGAAGCAAATAGAGTTAGAATGTAAGCAACTAATTGAAAAAATTCATAATCAGATAAATCAAATAGCTAGACAAATAGAACAGATCAACCAAATTCAAGATAATTTAAAACAGAAATTAGAAATTTTAGAACAACTAATAGGATCTTAATTTATGAGTAGTGATAAGAAAAGCTAATAGAGACTACCAGATTATTTTAAAACAAGCAGAAGACTTTCATAATAACGCAGAGGGAATTAGTAGCTATCAAGGAATAAGTCAGTCAGATAAAATATCAGTAAGACAAAATAATATAGAAATTTTATTTCTTATCCAATTGTGTGAAAAAATCGAAGAATTATCAAAACAACTACACAGTTTAGAAAATCGTTTAGCTTCATTGGAAAGATTAGTACTTCAAAAAAGAAAAGGAATAGAAGGACAAGCACGTAAAGCCCAATCTCGAATAAACGAAGAAGATATAACTAAATATTTTGAAAAGCTTAAATTACCAAAGTAATTTGCTTGTAGAACTTATAGAAAATAAAAATGTTTAAACAGCTAGTAAAAGGAAGTAGCAGTAAAAAGCGTAATGAGGATGAAGATGTTAAAGTAGAAGAATTTATAGATATGGAGCAACAGATAGAAAAATTTAAAAAGGAAAAATTAAAGTTAATTCCAGCCAAATATGTATATAAGTTAGGAAAAGTTCATAAAAAATAATATTTATTTAAACACTATGGTGAACAAATGATTAGTGTGACTTAGGAAGATGAAAAAATACAGCTAAATTCAATAAATAGAGAAACTTATAAATATGTTATAAATGAACACCTCAAAATGACTTACTTAGGATTAGTTGTGATAGGAGTTAAGGTTTTAACTAGAGAAAACTTAGGAGCTAAAGTTTTTGTATGTCTTTATGATGATAGGTTTAATGATGTAAGACAAAGTATCTTAGGCAACTATGAGTTAGATATGAATTCAAAGGAAGGAATAGTTTATTTTACACCAGATTTCCTTTTACCAACCTCGACCTTTCATAAAAAGATAAAAATAGGGATAAAAAGTAGAGGATATAAAATGAAAAAGGGAGAAAAGAATTTATTGGTTTGCACAGGGTTTTTAGGCTTAGCGGTTTCAGAAAGCAATACCCATTATAGACTTACAAATGATCAAATAATTAAGATATTAGGCGCAAAAGGAATATAGACACTGCCAGCTAAAAAATATAATTTTGAAGATAATGCAGCATTAGATTGGAATTTGGGAGATTTTCTAGGACAAAATAGGTTAGCCTCTCAAGATAACTTATTATATCAAAAAGCAGATGGAAGTTGTGCAGTAAGATTTACTCAATACACATATGTAGCACCAGAAAAATCCGAAGATGATGAATTTAGTAGTATAGATAGGGAAGAAAATCAAGATAATCATAGTGACATAAATCAGCTTTATGTAATGACAGAAGAAAAAACAATATCACAAAATAAGATATATAATATTGATGAGATAGATTTGAAAAATTTCACCCTAAGTGATATAAATAAAATATTAGATACCACATACTATGAATATATAACTAGAGGAGATACCAATGATGAAGCAGTGCCATTTTTAGATCAAGACTTTCATACCGAATATGTAGATGATATTTTAGAAGACAGAATACACCCTAACAAGATATTTAAAATACCAAAACAATCTAACTTAGAAGACACTTTTTATATGAACACTCAAACAACAGAAAACACAGGAACTAGCAACCCACAACATACTGCAGAGACCCCATTTTTGACCGACCTTAAGACTTAGACGTCACTAGTTGAGCGCTCGGTGATGTTGCATGTTGTGCTCGTTCTGAGGTTTCAGAGTCTCGGCTGCGAGCCTTGCCTCCAGACTTTGGAGCTCTTTTAGTGCCTTGCCTCGGTTTGCGAACCGAGTCCTGTTTTCTTCGTTTTCTCTTCTCGAAGGGAGGGAGAGGTCTCGTAGACCATCTCTCAGTGGCCGTAGGCTACGTTTCATGGTCGTAGGCCATTTTTCCCGTTTGGAGCCCGATTTTTGATTTTTGGAGCCGTCGGCCGTGTGCCTCGGTTCGGGACCGCTTAACTACCTCCTTTTATTCCGGTTTTTGGCACACACCTTATTTCCTCCCTTTAGAGGAATATTGTGGCCCTAGAGACCACCTTCGTGGTCATACGCCACTTCCGGTGCCTAACAGCCTGTTTTCGGGGCCCCGAACCGCGTGTTTTGGCCCCCGAATCTTCGTTTTGCATCCGTTTTGGTCCATTTTTGGTGGAGACCCTATTTTCACTGTTAGGGAAGTGGTAGGATGGTGTCCGGCCACCTATTCCCCTGAAAAATCAATATTCTCATTTTCTCTCTCCAAAATCCGATTTTTCTGACAGAAAGCTGGCTTTTCCCACTTTTGAGCCACATTTTCTGGCTTTTCATACCACCATTGTGATCTACTCATCTGGGAGGCCACCAATATGGGTAGGCCGACCAGTAGTTCACCTTGACCCTTTTGAACCTTGTTTAAAAGCTAGCTTTTCTCTCTCCTAGGTCACTTTTTCTGGTTTTTCTCCACAGGGCTGTGTTCTACTCATCTGGGAGGCCACCTTTTTGGGTAGGCTGACCAGCAATTGTTCTTGAACCTTTTGACCCCTGGTCGGCCGACCAGGAGGAGTGGCCGGCCGGCCACTTGAACTGGCCGGCCTACTTATTGCTTTTCCTCTCTTTGAGTGTAATCCAGCTGTGCCAGCTGGAGATCATTTGGTGCATCCTCCATACACGTGTATGGAGGATCTTTGAAGCTTCCAAGAGAAGCTTTGGCCTCTCTTCTCTATAAGAGAGGCCCTCCTCTTTGTATCTAGAGGTTAGACACTTTTGCTTAAGGCATATACACCTCTCCCTCCATTGCTACTATTCCAAGCTTCAAAACCCTAACTTCCATGGTCCATTTACACTACAACCCATAGCACCACACCACCATCATCCATTCAAGCCCTTTGGAAGTCATTTGCAGAGGTTGAAAGCTCATTTCCTTGGACCAAAGGCTGCTGGAAAGTTAGGCTACAAGGGTAAGCTCCTATTCTCCCTATTTTTGCAGTATTTTGTTCTATATCTTAGCCCCTTTTGCTTACTTTTTTGGGCTTTGGCCTGAACTAAAAAAGGTCTTTTTTTGAGCTCATCTTCATGTTTGATTAAGGACTTTTCTCTGTTTGAAGTCTTCTACTCCCCCTTTGTGCTTTATCCCTCTTTTGGGGCTTATTTTGCATGATATATTAGCCCTATTTTTGAGCATTTCTGGGCTTTAAGCCAAACTTTAAAGTATCTTGTTTTGAGCCCCTCTCCAACTTTGTTGAAGGGATATTTTTTGTTTGAGGCCTTTTGCTGCCCTGTTTGTTCAATCTCTCTTTTAGGGCTGTTTTTGCATAATACATTAGCCTTATTTGTGAGCCATTTTGGGCTTCGGTCTGAACTAAAAAAAATCTTGTTTTGATATCATATTTATATTTGATTAAGGTCTATTCTCTGTTTGAGATCATCTTCCCCTATGCATGCTTCATTCCTTCATGATTAGGGCCATGCATTAGAGCACTTGCATTGGCCATGGTTTGGCCTCTTAGCCATTGAAATACAGTGAATTTTCAGTGGCTTTGATGCATTTTTGAGGGCCAAAACTAGAGGGGGGTGACCCACTCTCTCCTTGTTTTTGTTTGGGGATCTTTTGGGCCTCCCAAAGGGGCCCCATTTTGCATACATCGAAGTCACTTTCCAGGCCTCATTATGAGGGTTTTGAGGTCTGCCTTAGCTCTATCCGAGGCCCGTTTCGCCATATTTTAGGTCTATGTTGCATGTGTAGACCAATCCCATTCAAGGCCCTTCAAAGGGGCCTTTCTTTGCATGTTTCCTAGACCAATTTCAGAGTCAATTTAGTGAGTTTTAGGGCTGTCATATTTGATTTCCAGAGTTGGTTGTGCCATGATAAGTGTCCTTGATGCATGTGCTTAATTACCCCTTGCATGCCCTTCCATGGAAGCCCCTCATTTTTGCACATGTTGGCTGTATTTCAGTGATTATTTGGGTATATTTTGGCATATTTT
Organism: Camellia sinensis; assembly: GCF_055761805.1. Classification (NCBI taxonomy): domain Eukaryota; kingdom Viridiplantae; phylum Streptophyta; class Magnoliopsida; order Ericales; family Theaceae; genus Camellia; species Camellia sinensis. Next base: position 22,445,508 of record NC_138975.1, on the reverse strand, counting down.
ATTCGCTGATTTTTGCTGTTTTGGTGAGATTTCATATGCTTCATATGCATGCCATGTAAACCATGTTTGCTAGTCAAAGTTGCATGCTATTTTAGTCCATCATGCTAGCATCTTTTGGTCATGCTTTGAACTAGAAATGTTCATGTTTTGGGACTGTCTTGGCTTTGTCTTTGTGCTTCATGGTCAAATAGTGCATGCTTTGTATAGCTACAAGTCAATACATGTGCCTAGTTTTGAGTTTCAGGGCTTACTCTATGCATCGGGTGCCATGTTTGCATGATTCGGGACCATTTAGCATCATGTTTCTGTACTGAAATTTATATGTTTGAATGCCATGTTTCATCCTTGCCATGCTTTGGTAGAGTGGTATTTTATGGCTTAGGTTCAGTCCTCGGTATGCGTGCATGTGTGCATGCATTTCGGTTGTCTCATTTTCATCTAATGGCTGCTGATGTGAGTGTGGCTGAGGTCCACTCATGTTGGTGTAAGTCCATTATGCATTGTGTATGCCATTTCATAGCATTGCGTATGCTAGGCTGTATGTTAGAGCATTGTGTATGTCATGTTGCGTCGTGCATTGTGTATGCCATTTCATAACATTGCGTATGTTAGGTTATATGTTAGTCGCATTGTGTACGCCATCTCATTTGCATTGTGTTTGGGATAGGAGTTAGCCCAAGCACGGGAAACGAGGTACGTTTCGTACTCCGAGTGACGGAACGTGTCTCAATTCCCCGTCGCCGACACTCCGGATTCCCATGATGGAGTTTAGGTCTTGTTGTGTTTTCATGTGCATCCATTTCATATTGAGTCGTGCAATTCGACTCCTCGGCCATCATGCATCGATATGCGTGATTGGTGGCACGAGGATCGAGGACTATACTCCCCGAAGAGTAGTCACTCATACATATGTGAAATACTTTGCCATGCCCCTTTGTTGCTCTCTGTTGCAGCAAATCAAAAATCAGCAGCTTTCTAAAGCCTTGCACAACATTCCGGCATTAATTGCAAACAGAGGTGAATCGGGGCATCGCAATGGATTTCCGCGCCAGGCAACTCAAGCATGCATCTCCCATCATTCGGAATAGAGCTGAGGCAGTCCATGGGCTTACATGCTGATTTACTCGCTTTCCTAGATTAATTTGTTAATTAATTAGAGTTTTGTAATATTTAATTATTCATGTCGGACTGTAACTATTTATTCGAACTGTATTATTCTTTTGGACCCTCTGAGCGAGGGCAATGTTGTAATAAGTTTGCGTGAGTGTGATGTATGTGTTCCAACTCCACGTCTTTCTCCCTTTTATTTACCAGCTTATGATGGTTAGATTAGGATATGTTTCAATTAGCATACAGTATGATAGCATGTTTGCATTCATTCATCTGTCTTGCATGCACCGGGCTCGGCGCATCATACTAAATGCATTTGTATTTCAATTCTAAATTGAATACGTGTTAGCTGTAGCATCATCACATGTCATCTTTAGAATAGCTGAGCCTATCTTAGTTGCATTTTGCATGTGTTGCATTAGGCATTTCTGTATAGTTGGGATCATGCATGGATTTCTAACATAGTTTCTGTTTTGGCTTGGAGTACTCGGTAAGTACTTATGCTTTAGCATCCTTGCATGTGTGAGAGTGACTGCCATGATAGAATGCTTATCATGAGGCTATTTGCTCATATGATATACCTGCCTGAATGCCTGTGGGTGAAGGTTGGGTTATTTGGATTGGAACAATTCATCAATTGTAAGTTTTAAGCCCACTAGATAGTGGCAAATCATCTTGTTTTCTAAGCCCACCTGAGGGTGGCAAATTCACATTTTAGCCTACTTGCGAGTAGCAAACCATTTTCAAAAACAAACATGAGATGTTTTGTTCCAATTCAGGCGATCCAGTCTATACTTGTATGCTGTGCGCATCACATAGTAAATCTAGGCTAATAACCGGAATAAGAACGCATAATGTTTTCAAAACCTGATTACATGGTTAGTAGAGGCCGATCTTTGATCGGGCGAGCGGGGGTGCTCACGAAGTGACTTTCCCCAATCATACCCAAGTTCCCGAGCCGAGGCAACTTTGTTGATGACGGACACGTGGCCTTAGGCAACGAGTCAGGGTTTTCTAAATTTCCCAAAATAAAATATTTAGGTGGCGACTCTGTATCTGGCAAAGCAGTCCATGATTTGGCACTTCTTTCCAAAAAATCTGTTTTCAAAAACGATTTGCCGAATTTTAGACTCTTTGATGATTTCATCAGTCTTGCATTGCACTCTGCGAGATTAGATACAGGACCGTGACATTGAGTCCTGAACTGTAGTGAGCCCAATGAACAACACAGGAATTCCCTCCCGGGGCGTTCGGGGACGTCTACAGTTTCTGGCGACTCTGCTGGGGAGTTTGGAGAACTTGACTCGAACTCATGATATCTTGTTTTGATTACACATATGTGTTTCTTTGCATTGCATGTGCATTGGTGCGCCTAGGACACCGTGTTTGCCATCTTCTATTCCTGAACGGTTTGCCGGAGGCTTGCTTTGTGAAAGCATGCCATAAGGCTGACCGGTTACGTGCTCTGCCAGTATTGGAGCGCAAACCCCGATTTTACCGGGGCACCCTTTTTGACCATTCGACCTAGTGCATATTCGGAATCCATAGTGACCATTCCAAACTAGGACAGGTTGCTTACCCGTTTATAGGTTGTTTGAAACCGCTGCGTGCGTAGTGAAACCCTAGTTCCTGACAAAATAAGACAGGAAAACCTTACCCCAACATAGGGGTGTTTTGGCTCTCACTTGTTTGTTATGTGCTTTTAGAGTGCGTCTCTATACGAATGCATGTATCAGTCTGCAAGTTTGGGCATTAGGCCTGCGGGCACCAGTTCAGTGTTTCTGGGTATCAGGCCTGCGGGCACCAGTTCAATGTTTTTGGGCATCAGGCCTGCGGGCACCGGTTCAATATTTCCGGGTATCAAAGGCCTGCGGGCGCCAGTTTAGTATTTTCGGAATCAGCTATCTGTGGATATCAGATTCTGTTCCAGGAACAGTGATTTAGGAGTAGATATTTGGGAATAATGATTGGTCTTTGAGAACAGTGTACCAATTGCGTTTTAATTATACCTGACTGTATGTTGTGTTTATTTACACCGTTATGCTGTCCGTTTGTCTGCTCGTTTATTTCCTTATTATTGCTTTATTTATCTTTTTGCTAGGTAGTTTAGCACAATTGCTCCAAACCAAGCAGATATTCCCCGAGCACTCTGGACAAGAGGTCGTCGACTCAATCGATCTGAGGATCTGGTCGACGGACAACCGGTGTTCCACTCTCTACCCCCGGTTATCAGACAGAGGTCGAAAAGGCGTAGTGTATCTGAGCAGAGGTTGCCAGAGCAGCGGATTACCCCATCAGTGGACAGTCAGATTGAGATCCCAATTGTTGCTATAGAGATAGACCTGCCAGTAGTTCAGACAGATCAGGGCAGTATGGCGGGACCGACAGGAGTTGAGGAAATGATGCGTCAGATGCAGGACACCATGAGAGCCATGCAGCAGGATGCTGTTCGCCGAGATGAATTTGCCAAACAATAGGCTGAGATCATGGCCCAGTAGGCGGAGTTAATTGCCAGATTGCAACAACAAGCTGGAGCATCTGTTTCACACCCAGTTCCTCTCCCACCAGGAATCCCGGTACCCGAAGAGGCACCAAATGTCCAGACAGATACGGACATACCAACGGGGCCAGTTCCGCCCCCAATTCTACCCCAGCTATCTAAGGCTCCTACACCTGTTAATCAATCGAACACTCCCTTCAAGTTCTAGGTAGACCATACAGCACTGAAATTGAGCAAGCTTGAGAAGTTGTTCAAGAAATCCCAAGGGGTAAAGGTTATTCCGGATATCAAGGACGGATATACCGACGTGGCTGTGACGCTGCCGGATAGGTTTAAAATGCTGCAAATTGATCGTTTTGACGGATCTGGAGACCCCATGGTGCATCTCCGACTATTTTCAAACATACTACGGCCAATGGGCCTCACCAGACCACAAAAGCTTTCATTATTCGGCCGGACCCTGTCGGGTGTGGCCGCTATCTGGTATGCGAAGTTAGAGGATGATGTCAAGCGGAGTTGGGATGAAATGGCCGAGGCCTTTGTTGCGCAATACTTTTACAATACCCAAATCGAGATTACGACCCGAGATCTCGAAACAACAAGGCAGGAGCCTAAGGAGAGCTTCTCGGATTTCGTGACTCAGTGGAGGGGGAAGGCTTCGATGATGACCCTGAGGCCTACCGACAAAGACCAAATTAGGATGATTGTGCGCAATCTCCAGCCAAAACTGATGCAAAAAATGATTGTGCTCCCCTTTCCCACTTTTTCAGATCTGCATGAAATGGGGGTACAAATTGAAGATGGAACGAAACAGGGTCTGATTGACCAAGATAGAGAGCAACCCCGAAGAACTTTCAACCGCAACAACAACACAGGCACCAGCAATGCCACAAATGCCAGAGCTTCAGAAGTAAGCGTGGTCACCACCATTCCCTCTCCCCTTCCAAGACCCATGGCAGCTACACCTTTCTCCGGCGCGTCCGGAAGTAACACACAAACCACTCGATTCCAACCCAGAGGCCAAAGAACTTTCACCCCACTGTATATGCCCCTGTCCAAGGCTCTAGGGGTATTAATCAAGAAAGGGCACTTAAAGCCCCTGGAGCCGAGGCTATTGCCAAATCCACTCCTTCCTTCTCATAACCCGTCAAAATACTGTGCATATCACCAACAACACGGTCATGACACTGACCAATGTTTTAGATTGCGTCATGAGATTCAAGACCTCATTGACAAGCAGGTGATTGTACCTCCCGAAAAACCCAATGTCACAACAAACCCTCTCCCACCACACAACCGAGCTCCACCTCCCAAAAGAATCAACTTCATCCAGACTGGGGTCATGTCTTACGATCCCAGCGTATATATCACTCCTTCCCACCTACCTAAGCCGGAGGTGCTCCTTCCCGACTGCACTGACTCTTTGTGCATGTTGGACATCTCTAGAACCCAACCCGAGCCAATGGTGGTGACTGGCGAAGATGGAACAGAAGAGATTTCAGAGGAGGATGGAATTGTTTAATCAGGGTTTGAGCAGTCTGGGAGTGTCGCTAAGGAAGCCTACGATCCGAGTGATTACATTCTGCCAGCAGGCCAACTTGAGCGTAATATTGAATTGCCAAAGAGGGTAGAGCTGTGTGTGATCTGAGGAGATGGATTTGAGCAGGGGACAGATGGTTTGACGGTTGTGGAAGAGGACTTGGCCAACTTCCAGTTTTTCAACGATCAAGATCTGGGAGACGCGGCAGTCGACTGGTTTGGTTATGAGGAATCAACACAGGCTACTGGGTGGTTTGATGACTTGCCAGATGTTGTTGACGAAGCTCAATTGGAGCAGGGCCCGGCAGGGGCGTGTATATCAGTGGTGGCCGGAAGGGCCGAAAGTAAGAATCAATCGCCGAAGAGCGCCGGTGCTAAGAATTCCGCTCGAAACTTGGGCATTATGAATGCGAGAATTGTTGAACAACCAGCTGTACTGACGCAGCTGGAACAAGAAAGGTTTGAGGATGCCGAGAGGATTAGGAAAGCTAAGGGCCCTGAGGGGACTGAAAGTGTTATGTGCACGAAGATAGAGAATGCTGCGAGCATGTGGACGGAAAGTACTACGAGTGCAATTGAATCGAAGCCAGACAAGTGTCTGTTGGCTGTCGACGGAATGTGATGGGAAGACGACGATTTATGTCTTGCCCACACGGATGAGGATTAGAGGAGTAATCAGCCAGATGATACCTGGTGTATCGGTGAGGTCGATCATATGACGAGAAGCGGATGGTATTTCAAGCCCCCGTACCTAGACTAGCCGGAGGCATCTGGGAAAGATAAGGAAGCTGAGAGACAGAAAGAGAAGCAAGTCGAAGAAGAGGCTGTACTGAAGCAGTTAAAGAAGATACAGGCAGACATCTCCATCCGGGGACTGCTTATGGCATCGCGAGTACATCGACAAGCTGTCTTATCGGCCATGGACAAGGCCAAGCTTTCTATAGACACCACGCCCGAACAGCTGGTGGGCTTAGTTTTTTTAGGAGGAGCTACCCCGATGTTGACCTTTTCTGACAAAGAACTGCCACCTGAGGGTGCGAACCACAACAAGCCACTCTACATCTCCGTGGAGTGCAGAAATAAATGGATACCCGTGGTGCTTGTCGACACAGGGTCCGCCATCAATGTATGTCCAGCCAAGACTGCCTATGCAATTGGTTTGAAGACTGCGGACTTTGTGCCAACAGCCCAGGTGATTCGGGCTTACGACAATACAAGCAGGAAAGTCATGGGGACGGCTAAAATTCAGACCAAGGTTGGGCCGGGGCAGCATGAAATTGATTTTCACGTCCTAGAGGTTCCCGCCACTTTCAATCTGCTCTTGGGGCGGCCGTGGCTGCATCAAGTGAAGGCAGTTTCTTCTACCTTGCATCAAATGGTGAAATACCCCTATGAAAAGGGAGCAGCCATTGTTTTTGGGAATTCATCGATCCATCCACCGCCGGAAGTATCTACGCCAGTTTTGGAAATTGAGCACGGTATGGAGGATGTGTTCTTATCCGGTTTTACCCTAGCTGAGGCCCGGGTTGTACAGAACATCTTAGTTGTTAATGAGGGGGTGTATGTCAGTGCTCAATCGGTATACCTCATGAACAAGCTTCAACATATCCCCGGGATGGGATTGGAAAAGAGCGGCAGGAAGGGCGTTGCAGCATCGGCCGAGGTGCCACATAACCCACATACCTTTGGTTTGGGTTATCTGCCCACCAAAGAGGATTGGATAAGGAAGGGTAAGGAGATGGCTAGGAGAGCCAGAGCGAAGAAGGTGGGAAAGCCTTTTGACTTAATGCACCGGTCCATTTAGGGTACCTTAAACAGACGCTTCGTCCGGGAGGGGGAGGACTTTCCGTTCTGTGGCTTCCCAGAGGCGTGGCTGAACGCGGAGAAGAAACGTGTGCTGGGGTTTGAGATCTTCTTTGACCTGCAGCTACCCGGGATGACGTTGCCGGAGAGCAGACAGACCCAATAGGTGAGGTTGAGCAGAGCAAGAAAATGGAGTCTGAGGACGCTGAAAGTGAAATGGGGGTAGCGCTGGCATGTCTACTTTCAGATCCTCCGATCGAACAGAAGTGCTTGAGGGATAACTTCTCGGTATGCATGATTGGGAACGGAACGACTGCGGGCATACCAGCAAACATTTTGGATGCATCTATCGCACCCTCTCTCATTTGGCAGTATGAAGAGGGATTTTTGTCCAGCAGCACCGGGTCAGGTAGTGAGCCGGAATCTGATTCCACCGAGTCTGTTGAGTCGGAATCAGGTTCCAGCTCGACTGAGTCTGAGTCTGGTAATCTTGGGGATGATAACTCGGATGCCACAGTCTTGTCCAGGTCATTTTTTTCCTTCTCTTTTGAGTCTGTTGTAACCGAGGAATCGGATGATTTAGATGTGCTTAATGAGAATCAAGTAACTGTGGTTTCTGAGTACTTTTCTGTGCCCTTGATTTATTGTGTTAATTCAGACTTTCAAAATTTTGATGATAACGACGAGGAAGAAATTCCTCCGGTTTTGCAACGCTTAATTAAACAAGAGCAGGAAAGATTTGTTAAACCCTTAATGGATGAAATCACAACCGTGAATGTTGGTACTGAGGAAGACCCACGGCTGGTCCAGATCGGGTCCACGCTGTCTTCGGAGGAACGCGAGCGCTTAGTCGCTTTATTAAAAGATTTCAAAGATGTTTTCGCGTGGTCCTACGAAGACATGCCTGGAATCGATCCTGAGATTGTACAGCACCGGATCCCTCTTGACCCTGAGGCCCGACCCGTTAAACAAAAACTCATAAGGATCCGCCCGGACTGGGCTCTCAAGATTAAGGAAGAGGTCACCAAGCAAATTGATGCTGGCTTCCTGCTGGTATCCGAATACCCGACTTGGTTAGCCAACATCGTTCCAGTGCCGAAGAAGGATGGTAGGATCCGAGTATGTGTGGATTTTAGGGATTTGAATAGAACTAGTCCGAAGGACGACTTTCCCTTACCGCACATTAATGAGTTAGTGGACTTTACAGGGGGGCATGCTTTGCTTTCGTTTATGGATGGCTTCTCAGGCTACAACCAGATAGTGATGGCACCTGAAGACCGAGAAAAGACTGCCTTCACCATCCCGTGGGGGACCTACTACTACAGAGTGATGCCATTTGGGCTGAAGAACGCTGGAGCTACATATCAACGGGCCGCGACCACAATATTACATGACATGATCCACAAAGAGGTTGAGGTGTACGTGGACGACATGATTGTCAAGTCCAAGGAAAGAGAGGGCCACTACACCGCCTTGCAAAAGTTCTTTCAAAGGATTAGAGAATTTCGGTTGCGGCTGAATCCTCAGAAGTGTACGTTCGGTGTTACAGCAGGGAAAATACTGGGGTTTCTCATTACACAGAGAGGTATCGAAGTCGACCCTTCCAAAATCAAGGCCATCCTAGAAATGCCATCACCAAGGACTGAAAAGGAGGTGCGAGGCTTTCTGGGTAAAGTGCAATTCATAAGATGGTTTATCTCAAAATTAACCTTGACTTGTGAACCACTTTTTGGTCTCCTGAAGAAAGGAATGAAATTCCAGTGGGACGGCCGATGCCAAGCTGCTTTTGAAAAGATCAAGGAATATTTACAGAACCCACCTGTGTTGTCACCACCAGAACCGGGAAGACCGTTGATATTGTACCTTTCGGTCACTATGACCACAATGGGCTGCATGCTCGTGCAAGAATCAAAGGACAAAGTGGAAAGGGCCATCTATTATCTGAGCAAGAAGATGCTGGAGTATGAGACTCGCTACACACCATTGGAGAAGGCTTGCTTAGCCTTGGTATGGGCTACCAGGAAGCTGTGGCACTACCTGTTAGCTCACTCTGTAATGTTGGTTTCGAGATTAGATCCCATCAAATATCTCTTCGAGAAACCGGCACTTACGGGTAGGCTAGCTCGTTGGTTGTTGTTGCTTTCCGAATTCGATCTAAAATATGTGACCCGCAAGTCGGTCAAGGGAAAAGCAGTAGCAGAATTCTTAGCCGATCATCCAGTGGAAGGGGGTGAAGCAGTTGAGTACTTGTTTCCAGATGAAGCCATTTTGCATATCGACGACGAGTTTTGGACGATGTATTTCGACGGAGCGTCCAACCAGTATGGGTATGGAATAGGAGTGTTGCTGATAGCGCCCGACAATTCCCGTATCCCTCTAGCCTTCAAGCTTTGGTTTAAAGTCTCGAACAACGAAGCAGAGTATGAGGCATGCATTGCCGGTCTAGAAGCAGCCCTAGAACTAGGGGCAAAACGGTTGGACGTCATCGGGGACTCGAACCTTGTTGTATCTCAAGCGAAAGGAGATTGGAAAGTCAAAGAAGAAAAGATGTTGATGTATCATCAGGCCCTGGACTTGTTAATTCCTTGGTTTGAGAAGCTAAGCTTTGCTCATCTAGCAAGAGAGAACAACGGGTTCGCGGGTTCACTAGCAACTCTATCTTCCATGATAGACATCCCGTTTGGAGTCCGGATGCGTCCAGTCATTATTAACCAAACGTTTGCACTGGCTTACGAGTCAATTGCTACTATAGACGAGGTTCAAGATGAGAACCCCTGGTATTACGATATTTGGAACTTCTTGGAGAAAGAGGCGTATCCACCAGGGGCAAATGCCAAGGATAAAAGGGCAATCAGAAGACTGGTCGTTCAATTCATCATCTGCGGAGGTAAATTGTACAAGAGAGGTCATCTGGGAATGCATGAGCTATGGGTTAAAGCTGAAGAATCAAAACGCCTGATGGAGGCCATCCATGGAGGAGAATGTGGAGCGCATATGAACGGGGTAATGTTGGCGCGGAAGATCCTCAGACAGGGTTATTACTAGTCCACCATAGAGGAGGATTGTATCGGCTTTGTTCGGCGATGCCACAAGTGTCAGATCCATGCAAACCGCATGAACATTCCACCGTCGAAGTTGTACAATATGACTTCACCATGGCCATTTTCAGTTTGGGGAATCGATGTGATCGGGGCTGTCACTCCGAAGGGGTCTAACGGGCATGAGTTCATCCTGGTCGCGATAGATTATTTCACGAAGTGGGTTGAGGCCCAGTCTTATGCGGTGTTGAAGGCATCGCATGTTGCAAAATTCATCAGAAACAACATCATCTGTCGTTATGGGGTCCCAAACGAGGTCATTTCAGATAATGGTTTCTATTTCAAGAAGGAAGTGGTTGACTTGTTGGAGAAATACAACGTGGCTTTTCATAAGTCATCCACATACCGGCCGCAAACCAATGGAGCGGTTGAGGCTGCCAACAAGAATATCAAACACATATTGCAGAAGATGGTGGAAACCTACCGGGATTGGCCAGACAAGCTGCCGTTTGCTCTGTGGGGGTACCGGACTTCAATTAGAACTTCTACTGGGGCGACTCCATATTCATTAGTTTATAGGATGGAGGCCGTTCTACCTATTGAAATTGAAGTTCTGTCTTTGCGAGTGCTGGCTGAGTGTCAGATAGCCGAAGCAGATTGGCAACAGAACAGATTTGAAGAACTCATGCTTTTTTACGAGCGCAGGCTGAAAGCACTGTACCATGTTCAAGGCTATCAGCGCAGAATTGCCCAGGCTTTCAACAAGAAAGTTAAGTCCAGGAATCTAAAAGAAGGAGATTTGGTGCTCAAGGACAACCGAGCTCCCATCCACGACCCAAGGGGTAAGTTCAGACCTAATTGGACTGGTCCCTACATTATCAAAGATATCTAGTCAGGTGGAGCTGTGATTCTAATGGACCTAGATGGCTTAGAGTTCTCGCAACCGATCAACATGGACAAGTTGAAGAAATACTACCCCTGAGAGGCTCGCTAGGTCGAAAACCCAAAAGGGCGACGTAGGCAAAAGTTAGAGCATTGAAAAATTGGAAAATATAAAAACTGAGCTCTCAAGATTGAAAACTCGCAAAGGGCGGCCTTGGCAAAAGTTAGAGCGTAAAAGGAGAGTGAAAATACTCGAGTGAACCTAAGTCTGAACTACGTAAGGCTTGATTCCCATCTTTGGGATACGTAGGCAACTTCATCCTGAAGTTCAGCCATAAACTTTTCCTCGATCAACTTTGGCCATTTGATTATCTCGGCCATCTTTGTCTATTCAGCATTCAAGAGTTCAGTTATGATCTCCGGTGCAGTGCTCTTCAGACTAGGGGCAACTTTCCGTTGCTGTGCGGTGCCGCGGTACTCTTCAGACTAGGGGCAACTTTCCAGTTGCTGGGATCTGGGGTTGTGCATCTCAGTGACAGATTTCAGGCGTGTCCAGTTTCGATCCATATCGAAAATGGTTTTGAAAAGTTTTAATAAAAGTTGACTTTGTTCAAAATTAATATTTTTACAACTTAGACCATTTTTGGACCAAAGTGGAAAATTTTCAGTACCCACAACCTTCAATTTCATTGATTTCAATACAGAGTTCTCCTGCTCTTGCATACAAATTGAAGTTTCTTTTTATTACATTCATAAGGAAAACTTGGAAGTACTAATAAAGCAATAGATCCGGGGCATAGCTAAGTCAGGTGTTCCTGCACCCCCTCCCAGAGCTGGTCGAAGTCTCTGATGCCAAAGTAGGCCCTTCTTGTGCCTCTTCATTGAGCCAATCCAAGCACTCATCAGACAAGGTGCAACTGAAAGTGGGTGCAGGGGCCAGGAGCTCTCTAGTCCTCCATGCTGTGGCATACCGGGCAAGCTGTGCGCCTCGAACCGGGAATGCAGCAAGATACTCTATCCCCTCTGGCGGGCAAGTCTGATCATGACCAAACTGGCGCCGGAACCGGAACGGAAATTAGAACACACAGTGAGTCAGACCAATCAACTGGATCCCGGTCTGTCGGGACATGCTATAGCTCATTGCCGGGAGATTGAGCCAAGGACAGCGCCAAGCAATGCGATCCGCAGGCAAATTGCATATCCAGTCGAACCACCATCCCTCATCAAGGGCATCGACTAAGTAGCCGCGAGCTAAGTAGGCTGGGCAAGAGTCCACAACCTACAATTTATCCATCAACCATACCTGGGGAGGGATGCAAAATGAGAGAATAAAGAATAGAGAGATGTACGATGAGAGAAAAGTAAGAAAAGGGTTTTGTGAGAAAAATCAAGCTTGAGGGCCGAGTGATGTGAGCAATATATATGTGAGAAAGGGTGGGAAACATTACCTGCATCAGTAGTGGACTCCCCGCGAATCTGGTCGTCTCTCGGCAATAGAAAGCATCCAAGCCCATCAGCGTCTCGGCCAATGTCATGGCAATGCAGCTCTTTCCTTCTTTCAAGCCTTAAGCAACTTCAATTAGACGGATGCTAGATCCGCTAAAGCCCGACGCAAGCAAAAAGTGAGATAGTATGCACAAGCAAAGGGCGTGTTGCCGAAAACCTTGCCAATGATGGTCGCCGCGGTTACCCGCATCAGAGAAGCGATGAATTAAGCCAAGGATATCCAGTTCCCCGTTGCAGATCAGAGACCGAGCATCGTGCATGGTGAGCCCACACATCTGTCCTAAAGCTTAGGCGTGACCAAAGCGAAGCTGGAATAAAATCTCTTCATGGCGCTCAGATTCCATCAAAACTTGGAAATCTTCGAAGGTCGGACACATCTCTTGCCCGCCGAAGCTAAAAACGTGTGTTACTGGATTCCAAAACCTCGTCGCGGCATGGAGGAACGGAATGTGTAGCAAAGTACGGCTCAGCGTGAATAGTGCATTCAAGCCGAAGCCTTGGAAGTTCAACTTTTTCGAGCCATCTAGAGAAGCAATCCAAGCTGTGAGATTTTGGGTGAGAAATGCTTCCATTTTGGTGCAAAACTAAGATGAAATGAGAAAACCATGAGGTTGGAGTTTTTAAAGAGGATAAGGCACTGTTCGGAGGACACGTGTCAAAAAATTTGGTGGTTGCCAAGCTAGGTGGCCGGCCGGCCACCTTTTCTAGCAGGCCGACCACCCCTTTCCCCTCCAATGCCAAAAGCTGGTCGGCCAGCTCCCTTAGGTGGTCGGCCATCAAGAGGAGGGTGGCTTTGGTCTTGTTCCAGCCTCTAGAAGAAAGTTCCAAGCATTTCCATGCATTGGGGGGCTTAAAGGTGCGAGTTTTCCTATGTTTCGGATGCGTCCCGTCACCCAGATCGTCCGAAATGCATTTGTTTATCGAGTTGTTGTTAAATATTACTTATTGAGTTGTTATTTTTGCTTATCGAATTGTTGCTTTGCTTATCGAGTTGTTAAGCTTACCAAGTTGTTAAGCTTTGTCGAGTTGACGAGTTTTGTGTATTGAGTTGTTACTCTTTATCAACATTGTTGTGTCTTGCTTATCGAGTTATAAACTTGCTAAGGTTCTATCATTTCTTAGTAAGTTAAGTTGCTTTGTTTATTGCGTCGGTTCACTACCTGACTTGGCAATTTTCAATGCACGATTTCCATTCAATCTCATTTTTGTGCAAATTAATGCGATGCGATGCAAGAACATAAAATACAACACTTTTTTGAACAAAAGCTGTTTCATTCCATCATGTTTCCTTTGTTTCAACATTTTACAGCAAAGGTACAAGTTTTACAAAAAATAAAACTGCCAAATAATGTACAATGTGCTACAATTACTAGTAAAAAAGGCAAATAAAGCAGGGAACAACTGCATCAATGCTCTCAAGCACAGGAGTAAGAGGCCCTCTTCGTCCTCTTCTGCGGAACAGCCTCAGTACCATCATCGCCATCTGAGTCAGAACTGTCATCCTCGAGACCTTCCTCGGCATCATCTCCGCCCTCAGAACCTGACTCAGAGACATCCTCTCTGCCAGCAGATGTCTCTGACTGACGATGTGCGGACTCCTCCTCCTCAATGATATGTGCTCAGCGCTCGCCTCGTCTGCGAGACGACTCCCCTCTCCCGGCTCCTCGAGAAGGCCTAGATGGCCCAGCTCCTCCGGAAGGCCCAGATGGCCCGGCCTGTGGTCCGGTATATATCGGAGGCATCTGAAAAGAAAGAGTGCGATTTGAATACATCAGCCAAAAATATGTATATCAGATGTACAGATAAAAAGCTACATGGAGTGGATGTATGCAAATATCGTACATGGATGTGGTGTGTGTCAGATGTGCTCTCCGCATACAGTCGGTCAATCAATGCAGTGAAATGTTCAAATTCAGCATGTCATCAGAAATATGATAAATGCAAGAAAACTAAACAATACCGAAACGCCCTTAATGGACAACTGTGCCTCTCTCCGCAGGACCATGCCTTCGAGCGAGGCCACTAACCCGAGTAACCCCTCAGCATACTCCGTGGTAGGCTGCAAATGCAAGTGTAAATTATCGGTGAATGAATGAATGTCCAAGTATCTGAGTGATAAAGCAAAGCTGTAAAACATACCGGTGGTGAGTCAGGGCCTCTAGTGTATGGATGATCTGGCATAAGAGGCTCTAGCGGAATTGGGTAGGAAGCCCCGTATCTCTATCCCGTCAACTCAGTCGGGATACCTGGCCATCCGGTATCATGATAAGTCGGGGGAATCGGGGGGACCAGTCCAGCCCCACCTCTGGATGTGCCGGCCCTCCTGGCCGAAGGAATGTCTCTGGCTCGAGTGCGACTTGAAGACGGCATGCCTGTAGACCTCTTTGAGGGAGTACGAACACCTGTCAATAGAGGCATCAAGTAGGTGTGACGGTAAGTCACGTACTCCCCGTCCTCCAAATGCAGCAGTGCATCAATGCCTAGCCTGGCATCAATGACACCCTGGGGAGTAAGCCTATCAGCGAGCCGCATACCGTCTGGGGGTGCTGAAGGGACACTCGGCTCAGGGAAGCCTATAGTCTGACGGAGGAAGCGTTCCCCCAGGAACCAGGCCCTACCAACTGGCCCCTCGAACAAGATCCTATACGGGGAGGAGGCCCATCCTCCGGCAAATTGGAATCGGAGATCCTCACCCAGAGGCGCCCAGGGCTGCCATAAGATCTGCAGATAGCCAATGCATAAGCCGATTAGAAATCGCAAATGTCCAAGATAAATCAAAGATCTACACATGAAAAATTGAGAGTTCTGAAATACCTCGGTCGCTCGCACAGTGTCAAAATACTGCCGTAGGTAGGGAAGAGTCTCCCGGGGCCGCGACCGGTACTGGCCCTCGAAGACGAGCGAATAAGGGGTCATGAGAGGGGCCTCCACCTCAAGCTCCGGGGCTAGCGTTGGAAAGTACGCGAAGACCCATAATTGTGGAAAACATGGCAAAAGCCATCAAAATATAGAATGCTGAGTGCAGCATCAGAATACAGAATGCTGAGTGCAAAATATAAGTACAGAATGTAAAGTGTGCCGTGTGTGCAATGTACAGATAATAAAAAGCAGAAATGTGAATCAAGAGGGCAGAAGGTACCTCCCAGGCTCTCCAATAGCCGCCGACTATGTTCCCCCGCCCACGGGAGGTCGCACTCATATAGCAATAGAGGGTAGCCAAGCTGGCGCCACCCCAATCATACTGACTAATCTGCATGAGGTCTACCAGGGCACTCAGCAAATATAGCCCAATGGTGTTCCCCTTGTCGGCGAATAGCATGGTCCTGAAGAGGAACATCAAAAACCTGCGGGTGTACTGCGCAATCTCCTCAGGAGTCTCGGGCTCAGTCCCTCTGAACTGTGTAGAGAACCAAGTATATCAGACTCGGCCCGAAGATCGGTCGACCGGTGGGCGGGCTCCCAACAGATGAATCCAGGCTACCTCTCACTCGCCCATGTCCTCGTCGTAAGGGATCGCCCAGCCTCCCACGTCAAGGCCCGTCAAAACGGCGAAGTTAAATGGGGTCATGGTCAAGTCCCCGGCAGCTGAGAAATGGAAGGAGTTGGTAGTGTCCCACCATCTCTCTACCAAGGTGCCCATCAATGTCCGGCTAGCTGGATAACGAGATATCCCGGTAAAAAAGGTCCCGAATCCTGCCAGATCAACCCAATCGCGGACAGCCTCCGGGAGCTTCGCGTACCAATCTCTCGCAGCAATAGAACCATATCCTCGCGTAACGCGGGAGGATGTCTGCATTCATAACAAACACATGTATTCAGTTTTAGAATGAAATGAATAAACTGTATGCAAATAAAGGAAATGTGCTGTGTGCAAATCGAATCAACTTTCAATCAAATGTGGGCTGCATGTTCGCAATCAAATTTGGGCTGCGTGTTCAGATTTCAGAAATTTAAAGTTTGGGCTGCGTGTTCAACTTTCAATCAAATGTGGGCTGCGTGTTCACAATCAAATTTGGGCTGCGTGTTCAGATTTCAGAAATTTAAAGTTTGGGCTGCGTGTTCAACTTTCAATCAAATGTGGGCTACGTGTTCACAATTAAATTTGGGCTGCGTGTTCAGATTTCAGAAATTTAAAGTTTGGGCTACGTATTCAACTTTCAATCAAATGTGGGCTGCGTGTTCACAATCAAATTTGGGCTGCGTGTTCAGATTTCAGAAATTTAAAGTTTGGGCTGCGTGTTCAACTTTCAATCAAATGTGGGCTATGTGTCCACAATTAAATTTGGGCTGCGTGTTCAGATTTCAGAAATTTAAAGTTTGGGCTGCGTGTTCAACTTACAATTAAATGTGGGCTGCGTGTTCACAATCCATTTGGGCTACGTGTTCAACTTTCAATCAAATGTGGGCTGCGTGTTTAGATTTTAGAAATTTAAAATGTGGGCTGTGTGTTCAACTTTCAATCAAATGTGGGCTGCGTGTTCACAATTAAATTTGGGCTGCGTGTTCAGATTTCAGAAATTTACAGTTTGGGCTGCGTGCTTAACTTTCAATCAAATATGGGCTGCGTGTTCACAATAAAATTTGGGCTGCGTGTTCAGATTTCAGAAATTTAAAGTTTGGGCTGCGTGTTCAACTTTCAATCAAATGTGGGCTGTGTGTTCAGATTTCAGAAATTTAAAGTTTGGGCTGCGTGTTCAACTTTCAATCAAATGTGGGCTGTGTGTTCAGATTTCAGAAATTTAAAGTTTGGGCTACGTGTTCAACTTTCAATCAAATGTGGGCTGCGTGTTCACAATTAAATTTAGGCTGCGTGTTCAGATTTCAAAAATTTAAAGTTTGGGCTGCGTGTTCAACTTTCAATCAAATGTGGGCTGCGTGTTCACAATTAAATGTGGGCTGCGTGTTCAGATTTCAGAAATTTAAAGTTTGGGCTGCGTGTTTAACTTTCAGTTAAATGTGGGCTGTGTGTTCACTATCAAATTTGGGCTGTGTGTTCCGATTTCAGAGAGTCGAGTGATTGAGCTATGTGTTCAAGACGGAGTATTGTGTTATAAGCTAAGCATGCAGAACAAGTTGTGTGCTAAAATGAGCAGAAGCATGACATGCGAATGTGTTCAGAACGAGCAATAAGCATACATAACATGAAATGCGAGGAAAATGCAGAATAAAGGCAGAAAATGTAAAAAAAGTGAAGTACATACCTCTCGCGCCTCATGAGAGAGATGGGACTCCGGCTCCCGCAATAGCAGGTCTACAGGAGCTCGAGGGTCGAAGTCGGTAAAATGATAAAAAATCGCCCGAGGGAGGACATGAGTCGACGGATCATACCTCTCGGGGATAAAGGGGCGAACCCTCGGATGCAAAGACATGATGTCAGGCTCGCCTCCGGCGCTTGGAGAACCTCTGCCGTGGGGAAATTGACCCGCCATTTCAAGAAATCTGCAAAAATGAGCAAAAATGAGCGAAATGAGCTAAAATTAGAAAAAGTCAACAAAAGTCAACTCTCGGGAAATGCAAAAGTCAACAAAAGTCAACTCCCGAGAAAATTTTCAAAATATTGAGACAAACTTACCTCAAGTGGCGAAAATGAGAAAAGAAGCTCCGAAATCAAATTTTAATCGGTTCAAAGTGAAGAGAACTGAAAGTTTTCGCGAAACAACTTGGCGTGGGACGTTGGAAAACGCGTATGGAGCGCAGATCTGAGAAAGAAAATGCTCTAGGAAGGGAGAGGGACTGATTTCGGACCTGATGTTATGAGCAAAAGGTGTTTGGCTTTGTATATTTAAAGAAATGGGAGCAAAAAGACCACATTGCCCCGGATTTGGGCTAGGTGGTCGGCCGGCCACCTTTTCTGGTAGGCCGACCACCCCTTGCACTCCAACCTGGTCGGTGACCTCCCCCTGGGACCAAACCTGGTTGGTGGTGTTCCTAAGGTGGTCTACAAGGTCTCAGCAAATTTTGGTGATGATTGGAGTCCCCAGGGCCCGAGAAAGTACAAGGAAAGTGCACTTTTCGTCGTGAAATCCCTCCGCGGGAACTCCAACTCCAACTTTCGATGCGTGCCTCATCGTCACTCATCAAGAGCAAGATGTATCCTTTTTGAGTATGCTATGACCCTTCCGGGAGGTAAACTGGAGGTCGCGATTGAATTGCACTCGTCGAAACTTGAATTTCTTTGCTCGTTGTTTCGCGCCAAACATACATTCGAATTTGCACTTATCTTGCATTGTTATGCACGTCACTTGCATTCTCATGCATACCACTTGCATTGTTGTACACGTTTCATTGGTATTGTTATACCCTCACGCTTTGCTTGCGTTGTTACGCGCGTATCTCTCGCATTGCGATGCACTTTCCCATCAACATCTTGTTTGTCTGCATTCGATGTAATGTTGAACATGTGTTGCTAACTATGTTGTACTTGTTAAGTTTCTTCCTCTTTCAGGTACGATATTGTATGTACGGTTCATTTGAAGCTGGTGCGACCAAACGAATCGTGCATGTATTGTATCTTCTTCGTGCGAGATGTGGCGAGAATCGAACGATTCTCCGCATTCCTAAACTGCATGAAATGTAGTTGTTGCTTTGCATTCTTGCTTAAAACTGTTGCGTGTGCGCTTCATTACAGCTTGTTGCTTTGCATGATCATGAGTTATATCCGGTTTTGTGCATATCATTTTGCATCTTGCCCCCTGCCTGAGGGCATGCCTGCGGGCACATCTGTGTTATCTTGCATGTCTGTCTAAGTCTTCGGCCTTGTCAAAAATGGGTCGTCTCTGGGCTTTGACATTCACTCCCGTCACGTATGACTTCTAAGTTCTGTCAAAGAGGGGCAACTGTAGACACCCTATTTTTTACCGACCTTAAGACTTAGACGTCACCAGTTGAGCACTCGGTGACGTTGCATGTTGTGCTCGTTCTAAGGTTTCAGAGTCTCGACTGCGAGCCTTGCCTCCAAACTTCAGGGTTCTTTTTGTGCCTTGCCTCGGTTTGCAAACCGAGTCCTATTTTCTCCGTTTTCTCTTCTCGAAGGGAGGGAGAGGTCTCGTAGACCATCTCTCAGTGGCCGTAGGCTACGTTTCATGGTCATAGGCCATTTTTCCCGTTTGGAGCCCGGCTTCCGGTTTTCGGAGCCGTCGGCCGTGTGCCTCGGTTCGGGACCACTTAACTACCTCCGTTTACTCCGGTTTTTGGCACACATCTTATTTCCTCCCTTTGGAGGAACATTGTGGCCCTAGAGACCACCTTCGTGGTCCTACGCCACTTCCGGTGCTTAACAGCCTGTTTTTGGGGCCCTAAACCGCGTGTTTTGGCCCCCGAATCTTCGTTTTGCATACGTTTTGATCCATTTTTGGTGGAGACCCTATTTTCAATGTTAGGGAAGTGGTAGGATGGTGGCTGGCCACCTATTCCCCTAAAAAACCAGTTTTCTCATTTTCTCTCTCCAAAAGCCGATTTTTCTGACAGAAAGCTGGCTTTTCCCACTTTTGAGTCACATTTTCTGGCTTTTCATACCACCATTGTGATCTACTCATCTGGGAGGCCACCAATATGGGTAGGCCGACCAGTAGTTCACCTTGACCCTTTTGAACCTTGTTTAAAAGCTAGCTTTTCTCTCTCCTAGGTCACTTTTTCTGATTTTTCTCCACAGGGTTGTGTTCTACTCATCTGGGAGGCCACCTTTCTGGGCAGGCCGACCAGCAATTGTTCTTGAACCTTTTGACCCCTGGTCAGCCGACCAGGGGGAGTGGCCAGCCGGCCACTTGAACTGGCCGGCCTGCTTATTGCTTTTCCTCTCTTTGAGTGTAATCCAACTGTGCCAGCTGGAGATCATTTGGTGCATCCTCCATACACGTGTATGGAGGATCTTTGAAGCTTCCAAGAGAAGCTTTGGCTTCTCTTCTCTATAAGAGAGGCCTTCCTCTTTGTATCTAGAGGTTAGACACTTTTGCTTAAGGCATATACACCTCTCCATCCATTGCTACTATTCCAAGCTCCAAAACCCTAACTTTCTTGGTCCATTTACACTACAACCCATAGCACCACACCACCACCATCCAATCCAGCCCATTGGAAGTCATTTGCAGAGGTTGAAAGCTCATTTCCTTGGACCAAAGGCTGCTGGAAAGTTAGGCTACAAGGGTAAGCTCCTATTCTCCCTATTTTTGCACTATTTTGTTCTATATCTTAGCCCCTTTTGCTTACTTTTTTGGGCTTCAGCCTGAACTAAAAAGGTCTTGTTTTGAGCTCATCTTCATGTTTGATTAGGACTTTTCTCTGTTTGATGTCTTCTACTCCCCCTTTGTGCTTTATCCCTCTTTTGAGGCTTATTTTGCATGATATATTAGCCCTGTTTTTGAGCATTTTTGGGTTTCGAGCCAAACTGTAAAGTATCTTTTTTTGAGCCCCTCTCCAACTTTGTTGAAGGGCTCTTTACTGTTTGAGGCCTTTTGCTGCCCTGTTTGTTCAATCTCTCTTTTAGGGCTGTTTTTGCATAATACATTAGCCTTATTTGTGAGCCATTTTGGGTTTCGGCCTGAACTAAAAAAAATCTTGTTTTGATATCATCTTTATGTTTGATTAAGGTCTATTCTCTGTTTGAGGTCATCTTCCCCTATGCATGCTTCATTCCTTCATGATTAGGGCCATGCATTAGAGCACTTGCATTGGCCATGGTTTGGCCTCTTAGCCACTGAAATCCAGTAGATTTTTAGTAGCTTTAATGCATTTTTGAGGGCCAAAATTAGGGGGGGTGACCCCCTCTCTCCTTGTTTTGTTTGGGGATCTTTTGGGCCTCCCAAAGGGGCCCCATTTTGCATACATCGAAGTCACTTTCCAGGCCTCATTCTGAGGGTTTTGAGGTCTGTCTTAGCTCTATCCGAGGCCCATTTCGCCATATTTTAGGTCTATGTTGCATGTGTAGACCAATCCCATTCAAGGCCCTTCAAAGGGGCCTTTCTTTGCATGTTTCTAGACCAATTTCAGAGTCAATTTGGTGAGTTTTAGGGCTGTCATATTTGATTTCCAAAGTTGGTTGTGCCATGCTAAGTGTCCTTGATGCATGTGCTTAATTACCCCTTGCATGCCCTTCCAAGGAAGCCCCTCATTTTTGCACATATTGGCTGTATTTCAGTGATTATTTGGGTATATTTTGGCATATTTTATTCACTGATTTTTGCTAGTTTGGTGAGATTTCATATGCTTCATATGCATGCCATGTAAACCATGTTTGCTAGTCAAAGTTGCATGCTATTTTAGTCCATCATGCTAGCATCTTTTGGTCATGCTTTGAACTAGAAATGTTCATGTTTTGGGACTGCCTTGGCTCTGTCTTTGTGCTTCATAGTCAAATAATGCATGCTTTGTATAGCTATAAGTCAATACATGTGCCTAGTTTTGAGTTTCGGGGCTTACTCTATGCATCGGGTGCCATGTTTGCACGATTCGGGACCATTTAGTATCATGTTTCAGTGCTGAAATTTACATGTTTGAATGCCATGTTTCATCCCTTTGGTAGAATGGTATTTTATGCCTTAGGTTCGGTCCTCGGTATGCGTGCATGTGTGCACGCATTTCGGTTGTCTCATTTTCATCTAATGGCTGCCGATGTGAGTGTGGCTGAGGTCCACTCATGTTGGTGTAAGTCCATTATGCATTGTGTATGCCATTTCATAGCATTACGTATGCTAGGCTGTATGTTAGAGCATTGTGTATGTCATGTTGCGTCGTACATTGTCTATGCCATTTCATAACATTGCGTATGTTAGGTTGTATGTTAGTCGCATTGTGTATGCCATCTCATTTGCATTGTGTTTGGGATAGGAGTTAGCCCAAGCACGGGAAACGAGGTACGTTTCGTACTCCGAGTGACTGAACGTGTCTCAATTTCCCATCGCCGACACTCCGGAATACCCATGATGGAGTTTAGGTCTTGTTGTGTTTTCATGTGCATCCATTTCATATTGAGTTGTGCAATTCGACTCCTCGGCCATCATGCATCGATATGCGTGATTGGTGGCATGAGGATCGAGGACTACACTCCCTGAAGAGTAGTCATGCATACATATGTGAAATACTTTGCCATGCCCCTTTGTTGCTCTCTGTTGCAGCAAATTAGAAATCAATAGCTTTCTAAAGCCTTGCACAGCATTCCGGCATTAATTGCAAACAGAGGCGAATCGGGGCATCGCAATGGATTTCCCCGCCAGGTAACTCAAGCATGCATCTCCCATCATTCGGAACAGAGCTGAGGCAGTCCATGGGCTTGCATGTTGATTTACTCGCTTTCCTAGATTAATTTGTTAGTTAATTAGAGTTTTGTAATATTTAATTATTCATGTCGGACTGTAACTATTTATTCGAACTGTATTATTCTTTTGGACCCTCCGAGCGAGGGCAATGTTGTAATAAGTTTGCGTAAGTGTGATGCATGTGTTCCAACTCCACGTCTTTCTCCCTTTTATTTACCAGCTTATGATGGTTAGATTAGGGCATGTTTCAATTAGCATACAGTATGATAGTATGTTTGCATTCATTCATCTGTCTTGCATGCACCGGGCTCGGCGCATCATACTAAATGCATTTGTATTTCAATTCTAAATTGAATACGTGTTAGCTGTAGCATCATCACATGTCATCTTTAGAATAGCTGAGCCTATCTTAGTTGCATTTTGCATGTGTTGCATTAGGCGTTTCTGTATAGTTGGGATCATGCATGGATTTCTAACATAGTTTCTGTTTTGGCTTAGAGTACTCGGTAAGTACTTATGCTTTAGCATCCTTGCATGTGTGTGAGTGACTGCCATGATAGCATGCTTACCATGAGGCTATTTGCTTATATGATATACCTGCCTGAATGCCTGTGGGTGAAGGTTGGGTTATTTGGATTGGAACAATTCATCAATTGTAAGTTTTAAGCCCACTAGATAGTGGCAAATCATCTTGTTTTCTAAGCCCACCTGAGGATGGCAAATTCACATTTTAGCCTACTTGCGAGTAGCAAACCATTTTAAAAAACAAGCATGAGATGTTTTGTTCCAATTCAGGCGATTCAGTCTATACTTGTATGCTGTGCGCATCACATAGTAAATCTAGGCTAATAACCGGAATAAAAACGCATAATGTTTTCAAAACCTGATATCATGGTTAGTAGAGACCGATCTTTGATCGGGCGAGCGGGGGTGCTCACGAAGTGACCTTTCCCAATCGTACCCAAATTCCCAAGCCGAGGCAACTTTGGTGATGACGGATACGTGGCCTTAGGCAACGAGTCAGGGTTTCCTAAATTTCCCAAAATAAAATATTTAGGTGGCGACTCTGTATCTAGCAAAGCAGTCCATGATTTGGCACTTCTTTCCAAAAAATCTGTTTTCAAAAACAATTTGCCGGATTTTGGACTCTTTGATGATTTCATCGGTCTTGCATTGCACTCTGCGAGATTAGATACAGGACCGTGACATTGAGTCCTGAACTGTAGTGAGCCCAATGAACAACACGGGAATTCCCTCCCGGGGCGTTCGGGGACGTCTACAGATACAGTAAAAGATTTAGTAGAACTAATGCATTATGAAGTAGAAGGAAGAAGACCATTAACTTAGGTTGAAGGAAGAAATTAAGAATTTTGAAATATTTATGAGTCTTCTTAGATACACACGTATACAAAAGTAACAAAAATTTAAATGAAAAAAATTGAATATGAACTTAAAATTGTTCACATTGATATTATAAGGATTAAAGTGAAATTTAAATCAAACTATACAACGTTTTATTTATTTGAGCGGAAAATATTTTTTGGTATTTTATATAATAAAAAACGAAAATTAACGAAATACATTTTTCATGGTCAATAGAAAACAAATCTATATGGATAAAAAAAATATATTTTTTACTTTTAAAAAAACATTTTCCAAACCAAAATTTTAATAATGTCACCACACTATCGCAACTACTCTTACTTCAACCACTACACCATTACCACGACCACTGTTACTATTACTGTCACCACTACCGCCACCCTACTACCATGACATCATCTCCACCTCTACTTGCATTTCACCATTACCACCGCCATTAAACATAGAAAACATTTTCTTCACCAAATATTTTTTATTTAAAAATATTTTTCTTCTAAACAAATGAAAAATAAGTAAAAAATGTAGTTATCTAAATGATATTATACAGTAGTTTAGGGGTGTTTGTATAATTAAGGGGGATTTACTGTGGTCGTGTTATAACGGAGCCCTCAACTGCCTCCCGTGGTTAGCGACTCGCAAAGCATTTTTCTGAATTTTGGAGAGAGAGAGAGAGAGAGAGAGAGAGATGGAGACCACGGAGGTGGGTGGTGGTGGAGGTGTCGGTGTCGGTGTCGGTGTTGGTGGCGGTGGGATGAGTGGAAGGGAAGCTAGAAGGAGGAGGATCGTGGACAGAGGGTCAGATCGATTGGCTCTGATCACGGGGCGTATTCCAAACCTGTCTCCCAAACATTCTCACTCGCAATCATCCCCTGCTATCTTCTTCCAAGATCAGTCCTTTCCACAATCTCCCCTCAATCCCTTTGATCAATTTCACTGTACCCTATCTCTCTCTCTTCTTCTCTTTCCATAATTCTTGTTTTCATATATATGTCCCCTGCATTTTTAATCATCATTCTATTCGTATGACTTGATTTTGAAAACCAATTGCCTGTTATTTACCCGATGTGACTTGTTTATTCATTCACTTACCCATTTTATGTGCGTTTTTCGGAAATTGAATTTGTGTGGTAAGGTTTTAAATATATATTGAGTCGTGTGTTTTATGTCTTTCTTTCTTTTTATTTTTTATTGACTGGCGTAAAAACATTGTAAACAGATTTACATAACATGGCATGGCATCTACATATTGTGCCCCTGAAC
The DNA here is from genome assembly GCF_055761805.1 of Camellia sinensis. Taxonomy (NCBI): domain Eukaryota; kingdom Viridiplantae; phylum Streptophyta; class Magnoliopsida; order Ericales; family Theaceae; genus Camellia; species Camellia sinensis. The sequence goes on along the minus strand of NC_138975.1, from coordinate 22,420,237 downwards.
TCACCTCACCTAATAGAAATATATACAATACTTGTTCACTTTCTACTTCTCCCGTAGATACATTATTATTTTTTAAACAATAAACAAGAAAACCACTAATTCTTCTTTATAAGAAAGAAATCTAGTTTGCCATAAGAGCGTGTCCAACACGTCATCAATTTCAAATTTGATGAAAAATGCCGAAACCTTTCATCAAACTGATATCAAATAGATGGAGAGCTACTTTTTTCATCAAATCAATGTAGCTTTATTCTTCCATATGAAATTTGTAGGTGACCGTTGGACTGTACGTCCTCCCGGACAAAAGAAAAGTGTTGGTCAATTTACACAAACTGGTCGACCGGCCGGACATCTGCCTGGTCATCCTTCCGGTCGACCAGTGCTTTGATGAAAAATATTGTCTGTTGGAACATTCGATATCAGATTAAGTTTTTACTCAAATTTGATGGGAAAAAAAAGAGTAAAGGTTGGAGATGCTCTAAGATATTCTTTTACCCCTCACAACAAATTGAGTTTGGACAACACATACAAGGAAAGAACATGATTCCAAAATTTGAAAAATGTGTGGATTCCTACTCTATATGTTCAAAACAACCGGCCTGTGTCTTTTACTTCTTCACCTTATCTCTGGTTGGTTTGGACCTGGTGGAAGTCCCAAATAGCACTGTAGTTAAAAATCCATTTAGGAATGCAAATGAAGTTCCCTTGTCAAACAATTTGACTATTCTCATGGTTGATCTTTAAACCTCCTTCACTGCAACCTGAACGTCATCCTGCATGTTTCCTTTTGCAAAAAAAAAAAAAAAAAAGAAAAAGGAAAAAAAATAGTACAAGGGAAATGACAACGAGCATTAGCATATGATTGGTGTATATGCATTTGTTTTCTTGTTCAAGTTTAAATTGTTTCATATATAACTGTGAGGACATCAAGGGTTTGGCTTAGAGTGCCTTAGCTTAGCAGAATGTCAGAATAGGATTGCATTTCTTGCTGCACTTTGGATCGATCAGTGCATTTGAAATCTTTAGCATTATTGTTTTGAATTCAAGTTAGGGATCATTTATGGGGTAATAGAAATTTCTCTAGTTTAAATGTATTTATTTGCAGATATTACCCTAAACCTGCATAACCTGTCTTCAGGGCATAGGGTGGCAATTGATATTTAAATGATATCATGTGAATGAAGTAATCTTGTGTCAATTTTCGATCTCAAAGCAAGAAATTTAATATTAGCTCAAATTCCTTCAGTTATCAAACAATGTCATTTATTACTTATATCTGAATGTAATACATCTCCTCGATGGCATTATTGCTTTTGCAGCTGGTTTTAAGGGTGAAGATGGTTATTCTGATACACCAACGAAACATGATACACCAACGAAACATGACATCAATGCCGGGTATTCAAGGGGAAATGCTGTGACCTTCGCAAGCAGAGTAGAACCACAATTGCGCAAATGTGAGACAGACATAGGGGCAGTACAGCCATTACTTGTCACCCCAAAGGTTCCCGAAGCATCGGTTGATGAAGAAGTGTTTTCAAAAGCATGTGGCACTCAGCCCAATGTCTTCACTGCCAAAGAAATAAATTCATGCATTGTGGCTTCAGAAAGTACACGTGTTGTTTGTTCTGTCATAATAGCACTGTTGGTGGTTCTGTCTTATACTAATCTTCCTCATAACATAGTCAAGTCGCAGAGCACCATAGCGTCGAGGCCTCTTTATATACTCCTACTGACTGATGTAACAATTGTGCTTCTACGACTGTTAGGGAAGCGAAGAGATTCTGAGAAGATTGAGGAAGAAGGAAAAGTTGGTATGCTGGAAGACGAGGAAAACTGGAAAGGAGCAGTTAAGATTTTGGAAATGAGTTTGGTATTCTACCAAACAATACGCGCTGTTTTCATAGATTGCAGTTTCTATGTGGTAGTTGTCATCTGTGGCCTTTCTCTGGTTTAGCTTTTGTTGTGGTTATGATCACTGGCAGCTTCTTTGGTCTCTCCAGTGTCTAGTCATGACAGCTAATTCCAATGAGAAACTCTTTTTTTATTCTTATTGACTCAGTTGGTTTTCCCTGTTTATGTCCCTATATGGAATCACTGGGAAAAAAACACTCCTGTTTTTCGTTTTTATTTTCTTTTTTGCTCTACTGATGTAATCATGTTTGCCTCTTAATGAGTTGCTTCCACTGTTGTTTATATCTACTTATGTTTTGACTTCTAAGTTGACTTCATTTTAACATTGTTACATTCATCTAATAATGAATTGTGTTCCTATTTTGTAGGTATTAGTTGTTTGGATAGGTGGTTTTGTTTGTGTTGCTAGTTTGAATCTTACGCACTGGTAAGGGAGGATAATTGATTGATGAGGTGCTTTTAATTCAATGAATGAATTAGGGGATCGATTCAGAGAATTGGACCTTTATATATGACTGAGAAATCATGCTGGAAAGTGAGAGCTTCTATAATTCGGGTCTTTCTTGTGTCCACAATGGTATCTATATACCTTAAATATTACATGTTGTGTTTACCCAAATGGCATGAGAATGAATTAAATTGTTGTTCTTAATCTAAGGACATTGTTGGGATTAGGGGTCCTTTTTGTAAGGTCATTGTGGACGAGTAGGCTGGCTCTCAAAGGCCAACAGGTGCGACCGCAGACTTAGCCTAATGGGTCGAGATTCAAGTTTTTTTTTTTTTTTTTTCCTTTCGTTTTCCCCCCATCTTTTATTTTTTGTACCAAGTTCGTAGATTGGACCAGGCCTCAATCCTTAGGCCTAGGCCTAGCCCAAGCCTCATTTGGGCTAGGTTGGTCTACTTAGGATACGGACTTGGGTTGAATAAAAGCTAGTAGGGTCACTGACTTTTGAACCAAATGATGACCCTTATAAGGAAAATAAGAAAAGGAAAGTTGCGTAGTACAATGATAAGATTCAAACTCAGACATCACGGTTAATAAGGAAACACTCCTAACCCTTGGATGGTTATCAAACATTGACGAATGTTTGTTCAAGAATTAATTGCATGCATATCAATATTGCTTCACATGAATGCATTATATACTTGACCTAGTTACTTATCAAAAAAATTATATACTTGACCTAGTTGTTAATTGAATTGTAAGGTGATTGCTGAAACTGTAGATGTCATACCTTTTTGTGATGAACTTGTAATTATTCTGACCAAGAGTTATGGTATTTCTTTAACTGAGTACATAGAGAATTTTCCATGCGACTAATACCTTTTCTCTTGAAGTTGTTGGTTTGTCACTAACAGTGCTTTGGATAATTATATATAAAAATAAAAAAAAATAAAAAACTGAAATTTGAAATTGCTCGATGTTAGATAACATGCAGGCCCAAAATGGTAGTATTAGGATCTCGTGAGCAATTATGCATTCATGAAGAAGTGAGTTTGCTCCGTGGAAGAACCCAGGCAAATGCCTGCCATTCCCTTTGTGAAAAGCACAAAAAGCGATACTGCCGCCATTTTCCTTGTGTTTCAGGTAATTTTATATGAGTAACACATGGTTGTTTTTAATGATGTATATTCTATTTGGTTTCTCTCTTTAGCTTCAATGCACAACTTATGAGCTTTTAAAGTAAATATATGTAAGAGGATAGATTGGAGCAGGTAATGAGTTTGTTTAGCTGAATCAAATAACATGATTTCCTGATGCTCACAATAGTGATGGCTTAATATTCTTGAAGGCGCTTTTGTGCTCTTTCTTGTCAATCAGAAGGCTCTTTATGATATGTACTAATCCGATGAAACTTCTGCTTCCTTTTGATGTTCAGTGGATCAATTGTTCTGAAAAACGAAAAACAGCAAACCTTTCCATTTTTCTTTTGTAGAATTTATGAAGGAAAATCCCAGTCTTGGAGATGAACCTATTGACATAGAGGAGTTGGTCAATATTGGAAAAAGCTGTGGAGTTATTTACGTATTGTTCTCTTTTAATATCAAAAAGTTAAATAATAAGTTCATGTTTACTCGTGATTGTCAATGTTCACACTTTTTTTGTAGGTGTCCTTATTATGTGTCCCGAGAGCTCCACAAGGTTGCTGATATAGTGTTTGCACCATATAACTATCTTATTGATCCTGGGAATAGAAAATCTCTTTCGATTAAGTGGAATAATAGCATATTGATATTTGATGAAGCTCACAACTTGGTAAGTAGAGACGCTAACTTTTGATGTCTCCTGGCCTTGTGAGCTACTTTTTTCCAATAAACACAAATATGATACTATACGAATATGGAGATACAACAAAATCTAAAAAATACATGAATGGCCAAGATCATTTGAAAAATTAAATATTATAAAATTTTTACAAATTCTATTAAGCTAAGAACCTCCAATCCAATCATTGAACCTAAACTTCCTGAACTCATTTTCCTAAAATTATGGATTTTGTAAACAAGGGCAATGGTACAATGTTAATTTTCTAGAAACCAGCATTAACAGAGCCTCAGTTCCTCTGCCTCGGTTCCTGAAGCAGAGGAGGAAGGCAAGTGTGTTTTACATTCAATTGTTAAGGATTCAATTGCTTGCTTTAGTGGTGGAGGAATTTGCTAGGGGTTCAACCAACAAAGAAATGTATCAGAGGAGAAGAGAAGCCCTAAAATCGATGTAGTTTTCGTCTTTTGTTAAGCTTAAATTGGGCTTCAATTTTCAATTTTGCCAATAAGACCCTTCTGATTTGTAATTTAAATAGAGACTGTTACTTTATTTGTTCTGAACCATATCCTCTATATCTGAGCCATATCCTACTTATTTTAAGCCGTATCATCTTGTATCTGAGCCGTATCTGAAAATGAAAAAAAAATGAAGTGTTTTTGGGTTCTTCTTGGACGTATCCGACATGTATCAGGCACGTATCCGTATCTCACAGGCATATCCAATACGTATGGTGTCTTTTTAGAGTATCTGTGCTTAGAGGTTTTTGTTTTGTTTTGTTTTTGTTTTTACCCTGCTCATCTACTCTCATAATTTCTATAATGTATGTGACAAAAAATTAATTATTCACTGTAAATCATGCAGGTTTTTAACTTGTATTTAATATATTTTGACTTTAGCTATTGGCAAAAACTAAAATGTCCTTTAAAATCCAAGAAAGCTTGTGTGCGGATGCTGCGTCTTTTGACTTGCCTTCATGAATTCTTACAGCTTGCATTTCTGAATCAAAAAATTGTTTAGACCTTCTATTGCAAGGAGGGATAATTCAAATGACAAATCATGTAATCCAGATAATTTTGGAATTCTCAGAGGTAAATTAAAATGGTTGAATGAATCAATTATATAGATGTTTCCATTCCTTATACTACTTTCACAATGTATATTTTACTGTTCTAATAGTATTTGTACTAGTTCCTTGGCTGATTCAGAAACCAGCTTGTGTCAAGTTGATTTTAGAATACTGAGCATCTGGTTTTACTGGAAAATTTATTTATCATATATTTAGTTATATTTTGAGCCATTTTTCTGCTTTATCTATTTCTTAGGCCTCGTTTGGCAAGCAGCTATTTAGCCTAAAAGTCAAAAAGTTACTAAAAAAACTAAAAAGCCTATAACTTATACCAAAAAGTCAAACATTCCATTTTCTCTCTACTTTTTGCACATCTTTTCGTAAAAAAGCCAAAAAGTCACCCCAAACCTACTAGTTTTTTTTACCTCATATTTTAGCCAAAAAGTCAAAAAGTTACTAAAATAGCCTGTCCCCAAACGAGGCCTTATTTTCATAATATTCACGGGTGATCAATTTTCTGAGTTAAATCATGCATTTCTGGCAGCACTTCTTTTAAAACTTGAGAAGCGGATTGCTGAAGTCCCTATTGAATCCAAAGAATTTGGTTTTACCAAGCCTGGGCCTTACATTTATGAACTACTTGCTGATCTGAACATCACATATAAAACTGCCACAATGCTGATTGGTACAATTGAAGAAGCTATTATGCTTCTTGAGGAAGGTAAGCTATAAACAGTCACATAGCCTTGACAGTTGTGGTTTCAGCATTCTCCAAGTTAATTTTTATGAATGGTTTTATGTGTGGGACTTATAGTTTTGTTAGGCCAATATAATCAAAATAATGAGTCACTTTTTTTTCATATATGTTTTTCTTGTTTATCAATATTTGGATGGACAAATTCATAATTTAGAACATGGATGGTGGTTAGTTTTTTTGTTATCTATCCTCTGATGTATTTTGGTTTATTTTGATCTGGATTCCTTTTTCTTTTCTTTAGATGCAAATGTCACTGATAGTGGAGGGCCACACAAGATGAAGGGAACTGTATGCAGGCTGGATAGTATGGGTGACGTTCTTAAAATAATTTTCAGAGATGGTGGTAGAGCTCATGCTCAATATTATCGTGTAAGTTTGGATATAATGATGTTTTTAACTAATCGTATAGTTAGGTAGGGCAACTATATTATATGCGTTGTAACTTTATAGCTGGAGTTTTTTCCATGAGATAATTGTCTGACTTGATTTTATTTTTATTTTTATTTTTTTGTTTCCTAAGCTTCATGTTCAGGAAGTTGAAGCTAGTGCTGCAGCTGCTTTTAAAGGTGATAGGGAGACATATTTCTTCTAAAGTTTGATTAATTTGATATACTTGATGTGTATTAAATATTATATTTCTGTGATGTACATATGTATTTATTTATTTTTCTCTTTCTTTTGAATTATCAGTTTGTCACTGATGTTTACAATATGTATGTGATCGTATGCACAGAAAATCATTTATATGGAATAAATTCTCTGGATCTAATAAAAAATTAGGACTATGTTGAAGAATAATAACAAGCAAACTGTCTTCAAACTGAAGGTTCGCTTAATTCACTCTGGCTGCAAGGCATCTGGAATCTTGACTGAAGCCTATATGAAATTATGTCATGAAAAGTTGAATTATGTCATTGTGAAGTTTTTCCTTTTTTTTTTTGGAACAACATTGTGAAGTTTTTCCTTTGCCTCATATTAAAGCAACAAATTCTGGAATGGCCTAGTCTTGTAGACTTGCTCCTCTATGCAATTGAAGACATGCATTCTTGCCCTATACCTCCTTATATATTTTCATTGATTTTCATGCTGCAGGTAAGGCTTCTAGAATACTCAGCTGGTGGTGTTTTAATCCAGGAATTGCCATGGAAGAATTCTCCCAGTTGGGTGTTGGATCCATCATTTTGACATCTGGCATATTATCTCCAATGGATTCATTTGCTTAGGAATTGAAGTTGTAAGTCACTTTAGACAGATTGGTCTTAGTGCTTATTTGGTTGTGTCATGAGTTCCGAAATTGATAAAAAAAATGTTTCCTTTTTTCTTTGATTGTCATGTCAGAGAATTTCCTGTTCGTTTGGAGAATCCTCGTGTTATATCTGCAAATCAGATGTGGGCTGGAGTTGTATCGGCTGGTCTATCTAGTTACTCTTTCAACTCCTCATATCGAAGTTGTGATTCTGTAGAGTACATGCTAGAGCTTGGGAATGCTATTGGTATGTAATTAGGTATTGAGAATGCGGGTTGTATGTAATGATAAGCATGTATCACAAACTATCTCTTGGTAAATGATTTGAATACCTTGTGCATGGATAGTTTTGGGATTTGATGGTTTAGGAAGAATATGACTTTTTTAAAACCTGACTTGTTTTCCTGATGGAGGAAAATCTTGGCTTTTCATTGCACTTAACTGAAGATGTTTACATTTTTTACAAGGAAAATTGCAAATGAAGCTTTGTTTAAATCAATCTTCCTTCTGAAGTCAGTAGCCTCATTAGTATGATAACTATTTCATGAAGTTTTTGTTCCGTGGTTATGATGCTTCAGTCAATTTTGCTCAAATTGTACCGGATGGCTTGCTAGTATTTTTTCCATCTTACTACCTTCTGGATCAATGTATTGGGTATTGGAAGAATATGGTAAGGGTTCCAGCACAAGTAGTGAAGATTTATGATCTGTTTGCATTTTATCTTGATGCACCATTCTTCTTACTCTCTAGATTCATACAAACTCAACAATTTCCAGCACAATCTGGGAGAGAATCTGCAAACATAAGCAAGCTGTTGTAGAACCAAGACAATCATCACTTTTCCTTTTGTCAATTGACGTAAGGAAATTAATCTATATACTTGGTCAACATTTCTTCAAATTTCCCTTATATACCATCTTCACCTCAGATATTTCTTATGAATCCATTTTTGGGCAGGACTACATGACTAAGTTGAAGGACTCCACAACTTCTGGTGCAGTATTTTTTGCGGTTTGTTGTGGCAAGGTGTGGCTTCATTTTGAAATTTAAGCAACTGTTAGAATTTACCATCACCTACCACCACTACCACCTCACCTACTCCACTAAACCTAACCCACTACACCACTACCACCTCACCTACTCCACTAAACCTAACCCACTACACCACTATCACCATCCACTACACACCATCCACTACACCTACATCTATATAAGGAACCATTTGTAATAGACAGTAAATAACAACAACACAATACATCAATCAATAATACAGTATTTTTTTAACATGGTATCAGAGCAGGTTTAGAACCTACTATTTTTCGCGTCACCGGCGGGCGGCAACCTCACCTTAGTCGTCCGCCGGACCTCCACCTATTCCGCTTATTTTCTACACATACCTTCCCATCACTGCCCAAATCCGCTCTGTTTCTTCTTCTCTTCATCATTTCACTTGTTGCTTCCAATCGGCGGCCTCTCTCTCTCTGTCGGCCCTGCATCGTAATGGAGGCGGCTGTTGTAACTCAAACGAATGTTGGTGCTGCTGCTAATCAGGACAAGAATCAATCTGTGGCCAAATGCAAGGATCTCCAAGAGCAATTGCAAAGGAATGAGAGCTTTGCAACAGCTGATATTGACGCCAAGCCTAACCAGGAGAAGGAGCTATCTGCTGCAGCAGAGAAGCTAGCAGAGTGTCAAGAAACCATATTTCTTCTTGGCAAGCAACTGAAAGGTTTGCGTCCTCAGACCGAACGTGTGGGGTCTCCATACAGCGAGAGGACTCAGAGGAGCAGTGATGGCTTTACTGAAGAAGAACCAACTACCAGTGGCATGAATTTGCCGGATCTTGATCAGACCGAGATGGATAGTCCCTCCTCTCCCAATTTGCAGAGAGTAGGTAGTGAATCCCCAATGGATCATTACAACCCCACAATTTTTTTTTTTTTATCAACCCACTATCTCTCTATATGGTCCCTTTTTCTCTCTTTCTCTCTCTTCAAGCACCACCACCCAAAAACGAGATCCCTCCCTTTCTTAATACAATACATCTTGTTTTTTCTTTTTTAATAGTCCCACCGAGAGAGGTCCACTTTCCTCCCCCATCAACACCTTTCTTTTTTTAATTTTGTTTTTCCTCACTGGACTGCCACTGTCCTTATCCCACAACTCATTCTCTTTCTCTCTCTCTAATAATCAAACCCATCTTTTACGCACGCCACTGATATACACACCCAGCATAATCATCACTCCCACTAAAACCACATCCTTCACATACCCACTATTTTTAAAACTCATCTTTTACACTGCCCCATATATATATATATATTATTATTTTCTTTTATTTTATTATTTTTGTTTTGTCAAGAGGGGAAACACGTAAAAATAAATAAATAAATAAATAAATAAATAAAATACAATAAAAATAAATAAAAACACACAAACAACCCACACTTTCCATATTTGCAGTACACCCATCTTTTATTCATCTCCGGGATCAACCCCGATCACCATTTTACACACCAAAAAAAAAAAAAAACAAAAAAAAAATAAAAAAAATAAAAATAAAATAAAAATAAAAATAAAAATAAAAAATTACATCACCCACAAACACCCACCTACAGGCGGAATTTTTCTCCTCTACTCTACTGCAGGTCTCTTCTTTTTGCCTCCGTCCTGAGCGGGCCTTGACGGTGTTGCCTCCGTGCTTCCTAGGCCACCAAGCAAGTTGCCTCCTGCCTGCTCCTCCACTGCCGCATATGGCGGCCCTCCAAATCGGAACATCACAGTGGCCTTCCGCTTCAGCTCCTTGTTTTCCGCCTTTAGCACACTTATCTCTGCTCGCGCATCTTTATACATGCGTTGGAGCAGAGCCAGTTGGGCGTTTACATGCTGCACCTCATTTGTCCTACTTTGCAGCCGGTTCGACAAATTTGTGACCGCCGTCATGCTTTCCACACATGCCTTCAAAGTATACTGATTGGCCTCCACATCTGACTGCACTGCCATTCTTTGCTCCACCGACCGCATCGGAAAGTTCAACGGAGCAAACTCCGGGGCGCTTGGTTGAGTTTCCAGTGCCACCGCACCAGTTCTCTCTCTCGTTGACTCGTTGAGGTCGGGAAAGAGGGTGAGCAGCCCGCGGGAAGACGATGAAGCCATTTTCTAGGCACCAGAGTGTTACACAGTATCTCTCTCAGAAATCTCTCTCAGAATATCTCTCGCAGGTTTTTTGCCTCAGCCTCAGCCTCTGTCTTATAGCCGAGGCAGCCACGCGCATCGCGCACCTCTTACCACCAGCCGACAAACGGGCACGCAAGCCAAGGCGCCCACGTGCCTCGCCATCATGTCCGGCACACCTTTTGATGAATTGGGCACGCCTTTTGATGGCACGCCTTTTGACAAAATTGGGCACACCTTTTGAGGGTGCCACTTTTACAAGGGTTCGACAAGACTCTGTAAACTGTCCCGACATTGATTCCGGTTAGTTTCTACAAGGGTCCGACAAGACTCTGTAAACTGTCCCGACATAGATTCCGGTTAGTTTCTACAAGGGTCCGACAAGACTTTGTAAACTGTCCCGACATAGATTCCGGTTAGTTTCTACAAGGGTCCGACAAGACTCTGTAAACTGTCCCGACATTGATTCCGGTTAGTTTCTACAAGGGTCCAGCAAGACTCCGTAAACTGTCACAACAACTGTCACAACATTGTCTTCTACAACGGTCCGACATGACCCCATAAACTGTCTTCTACAACGGTCCGACATGACCCCATAAACTGTCTTCTACATCGGTCTGACACCGCCATCCAGTGTCCTCTACACCGTTATGACACCCCCATACAGTGTCCTCTACAACGTTATGACACCACCATACAGTGTCCTCTACAACGTTATGACACCACCATACAGTGTCTTCACCAACGGTCTGACACGACCATACAGTGTCTCCTATCATTTTTTTTTTTTTATGTATTTTCTTGTTTTGTTCCTCTCTTCAAACTCAAGTTGGTTAGTTTCTATCCTCCTTGAGTTTGCGGGGGGCTGTTAGAATTTACCATCACCTACCACCACTACCACCTCACCTACTCCACTAAACCTAACCCACTACACCACTACCACCTCACCTACTCCACTAAACCTAACCCACTACACCACTATCACCATCCACTACACACCATCCACTACACCTACATCTATATAAGGAACAATTTGTAATAGACAGTAAATAACAACAACACAATACATCAATCAATAATACAGTATATTTTTTTAACAGCAACATCTTGTGTTGTGGTAAACTTGTTTGTTCTTCTGTTGCACTATAAAAATGTATTTAATTGCATTGGAAGCATTTTAAGAGCTCTAAAAAGGCCTTTGGAAGCTTCCAATGAATGTGCACATGATGTGTTAAACAACAGCTATGAATGAACTCAGACAACACTTTTGTCAATTTGTCATCCTTGATGCTATGCTATTACATCATCTTAACAGATGGTTAGTGTTATGATGGTAACTAGAGATGCATGAAATAATCAGGACTCTTTACTTCATTCTACAAGTGGCTTATAATTGAAAAGCCCTGCCTACACTTCTCTTTAAAATCTAAGTATTAAGGAGAGGGAAACTGGAGCATTACAACCAGCACAGATGGGGCAACTCCAGGCGATGTGGGACACATTCCAACACACTCTCCTGGACCAGAACATACAGTAGTTAGACAAATGACACACCAATCACAAGCCCAATCAAGCTTTGATACCAAATTGAGAAGTCTAGTCCACACTTCTCCTTAAAACCTAGGTATTAAGGAGAGAGAAATTTGAATGTTATAACCAGCATAGATGGGGCAACTCCAGGCGATATAGGACACATCCCAACACTAATCAACTTGAATAGATCAAATTATTGGATTTAAAACTGCAATGTTTCAATAGTTTCCTTATGTTTTTGTTGTATTGATTTCTGGATTTTAATATGAATTCAAATTCTTACCATCATGAATCAATTTGTGATTCAAATGTTAGGAAACTGGACAGTTGCAGGGAAGGTGCTCAATATGTTCATAGTACAACGTGGAATTTTGAATTTGTTTCGTGGATCCCATTGTTGGGCATAATTATGTGTGCTGTCCTTGAAGCTGTGTAAATGACTCTCATCTCATTTATCATGTCTTGAATTATAAATTGGCTAGTCTGCTTCCTATACATGTCTCTTGCAATGAGGACTCATGTTGATGACAGCTCCCCAGCTAAGTAGATAACCTCAAACATTGTAGGTGCTGATTGCACAATGTGACCCTTTTCATGCACGTCTCTCACATAATGTTTACCTAAGGTCAACTGAACATGCTCGGAACAGTTTGAAAATAGATACTAATAGTAGTTATGTCTTGTATTGTTGTACATAGGCACCATAACTTGGGTTTCTTTCTGTTAAATTGATCTTCTTGTATTCCTCAACTTCCAGTATACCCAAATATATGTCGTCGATGCTGCATGAATTACCAACTTACCAGTAGTAAGTTTCAGCAGTAAGAAATGATGGCATGTGTAAATCTGAGATACCACTGTTCTTGTATTTTGTGGTGCCAAAATGAATTTAAGTAGTCGTTAAAGAAATGTTTCCTCAGTGTCAAATGTTGCATTTCCATTGATGTCACACATGGTAGGGATGTATATATTGGTAATTGATTACAAGTTTGGAATCTTAAAAAAAAAAAAAAGTCACATTTCTGAAATGCTAGTTAAATAGTACTGGAATGTAGTAACCAAAGTTTTTTTTTTTTTGGGTGCTACCCTTTTAATGATGATACTTGTGAAGACCGAAGTTTGTTGCTACTTCTCATGTCTGCAGTAGACAATCTTTCCAAAGTCCCATTTTTTGTACCATGCTTAATTGCCTTTGTTTTATTAGGTAAGTGAAGGTTTAGATTTTGCAGACCATGCTGGGAGAGCTGTGGTGATCACTGGTATGCCGTTTGCCATGAGGACTGATCCAAAGGTTTGATAATCTTCTTGTCTGTTTTCTCTTGGTTATTGTTGTCCATGATGTGAGTTTTAATTGTATCAACTTTTCGAGATATATTTGGCAATTGGCATTAGTAAAACAAACTTTGGAATCTAGTGTTATCTTGCAAGGCACCCTGACATGCCATTGTGGAACCATACCCAACTTTTTGAGTTGCAGTTCCTTTAAGCTGAATTGACAATGTTTGAGAATATAAGTATATGATGCTTTCTCTGTGCCAGGGCCTTGGTTATCTCTGTGCCAGGGCTTGGTTTGAGGGTTTCTCTATTCAGTCCACCTCCCCTGCTATAATTTGTCATATCATAACTGTTATATCCATGTATTTTCTTCAGGTTAACTTTGCTATGGAACAGAGCACAGACATGCAAATATGGCTGTCTAGATTGTTCATCTTTTGGGATGCTTTCCTAGAAAACCCCTTCTGTTCTTTTGTTCACTCTAACCATATTACATTTTTAATTCATGTGCTTAGTTTTTTTTTCGTCAGGTCACCTTTTTGTTAAATAAATCTTGGCCTTGTTTGGTTTGTGTTTCTCAAAAAATTTTGGGAAAAATTCTCTACAAATAAGTTTTCAAAAGTAATCAAACCAAACAAATTTTTCCAATTTGTTTTTCCAAAACTTGTTTGGTTTACAAATTTTCCAAACAAATCTCTCTCTCATACACATCAAATCAATCACTTTTTCCAAAACTCTCTCAAAATAATTTTTCAAAACATCTTTTGAAAAAAAACCAAACCAAACAAATTTTCGTATTTTTTATCTCAAAACATGTTTCTCAAATACAAACCAAACAAGGCCCTTGTATTTTTTATGTGATGCGTGACAGGTTCGTTTAAAGCGAGAGTACTTGGATCAACACACGCAGTCACAACAAATGGGGTGTAAGGTAGTCTTGTTACCACCTATGAAGCATGGACACGGCAGATTTCATGCCGTGGCAGTGTCTGACACGGGGACACGCCGGGGACACGTACGGGACACGCCGGGTGGCGTGTCCCTTTAATTTAATTATTTTTTTTGCAGGGGACACGGTGGAGACACGGCGGAGACACGCGTGTCCACCAAATCTGGACACGAGTGTCCAAATCTGGACACAGAGAGCAAAAAAGAAGAGTAAAGGAGAAGAGCGAAGGTGTTGAAACAAACCTGAACTTCGATCCAGTCCAGTTGACTCGCCGGCAGCCTCCATGACCTCCACCGTAAGCCGTCGACCTCGACCTCCATCCCCTTCGACTTCGACGATCCAGTCGCCCTTTGACTTCGACGATCCAGTCGCCCTTTGACTTTGACGAGCTCTATCTCTCTCACCTTCTCTCTCTCCCTCGCGATCGCGATCGCGATCGATCGCTATCGCGATCGATCGCTTCTTCCTCTCTCTCTCTCTCTCTCGCGTCTGTCTTCTTTCATCTACTGGACTCATATATATATAATATAACTATTATTATTATAATAATAATAACTAATAGTATTATTATTATAATAGTTATAAAAGATGATTATATAACTATTATTATTATATAACTATTATATTATATATACTCATACATATTAATAAAAATAAATAAACATGTATATAAAATAAAATAAAAAAATTAATTAGAACATATTACTTAAAAAATATAATAAATAAATAAAATAATTAATATGTATTAAAATAAAAATATTTATAAAAAAATTAAAAAATCTGCCGTGTCCCCTGCCGTGTCCGTGTCCCCATTTTTTAAAAATTAACGTGTCCCGTGTCAGTGTCCGTGTCCGTATGTGTGTCCGTGTCCGTGTCCGTGCTTCATAGGTTACCACCAAACATGACATAGAACTTTACTCTTTAGTAATTTTTCTCGTCTATAGATAAACTACTTTTAGTTTTTTTAATCTCATTTTTTTTATAAAAAAGCGTACTTATACACATCGAAATTGCAGGTTCTGACTGGAGAAGAGTGGTACAGTCAAGAAGCATTGCGGGCTGTGAATCAGGCTGTTGGGCGTGTCATTCGTCATCGCCATGACTATGGTGCAATTATTTTTTGTGATGAAAGGTTGTAGTTATTTTTTTGCAAAAAACTGGAAATTGCATTGAAATGTAGCCATTTGTTGTCACAATTGTATATTACATCCTGCATGTTCTCAGTGGTTCCTTCTAAAATGTGAAACCAGGTGCAATAGATCTGCAAAGTCATCAATTCTTTTACATTTTAATTCAAGTTTTTGTTATATTTTCTATATGTCAGGAAGATGTCTGATCATTTGTATGCTTTGCTTTTGTATGAGAGGGTGCTAGTCCTATGATTTTTGTCATTGCTCTTATTGAATTGCTAGTAATGTTTTCAGTTTGGTGAACATGAAAATTTTGTCCTTTCTTTTTACCTGTCTATTAATCCTGTTAGATTCCAGAGTTCTTCATTAAACTAATCTAGTTTTTTTCTGTCACCTCCTGTGTTGTAAACAGGTTTGTCCTTTCTTTTTACCTGTCTATTAATCCTGTTAGATTCCAGAGTTCTTCATTAAACTAATCTAGTTTTTTTCTGTTACCTCCTGTGTTGTGAACAGGTTTGTACATTCAAGTCGCCAGTCCCAGATATCACTTTGGATACAGCCTCATATCAAGGTGCATTTTGTGGGGGTTGTATTGAGATTTATGGTTTGAAAACTCACACTTACACACTGTTACCCATGCAGTGTTACTCCAAATTCGGGAATGTAGTTTTCACATTGACATGTTTTTTCCGAGATGGAGCAATTTGCGGTCCTGCAAAGCTGGAACTAACACAGAGTGAAGACCATGGTTAGTATCTTTTAGCTAAAGGATACTAGTTTCACATTTTTTACAGTACATTTCTATGTTCTACGTTCATGACATTTATGTGCAAGTGTTTAAGTAGACCCTAGGAATTTATTAAAATCATCGATCTTTGTGGATCATATGCATCGATTTGTTCCAAGAAATGTGTTGGTTCCCTAGCTTTTGTTAAAGGAAAATTTACTGTCTCATCTTTTTGGCCATTAAAGTAATTAAGAAATTTACTCCAAGCTAGTTGCAATAGAAGTATTGGCAAGTAGAGGGTCAATTGCAATTGGTGGCCTTTTCCTGATTGCAGTGCAGTGGCTTAAATCCAGTAAAGCTGTTTGGATTTTCATTTTTAGTATTTTGAGCTTTCTGAGCCCAAGTTTTTATTTGCTTGGTTATGGTTGTTGATTATCAAGCTTATCATCAAAAGCCAAAGGGTATGGGGTGATAAAGAAGTTTGGTTTGCAGAAGATAATCTCATTAAGAGCTATATTACTAATGATATATGAATGGAGATGTAAAGCTGTAAACACAACTTTATTAAAAAGCATTAAGACGATGCAAAGAATACAAAAATGTAGCCCACAAAAGGACTAAACAGAACTAACTAATCAAATCCTCCACAAAATCTACAAAAACGAAAAGGAGAAGCGTACAAAAACCAACATACACAACATCTTGTAGTTTTCCAAATATCAAATTTAGATTACTTCTTTTTATATGAAGAAAATACACATTTAAAAGTGCTTCAGCTCCTTGAGTCACAGTTCTATAGCAGATTCTTACACCGGCTTGTACTTTCCTAATACTGATTGAAATAATTTAGAGAAGAGCAGCAAATTGATCACCTCCTTGAATCCAGTTCTGATAAGAATTTTACTTAACCTAATAAAGGAATAAACGCCCTGGAAAATGACTCCAATACTATTTATACCACTTGGGTAATGGGGAAACCAAATTGTTTCATTATTTTCTGTTTGTTGAGATCTTGAAAGAACTTATTTTGGCATCTTAAAGTTTGTAATGTCTGTATGCTTGTCTTTTGACCTAAAGGCTATGTTTGCTAAAATTATCTGAATGATTTTGGAGACCGAACCCAACGGTCCTCCCATTTCTATTTCAAGGGTGAGTCTTGCACATATTTCTTGGTTTGTGCAATTTAAAAAGTTGGTTAAATATGTGTAAGAATTTATGTATTATTGATTGATGTCTTGATTGATAGATTACAAGATTCATTAATTACAATTCCTATACAATCTATATATAGAAGAAAATGTGGTAGTAGGTGTAGTGGAGGTGATAGTGGGTTAGGTGAAGTGGAGTGTGTAGTGGAGTAGAGGTAGGTGAAGTGGAGTGTGTAGTGGAGTAGGTGAAGGTAATGTGGTAGTAGGTGTAGTGGAGGTGATAGTGGGTTAGGTGAAGTGGAGTGTGTAGTGGAGTAGAGGTAGGTGAAGTGGAGTGTGTAGTGGAGTAGGTGAAGGTAAAGATGAGAAATTCTAACAGCCCCCCGCAAACTCAAGGAGGAGAAAAACTAACCAACTTGAGTTTGGAGAGAGTAACAAAACAAGAAAATACATAAAAATAAAAAAGGATAGGAGACACTGTATGGTCGTGTCAGACCGTTGGTGAAGACACTGTATGGGGTGTCATAACGTTGTAGAGGACACTGTATGGTGGTGTCAGACTGATGTAGAAGACAGTTTATGGGGTCATGTCGGACCGTTGTAGAAGACAATGTTGTGACAGTTTACGGAGTCTTGCTGGACCCTTGTAGAAACTAACCGGAATCAATGTCGGGACAGTTTACAGAGTCTTGTCGGACCCATAAAGGAGCTAACCGGAATCAATGTCGGGACAGTTTACAGAGTCTTGTCGGACCCATAAAGGAGCTAACCGGAATCAATGTCGGGACAGTTTACAGAGTCTTGTCGGACACTTGTAAAAACTAACCGGAATCAATGTCGGGACAGTTTACAGAGTCTTGTCGGACTCTTAAAAAGTTGCACCCTCAAAAGGTGTGCCCAATTTTGTCAAAAGGCGTGCCATCAAAAGGCGTGCCCAATTCATCAAAAGGCGTGCCATCAAAAGGCGTGCCATCAAAAGGCGTGTCCACTTTGTCAAAAGATGTGCCATGAAAAGGCGTGCCAGTTTGTCGGGCGGCAAGAGGCGCGCGATACGCGTGGCTGCCTCGGCTATTTAACCAAGACGAAGGCTGAGGCTGAGGCATACCATTCTGAAACCTCTGAAACCAACCCTTCGCTGAAAAAACTCTGCCTCTGCGGAGAGAGAAACTGTGGAACACTTTGTTGCCATTCTGTCACCAACCCTTCCGAACATTACCAGTCTGAAATTGCTATTTCGCTGAAACACTTAGCAACCCAAAAACATGGCCTCTTCTTCCCGTCAAGCTACCCAGAACCTGCTCACGCTCTTTCCAGAACTGAACGAGCCCACAAGAGAAATAACTGGTGCGGTGACCAGTGAACCTCAACCAAACACCTCTGGTTTTGCTCCATTGAACTTTCCGATGCGGTCGGTGGAGCAAAAAATGGCGGTACAAACTGATATTGAGGCTAATCAGTATACTCTGAAGTCATGCGTGGAAACCATGACGGCGGTCACAAATTTGTCGAACCGGCTGCAGAGTAGGACAAATGAGGTGCAGCATTTAAATTCCCAGCTGGCTCTGCTCCAACGCATGTATAAGGATGCGCGAGCAGAGATAAGTGTGCTGAAAGCAGAAAATAAGGAGCTGAAGCGGAAGGCCACTGTGATGTTCCGATTTGGAGGTCCGCCGTATGCTGCAGTGGAGGAGTATGGAGGAGTGAACGTGCTCGGCGGCGTAGGAAACACGGAGGCAGCACCGTCAAGGGCCGCCCAGGACGGAGGAAAGAAGAAGAGATCTGCAGCAGAGTAGAGAAGAAAAATCCCACTGTGGGTGTTGGGTGTGTTATGGTGGTTTTTTTTTTTTTTTTTTTTTTTTTTTTTTTTTTTTTTCTCGTGTAAAATTATGATCGGGGTTGATCCTGACATGAATAAAATAAGTGTGTTTGGCAAACTCGAATGGTAGGTGTGGTAAGGCAGAAAAATCAACTGGAATGAATTTTTTTTTTTTTTTTTTTTTTTTTTTTTTTGAAAATAATAATAATAATAATAATAATAATAATAATATTAATATGGAAATCATGGAGTGGGCGGTGGTACAAAAATATTGTGTAGAAAAAGAGGGAGATGGTGGAAAAGAGAGGCCACTCATGTTATTAAAATAAATTAAGGAATTAAAAAAAGTGATATTGGTTTTGTTTTCAAAAAGATGGATTAAAATAAATATAAAAAAAGAAAAAGAAAGTGGAGACCATGATGAAAGGTGGGAACAAGTGTGCTGGTGCTGTGTTGTAATGGTCAGAAAGAGAGATAAGAAAATAAAATAAAATAAATTTCAAGGTGCTGTGTTGTAATGGCATTGAAATATCCACCATCATAAAGAGTATCAGTGGTGCTGCATATGTTTATGAGCATTATTTGAGGCCTTTCTTTCTTAACCCACAGCAGACTGTTAACGTCTAGTATGTCCCAAGGAAGAAGGACATCTTCAGTAAGCCAGATGACATTCTAACTGCTGCTGAGAAGTACATAGAAGAACATGGCCTGGAAGCATTTGAGAAGCTTGTTAGCAAGGATAGGGAAACCAAGTTCAGGAGTAGCAATTACACGTATTTTGATAAGGACCACAGCTATTGAGCCTTGTTTGGCTGAGGGAAACACCTTTTTTCCGCTGCTGTTAGGAGTATCTTTCCGGTGGAGAAGCTGCTATGGACTATTTGGGGAGAGTGATGTCGAAAGCCGGAGCCTTGGATCTCGCCACCGGCGTCGGCGGAAAGATCGAGAAAGACGATGTTCTCTCCGCTGTCCAGAAGTATGAGCAGTATCACGGCTACTATGATGCCGAGAGAGAATGAGATGTTATGAAGATATGATGAGGAGGTAGGTATGTAGTAGACAATTCTAGCGGACTAGGTTGAGGTCCGGCGGGCGGCCAAGGCGAGGTTGCCGCCCGCCGGTGAAGCGAAAAAATATTAAATTCTTAACCTTGCTCTGATACCATGTAAGAATTTATGTATTATTGATTGATGTCTTGATTGATAGATTACAAGATTCATTAATTACAATTCCTATACAATCTATATATAGAAGAAAATGTGGTAGTAGGTGTAGTGGAGGTGATAGTGGGTTAGGTGAAGTGGAGTGTGTAGTGGAGTAGAGGTAGGTGAAGTGGAGTGTGTAGTGGAGTAGGTGAAGGTAATGTGGTAGTAGGTGTAGTGGAGGTGATAGTGGGTTAGGTGAAGTGGAGTGTGTAGTGGAGTAGAGGTAGGTGAAGTGGAGTGTGTAGTGGAGTAGGTGAAGGTAAAGATGGGAAATTCTAACAATATGCTATGATAATGGTTTGCTTATGTCCTGTCGCAGGAAATGTGAGTAGATTGGAAACTGCACGGCCCTTTGACAAACTTCACTTGGAAAACTTAGTTGCTCCACTGGTATTTCTTTGATTATTTCTGAGTGATAACTCATACTCCACTGTAGAAAAAGTTATCCGTGGCGTTTGTCTATTTTCACTGTTTCCTCTTTCTTGCTGGCGGATTTGTATGCAGACTATGCCAATGGATTCAAATTGCTGTAATAAGTTTTCATCTTCTATATCTGAGGTTGAAGACATATCTAGCCAATGGGGAGGAATTCTTCCTGCCAATCGTTCATCTCTGATTCCGTCAGCAAAAGCCCAGTTTAATGTTGAAACATTCAGGTGATCTGTTCAGCAATCAGAAAAGTTATTGATTCCTGGGAGGAAAAGCATACATCAAATAAACTGTGAACAAGTTTTGACCAGTAATTCCTCAGTGGATGAAGAAACAAGGGGAGGACTGATTGCATTATGTTCTTTGAAGAAGCCTAAATTGGAGCCTGTTCTAACACAACATATTGAGAATTCTCACGAACCTTCATCGATTGTCAGGGAAGCACAACTGAACACCACTTCTACCATAAACAATTTGATGAAACACGAGAAATTGCAGGTCAGTGATTATGGAAGCTTCCAAAATGCTGAAGTTGGTTTAGCAGTGCTGCTTGGAGATGAGATGATTGCACAAAGAAAAACAGAAATGTTTAGTCAGAAAAGCAAGGTGGTTCTGTCTAGTCCTTCACCTTGTGGTGATGAAGAAAGAAGAGGAAATGCTTTTCTGATCCAGGTTAAATTCAAACTAGATTCATATGGTCAACATTAAGATTTGTGCCTTACATCAAATCCACCCATTTAATCTCTTGGTTACTTTTTATCATACTGGGACAACCATGATTTATCACATTGTAGATGATTGGGTGGTGCCAATAGTCGTCTAGTAAAAACTATCTGACAATAATATTTTGAGAGCTGATATGCAAATCAGACTATGTTTTTGTTAGAATGTGTTAGAATATTTCCTATTTTATTCTTATGTATATTCAGTATCTTTATTTTATGCCTTAGGGCACTCCTATAATTATGGCGATGATCTAATATAAAAGGGGATGAGATACCACTCATACCTTCTCTTCTCAAAATTGACATGGTATTAGAGCCACTCTAAAAACCCTAGCAACCACAACCTTACGGCAACCATCACACCACCACCGCACCACCACACCAGCTGCAGTCCCCACCACACCAGCCGCAATCCCCCTAGGGATCTGCCAGCACCAGTCGCAGCCTCTTAGGGCTCCGATAGTCTTAGCTGCACCCTCTTAGGGCTTCGGCAGCCCTAGCCGCAACCTCCTAGGGCTTCGACAGCACCCTGGGGCTCTTCAGAGCCTTACTTTTCCTAGCCTAGGTCTATCGGCAGGCTTGGAGGTTCAGTCGGGGGTGTTTTTTCCTCCCTCCTCAGGCTGCCAATAGCCTCTCAGGAGCTCTGGTTCAGTCGGGTCTCTCTCTTGGGTCTGGGTTGCATTGACGTCATCAATCTGTGACCATTGGTTTTGTTTTCTATTTATGTAATTCTTAGTCTTTCTATTCATGTAATTCTCTTCTCTCTGTTTTTTGTCTCTTCTCAAAAAAAAAAAAAAAAAAAAACTATGTTCTCTTAAATTCTTTTTGTTTTGTTTGTTATGTTTTTCCATCTTCCGAATTTGTGATTAGACCAGTGTTTGTTGTGCGGGTTCCTTAGTGGAGTATTCATGACGGAATTGACTAATGAGTCTACTACTTCGCAACTTGCTTCTCAGGGTGCGAGTCCTGTTTTGCCTCCTATTGTGATTGATTCCCTCAACCCTGGCCAAAAAATCACCACCTCTCTCTTTGATAGATAGAATTATCTAGCGTGGTTGTAGAGTTTGACTATTTTTTTGAAGAGCAAAGGGAAGCTAGGATATGTTGATGGGGGCATGTTCAGGCCCCCAGTACCACGGATCCTGGTTATGATCAGTGGGAGATTACCAATTCTTTAATCATGGGTTGGTTGATACATTCCATGGTTCCGGAGATTGGTGAGGGATACTTATCTATGGATACATCACAGGATATTTTGGTGGTTATGGCCACTACGTATTCCCACAAAGGCAATTGTTCATAGACTTTTGAGTTGCGACGTTTCATTGACCGGTCCGTCCAGGCTGAGATAACTATCCTTTCAGTATTTTACTTTCCTTAGCAATGGGTGGAAGAGACTTGATCATCTTCAGGACTACAAGCCTGCCTATCCCCTTAATTTTGCGGGGTACCGGAAATTTGTTGAACAAGTGCGGGTTTTTCAAGTTTTTAGAAAGTCTGAATGTAGAGTTTGATCCTGTTAGGAGTCGTGTGCTTGGTATGGATATGCTTCCTTCTCTCCAAGAAGCATTTGCTTATGTGCAAAATGAGGAGAGTCGTCGTTCTGTTATGCTTTCGCCTGCCTCTTCTGATCGATCTGTCTTGGTTTTTGAGAAGGATACCCTCTTATGTAACTATTGTCGTCACCCTCGCCACACCCGTGAGACTTGTTGAAAGTTGCATGGGCTGCCATCTGGGGGTCGTGGAGATTGTTGTGGTTCTCGAGGGGGTCGCTTTTGTCAGTCTAGAGACCGATGGCCCAATGCCCGAGCCTATCATTTTGTTGCAGTTGAGCCACAGTCCCCCGCTCTGGTTGTTTCATTTACTGATATCTCTGGTTTTTCTACTTCTGATTTGGAGATTGCTCTTCGCCACTTGCTAAACCGTTGGGCATCTAGTTCATCTTCAAGTAATTTTGCCCATTCAGGTAACTTAGCTTTTCCTACAAGTACTTTCCTATCTCATCAAACGTTACCGTGGATTATCGATTTTGGTGCTTTCGACCATATGTCTGGGTCTTCTGATTTGTTCTCTATATATAACCCTTCTTTAAAACAGGATAAAGTTTGAATTGTTGATGGTACTATTTCTTCTATGTCTGGGAAATGTTTAATTCATGCCACTGTTTCACTTCTTTTGTCTTCTGTTCTACATGTTTCCAATTTTAGTGTTAATCTTTTATCTTTAAGTCGTATTACTCAGGACTTAAATTGTAGTGTGACCTTTTTTCGTAATCATTGTTTGTTTCAGGACCTTGTCACGAGGAAGACGATTGGTAGTGGTAGAAACGAGAATGGCCTCTATATCCTAGATCAAACAGACAAGCTGGCTCATTCATTCATTCAGTTACTATCTACCAAGGAAGACCTATGGCTGTGGCACCGTCGTCTTGGGCATCTATTTTTTTTGTTACTTAAGCATCCATTTCCTTCAGTTTTTTTGAAAAATAATGTTTCTGAGTTTCACTGTGAGTGATGTCAACTTGGAAAACAACACAGAGTTTCTTTTGCTCCTTCTATTAATAAAAGTTTAATTTCTTTTTCATTGATTTATTTTGATGTATGGGGTCCCTCTCGTTTTGTGTTTTTAAAGGGTCAACGATGGTTTGTCACCTTTATTGATGATTGTTCTAGGATCACTTGGGTGTATCTTATGAAGGACAAATGTGAGGTTTTTTTCTAGGATCACTTGGGTGTATCTTATGAAGGACAAATGTGAGGTTTTTTTCTATGTTTCAAAATTTTCATAAAATGATTTGCACTCAGTTTGGGGTGGTTGTCAAAATTTTGCGTTCTGATAATTTTGGGGGGGGGGGGGGTGGGGAATACATTGACTCTGGCCTTGCTAGCTATTTTGCCACTCGTGGTATTATTCACCAAACTTTTTGTACCAGTACCCCTCAACAAAATGGTGTTGTAGAGCATAAAAACCGCCTCTTCTTGATATTGCGCGTTGTTTATCCTTTGAAATGCGTGTTCCTAGATCATATTAGGGGGAAGCTGTTCTCACTGCAGCCTTCCTCATCAATCGTCTGCCTACTAAGTTCTCTACAAACACACTCCTCTTCAGGTTTTGTTAGCGTCCTACTCTTCTGGTTTCTCCATTCCTCCCAAAACCTTTGGGTGTGTGTGATTTGTTCATAACGATTCTCTTACCCGTGGTAGGTTGGATCCTAGGTCTCTTCGGTGTGTCTTCCTGGGTTACTCTGCCACACAAAAGGGTCACACAAAAGGGCTACAAGTGTTATCATCCACCCTCTCGGAAATGGTTTGTCTATATGGATGTGTCTTTCTTTGAGTCTTAATCCTATTTCTTGTCCTTTCCGGTGTCCCAGTCATCCTTTCAGGGGGGAGCCTTGGTGTGAAGCGATTTCTGTATCACTACCATCAGTGATTGAGCAGGTTGAGAATGTTAATGGTGACCCAGTTATTGAGAATGTTGAGTTTGAATCCGCTGTGAAAGATGTTGAGTCTGAATCCGCAATGAAAGACGTCAAAGTTTATGTGAGGGATAAGGATAGAATAAAAGTTACTTGGGTACAAGAGACCAATTCAGATTCTCCACTGCTATCTTCTCCTTCTAATGAGTGTTTAGAATCCTCTTCTTCTAATGAAACTCCTGATAACTCTATTCTTTCTGATCTAGATGTTCCCATTGCTAAAAGGAAGGGGGTTAAGTCTTGTACTCAACATCCTATTTCTCATGTTGTCTCCTACACTAATCTGTCTTCTTTCTATAAAGATTTTCTGTCTAAAGTTTCTTCTGTGAGTCTTCCTTCTAATTTTCAGGATGCTCTTTCTACTCCTGAGTAGAAGCATGCCATGATGGAGGAGATGAGAGCCTTTGCTAAAAATGGCACTTGGGAATTGATTGAGTTACCTAAGGGCAAACGACCTGTTGGATGTAAGTGGGTGTACACTATGAAGCACAAAGCCGATGGTTCAATTGAACGTTACAAGGCAAGATTGGTGGCCAAGGGCTTTACACAGACTTATGGAGTAGACTACCAGGAGACATTTGCACCTGTTGCTAAGATGAACTCTGTCAGAGTCCTCTCCCTTGTCTTTAATCTCGATTGGCCTCTCCATCAATTTGATGTGAAGAATGCTTTCCTCCATGGAGGTTTGGAAGAAGAAGTGTACATGGACATTCTCTCAGGCTTTAAGGGTGTTAAAACCAAAGAAAAAGTGTGCTGACTACGGAAGTCACTTTATGGACTCAAACAGTCTCCTAGGGTTTGGTTTGAGAGGTTTACTCAGGTTGTGTTGCGATATAGTTTCAAACAGAGTCAAGCTGGTCATACTTTGTTCGTGAAATACTCCTCACATGGTAAGATGACAGCTCTTATTGTTTATGTGGATGATATTGTACTCACAGGGGATGATGTTAAGGAGGTTCCTCGGTTAAAGGAGTATTTGGCCAATGAGTTTGAAATCAAAGACTTAGGTAACTTGAAGTACTTTCTAGGCATTGAGGTTGCTTGGTTCAAAGATGACATCTTCATATGTCAAAGAAAGTATGTGTTTGATTTGCTAAAAGAAATTGGGATGCTTGGAAGTAAAGCCTGTGATACACCATTAGAGCCTGGACTGAAGCTTAGTGAGGATCAAGGAGGTGAGCTTGTAGACAGGGAGAGATACCAGAGGCTAGTTGGTAAGCTTATCTACGTATTTCATTTGTGTCCTGACATTGCTATTGTAGTGAGTATGGTTAGTCAGTTTATGCATGCTCCACGTGCAATTCACTTAGAGGCAGTTATATGGATTCTAAGGTACTTGAAGTTTTCTCTGGGAAAAGGGTTTCTAGTTCTCAAAACATGGTCAACTTAGTGTGGAGGCATATACAAATATTGATTGAGCTGGATCAGTCACTGATAGAAGGTCAACCTCTAGCTCTTGTACCTTTGTTGGAAGAAATCTCGTTACTTGGAGAAGCAAGAAACGAAATGTAGTTGCGAGGTCTAGTGTAGAGGCTGAATTCAGAGCTATGGTTCAAGGTGAGTGTGAGCTATTATGGATTAGACTATTTTTGAGGGATTTGGGGATTCATCAGAGAGATTCTATGAGGCTATACTGTGAAAATACGGCAGCCATCAACATAGCTCACTATCCGGTTCAGCGTGACAGGATCAAGTATGTGGAGATTGATAGGCATTTTATTAAGGAAAAGCTCACTAGTGGCACTATATGTATGCCATTCGTGAGGACTGGGGACCAACTGGCTGATGTTCTCGCCAAAGGATTAGGGAATAAACCATTCCGTGACATTCTTAACAAGTTAGGCGTGAGAGATATCTTTGCCTCAACTTGAGGGAGAGTGTTAGAATATTTCTTATTTTATTCTTATGTATATTCAGTATCCTTATTTTATGCCTTAGGGCACTCCTGTAATTATGTTGATGATTTAATATAAAAGGGGATAAGATACCACTCATACCTCTAGCTTTTCTCTTCTCAAAACTGACGGTTTTCTCCGTCTTTGTCAATGTTGTTTGACTCTCCATATTACAAATTATTATTATTTTTTTTGTGTTGTTTCTGATCTGGAAAATGTGGACTAAAAAAATAAATACACTTGGTGTTTCCTTTCTGTAGAGATTTATATTCTATTAAGACTCGATCACCAATTGTTTGAGAATTTTCAAGACTGAGACGGAAGACAAGCCAAGCATATAAATTGTTCCTGTGTATTCTTGTAATAGGAGATTTGTCATTATCAATATATCAAATGAGAGAAAAATAATTATGTTTTGTTTAGTCACCAAATGATTTTAGCTAGAATTCAAGTAAGAAGCATTCCTTGAGATTTCGTATCTACCATCACCTCCATTCTGACTATTAAACATAACAATTCTTCCTTGAAATTTAATGTCGGCACCATCTCGTCCCTACCATGCACCATCCTCCTTTCACATATGTTTCTTTGTTCTTACATATATGTGTTCTCTTTATTGAATTATGCAATTGAAAAAGGTTGAAAAAGGTCATTACTTCAGTAGATAACATGAATTAATGTATTAATCAGATCAAAGCAAGCCCAATTGTCTAAAATAACTGAATTTAGAGATGAGTTGATCGACTTTGTGACAAAACCTCAGCAAGGTCAGCTAGGAAATAAGGATTTTTTAGTCTCTTATCCTTGAGAGTCTTTCCGTAACTAGGTATTATGAATTTTCTGTGTGTTTTAAAAATGACCTTAAAGGAGTTTTTCTGGCACCTCCATCCTAAAAAAATTTAAGTATTCCATGATGTACCCCTACAAAGTACCCCTACAAAGTATCTTGAAAAGTTCCTCATGGAATACATATTTTGCAGAAGAACATTGTAGCCTCGAGTAGATTTGGCAGTAACGTTACACTTGACTTTTTGGAACTCTTATTTCTGAATACTGCTATATTGTTCTCACTCAAATTAAGAAAGCAAAATTGACCATCTTATGCTTTCCTTATCTTGGATGTCAATGAACAGTTTTTGACTAAGCATATGTTTGAACTGCGAGCCTTACAGGTTAAAGAGAAGCTTACTGATGCAGACTATAAAGAATATTTGGGTTTTATGAAAGCACTCAAGTCTAAAACCATGAAGATAGATCAAGTTTTACAGATTGTTCTCTTTTCCAAATAGGTTCCCACATCTTGAAAGGTAAGAGCGCTATCTACACTACCAGTTCTATGTGGTTCAAAATCATTCTTTATGACGGAACCTATTCACTGCTTGAGTGTGGCTACTGATAAAGTAGTGAAACAAAAAAAAAAAAAGAGCTGCTGCACCTCCTGCAGTCTTTGCTTGTGATATCCCAGCAGTTTTGTCCTGTGTTCTAATATCATGCTATTTGGAGTATATCATATCCGCAAGTTTAATTTTGTCATTTTATTTTTCTTTGATCATATTTTGTGCAGTATGACTGAGCACATCCAAGAACAAAATTGATAATGTGATATAACTTGCTAGATACTTAAGCCTAAACACACTGCATCCTGTATGTGTTATTTGTTGCACAGGATCCACTTTTCTATTGCTGGTAATTTTTCTTTCATTAGATCTTTTTGAGAATGGATAGAAGCATGTTGGCAATTCTGATTTAGTAACTTGGGATGGAATGTATCGAACTTTAGCTTGCTTTTTTCTAGATATACTCCTGTACTTTTTTTTAAAAAAAAAAAAAAAACTGGAATTGCATCTTGCATGTGTTTGTAGATGCGCTTGCACTCTTTGCTCACTTCTATTGTAATTTCAGTCAGTAGTTGGCACTTGATAAACCAGATACATCCATTGTTCCCAATGGCTTCCCTCTTTCTATTAAATTAAAATTGATTTAACTCTCTATTCAAGTCAATCCAACAAGACTTTATCTTCATTATTTTGGATTGAGCACACGAATCTACGTCATTAGCTCCTTTTGAACTTGCTTGAGAGAGAGACAAAGATTATTATATAATTTGATTTAACTCTCTATTCAAGTCAATTGCTTTAGCCTTGCATTAAGACAACCTTTTCTGTCATGATCCAAACCCGCTCCTATAGGTTTAGTGTCGTAACTGGCTAGTAATCCTTTGCTTACCAAAGGCCTCGGTACAGAATAACATATAATTAAGGAGCTAGCGGAAGTAGATATGTAAAACATACATAGTCTATTAAGCTGTGCAGACATACATAGGACATATAATTTAAAACTTTATATACATATATGTGACGTCATAATTACAGTAGTTTTACGTCACCAACTTATACAGATAAAGCAAAAGTGGGGCTTAGCCCAATATGCAGGTAAACAGAAACTTGTTTGAGATACACAAAAAGAAAACAAGATCTTAAACATAGTTCACAAAACATGACCACTTGACTTTTTCCGGAACCTCCTCGGGAGGCACAAAGGCTGGCTGACAAAATAGAACACCAGGCGATCATCACTAAGCCTGGTTACGCACCTGATTCCCGACATACATAAATAATGCAGTGAGTGAGAGCTCAGTGAATAATAACAGAGTAAAGGGTTGTAATGAATGTTATCCATAACAGGTACAGAAACAGATTCAGTATTTATAATAGAAACGAAATCAGAATCAGAATCATTATAAGAATTTACAGTTAATCTTACGTGGTACATCCATTAGTGCTAGCAGAAACAGTTGACCCATAAAGGGACGGCCATAAAGGCGTATAGTTGACTCACATGCACGAAGACGGTACAGTTAGCTCATGAGACATACAGTTGTCCCATAAATGTGATGTATACAGAAGGATCCATAACTGTTGGCTCATGAGACGTACAGTTAGCCCATAATTGGGACACAACAGAACATATAACATATGTCATCTGAAGCTAAGGATGCCACGAGTACATTTCAAAAACATTGGACAACCATTCATTCATACAGAAAATAATATTTCAGAAAACAGCTCATCTTATATCATTCAGAAAATACTTATAAATTGAATATAGTTTTACAAAGTTATTACTCACAGTTGGCTTCTAATAGCAGACAGACAGAATAGAACAGATAATCGGATAGCCTACGACGCGTGACTTACACAAACACAGAACGGATACACATTGAAACACACGCTTGGAATTCATTTAATTCATTTCTTTCTTGTTTGGGTGTGTTTCTAAGTCTTATCCTCATTATTATGTCTTAATTAGGGCTTAAGAAGGCTTAAGATGCAATGAGGATGCTAAAATGTGATTCAAAAGTCAAATTTGCTGAAAATAGGGTCTTCGCTTGAGCGCAATTTTCTTCGCTCTAACGGAGGTTCAAAAATAAGAGTGATTGCTCGAGCGCAACTTCGGTCGTTCGAGCGGTCTGTAAACTCTACAATAGTACTGGTTGCATGATTTCTTCGCTCGACGGTCGCTCGAGCGTAAGATTGGGGTCTCCGCTCGAGCTCAACTCTGGTCGCTCGAGCGGTCTGCAAAATTTGTAAACTTCTAGGAGCATGAATTTTACGTTTGAGCCAACTTTTGATCGCTCGAGCGAAAGTGCAAAATCATGAGTGGTTGCTCGAGCACATAATTTGTCACTCGAGCGGTGCTGCAAATTCTGGAATTTCCAGATTTGCTTCCAAACTTCAAAACTTGAATTCAAAGCTACAAAAGCATATCTTTTTGGACCAAAACTTGAGAAAACACTTGTAAACTCATGGTACTTCTTGATTTGAAAGTCATTTCGCAAAATTAAACACAAAAGCAAGTGAATTCTTCCAAAGTAAACCTTAAACATTTGAAAACATAACATGCATGCAATGACTTGGATACAAAGCTTCCAAAACATGAATAGATGAAGTGTTTTCATGTAAAATCATGGTGAGCTCTGAAGACATAGCAAAGGTAGGCACTTACATGTAAGAATTTATGAAAATAGGACTCAAAATCATGAATTGTGCATGCAATGCATGGATTGATCTCAATTCTTGTTCTTAAGCTCAATTCTTGTTCTTAATCTCTAACTTCTCTTGAATTCAAGCATGAGTGAGTCAAACACAAAGCTTAAAGATTGAATTTCTTACCTAAGGTTCTCAATTCTTTGAATCCTAGTGAGTTCTTGCTCAATTCCTCTAATTCCCCTTAATTCTCTAGCAAATTCCTTCACTTTCTCCTCTAATTCTCAAACTTTGATGTGGTTTCTTGGTCTCACCCTCTCTCTTACGTTTTGCTCTCTAAAGATGACAAAAATGAGAGTGTTGTAATCAAGAAGCCTTATATAGGCTTAGTTTAGTGGGCTTAATTAAGCTAGGCTTAAGTTAGCTAATTGGCATTATTCTATGAAGCACGGACACGGACACGGACATGGACACGACACGGACATGCAAACACGCAAATTTTCAAAAAATGGGGGATACGTCACGCTGGGGACACGCTCAATATATATAATTAATTTTATTTATTATATGTCATAAAATTATAAAAAAAATCATTAAAAGGTAATAAAATATACAAAATAACACTATTAAATTATAAAAAATAAACATTTAATTGATTTAACATCATATATATCATTCACAAATAACACAAAATTGCATTCCATCAATACATAATATGTCATTCGAAACTACCAACCATCATTTGTTACAAAATGCATGAAAATTAAATCACAAAATATAAAATTATCTAATGTACCAACAACTATCATCTATTACAAAATCCATAAATATCAGAAAATGTAAACCTAAGTAGAGAAAACTATTACATCTTCACCACCGCCTCCATCTTCTCCTTCATCTGTAAATAGGACCGCCTCCATAGCCAGTTCATCAAATGAGAGGTTAGCTATCCCCAAGCATTCCAATATCATTAAGTGAGTCAAAGTTATCTTCGGCAATGTCTCACATTTTTTGTCTCTCCTTGCAAGTATTGAGAGCTCCTTCTTGATAAAAGACGAAGAAGATTGCTATGAATGAACACCAAGTCCTCTGCGCGTTGAGGGACCATTTTGTTCATTCTCATTGAGTGAATAAAGGAGTAAGTACTCCAATTTCTCTCACAACAAGATGAAGAGGGGGGTTGCACAAGTAATCTAGTTTTTGAAGAGATGGTGCATATGCACCATATGCACACCGCCAAGTATAAGGATCCATGTGCCACTTATTATGAATGGAATCATACTCTGAGAATGCTTCAACATAACCCGAAAATTTTCCAAACTCGGTTATCACCTTGGTTCGCTCCGTGATATCTTCAAAATACCTCTGAAAACACTTGTTCCTCTCACGTGTCACCTCTTCATCCCTATGTGAAGGAACTCTATTTTGATCCTCATGGAGCCACTCATCAATATAATACCTACAATCCAAAATAGGAAAAAATAATTATTTCAAGAAAGATTAGATAAGTCCATTAAAATGAAATATCTAAAACAAATTTAAATGTGGTACTTACTTTGGATTCAATGAATGTGCCATACAATGGAGAGGAGTATTATTTTTATTCCAACGATCCACAAGAATTTGATGCAGCACATTGTAAAATGTAGATTCCTCATCTATTCTTTTCCCTTCATGCCTATATATTGTCATCTTCACTTTATCATTGTGTCCCACATATCATATACGAAGTGAAGGCAATGTTTGTCCATATCACAAGCCCTAAGTATGTCATATATAGGCCCCGTGAAGGAAAGAATATAATCAACGTAGTCCCACCACACATCATCCAAAATCTTTTTTTTTACAAATTTTGCCTTCCCAACATCATCCTCTCTGTAACAATTCCACTTGTCACTAATTACCATTGCTTGAAGACCACGTTTTATAAGCTTTAACCTCTTGAGCATAACAATTGTGGAAGCAAATCGTGTTTCGGCAACCGAAAGCAACTTCAATGACACAAATTCATTGTATATAGCCAATCGCATTGAGTGATTAGAGATAAAATTCTTAATTATCGAACCATCTTCGATAATGTCACTAATCCAACTACATTCTTCATATGTGACTTCATTCCTCTCAACATTCTTTGCGGTATAAATATTTTTCAAAGCTAGATTTAATGTGCGCACCACACAAGGAGTCCATAGAATATGAAGGAATTGAGCTTCAATGAGTTATCCGGCTACCTTACAATTAGGAGCATTATCCGTGATGACTTGAACCACATTACTTGCCCCAACCTCATTAATTACTTCTTTCATCAAATTTGCAGTGAAATATTTGTCTTTAGTTTCTCCAGAACAATCAACTGCTTTAATGAACATAGGCCCATTTTTACTCACTGCCATAAAATTAATCAAAGGCCTTCTTTGAGAATCACTCCAACTATCACTAACAATGCTCACCTTTTTTTCCTTCCATGTGCCCCTAATTGGTTGCAACAATCTATCAATATTTGCCCTCTCCTTTTGAAGTAATGTGGTTCGTAACAAATTATAATCGGGAGGCAAATATCCGGGAATATTATGATTTGCAGCAAATGTGTAAGAGCTAACATAGTAAGGGTTTCTTACAAGATTAAATGGTACCCCCTCTCCCCTGCGTAGAACATCCTAGCAATTTCAAAATGCAATTGCTCTCTATCCTTCATGTTGAATACTTTCTCAATAACACTCCCACTCCCACATGTTCTCCTCTTCTTTGATTCATAAGCATTACTACTACCCACTGATACACTAGAAGAAGGCAATGGTACATTTTTGGGATGAGCATTTTTAATTCTCAGTTTAGCAGCATCATTCTCATTTTGCAATTGTGAAAGTTTTTGACTTGTCACTTTCTTACAAGCACCAATTCCCTTTCTTGGGAGTTTTAACAAGTGTGCCCTTACTCTTGTATATGAACCTTTGAAAGTATTATTACAAAAATTACATTGTAATTGGCAATTTCCTCTTCCTTCCCTAGGTTTTGCTAATTTAGTTATATACTTCCACAATGGTTTGTTCTCATCAAAATCATCATCAGGTATATCATTAGAACTACCACCCATAGCCATTGTTTCAGAATTAAATATTGGTTCCTATAATAAAATTAATAAACATACATTATTAAAATTAACAAAACTAATCCAAAAAAAAAATCATATACTCAAATAATAGAGGCACAGCTGAGAGAAAAAAGAAAAAAAAAATAGAAGACAGAGAGAGAGGGACGGATCACTCGCAGATAGAGAGAGGGATCACTCATTATATAAAAGAAAAAATAACTCACTAAATAAAAGAAAAGAAAAAATAAAATCAGACAGAGAGGGTGAGAGAGAGAGAGAGAGCGATTGAGAGAGGGAAGATCGAAGAAAAAAAAGAACGAAGAAGAAGAATAAGAATGAAGAAGAGCAGCGTGTACCTTAACAAGCGACGACAAGACATGAGTGACGACGACGATGAGCGACAATCGATGAGGAGCGACGACCGACGAGGAGCGAAGACGAACGACGAACGAACGACGAGCAACCAAGTCTCTCTCTCTCTCCCTTTCTCTTCTATTCTCCTTTTCTATTTTGTTCGAATCGAATTAAGGCAGATATTGCTCTATTTTGACTTATTTACAAATCGCCCCCAAAAAAGCTTTGTAAATTGTGAAATGGGATTTTTGGTGAAACCTCCCTTTTGGGCCTTTTTATTAGGGTAAAGGATAACTCAATTAATTTTCTTTCAAAAAGTCCTTGAGTAGGAAATGTCTACCTTAATAAGGACATTTTATAATTTCTATTTTTTTAATGACAATATTGCCCTTCTATATATATGTATCATATATTTGAAATCTGAGTTGTATACGATCTGTTATAATTTGCGAAATTAGGAATGAAATCAATGAAGACAATCTCCAAATATGAAGATCTCGCAGCCGAAGATTTCTCTCTTGGTCAACAATAGATGATCTCGCCGCCGACGAACACTCTCAATTAAACGAGAGTTTCATTGAGATTTGTGAGTGTTGATCGAGTTTTAGATGTTTTTCTTCTCAACTAGGTATGTTGATTTGTTGATTAATTTTTTTTTGTTTGATTTATTTTTGTTGTGTTTGATCTGATTTTATTTGACAGAATCAGAGTAAAATTTTACTCTGGTTCTATTACTCTATTTTTTGTTTCAGAGAATTAGAGTAAAATTTTACTCTGGTTCTATTGTTATGTTTTTTGCTTGAGAGAATTAGAGTAAAATTTTACTCTGGTATGTGCTCTGTTTAGAATGAGAGTAAAATTTTACTCTAGTTTTAGAATGACAGTAAAATTTTACTATCAAGAGGTGGTCATTGCCAAACACTTCAGCCGCCACAAACACTGTCTCTGCTGACATTGATCATGTTTGTTGCAACTTTTGCTTAGGTAAAAATAGCTTAGATAAGCAAAAATTTTGATTATTGAGAAGATAGGGGAGATATGTTCTTTTAGCTTATGCGTTTTAGTTATCAATTTTTAACTCGCAAAAAATTGCACCAAACAAGTTCATTGTCTGTAAAGAATACCATTTCTGTGTTTGTGTAGGTTCATATATATGTATATCTATAATCTATACACAAGTTATTAATAATTCATGATCACGGTTTGTGTTGGAATTGGGTGGGCATGAACTATTTTTAAACCTAGAGAACTTCATAAAGACTCGTCCATTAGTCCCAAAGAAGTTATATTCTAAGATGTTCAAAGAAGCCAAACTGGAATGTCTAAAAATAATTTGTATTAGGAAAGCTTTGACAGAGATGACCATATGAGGAATGGGTATTAGATCAAAATAATCTTGACTTTTGGACTTGTAGTGATAGTAAAATTTTACTTTGATAGTGACAGTAAAATTTTACATTGATTGACAGTAAATTTTTACTGTTAATTGATTATAGATTTGTAAAATGGTTCCACCTCTTATGTTGTTATGCAAGTATGGTGATCGTACCATTGTGTTCAAGGTTGTATCAAACTGCACGTTGAAGGATTTAACTAATTTCTTAAGTTATAAATTGAAGAAGTTTGACAGTAATAGTTGCATATTGTTGTCGTACTGTTTACCTGGACATTCACAATGCATGATTGATGATGATTCTGATTTTTAGAATATGTTGTCGCTTGTTTATCCCTTGGTGTTGACCGGGTTGATGTGACTATTACTGAAATGAGCATTTCAAATGAAAAACATGGGCCTTGTTTGGTTTGTTTTTCAAAAAAAATTTTGGGAAAAATTCTTTACAAACAAATTTTCAAGAGTAATCAAATCAAACAAATTTTTTCAAAAAAATCTCAAAATTTTGTTTGGTTACCTACTTTTCAAAATCACTCTCTCTCATACACATCAAATCAATCACTTTTTTTTTAAAACTCTCTCCCCAAAATAATTTTCCAAAACCATTTCTAAAAAAAGGCAAACCAAACAAGTTTTTGTACTTTTTATCTCAAAAACTACTCTCCAAACACAAACCAAACACACCCATGGAGTTAGAGAATCAGGAGATGCTAGTGGATCCAACATTACTGATGATGAAATGGATTTACTCCATATGTTTTGTCAACATGAAGAAAGGGCTTTGTTGTCTTGTGGATGGGTGAATGAAATTACTCATGTATGTCAAAGATTTATTGAAGGTGCAAAGGATTTCCGGACTGCATTATGTAAATATGCCATTGAGATAGGATTTGAGTTTGTGTATGTGAAGAACGAGAAGTGTTGGGTCACTGCTGTGTGTTCAATGCGGGAGTCTAAAGCTTGTTTATGGCGAGTACATGCAACTCTAAAAGGTGCTAATAATTTTTTCTACATTAGGACTCTACATGATGAACATACTTGTAGAGCTGCAGTTCGTACTTCTAAAAACTCAAGGATGAGTTCAAATTTGGTTACAAGTTTAATTATTAATGAAGTTCGTGGGAATCCCCGAACTTGTCCAATTGATGTTGTGCGTCAATTTACAAATCAATACGGGCTCACCATTACGTACAATTACGCTTGGTTGGGAGTTGAGAAAGCTAGGACTACTACTTTTGGGGATTTCTCTATGTCTTATGATGAGATTCGATGGTATATGGATATTGTGATGAGCACAAATCTTGATAACTATTTGCGTCTTGACTATAACCATCAAAGTGGATGGTTCAAGAGATTTTTTGTTGCATTTAATGCTTCCATTCAAGGGTTTAGGCATTGCCATCCGCTATTGTTTATCGATAGAACTTTTCTGAAGGGGAAATATAAGGGCACCTTGTTAACAGCTACAGCGAAGGATGGGGATCAAAGTAGATATTACTATAGTTTATTCAAAAGCAACAAGTTACTTATTCTCAGAGTAACATGTTACTTATTTTCAGAGTAACATGTTACTGTTATTCAGAGTAAAAATCTACTATATTTGTCCTTTTCGTTTAATATACTTACTAATTGTAAAATGTTATTTTTCAGGTTTTTTCCCTCTTGCAATGGCAATTGTCAATATGGAGACTACAGACAGTTGGAAATGGTTTTTTATGCATTTGTCGAATATATTATTGGATGAAAGACCAATTACCTTCATATTTGATCGGAACGCCAGACTTTTGGAGGCTTTACCCAAGGTTTTACCTACTGCTTACCACTATTTTTATCTCCAACACTTGAAGGCCAATTTGAGGGATAGGTTCACTGGTCCAAGTTTCAGCAATACTTTCAAGAGTAGAATAGTTTTTTTTGTTTTCTTCATGTGTTTATGCTCTGACAGTGGGATGTTTTAATCAATGATTGAAAGAATAACAAGATGAGGGAAAATGGATCATTTGTAGGTTTCTATCCAATTTGCCCTATGACAAGTGGACTAATGCATATTTTAATAGACAAAAATACGGTGAAATGCACTTGAATGTGACAAGGTCTTTCAATTCATGGATTCGTCAAGCTCGTCATTTGCCCACTATGAAGATGATTGATTCAATTAGATTGAAGATCATAGATTTGATGTCGAGGAGGAGAGAACAAGCTAAGAAATGAAATACTTTTCTTTCCGGAGATGGATTCAACATTAGTAAATGCTCTTAAAAGTGAAAGAACTTAGTTGGTTAGTAGTTCAAGTGATCATGTTTTTGAGGTTCAATCCCGGCCATCGGTTAGTGTTGACCTCTTGAATAGAACTTGCTAATGTTACCAATGGCAATTGAATGGATTTCTTTGTGTTCACGCGGCAACCGTTATCCAAAAGAGCGGAGGTGATTTGTATGCACATGTGAAACCATTTTATTACACTAGAAAGTTCAAAGCTTGCTATGTTGAGTCCATTTATCCAATACCCACTGTTGAGAAACCTCTTGTAGCTATGGATGATCTTGTTGTCCTTCCTCCAATTTGTAAGAAGCCATCTGGTAGGCCGAGGAAGAATAGGATTCCATTTAGCGATAAGAAGATAAGACGAGTACAGTGTGATAAATGTGAGAAGTACGGTCATAATAGGAAGACTTGCAAGGAGACATTGCCATGAAAGACATTATTGATTTTGTAATAGAAGTATGAAAATAATGTAGTTCTTCTTCAATAAATAGTCTATAGCAATAATAGTATAGTCTTTTAGATTAGATTTGTAAGGAGATATTGCAATAGAAAACATTTTTACTATGTTTTTGAATGGTCGTCTGTTCAAGTTTCTGATTTGCTTTGTGGTTGAGTTTGACATTTTAATATATTTTTTTAATGTGGTTGAATAAGTTTCATGTAAATAAACTTATAATAGAGTTTGTTCAGTAGGTGTGAAGGTTTGAAACTTAGTTGCACGAAGCGGGAGCGGGGGCGGGAGCGGGAGTGGGGAAGTGTGAGCTGATAGAAGTTTCTTAGGTTGGAAGCGCCTCGGGAAGCGATAATATATATATATATATATATTTAATAGTTATTTCTAAAATATATTTATTATATAAAGGTGAGTTAAATAATTATTTTTAAATATATTTATTATTTTTATCTTAGATATTATTTTTATAGATAATATTTTTAATTTATTTATATATATTTTTAAATTTTTAATTGATATATATTATAAATAAAAAACAGTAAAATAATAAAATATGTTAAAAAATAGTAAAATAATGATTTATTTTATAAATTTTATTAAATTTTTTTTATTATATTTGATTTAATTAGATTTATTATATTATTATATAACAAATTATATTATTTATATAACAAATTATATTATTTATTATATTATTATATTATTATTATTATATAACAAATTATATTACTTATTATTATTATATAACAAATTATATAGATATGTTAGAAACGGGAGGGGGAAGACAACACAGATCGAAGAGAGAGAGAGAGAGAGAAGAAGAAGAAGAAGAAGCAGAAGGAGGTGAGCACTGATCGTGATGGCCATGGATATTCGACTATGACGACGAAGGTTCGAGGCGAGCAGATCGCGAGGTCCAATACGACTGGAGTCGAAGGTTCGATCGATGCTTCGAGTCAACTGGATGTTTGACTACGACGACGAAGGTTCGACGAAGGTTTGTCTTCTCACTCTCTTCCTTCACACACTCTCTCCTCTGTCTCTCTCTCCTCGCCGTATCTGACACCAACAAGCTAGGGTTTTTGTTCTTCTTCACCAACGATCCCATCTTGGCCAGGATCGCGTTTCTCTCTCTACGGAAACGCGATTCCTACACGTTTCTTTCTAAGAAACGCAGAATCGCGTTTCTTAGGAAGATTCGTCACCTGTTAGGACGATCCCTGCAACTAAGGTTTGAAATGACTGTGCTCAGCCTGTGCTTTCAAAGTAAAATTTTTCGGTATTTTCGTGTAAAATTTTACTTTTTCCAAAGTAAAACATTGCCTTCATTCACATGAAAGTAAAACTTTACTGCCTTTCAAAGTAAAAATTTACTATGTTGTTGAATGGTTGTCTATGGGTGTGATGAGCCTGTGGTTTTACAGTAAAATTCTACTTTATTTCAGAGAAAAATATTACTTTTAGATTAAAATTTTACCTTATTTCAGAGTAAAATTTTACTTTTATAAAGGGTAAAATTTTATTTTTATGCAGAGTAACATTTTACTTTTAGATTCAGAGTTTAACATTTTACTCGTTTTTCAAAGTAAAATTTTACTTTTATGCAGAGTAAAATTTTATTTTTAGATTCAGAGTGTAACATTTTACTCTTATGTCAAAGTAAAATTTTACTTTGAATAAAATTTTACTTTTATTCATAGTAAAATTTTACTTTTAGCTTCAGGGTGTAACATTTTACTTTTAGATTCAGAGTGTAACATTTTATTCTTATTTCACAGTAAAATTTTATTTTTAGATTCAGAGTGTAACATTTTACTCTTATTTCAGAGTAAAATTTTACTTTTATGCAGAGTAAAATTTTACTTTTATGCAAAGTAAAAGTTTACTTTTAGATTCAGAGTATAACAATTTACTCTTACAGAGTAAAGTAAAATTTTACTATTATGCATAGTAAAATTTTACTTTATTTCAGACAGTATGTTAGTCCCTTAGAAAAACATTTCCAACCTGTGCCAAAATTTACCACAATACACAAACTCCCCTGATGCTCATCATGCAATTTTTGTGCAAAAATAATCTAACAACACAATTACATATATCATCAAAGACACACAAGTATAACCTGTATCATTGTATTTTATCTATAACAACGTTCATTCCTAGTCAAAACAATATCCTGCTATAATAATGTACTAGCGTATGCCCGTGCCTAAAGGCACGGTGTAAATAATATTAAGATTAAAATGCAGTTATAAAATAATAAATCCAATTGTGTAATTGCATTGTGCCATGATCTAGAACC
The DNA here is from genome assembly GCF_055761805.1 of Camellia sinensis. Classification (NCBI taxonomy): domain Eukaryota; kingdom Viridiplantae; phylum Streptophyta; class Magnoliopsida; order Ericales; family Theaceae; genus Camellia; species Camellia sinensis. The sequence continues at coordinate 22,379,659 of NC_138975.1, read as the reverse complement.
AAGTTTGACTCAAAGGCAACACCGCACCTCATTACCAAACTTTGGATACTAATCTTAAAATGCAAGCTCCCATAGAGAGAGTGAGAATATTTTACAAACATTAGGGGCATATTTATAATTTACCCTTTTTTAAGATTTTGTGAAAATTTGAGAATAGAGATTTAGAGGGTTGCGATCCATCACATTCTTACCGTATATTGGCATAGTTTTTAAATTTATTTTGTCTGGAAACCGACCAATAACAATAGACGAAAAGATAATCAAGTAGTTTACTATTAAATCTAGGATTACATCTCTTTTTAAGACAGGTCCCTAGGTAATCAAAGAATTTCAATCAAAGAAGACAACTTCAAATTCCTTATGTAATATAGCAGAAGCTTAAAACAAAAGTTGGCCATTGAAAACAAAAGAGGCAGCACTTCAACTGCAATTTCAAATCTCACTGTGATTGGAGATCGCCAACCAATCAATATGCAAGGGGTTAAAGATAAGTTAGACCAGACACATACAAATGACCAAAACATTAATCCAGCATTTCCCTTTATTTTAACAAATACCTGAACAGTTATAATCTCTTTTCTTCAAACAATTGCTGGATATGAGTATCCTAACAGTTATAATCAACAAACTCAACTTCAGAGAAAGTTTCGGATGTGTAATGACTTCACATCAACCATCTCCTCCTCCTTAAATTCCTCCTTGAAATATATTGAAAGCATTTCATCAATTAATCATAAAAAAATTATAATAATAATAAAAATAAATAAATAAAAACTGTATACAATAAATGTTAATGGTGTAGACAAATGCATAGTAATTGACGGGTAACACTAACACACTGGGTATAATAACAGTTGGCAGAGACTCAGCCTTTCAAAGCAAGGGTCATGGGCTTGAAGCTCTATTCATGGGGCTATGGCAGTGTAAAAATGAACTGGTGCACGGAGCAATATGCTATACTATTCAATTCACTTAATTCTTCCTGTTTTCCAAATCAAAGAAACACATAAATATCCCATAAACACATAAGCAACTTGACTTTGAATATATTAAGAAGTTTCAAAGTTCAATATATTAAGAAGTTTCAACGTTGTCCCTCTGTTAAATGCATTCACACAAGCCGAACTATCTTGGCTTTGTTCAGCATTTTAGGACATCAAAGTAACAATGGGAAGAGTCTAAATAACATCAATATCAATGCAATCAATAATTCCCCAATTTTAACATAATTCTTCTTGTTACCCAAATAAAAAAATCATAAATAAAAAAAACAATATCTCATATATGTGAAAAAAAAATTGTAGAACCTAACCGCTATTAGAAATCAATAATGAACAATATTGTTTTTTCAACCACAAATTCACGCTTTACATATTACATGAATTTTCTTTATCTGGAAAAATTCGATTTCTGTGACACGAACATGGGACAATTTTTTAAATGCAATGCATCAGATTTGAATGTTCATCCATTCTATGTTATTCATCAACTATTTGTTTTTCATTGCACACAAATACATGAATTTTTTATGTTAGCTTAGAATACGCCAATTTTAATTCAATAATGTACTAATTTTCCAATCAACGGTAAGAGATTTAATCAGCTAAATTAATCTCCATCATAAAAAATTCTCTCTTTTGTCTAGAATTACCAAATCATTTCAAACATGTACAAATTGCAAGTACCTACTTTCTTGTTCTCCCAAGTGATATAAATCAGAATTTTTGCGAATCCATCAGTTTCTCTATGGAATTCTAACTCCTCTCAATAATTTCTCAGATATCTTACAAATTATAAATTACTGTGATGTCAAATCAACAAACTAAATGATTACTCACCTTCCTAAATTCAATTTTCCACCCATAAATCACAATACCGGCCCCTCATCAATTTAAAAATAAATAAACAAATAAAGAATGCATCTAATTTCGTACAATATGTTTACACTTTAATAGTATAGCAAGAATTTTGAAAGTTGTCCATCTATTAAATGCATTCAAACTTAACAAAATGATGGTAACAGTATTAGTTTCTTGGCTCTTCAAGATGGTTAACTATTTTGAGACATCCCAAACAACAATGGAAGGTGGGGTGTACATACTCTGTTAGTAAGTGTAAATATCATCAATATCAATTTCACCAATAATTTCTCAATTTTAATATAATTTTTCTTCTTTTCCAAATCAAACAAACACATAAATATCCTATAAACACATAAGTAACTTGACTTTCAATATATTAATAATTTTCAACGTTCAATATATTAAGAAGTTTCAATGTTGTCCCTCTGTTAAATGCATTCACACAAACTTAACTATCTTGGCTTTGTTAAGCATTTTAGGACATAAAAATAACAACGGGAAGAGTCTAAATAACATCAGTATCAATACAATCAATAATTCCCCAATTGTAACATAATTTTTCTTGTTACCCAAATAAAAAAATAATAAACAAAAAAAAACATCCTATATATGTGAAAAAAAACTGTAGAACCTAATCGCTATTAGAAAACAATAATGAACAATATTGACGCACAAGTAAGTTTCGAAACCACAATACAATCAAAATCAACAAACCCTAATCACCAAGTCATTAGGCAATCAAAAGGATAAAATCTCAATCATCAATGAGATTAAAAAGGGAGGAGAGCAGAAATAACCTATTAACAGCGCGTTAGAGAGAATTCTAGAAAACTCATACCTAACAATATAAAATGAAAATAAATCATGACTGGTGAAACTGGAACCCTTGGTTACATGGCTCCTGAGGTATGCACTTGATTTACCATTTATTGCTCTCTCTCTCTCTCCTGTTTGTGCCAGCTAATAATTGATTTTGTGGTGCTGAGGGGCTTGGTTGATTGGGCCCTGGAAGGAAGCACGTGCTACTATTGGGTAGTTATCGACTGTGGCATGTATTGGAATTTGGTGTAAAACCAATTGACAATTGCTTTGTGCTCTTAATAGAACTCTAGTAGCTTTACTTTTGACAAACTCCATTTGGTCGATGGAAGTGGTTTTTTACCAAATTGTCTTCGAGTTAGACACATTATTAAACAAATGTTGGATTATGTCAAGTTATACCATAATTTGGAATGGAAGCTTTTCCGTGAAGAAGATTATTTCTACTTTAACCCTGGGGCAGCTAATGATGTGTAGTTTATATGCAATTCCCTCTCAACTCTTCCCTACCATTTATCTAATCAATAATCTTGAATCGGACAAATGGCACAGGTTTGGTTATGTAGATTTATATCCATGGATCTCATCTTTCAGGATGAAATGATGTTGAAACAACATTACAATCAATTTGCCCAATAAACCAAAAACTATGTTATGTACTCCCGGAAACTTAGTATGCAGAATATATGCAGGAAGAATTAGCGAAAATCGAATGAATTGTAAAAGTGAGTGACAGTTTTTCTATAATAGTAACTGAAATTTGGCAATTGAATGTTATAAACGAAATGACAATTTTTCGGAATTGTCATTCAATTATAAACGAAATTAACATTAGTGCATGACAATTGAATGTTATAAACAAAATGACAATTTTTCTAGTGTATGCTCATGCCTAAAGGTACGGTGTCAATAATGTTTTTTTTGAATAATTTTCATTTATCACTCCTTCTTAAGCTAGGAACATTGAGAATCAAGTATACCTAAAATTTATGTTTATGTTTATGAATAATTTTCATTTATCACTCTCTAGAAATTTATGTTTATTTTTTTTGCATAAAGCATGAACAAAAATATTGGTGTGAACATAGTTTATAGTAAACAATAAAGCAAAAAGTTTTGCAAGCAGGTAAAGAACAAAGTTTTCCAACACCTTCAGGATGCTCATGTCTCCTAATTTCCTAAAATTCCAAACCAACATGAAGGACTCACAGACATTTTGTCAGACACCTAAACTACAAAACCAAAAATTACTCATTAAGCTGGAGAATTAGACAAATCCAAACAACATAATAAACCAACAACAGCGAAACTCAATTCAAACTCAAAGAATTAGACAAATCCAAACAACATTTTGTTAATTTCGTTTAGCTTAGAATCTGAAACCAACAAAAAATCAATACAGCCCGACAGAAAATCAAAGCAAAATCAACAACCCGCCACCAAGCTAAGATATGCATATACATATATATACGATCAATAACATGCCCAAGATGACTACTAACATGGAGCATATCTTTTCCATTACAAAAAATATATTTTTTAAACCTCAAAAACAGGTTCTAAAAAATATATTTTGAACCCAACAGGTTTGAGAGTTTTGGGATATATTACTGTGATCAAGTAATATATTGCAGTAATATATTTAGCTTAGAATGTTGTATGCTCCATTAATGCCAAAATCAATTTGTCTGGACAATGTGGAATTGAATTCTTAACATTTTTTTGGGTATTAATCCTTTTGAAAATCTTTTGATGCAAGTGATATGATTGGTAGAATAAAATATCACACTAATGTGGCCAAAAAGACAAAAAATGAAAAAAGAAAGAGTCACAGTTCTGGACCCCCACCCTCAAAGTCAAAAGAAGGGAAAGTAGTAAAAAAGAAAGGGAAAAAAAAAAAAAAAAAAAAGGGTTGAGTGTTTGTTAATTTTGCATTTCATATTTATGGGCATGCATTCTGTAGAGTGCAGAGTATGTTGAAGTGAAATCATAGCCGTGTTTTTAACTAAATACTTCTATTAAAGTGGAAAATAAGATTCCAATATTTTGGCTTTTCAGGTTCTTCTTCACTTCTGCGGTACTGGGGGAGGTGCACTACCAGTTGTCTGCTTTCTATTTATAAGAGATTTATGCATCCGACTTTGGTTCTGATTGTTTAGATGAATGCTTTAAAGGGATATACAAAGCCTATGTCTTGAGTTGCCAATTTGTGAATGCATCAAAATTACAGCACATTCAGTTTCTTGGGAATTGTGTCACTAAAGTTCTGGGGGTGGACCTTCCTGCTGCATATCAACATGCTTTTGTTTTTATAAGGCAATTGGCAATGAATTTGCAGGAGGCACTTACGGTGAAAACTAAGGTATCATATTTTGTGTTTTCCTCGTATTTCTGTAGTCGTGCACATTTTTTTCCCCCTAGCAGTTCATGCTTATATTTTCCAAATCCTTTGGTCATGAATTCTGTGGTTCCAAACTTTTAATTTTCATGATCATATTAACATTTTTTTACGTCTGAACTTTACACCTGTCTGTTTAGTATCATTTCTTTGACTTGTTATGTTGGTATTTGTATTTGAATGTTTTACTCTATGAAACAGGAGCTGACCAAGTAGCTGAAAATGTCCTTAGAATGTTATTTGAGTCCCAATCCCCCAACAGGTTCTCAAAAACAGGTTTGAAAGTTTTGGATTTAGGGGATGTTTTGAACCTAACAGATTCTAAGTTACATTACAATCAAATACTTTTCCATTACAAAAAAATCTAACTTTGAATACAATTTTTTTTAAAAAAAAAAAAAAAAACAGAGCATGGAAATAAATAAATAAAACAACTCAATGGAACAAACACCTAACGATTAAGAGTTCAAAAAATTCTTAGAATCTTAACCCAACAGATTCAAAAAATTAATAATGCATATAAAATTCTTAGAATCTTAACCCAACAGATTCTTAGAATCTTAGATGGAGAGAAAAAAAAAATAAAATTGACAGGAAGTAGAAGCCATCGAAACCAGGTGGATTGCGACCTTTTACCTCATGTATTTCGAACCTTCTTGTCGGGGATGGCGGGGTAGGGCGTCGGCTTCGGCGGGGCGGGACGATAATGCCCTTCTCTTTCTCTCCTCTCACTGAATTGAAGAAGGTATGGGTTTGTTGCAAAACAAAGGCCTAAAATGGGGAAGGGGGATGAAGGAGCGGGAGATGAAGGGAGGAAGGCAAGAATAGAGGGTTCGAGTTTGGGTCTCCGGCGAGGGAGAGGAGAGGTGTATCTGTGAAAGAGAGATGTATTCAAGAATAGAGAGGGAGAGGGTGAGGGAGAGGGAGAGAGAGATAGAAAGGAAAGGTGGGGAGGCAGATGGGTAGGTGGGAAAGACAACGATGCTTAGGGAGAGAAGTCCTATTGATCTGAACCATTGATATAAATTTGGGATTAATCTCAGCCATTAAAATGTATCTCTCATACATTTATATATTTTCAAAAATCCTCTTCCCTTATTATATAAATTAATCACCAAACCACAGTAAGATTTACTAGAGCAATAGGCATAGCATGTACTATCTAATACTCTTTTAGTATTCTTTCACTTACAATTACTTTTTCACCATTCTTTCATTTACAAAAATCGAAATTACATACATCATTCACAGTAGTTCCCCAAAAGTTGTTCACATTGTTGTTCTTGAGGTCTTAGCTCTTGCCTTCTTCTTTTTTTGAGGTTGAATTGTTCCTCAGTCCATGCTTTTGGATAATTATTCAAAAATGGATGCACTATTGATGCTCGGAAATTGTTAATTTCATCATCTTCCATAGAATTTGCAATAGGTTCATCTCTTATGATTTGGCACATGATATAACATATAATAATTCCGCAATCAACACTGTTAATAAAAATCAAGATCTTGTTAGATTTCGTCAAATTTGAAAACTAACAATTCAAGCATGTAGTAGTAGCATGAAATACTTACGATGTTGGGCATTGTTGTGGACTATCTTTTACCGAAACCAAGTTTGCAAACTTTCTTCTACCTCTCTTCGTTTTGTTGGCCAACTTGTTCTCCACATATGTTATCTAACATCATTGCATAATTGTTTGGTCACGATTAAATACAAGAATAAAACACAGTAAAAAATTACTGTTAATATGATGCAAAGCACTTACAATCTTTTTTGCATCCTTAAGGTAAGGATCTTCTCTGTTGTCTCTTGGCCTTAAAGAATTGTAATGTCTCCACTCATCAAATTTAGTGTCAAATACAAGAAGTGTCTAGTGGTAGGGTTTTTCTTCCTTCTTGTTCCCATTGGAGTTTATGCAAAAGTGAAGGTATCTGTATCCACTCAAATCTTGCTCAAGCACTTCGTCAATTAAATGATTTCTCAAATCTCCATAACCCTATTTTACTAGTGACTGTATTTAATCATATAAGAGTGTCATGTCTCAAGTTGTATTGGTGACACACTGTATGAGTTGTCAATCTTTGGCAAACCAAATAATAAAAATTAACTCTAAAATACAGTACAACGTTACATTAAACCACAGTAAAATTTTATCAATTCAAACTAAATACAAATTGATGGCTTATCCAACAAAGGCTTGAGAAAAAGAATGACTTATTCTTTTCTGGCTTCTTTGCTTGTTGCTCAATCTGAAGCATTTCTACAAAGCTGTCAATGACCTACAAAAACAAAAATCAATTACATATATGTTAATAAAATGAACTATTTTTAGTTATTGAAGTGAACACTAGTCATTGAAAATTGTATGGCCACTTACATTATTTGCAGTATCACCATCTCTCAGAATTGCATCCACGTCATTCAATGTAACATATATTCAATTTCCTGTGTCGGACCATATGATTGCACTAGTCATAAGGTAAAAAAAAATGTTGATTAACATGTTGCAGTTTGATAACAGTAAAAATCTGTTGTTTGATAAAATTAAAATGGTCTTACTTTGTGGTTTTCAAATTGTAAATCTTGCTCAGTAGACACTTATCATTCTCATCAAGCAATTTGCATATTGCAACCTTATCTAGAAACAAAATCCTTTCAACTGGCTTTGGTTTGCTTAGAGGCAAGTTGTCAACACAAATCACTTCATTTGATATCACTTCAATTGCTTGTTTTGTGCTCTTTTTTTTTTCTTTGCCTCTCTTGGCTCACATTCAAAATCAGACATCTTTTTTTTCTTCCTCGCCTTGATTTTGATTTTCTTGACCATGGATGTTTGCAATGGCTCTATGACTATAGGTGTTTCTTTCAATGTAGTTGAATCCTAAAGTTTTGTTCTTGTTCTACTCCTTTAGCATGTGGCATTTCTTTAGAAGCAAAAGCTTGGCTAACTGCATGAACTGCATTTTCTTCAATCTGTTCAACCAACTGTTTATTTTCATATTCGAGTACTTCAAACTCCTTTCTCAGTTTCTCCATTTCTTTCTCTGTGTTTTGCTCATCTTTTCCATCATTTCTTTTATTTTTGCCTCTTGATCCTCTTGTATTTTTTGCATTGTTTCCCTTATTTTCTTCAGTTCTTCAACTAATGCCATATTCTCACTTTTCAGCCTCTTGTTTTCTTTTTGAACTTGTTCTAATTTCCCAAGATCAATGAAGTCCTTCAAAGGTTGATCATCTCCTAAAGCTTCAGCTACATGATCTTCATCTTCTTTAGTCTCCAAATTTTCCTCTATGTCCAATGCATCTTCTTCCTCATCATTGCGAATGAGTTTCATTTCTTCTCTGGAAATGGGCTTCAGTTCATCGTGATTCACCTGCATTTGAAAAGTAGAAAAAGAAAAGAAGTCAGCAATGAAGCAAACTTTAACCACTAGAGTAAAATTTTACTTTGTTTCTAAGTAAAATTTTACTCTGATTGTAAGTAAACTTTTACTCTAATTTAAAGTAAACTTTTACTCTGTTTAAGAGTAAGTAAAATTTTACTCTGTTTCAAAGTAAAAGTTTACACTAATTGTAAGTAAACTTTTACTCTAATTTTAAGTAGACTATTAATAAAATTTTACTCTGTTTCACAGTAAAAGTTTACTTTGATTGTAAGTAAACTTTTACTCTAATTTTAAGTAAATTTTTACTCTGTTCAAGAGTAAGTAAACTTTTACTCTGATTGTAAGTAAACTTTTACTTTGTTTAAAAGTAAGTAAAATTTTACTCTGATTGTAAGTAAACTTTTACTTTGTTTAAAAGTAAGTAAAATTTTACTCTGATTGTAAGTAAAATTTTACTCTGATTTTAAGTAAACTTTTACTCTGTTCAAGAGTAAGTAAAATTTTACTCTAATTTTAAGTAAACTTTTACTTTGTTCAAGAGTAAGATTTTATTTTGTAAGTATAATTTTAAGCAAAGTAAACCAGTAAGGCTGAGTTTGGAAAGATGATATCTCTTCGGGCTTTAGTGTTTGCAATGACCTCTTCATTAGCTTTTTCCTCAACGTTGATAAGTCCCATCGAAGGAGCCTTGGACACAATTTTTTTCCTTGAGGTTGAATGAGGGTAGTGTGCTCGCATAACCAGTACTATAAAATAAAAAATCAAAATTAGTTAATTCTCTAAAGATAGATTGCGTAATATTTCAAGTAGTTTAATTTACTTACCAAAAGATGAAGTACACATCCAGTTACATTTTCAGGACTTCCTAATGAAAACTGGATTGAAGTAGTCAACGTGGATGCAACTGCAGTCGACCATGCATATGAATTCATCATTTCCAAATCTTCTACAAGGGCGACAAAATCCCATCTAACTGTTAGACCAATTGTTGGTAATAGCAAAGTTGCCACAACAAATAAACACATTATTCGTGCAATATTCTCAACATCAACTGTCATGCCTTCCAATGCATCTCCTAATGCCTCCCGCAAACTTTTTACGAATATTCTTGACATATTACGAAACCTTCTCTGCACAAAAGGTGATTATTGTTTCTTCCCATATGAGACGTCTACTTTTTTCGTTCTCGATTTTATCCCAAAAATCAAAGTAACGTCACTGTCTCGTATGTCACACGTTTTCCCCCCAAGCTTAAATCTCTTTGCATGAAAGTCATAAGATTTGATCACATCCATGACGTTATCCTCAACTTTCTTGAACTTCTTTAACACCATATCTTCTTTCTTCCAAAAGGATTTAAACATCATCCCAAAAGGTGTTTTCTCGAGGGCAGTAATGTGTCTTTTAGTGAACCTTGTGTCTCGCATTAGGCTTATTAATGAAACAACATTTGACCTATACTGTTTCACATAGTTCTCTCTCTCCCATACTCCATGTATAATATTCAACTTCAAAGGTTTTGTTGTTGAAGGCATTGGATTGCTTTCATTAGAGCCTTCATCATCACTAGCATTGGATTGAACTTTTTTACTACTTTTACTTCTTCTTTTTTGGGGATTTTCTTCTTTTGTACAGCCGTAGGTGGAACTTCAAAATCATCAGCATCACCATATTTGCTTCTTGTAACAACCGTTTTAAAACACTAAAAGTTTCCTTATATCAACAGTGTAACATTTTACTTTAAACAACAAAGTGACAAAACAATAAGCACTAAAGAAAATGCACAAACATTGTAATGAGACAGTAAAGTTTTACTCTGTTTGGCAGTAAAACATTACTTTTATTGAAAGTAAAATTTTACTCTGATTGGAAGTAAAATTGTACTCTGAACAATATATCCTAGGAAATAAACAAAAAACACCTACAAAATTTATAGAACCAATAATCCAGAAAACCTTGCCTCAATTTTGACTATACACAACATAGTTTTGAAATTAACATGTACAATTTACATTCAAACCGAAATAAGAGAAATGACGAAAGTACAATTACATTCATATACATAAATAGATACATACATATATATATGTATATATATATACACAAATTGATATGCACATTTATGTAATGAGCAAAGGCTAGAGAACACATGCAACAAGAAATCAAGAGGCATTGATGAAAGCATAAAAATGCACAAAACATTGTAATGAAACAACATAGTTTTAAAGTAAAATTTTACTCTATTTATAAGTAAAACTTTACTCTCATTGTAAGTAAAATTTTACTCTGGTTGAAAGTAAAATTTTACTCTGAACAATATACACTCGAAAATAAACAAATATATATTTTCAATAACTACAGCCAAAATTCATGAAGCAAGTGAAATTGAAAGTATTGAAATTGCAGGACCAAAACACTACAGAAATCAAAGCAACAAAATTGAAGCAAAACTGCATACACCGTTCCGAAATACTTAAATTAGTTTTCAAAATTTTTAAGCCTTGACATTCTCACATGATTTAGTAATTTAAAATATTTTAAGATAGTGATAAAAATTTTAGAACAGATGATCCTTAGTGTAACTCAAAATCCCAAACTCTACTCATCCTAATGCAACAATGAAAAAAAAAAGAAAAAAAAAGTGTATTAAAATCACTGACCTCTGTATTTTGTTAGAATAACATTTTGTTATAAATCAAACAAAATCTTATATGTCAATAATTTCGAATAAACGATTTTTCAGTAGCACTGATTCAACACACACATTACCAAAGGGTTAAGACGAAAAGAGGATAAGTGGCGGCCATCTTTAACACGAAATCCTTAGCAGCCTTACAATCCCACTCCATACCATGCCAACGTAATCTCATATACCACTCCCAAAATGAAAACAAACCCAGACAGATTTCATAATATCAAAAAACTAGTAGAAAGGGAAAAAATCACTTGCAAAATGTGTGTCCAAAAGAGAGAGTAAAGCGTAATGCGGAGTTCGATTCGAGCGCAAGCGACGAACCTGTAACGTTGCAGGGGTAGAAAGACAAAGTAGCTCTAGAGAGAGAGTATTGAGACTCAGAGGAAGGTTTTCAATCGAAGAAACAGAGTGCAGGGAGAGAAACGGTGGAATTGTTTCATATTTCCCCACTTATATGTAAGGGCATTTCAGTCAATTCATCATATTTTTTTAATTGAGGGGCTTTTGGGGCCATTGTTTTATTCCGTGGGCTTCACACAAAATAGGCCCAATGAGAGGCATTTCACCAAAAATCCCTTGTGAAATTACCCCCGAAAATGTCTATAACATATCCGAATGTAAAAAAAAAATTTTAAAAAAAATGGAACACTCTTTGCTGCGTGTCGGACACGTGTCCACCGCGTGTCCGACGCATGTCCGTGTCCGACACTGGTACGGAGCCCTCAGAGAGGTGTTCGTGTTTCATAGGCATTATTAAATTCTAATTATTCCATTCCGAATTGGATTTCAATTAAATTTATCATAAATTTCTAAAAATTCCTAATTACACATAAACTAAGTAAATTTCATGATCAGATGCCGATAAGGCCTTCAATTTACAGAACAAGACAGAAACACAAATAGATATTTCTACGACGGACAGATATAGATGCAAATAATATATAACACATGTAATTAACGCAAAATTTCTTCCTAATTATTTATTAGGCATTCTTAATTATGGTTTAACAGTTAATCACAGGTCGGGTTATTACACCTTCCCTACTTAACTTTTCATACTTAGCGAATGCAACAACAAATAGTTGTTTTAGTGGGATGTGTCTCTTTCTCTTTCTTTATATATGCATCGTCCAAGAAACTAACCAACAAATGTCAAAGGATTTCTGGATGGGAACCATCTTCTGAATGATGCATTTGCAAATCTTTGGTTTGAATATGCCAAACCAGTAGCTTTGGTTGTTGAATCTCCTGCAAGTTAGATTTTAATTGTATTGGCTGCAAGCAGAACGCAAGCACTTTAGGAGTGTGTTGACCATGCACTTTCACATCGTCTACATGAATTAGCTCCTCTTGGACTTGCTTTTGAGAGAGAGAATTTATTTCCTGTTACAAATTGTTCTGCAGTTTTGCAGTTCTTCCGATGATCCCATCAACTTCTTGTTAAGGAATTTCCTTTGCACTCAATAACTATATTTGTGAAAAGTCTTTTATCTGCTTGCCTTAGCATTCCTGGATCTCAATCTTTTTGTTGTCATTGTTGACAGATTCAAGGATTATATCCCTGCAAAGTGTCATTCCTTATATGAGCAGTACCTAAAAAGAAGTGAGAAAGGACTGGGGAGACAGAGAATGAAAGTCGGCGTCCCACAACACATTTTAACATCTCCATTGGAACACCCATATACACTACTGCATGAACAAATCCTTGACATACAAAATTAGACTCCACTTTTTGTTATATAATACACTTTAACAAACATTTTTAACATCTCCACTAGCTTTCTTAGTAATATGGAAGAATGCATTATCAGAAGAATGCATTGTGATAAAAAAAAAAAAAAATTAATAATAATAATAATAAACATGGAGTTGAAACGGAAATATTTGTGATAAAAATTATCAGATAAAAAAAATTCAGATGTGAATTTCAAGAGTCTGCCACATAGGACCAAAATCAATCCTCTATAGAACACTAAAGCAAAACAGAGGAGTCATAAAATCAACATCTCCATCAATCAAATATAACTCGAATCTTCTGAATATTTCATAGGTATATATATATATATATAAAACTCAAATTTCAGATTCTACATGAACATAGATCTCATAATAGCACAATTTGATTAACACAAAAAAAAATTGAACAGTACTAATTTCACATTACAAAAAAAAAAAAAAAAAAAGAAAAAAGAAAAAAAGAAATTGACAAACTCAAATCCATCTAAAACAATTCCACAACCTTGAGCAATTAGATTCAATTTTCAAAATCTAATTCACAAAAACCTCAATCAAATTCACCAAAACACAAGTGATGATACTGGCTTATTGTTGAGATTTAAAGTTGAACACAAGTGATACTGGCGTATTGAATGCAATTTGAGTAAATTAGTTTCAGAATTGAGGAAAAAATTAAATTACTATTTTTTGCTTAATATGTTTTGCAAGATAAACTCTTCGAGAGTAGAATTTTATTGTTGATTTTCACAAAGGCTCAACAACTAAATGATGAAGTTACTTGATGGGCCAAAAAGAATCTGTATATGTGCTCTATTTTCGTTCATACTTTAGAACATTTGGTAATTTCTTACTTCGTATGTTTTAATATGCAGAGTATTTGAGGTCAATGGAAAAATGAACATCATTTTGCGATTTTGAGAGACGAAAAGAACATACACAATATGAAAGCTATAGTTTTGGTGTAGTTACTGTCAAGGAAGTCCAATAAACATTTCCTGTTTGTGGGGGCTGCCGCCTCCAGGTTACGAAAGGTAAAATTTGGTGCTCCATCTGTACTAATTTTGAAGCTTAATGAATCAGAAGTTTTGTTCGAAATCAAAGTTGCATCTGCAAATAAGCGGGGGATACAAAAAAAGCCTAGAAATTTAGTTTGAAAAGTAGACATGAAGACAGTCCTTCGTATTATGGTTTTCTCAGCCCACCAGTACTCACGAAAAGGAAGATGAAATGTACTGTAACATATGCTTTTAGTATTTTTGCGTAGGGAAATCAGACAGTTGCTTCTTGTTTTTGTACATCTAAGGTTGTCACAAATCTTGTATCCTTTGTACTGTAAATAACATAAATGTATTTATTTTTGCTATCATTGTCTTCTATGTATTACCCAGAAAGATAATTATTTGATGAGCTACCCAATTAGCAACCTCTTTCAAGATTTTAGGGAGAAGCAATGAATTTACCGATCCCCCACAAACCCTCTGGTTGGGCTCTCTCTCTCCCGCAAATGTAGTGGGATTCTCAACATTATCTAGGCCTGGGGCTTAATTTCACTTGTTGACAAGAGAGACAGAGGGGGTGAAGGCAATGATGATATTCCTCTAGGCCTAAGGTATCGTTACCAAACGTGCTCATTTTTTATTTTTATTTTCTAAATTTGTTTGTTTTAAAAAAATTAAAATTGATTTCAAAATTTTTACGAAAAAAAAAAGTGTTTTCAAAAGGTTTTTACTCTTTCTCTCACCGATCTATGACTGGCCATGTTCTTACAGGCTCTAGTGATCAGACGATCATCGTAAATAATCTCCGACCATGTTCTGACAAACTTCCACCACCTTGTGAACTCTAGTTACATTTCAACCACCAACTTCGGCTGCTAATTCTAACCAATCCCACCACAGAACATCACATTTGTCCATCCTCCAACGCTAACCACTCATGTCTATAATTCACCAACCATGTTTTCTTCTTTAGGTAATGGTGTAGGGTGTTTTCTTCGCTAAAATACTGGCTGGAATAAAGCAACCGGGTCTGGAAGCAACAACACTGCAAGGGGGTTGTCTCCACCAAATCCATGTAATTTCAATTTTGACTTTCTTAGACATTATTTTGTTCATACCTTCCAAATTGCACCCAAACACCCTCTTTTTCGGTGGAAGCACTCAGCCTTTCAAAGCCACAACACGCAACAAACTGTTTTTGGGTATTGCTAGGTTCCACTAACAATTGCACAAAAAAAAAGCTAAGAAATCTCTCAATTTTAAATGAGTTTTAATTGAACAAGTTCAAATATCTTGAATTTTATAATGTATAAAAAGTTACTGAGTTGAGCAGTAAGTATCTTGATTTTTTTGGGGTCTGTTTTAGTTGTTTTTTGTTTTTTGGTTAAAATATGAAGTAAAACAATTAAAATGTTTGAATATATATATATTCACGAGAAAAATATGTAAAATTAGAGAGAATACAAGAAATTTTTGACCTTGTTTATATGTTTTTTTATTTTTTAACTTTTTTAATAATTTTTTGATTATTTTATCATCTTTCAGAAAGACACCTTAATCAACTCGTTATTTAAGTTTGGTTTTACAAATTTGATAGTTTTTAAAATATGTTTAAATTTAATTTGTTTATAGAATGAGTTGATTTCAAATAAAGTTTTAATGAGTCTAATTTAAATCAAACTTGAATAGTTTTTAGGGTCATCTCTCTATATAGCAACTAGTGGCACCAGACACACATGACAGTAAGTGATGGAAAATTTAGAAGTTAATTTCCTATACCAATAACAATAAATACCAACTGTTTAAAAATATATATATTTAAATAATATGTAATCCAACTCTTAATGGATTGGAGCATATTCTAACTTTGAGAAACCTGGTTGTTGAATTTGGTTATGAATATGGAGGGAGGATTACAAACATAGGGAGGGATTACAAACATCTAATATGTAATCCAAACTCTCAAAAGATTACATATTTACAAGTCATGTGGTTTTGAATTGTCACAATTTCAATGTATACACAATTAGCTTACGTATGTTATGATCGTTTGAGGTTTGTTGTAAAATCACACTTTCGTAAATTTGGGATTTGGAACTATAAAATTTGAAACAAGAGTTTTTAAAAAATTAGTTTTGTGCACTATAAAACTCGTAACTCTATGTAATTGACAGAATTTCAAGTTTCACATTATGAGATAAAAATTCAGTGTAAAATTTTACATTGATAAAATTAAGAGTTAAAACCTCACACTGTTTTAAAGTGAATAATATAAATTTATATGTTTAATTCCAATTCTTAATTTATTATTCTTGTTGTATTTTGTAAAATTTAATGTATAAAGAGAAATAGAGAGAGAATAAAATGTATGTATTATTGATTGATTTATGATGTGTTGTGTATATTACAAGTACAAGGATTCCTATTATATAGGAGAGGATTTGGGAGTAGGTGAGGAGTAGGTGGAGGGTAGGTGAAGGTAGTAGGTGATGGTAAGTGTATGGTAGGTGATGGTAAGTGTATGGTAGGTGATGGTAAATTCTAACAGCCCCCCGCAAACTCAAGGAGGATAGAAACTAACCAACTTGAGTTTGAAGAGAGGAACAAAACAAGAAAAAAAAATAAAAAAGGATAGGAGACACTGTATGGTCGTGTCAGACCGTTGGTGAAGACACTGAAAGGTGGTGTCATAACGTTGTAGAGGACACTGTATGGGGGTGTCATAACTTTGTAGAGGACACTGTATGGGAGTGTCATAACGTTGTAGAGGACACTGTATGGTGGTGTCAGACCGATGTAGAAGACAGTTTATGGGGTCATGTCGGACCGTTGTAGCAGACAATGTTGTGACAGTTGTTGTGACAGTTTACAGAGTCTTGCTGGACCCTTGTAGAAACTAACCGGAATCAATGTCGGGACAGTTTACAGAGTCTTGTCGGACCCATAAAGGAGCTAACCGGAATCAATGTCGGGACAGTTTACCTTAGTATTTCTCGCTTCACCGGCGGGCGGCAACCTCGCCTTGGCCGCCCGCCGGTCCTCAACCTATTCCGCTTATTTTCTACACATACCTTGACTTCTTCAACATTTTCTTACACCCCTCCTCCGCTATGTCGGCGGCGGCACCCGCATCATCGTCTAGCCTCTATCGCCGTTCACCTCGCCTCTCACATATCCGTGGTTGTACTCTTACTCGTCGTCGTCGTTGGCGTTTCTGGCGCTGCTTTTCTGCTCGTCACTGCTGTTTTTTTCCCGATTTGCTCTCTCTCTCTTAGCCATGGATTTGGGTGTGGGGTGTAGAGCTGTGGCTCTGTTGTTGGTAGCCATGTTTGCTGGCTTGAAGGTTTCAATGGCAGCAGTGTACAAGGTTGGGGACTCCGCTGGTTGAACCATCATTGGGAATATTGATTACAAGGCCTGGGCTGCTTCCAAGACGTTTCATGTTGGAGATGTCATCATTTTCGAATACAATTTTCAATGTCACGTGTTGCAAGTGCCCCACAAAGAATACCAAGCCTGCAGAAGTGTAAGACAGTAACATGCATCTTCACATAAAGCTTGGGTAATGTGTAACTATCAAAAGCACAAGCTTCTTGGACATCCCTCTCTCTCATCTTTTCCCACTTTCAAACCCACTTTAATCATATCTCTCCTTTCTCTTAATTTATTTCATCCACGTTCTTTCACCCTTTTCTTTTATTTTAATATATATATATATATATATATATTTTATTATAATATATTTTCCCTATCCCTTGTTAGTAAGCATCACCCATTTTCCATTCTCTTATTATTATTTATTTTATATTCCACCAAAAAAAAAAAAAAAAAAAAATCTGCTATTTTTCTTATCACCCATCCACAAATATTTTTCTCTATTTTCTTTATCCATTATTTTCTTTTATTTTATTTTTCTTATTAAACAAAACAACACCACAAAATAACACCAACAACATTCCACAACCTTGTCATTTTATTCATATCAGGGGATCAACCCCGATCACACTTTTACATAATAAAAAAAAAAAAAAAAAAAAAAAACCCCACACAAACAAAAACAAAACTACCACACCCACAGTGGGATTTTTCTTCTCTACTCAGCCGCCGGTCTTTTCTTCTTGCCTCCGTCCTGGGTGGTCCTTGCCGGTGTTGCCTCCGTGCATCCTAGACCACCAAGCAAGTTGCCTCCTCCCTGCTCCTCCACTACAGCATACGGTGGACCTCCAAATCGGAACATCACGGTGGCCTTCCGCTTCAGCTCCTTATTTTCCGCCTTTAGCACACTTAACTCTGCTCGCGCATCCTTATACATGCGTTGGAGCAGAGCCAGTTGGGCGTTTAACTGCTGCACCTCATTTGTCCTACTCTGCAGCCGGTTCGACAAATTTGTAACCGCAGTCATGGTTTCCACACATGACTTCAATGTATACTGATTGGCCTCCACATCCGACTGCACTGCCATTCTTTGCTCCACCGACCGCATCGGAAAGTTCAAAGGAGCAAAACCAGAGGTGTTTGGTTGAGGTTCACGGGCCTCCGCACCAGTTATCTCTCTTGTTGACTCGTTGAGGTCGGGAAAGAGAGTGAGTAGACCACGGGATGAAGAGGCCATATTCTGGGTAGCTGAACGGGAAGAAGAGGCCATGTTTTTTGGGTTGCTGAGTGTTTCAGCGAAATAGCAATTTCAGACTGATAATGTTCGGAAGGGGAGTGTTTCAAGATTTGCAGCTCTTAGAGGCAATCTCTCAGAAAAACGAATATCTCTCTCAGAAAATGAAGAGTTTTTCAAAAGTTTTTTCCCAGGTTTTTTTTGTCTTCGCTTCTGCCTCAAGCACAGCCTCCGCATTGGTTTATATTGACACTGACGACGCGGCCGACACGCCACTCTGTCGCTCACGTGCCTCGCCGCGTCTCCGGCTCACCTTTTGATGGCTCGACGCTTTCTGTCGGGCACGACTTTTGATGAAGTGGGCGCGCCTTTTGAGGACGCAACTTTTGATGGCACGTCTTTTTATGGATTGGGCACGCCTTTTGATGGCACGCCTTTTGAAAGATTGGGCACACCTTTTGAGGGTGCGACTTTTTAGGGGTCCGACAAGACTCTGTAAACTGTCCCGACATTGATTCCGGTTAGCTCCTTCATGGGTCCGACAAGACTCTGTAAACTGTCTCGACATAGATTCCGGTTAGCTCCTTTATGGGTCCGACAAGACTCTGTAAACTGTCCCGACATTAATTCCGGTTAGCTCCTTTATGGGTCCGACAAGACTCTGTAAACTGTCCCGACATTGATTCCGGTTAGCTCCTTTATGGGTCCGACAAGACTCTGTAAACTGTCCCGACATTGATTCCGGTTAGTTTCTACAAGGGTCCAGCAAGACTCTGTAAACTGTCACAACAACTGTCACAACATTGTCTGCTACAACGGTCCGACATGACCCCATAAACTGTCTTCTACATCGGTCTGACACCACCATACAGTGTCCTCTACAACGTTATGACACTCCCATACAGTGTCCTCTACAAAGTTATGACACCCCCATACAGTGTCCTCTACAACGTTATGACACCACCTTTCAGTGTCTTCACCAACGGTCTGACACGACCATACAGTGTCTCCTATCCTTTTTTATTTTTTTTTTTCTTGTTTTGTTCCTCTCTTCAAACTCAAGTTGGTTAGTTTCTATCCTCCTTGAGTTTGCGGGGGGCTGTTAGAATTTACCATCACCTACCATACACTTACCATCACCTACCATACACTTACCATCACCTACTACTCCTCACCTACTACCTTCACCTACCCTCCACCTACTCCTCACCTACTCCCAAATCCTCTCCTATATAATAGGAATCCTTGTACTTGTAATATACACAACACATCATAAATCAATCAATAATACATACAATTTATTCTCTCTCTATTTCTCTTTATACATTAAATTTTACATATTTCATGTCTCACCAACCAACCAGTGTATTCAATGCCTAATGATAAAGAATGTGACGACCATCAACAAAAATCATGATTCAGGGCACAGTTTTAGAATTCTGAAACTTCAATGACCAAAGCATCATATGCACCAATGATGCCCTCCATTACAAATGTTAAGGAAAATAATTTGCAAATAAAATTTTGTATAAAAAGTCTGAATAAAATGATGCAATAATAATATTTCAAAAATAATCAATTGTTATAATAGTTTTTTTAGTTTGACATAAATAAATAAATACATTTTTATCATATTATTATGTATAAATTTAGGGCTTGTTTGATTGAGAGGATTTAGTATAGGATAAAAATTATTAATCCATAGGATTTATTGCAATATTTGTTATCCAGATTAAATTTGGTTAGATATACAAATTTAGAAAAATAAAAATGGATATGAGGGAATTATTTATTACCACTGATTCAGCTAAATAATCATTCTTACACTAATTTTATTCATTATTAGTTCCTTTACTATTAATCTAATTAATCAAACAAGACCTCAATGTAAAAATTTTCATTTTGTATAAACATATAAAAGAGTTGTGATGGGAATAAGGCCCCTGGCCCGGATGGATTTAACCTTTTGATGTTCCAGAAATGTTGGCATATAATTAAAGGGGATGTGATGAAGTTCATGAGTGAGTTTCATACCAATTCTAAGCTGGTCTTTGGTATTAATAGCTCCTTTGTTGCCTTGATTCCTAAGAATGAAAATCCTTATTCTCTCAGTGATTTTAGGCCGATCAGTCTTATTGGATCATTGTACAAAGTGCTCTCCAAAGTGTTATCTAGTAGACTCAAAGCTGTTTTACCAAGGATCATTAGTGAGTCTCAATCAGCTTTTATAGGGGGTAGAAGCATCCTTGATGGTATCCTGATTACTAATGAGATTGTTGATGATTGGAAGAAGAAGCAAAAGAAAGGTGTTGTATTAAAGCTTGACTTCGAGAAAGCATATGATTCAATAAATTGGGGGTTTCTATTCTCCATGTTATCAAATTTTGGTTTTGGTGCAAAATGGATCAGATGGATGAAGGAATGTATCTCAACTGCCAAAATCTCTATTCTGGTGAATGGATCACCTACAGCTGAGTTTAGTCCTCAAAGGGGTCTCAGACAAGGTGATCCTTTATCCCCCTTTCTATTTAACATTGTAACTGAGGGTCTTAATATTCTGTTGCATAGAGCTGTCCAGGTTGGATTGATCAAGGGTGCATCAGTTGGTTCAAATGATCTTACTATTACTCACCTACAATTTGCTGATGACACAATCTTGTTTTGTGAGGCAAGGAGGGAGGAGGTGCTTAATATCAAAAGAATATTGAGATGTTTTGAAATCTTGTCTGGGTTGAAGATAAACTATCACAAAAGTGTAGTGAGTGGTGTTGGTATTAATGAAGACCTTACCAAAGATTTTGCTGACATACTGAATTGTCTGCATCACAAACTACCTTTGAAGTATTTAGGGATGCCATTGGGGGCTAATCCAAGGAGGAGAAAGTCTTGGCAACCTGTCATCGATCAATTCAAATCAAAGCTTGCTTCATGGAAGCGTAGGCTTCTTTCCTTCGCTGGTCGGTTGACAATGATCAAGTCTGTGCTATCTTCACTACCAGTGTTTTACTTGTCTTTGTTTAGAATGCCTGAAGGGATAGCCAAAGAGATTGATAAAATTCAGTCCAGATTTTTGTGGGGGGGGTGATGAACTTAGAAGGAAAATTCATATGGTAAAATGGGAAGAAATTACTCAAAGCAAAAGTAACGGGGGTCTAGGTATTAGAAAGGTGAGAACCATGAATGAATGTCTTCTTCTCAAATGGTGGTGGAGGTTTGGGAGTGAATCTGAATCTATTTGGAAACAAGTGATTATCAGCAAGTACCCACATAATGGTGGATCTAGGTGGCCAGCTCAAGATGTAAATTCCAGATATTCTATGGTATGGAGGGACATTTTAAAGGTGGCTTTTAAGTGTCCACAGCTGCTGGAGGTATTTAAGGCCAACTCAAAGATCACCATTGGGGATGGGAGGCTCATAAGTTTTTGGCTGGATCAATGGGTTGGTGGTGACTGTTTAAAGAACCTATTCCCTAGATTATACTCTGTGTCTAAGCGGCAAGGTATATCAGTGGCAGTGATTAAGAGTAAGAGTACTGGTAGTAGGGAATGAGACTTGTCTTTCAGAAGAGCACTGTTTCAATGGGAAGTTGAAGAATTGAGGAAAATGAAGGAGTTGTTACAAACTGCTCCAGAGCTCAGGTATGGGGTGGTAGATGGGTTGTCTTGGGCTGCGGACAGATCTGGAATATTTACTGTTTCGTCTGCCTACAAGTGGAGTGAGTTAACATCTACCATGCCTGCAAAAATGGTGGAGCTCATTTGGAAGAATGCAGCACCTCCGAAAGTGCAATTTTTTGCTTGGCTAGCATGGAAAGGGAGGATCAAGACTTCTACATATTTGCAAAGAATTGGAATCCTAAGTGCCAACTCTGATGTTAATTGTGTATTCTGTAGAAAGGAAAGGGAAACTGTATCCCATGTGCTGCTGTGTTGTTCATTTAGTTGGAGAGTTTGGTCTAATATTATTGGATGGTGGGGCGTATCTTGGGTACAGCCGGGGTCAGTGGTGGGTCTTATTCAATGGTGTGCTGGGTTTAGATGCAAAAACAGATTGAAGGTAATTTGGAAGATAATTCCACTGGCAGTGCTTTGGTCGTTATGGAAGCTACGGAATGAAATCATCTTTAACGAGTCACAGTTGGATTTTGGAAAGTTGTGTGATCTTATCAAAACACGGGTTGCAATGTGGTTCAGGGCCTTTAGTCCTTCCTTTTGCTATTCTGTTGATGATCTGGTGTATAATTTGCAAAATGTGAAATTCTGCCTAATGCACTGAGGATATAACTTGTGTACTGTTGTTTCTGGGTGATTCTGCTCTGGTGCAACTGATGCAGAGGATGATCTGTTTCTGTAGGGCCGTTGTAGTGAACTGCAGATGTGTTGGGATAACAATTTTGGTGGGTGGTTTGGCTGAAGGGCTATCTGATCTAACTGCTGCTGCTGTTGTATTTAATCAGTTTGAAGGACTGCTGCAGTGTTGGTTTAAAACTTTTTGTGGGTAGTTTGGGCCGTTGTAATTCATGGCAATGTTGCCCAAGGCAAATCTGATCTATCTGTTCTGTCTTGGTGTCTAACTAACTGCAGGACCTGATCTGATTGGTGCTTCAAATTAGGGCTGTGTTGTCTGCTCTGGTTTTGGTGTTATAGTGACTTTCCTATTTGGTTTTCCTTGTTTCTTTTTCCTCTTTTTTGTTGGCTCGTTGGTTTCTCACCAACTTGGAGGTTGGAGCTTGTTTTTAGCTCTAAGCTCCTCTTTATTGATGTAAATTTTCTTTTTTCATCAATAAAGTATTCTTTTTGCCGATCAAAAAAATAAATAAAATAAACATATAAAGAAGATTATATATATTCTACCTAGAAAATGCAATTTCGTACACCGGGGAACATGCAACAGACAACACACTACTATTTGAATATCTATTGAAATCTCTTTCCCCACGAAACCCACAAACAAACAAAACTTCATTCTTCATATATTCAAACTTTTCTCCTTCAACACTACTCTTATATATTACACATTTCATATTATATGTATATATTGCATGTGATATCAGGTCTAAGATGTGGGGAAAAAAATTCAAAATTTTATTCATATTCAAAGTTTTCTTCTTCAACATTACTACTATACAACCATATATGTAGATATATTACACATTTCATATTATATGCATATATTGCATGTGATATGAATGCTAAAAATAAAAAAACAAGTACTCTACACACCAACAATTGCTTGCAATGCCCAAAATATTCTTTAATATTTTTAAAACCCACCTAAACATCCCAATTCTTAGAATTATTGAAAGTTTGCACGATCGTTAATTTCAGAATATTGAGATTAGTCGAGATGTATGTAAATTAGTTAGACATCCAATTATTAAAAAAAATATTTCTAAAATCTAACTAAGACCTTTCGTTACATTACATCTCCTTTTCACTCTCTCCTCCTCTGCCATGATCGCGCCGGAATCTTACCGGAATTCTCCCGTAAAACGACAACAAGATCGACGAAAGCACTCAGTATATACTTGTAACACTTCTTATCATTCAAATCCAAGTAACAAAACAAGAGCTCTTCCATGAATTCCCAATCCACCTTCCCACAATACTCCACTCTCGCCTCGATCATTTCCTGCATCGAATCCTTAAAATCATTGTATGGACTTGGCGAGTACGTGAACAAGGCGATAAAATCATCGGGACCCATTACTCGTTTACAATTATCATCACCAACTCTTCTAGTCGTTGACTCATTAGTAGTGGCCGTAGTGGCGGTGGTGGAGGAGTTTGTCCTCGCTTCCTCCATTAATGAACTCGACCAGCTAGGGTTTCCCACGAAAAACTGGTGAGAGCTATAAAGGTCTGGTGGTGGGTTGAGAAGCCTAGGCAATTCGAACGAAAACCCATTTGTTTTTTCTTCATGATCATCTTTAAGACCTGTTTTCTTGTTGTTGTTGTTGTTATTGTCTTCTTCATCATTGTCGTCATCGTTTATATACAGTGACTTGAAATTCTCAAACATAAAGCGATCGATGTCTTCTAGGGTTGCTGCATCATCATCACGATCTTCATCACCATTATTGTTGTGGGTTTGTTTTGGGTTGCGATCGTTGGCAGCAAATGAGAGTGTTTTAGGGTGTTTGCAGCCTCTGAGGATCCAACTGGCTGGAGATGAGAGGATTTTGCATGGTAAATGGATGTGTTTTGTGGATTTTTTGATCTTGGAGAGGTAGTGGTGAAGAGATTTTTGAAGGGGTTTGGGCATTTTTTTTCGGGTTTGTTGTTTGGTTACTGGGAAAATGTGGTGCGTCTGAGTGAATTGTAAAAACTTTGGGATGGATGTGGTGTTATATATATGAAGAAGCAAAGTGCTGATAAAATAAATGAAGGAAAGGAGTAACAACAAATATGAATTATATTGGAAAAACGTTTTTTTAAACCGTGATACTACATGTATTAATTAGTATATTAATTAGTATATTAATATTAATTATGATATTATTATTGACCTCACTCATTAATTTCATTATAAATCTCAAAGACCTCCTAAATTATATTACATCATTAATTAATATACTAGTTAGTATACTAATTGGTACATATAATATTTGTTTTTTTTAAAAAAAAGTGGGTATTAATATGGTGTATTTACTGCTTTGTCTTCCACATTTGGACTTTTCATCCCAAATTTGAGTGGGAAAATAACTTTAAAAGTCTCAAAAAATAGTTAGGAAAGTTATATGAAAATATTTTTGAGAAAATTTTATTTTTTTATTTTTTTGTTTTTAATGATTTTTTTAATATTTTAAGAATTTTTTTTTAATTTTTAGACACACCTAACATAAATACATTTAAAAAGTAAAATATTTGTGAAAAAAATCTTTAAAAAATTTACTAAATACCAAAAATATTATAAAAAATACAAAAAATAATACATTTTTCTTATTTTTGTGTATTTATTAATTTTTTAAGTATTTTTTCACAAATATTTTACTATTTAAATACATCTAAGTGAGGTGCATATTAAAAAGTAAAAAAATTGCTTAAAATTTTAAAATTATTCACTAAAAACAAAAAAATACAAAAAATAAAAATTTAATTTCTAAAAAATTGAAACCAAACATACTGAATGTTATATATAATTACATTTTCATTCTATTTTCACACTCATGATATAATGTAATGATATTTACATTAATAAATATACACAGGATCCATTGACTTACATTTAGAAGTAAGAAAATATGGTATGAAATATAATTATAAATAACATTTTCCTATCTGAGAATGAAGTGTGTAATGTATATGTAAATTTAAACTTAGGGTACGTTTGGATAATTATAGATTTCAAATTAAAGAACTTAACCTTAATCATTCAAAAATAATAACTCAAATTTAGATAGGATAGTTTATTTAAATATTTTAAAATGGGGTTAAATAGTTATATCATGATCGATTTGAAATAACCATATAAAAGTAATTATTTAAAATCATACTAAGAATTCATTTATGAAGGATCTTACTAAAAATATATTTATTTCGCTCAACTCATCTTCTTCTATTGTTTTCTATCAATTTAACTTTAAATTTCTTGATTTGAAATACATAATTATCCAAACGGACCCTTACTGTAATTATTAGGATCACATCTAAAATAAATCCAATTAACATAATTTATTTTCTGATAATCTCTTAACTAATTTTGTTGGATTATGTAATCATATGATTTCTTTTCTGATAATCTTTTAACTAATTTTGTTGGATTATGTAATATTATTGTTTAATGAGTATAATGACATGATGTTTTTGGGTTTTGTTAAGATAGAATGGTAGATATTGGTTGCAAGGAGTTATTAGGAAGCCATTTAATGAGTTGCCTATTTTTAGTACTGTTTTGGTAAGTTATTAATTTTCATACTTGAGCTTTGGATTGAATGGTTGGGAATTTATTGTTTAGTTTCCAATAAAATAACTTAAAAATCCTCTGTAATCTATCTCTGTCTCATTATGGCTTTGTTTGGCATATAGAGTTGAGTCCGGATTCTCAGCCGCCCTACCCAGCAGCCCTACCCGGCAGCCCCTCAAAACGACGTTGTTTTGGGGGAAAATTTTCAAAAAAAAAAAAAACGCAGAGGAAGAGAGGGAGGAAGGAGAGGAAGAGGGAGGAAGGAGGAGGAGGAGGGCCGGACTGGAGGGGGCCATAACCAGTGGGGGAGGAGGAGGAGGAGGCGGAGGCGGGGCCGGAGGCGGAGGCGACGGCGGTGCAGCTGCTGCGACGAGCTGGATCGGGCGACGATCGGACGGCTACGACAGCCGGCGGCGAGGCGACGAGCTGCGATGGCGAGCTCGCAGCCTTCTCCCTCCTCCTTCCTCCCTCTTCTCCCTCGCCCCTCCCCTCTGGTTTCTGTTCGAAGAGAGAGAAAGCAAGAACGAAGAAGAAGAAGAAGAAAAAAAAAAAAAAAAAAACCAAAAAACCCCCAAAACGACGTCGTTTTGGAGGGCTGCCGGATAGGGTGGCCGAGGATCCGGATTCTATAGAGTTTGGGTTAAAATGGTTACAAAAAGATAAAATAGGCTAAAAAATCAATACAAAAAAACATCACATCTAAACTAATCATTTCATTTTTTCTCTCACAAAAGTTAAAAAAAGCCAAAAAACATATCCCAAACAAGATTTTTTAGCCCAAACTAAAAAGTCAAAAAGTCAATTCACATCCCAAATGAATGTTATATATTTCATTCCCTACTTATTAATTTGAAAGTTTCATCACCAACTATTTCCTCTCTTAAACCAGAAAATCTAAATGCGCAAAAAAAAAAAAAAAAAAAAAACTAGACAATTTAAGATAATTTTGGCACTGCTAACATGGTCCTAAATTTTGGATTGAATAATGCATTAATTAAATTTAAAAACATCAGCTTCTTTAGTTTCCTAACTCAGGATTTAGAAAATTAAAATTTTTATTTTTCGTATTTTTTATTTTTACTTAATTTTTAAAAATATTTTAAGCAATTTTTTAATTTTTAGATACACCTAACATAAATACACTTAAAAGTATAATATTTGTGATTTTTTTATAAAAAAATCACTAAATACCAAAATATATAAATAAATAAAAAAATCAATACATTTTTCGTATTCTTATGTATTTATTGATTTTTTAAAATATTTTTTCTACAAATATTTTACTTCTTAGATATATCTAAGTAAGGTACATCTAAAAAAATAAAAAAACTACTTAAAATTTTAAAAATATTCATTAAAAACCAAAAAAAAAAACATGAAAAACATAAAAAAAAAAAAAAAAAAACTCAATCACTATAAGAAATTACACATTTGGCGACCAAAATAAAATTAGTCACGAAAAGTAACAGTTTTGGCAACTAAAAAATAAATTTGTCGACGTTGACTCAAGTTTCAGCTACTATATTATTTTAGTCGAGATATCTTATTTATTGGCGACAAAAAAAAAATATTTAGTTGCTAAATATTCACAAATAGGTGACTAAAAAACTAGTAGTCGGCGATAGTTTGCACTTTACGCTACAAAAAATTTAATTTGGTTTTCAAATACAATTATTTGCCGACAAAAGAAAGTTTAGTCGCCAAATAGTTAGCGATTTTTTTTTTTTTTACTCTTTGCCGACGAAAGAATTTGGTTGCCAAATATGAGGTTTTGGTGACTAAAAAAATTTAGTCGTCGTATAATAACTCTTTGTCGACCAAAAAAAAATTAGTAGCAAAATGATACTTTTGGCTACGAAAGTTTAGTCGCCAATACCCTATCTTTTGGCTACAAAATGTTTTGTCGATATTGACAGTATCTTTTTCCGACGAAAAGTAGTTTAGTCGCTAAAGGTTGAATTTTTTTTTTTTATAGGGAAACAAATTAATATTGGTGCCCGCGTCTTCTCTCTACAGTTACACAGCTTGCTCTCTATTCTGTGTCACACAGACACAGAGAACAGAGTCAGCACCAAACCTCACCCCCCCACTCACCACCGTTGCTGGCCACTGTCGCCATTGCCACCGCTGCAAATCACCACCCCCACTGCCGCGAATCACAGGTTTCTCTCTCTCTCTCTCTCTCTCTCTCTCTCTCTCGCTTCATCTATTTCCCCATTTCTCACATAATACTCTAAGGTTTGATATGATTTTTTTAGTTTAATTTTGTGTTGATTTCTGAAATTGGTTTGGTTCAACTGGTTTATTTTCTTCAGTTTTAAGGGTTTGATGGCCAAAATAGTTATCCCTAATACATTTCCGAAATTAGGTTCAACTGGTTTTATGGGTTCAACTTGTTAGATTTTTTAAATTGGTTTGTAATTTTTGAAATTGGCTCTAAATATTTTACTGGTATGATACATTTCCCTCTCTTTTTCCTTTCTCTCTCAATAGTTTGAAAGCCCTAATCCATTGATATGTATTTATTTGCATGTATGGCTGGTAATATGCAATTGTATGTTTGTTGACCATGGCTGAATATTTGAATTGGAATTTTATGGTATGATGCTACAATTGCAATAGTAAAAAAAAGCTTCATTCACATTTGCAAGTGGGTTAGATAAAATGTAAATTGTTCAACTGAAAAAAAAAAACCCCAAAAAAATAAATAATAGAAGACAAACCTTGAACAGCATTCCTATATAGAGATCTACCAAATTATATTTGCTTTTTCTATTTAATTGGATCAAAAACTTACTTCCAAATAAATGAATTTTCACTTAACATGAACAAGAATCTTACGAATAACAAATTAAGGCATAAAAAAAGAAAAAGAAAAAAGAATAAAACGTGGGGGCATATTTTTTGAGTAGCAACACGTGGCCGAGGTGGCACCGAAGTGTCAGCTGAGGTGCCACGTGTCCTTGACTTGAATCTGAGATGATCTCGGCTAGGCCGAGGTTATCTGCGAAAATACCAGAATCCGGGATAAGCGAATAATGGACAAGAGTCCTAGAATGGGAGAAGACTTCAGTTTGGGTAAAGATAAGACTCTTAGAGAGTTTATCCTAATCCTACTAGGAGTCCAAGATTAGCAGTAATCCTAAGTCCATTGAAGCTAGGCTTCTATTAGGACTAGATTTGTGTTGGCTATAAAAGAGAGGCACCCTCATGGGTCTAAGGTATGTCTTTTATGCTCTGTCTAGTGAGTTAAACACTATTGGTTATCTTTGAGAGATATTTTACTGACTTGATCGTCGGAGTGCCCCCGCGTGGACGAACCACCGCAGGATTCTTATATTTCTGTGACAGGTCGTTCGGACTTAATCTATTCTGCCAGTGTTCTCCAGCTGAGTGCTTGATTGGCAGTGTGGTCGGAAATTGACACACACAATTTGGCGCCATCTGTGGGAAAGAAAGAAGAATAGATGGCCAACGACGGACAAAAAGAGAAGGTTGGGGACGACACTCCTAAAGGGAGTGGGAAACCTGTAGACCTTGACGTCGAAGAAGACAACTACAACAAAGAGACTCAGGATAAGAATCACGAAGGAAAGGACGGCGGCCAGGAGAGCGACATACCAAAGAAAATGGACCGAAGTGGGTATTACAACGAGGACGACCTCCAGGTATGGAAAGAAAGATGCCTATAGAGGGACGATGAGGTAAAGGCCATGGTGAACAAATTGGCGGACCTACAAACAGTGGTCGATTTCATGATACAGAATAACGTTATGCAGCCACCATTCCCACTAAAAGATACGCCGATTCCAGCGGCAAAGGAGGATGCCCGAAAAGAGGGGCAGAAAACAGTCCCTACAGTCCCCCAGCACACCAGGACCAAAAAACACTGTCACCGGCCTTCAAGGGAGGTCGGGCGAGGAGAGTCAAGAAGGGAAGAATCAAGGAGGACGCATCTGTCACGACCCGAACCCGCTCCCATGGGTTAAGGACATAACCGGCCAGTAATCATGAGATTACCTACGGCCTTAAACCAAACAAAACGTATTTTAACAAAGTTAATGGGGGCCAAACGGAAGCAATTTAAAACTTTGTTCATAGAGCTGTGCTTACATGGCACATCATAACAATCATACAGATACATATTAATAACTCACATCAAAATATGTACTAACACAACCTCTGTACATACAAGATCATTCGAATCTAAGTTATCCAAGCAAAACTATATACAGACGTAAACCAAAGTCCTCGCCAACATGACAAAATGACACAAGATAGCAAAAGGGTGAAAACGTGTCTCGTTCGTGAGACGCGAGGGCTGACTCTTCAAAACCTTGGTTGTTCCACACAAACTTCACTGAGGCTGGGTTTGGACCTCTCTTGGCTCACCTACAAATACATAAATGAGCGTGAGCGATAGTCCAGTGAATAATATCAAATAAAGAAGTCATACAAACGATATGTTGAACAACATACTCCAAACGGCCTTGGGCCCAATTCATACTTCTATTTAACATATACATATACACAATTTAAGTCAAGTGACCGTGGTTCGTATTAGGCCGGCCCTCGGCCCATTTATACTTTCATTTATGTCAGAACGGCCTCCGGCCCATCCATTCGTGTCAAAACGGCCTCTGGCCCATTCATTAATGTCAAAACGACCTTCGGTCCATTCATTTATCTCAAAGCGACCTTCGGTCCATTCATTTATCTCAAAGCAACCTTCGGTCCATTCATTTATCTCAAAATGACCTTCGGTCCATTCATTTATCTCAAAATGACCTTCGGTCCATTTGTTCATGTCAAAACGACCTTCGGTCCATCCGTTTATCTCAAAACGACCTTCGGTCCATTCATTTATCTCAAAACGACCTTCGGTCCGTTCGTTCGTGTCAAAACGACCTTCGGTCCATTCGTTTATGTCAAAACGACCTTTGATCCATTCATTTATCTCAAAATGACCTTCAGTCCGTTTGTTTGTGTCAAAACGACCTTCGGTCCATTCATTTATCTCAAAACGACCTTTGGTCCGTTCGTTCGTGTCAAAACGACCTTCGGTCCATTCGTTTATGTCAAAACGGCCTTTGGCCTATTTACACTTTCGTGTCAAACTGGCCTTTGGCCCATTCATTCATTCTTGTCAAAACGGTCTCTGGCCCATTCATTGTTTCTTGTCAAAACGGTCTATGGCCCATTGCAAACTTTCATATCAGACATTGTCCACCATTCAAATTAATGAACTTACAGACTTACATAGAGGTAAGCAATAGGACAACAACATATTCAA
The DNA here is from genome assembly GCF_055761805.1 of Camellia sinensis. NCBI lineage: Eukaryota > Viridiplantae > Streptophyta > Magnoliopsida > Ericales > Theaceae > Camellia > Camellia sinensis. The sequence goes on along the minus strand of NC_138975.1, from coordinate 22,347,957 downwards.
ACATCTTTTGTTAAGATATTTCTCACAGTGATCGGCTTGTGGATTTTCCCTGGAGCTTGACCCTACACATCACATAACATATATGGGTCACAAATAACTCAATCTGTTCTTTAATTCACACATTCCTCTTTAGGCTTCATTCTTATCTCTTTAATTCAATTACAATGCTCAAAGTATGCCTAAGAGTGCTTAGAAGTAAAAGGGAACGGAAAACAGAACACAAAATGCATTTTCAGAATTTCAAAAAACAGGGTCCCCGCTCGAGCGGACCCTTAGGGCTTGCAAAAGTACTGGTTACATCAAATCCCCGCTCGAGCGGAAGGCCTGTCTATATAGCTCCCCGCTCGAGCGCCAACTTCCCCGCTCGAGAGGACACCATGTCTGCAAAAAGTGCTGGGAGCACGTATTTCCCGCTCAAGCGGTAGTTCCCCCCGCTCGAGCATACACCAAAATTTTGGGTTTTCCAGAATGAGTTCTTGAGCTCCAAATCGAGTTTCAACCAATTTTTTCTTGCATACAATGGCTCCAATCTCACATATATTTGTACTAATATGGTACTAACACTAGAATATGTCAACATGGAGCTTAATCTCATGAATCAAACACATGCATGGCTCATTTTCCACCAAACTCATTACCGACATAACAATGTCATGCATTCAACCTTATAATTTGTACATGCATGTGATGATTCTTAACTTAGATAATACAATTGGTGATTACATCATGAGCTTTAACCAAAACTCTACATGAATCATGTATTTCAAGCTCAAACATGCAAATTTAAGACAATTTCTTACATGCATGCACAATTTAGCCTTCAATTCAACAAAACCAATTCAATTTCATCATACTCAATTAAATTCATGTTCTTTATTCTTATTCAACTCTGAATTTACAAATAGCAAACAAAAACCCATGATTCAAGGGTTAATTACTCACCTAGGAGCCTTAAACACTCAAGTTCTAGCCAAATCTTGAGCTTAATCTTCAAATTCCCAAGCTTGAGCCAAAAATCACACAATTCTCTCATTCTCTCTCTACAGCCGGTTCCCTCTATTTTGAGTCCCAAATTCAGCCAAAATGAAGTGAAAAAGAGAGGATAGAAAGTGTAGTGACTTCACAACAAAACCCACTAAGGCCAATATAATATTAATAAGATAATTGGGCTCTAATTCACCGATTTAATCGATTTAATCTTACCCGAATCAATTTTCAATTAAATTTCACCATAGTTTCCAAAAATTATGCCAATCCCAATGGCGTAATCAATTTCGGGTTCTGTGGCCGATAAGGCCTCCAATTAAATTTCCAAAGCAAATAAATCAAACAGATATTCCTACGGTGGACAGATAGAAATCCAAGACCACATAATGACACACAAAATCATATTAAACACATAATCATACTTATATTAAGGATCAATTAACATATTACGGAACAGGGGTATTACAACATCGCACCAAAGAAGCCGACCCCAAAGAACATCGGCATGTTCAAGGGCAGAAGTTGTGCTTCGACGCAACCAATGGAGGGAAGTCCAAAAGGACCCATAATGAAACTGGAAGTAGTGCACCGAAAAGGCTGAAGTCAGGAGATAGCCGAGCTTCTGGACGGACCAAAAAGGATCTGGGGGATCACCTATAGAGGAAGCAACAAGATGCCGAGGTAACCTCCCCGGTCAAGCCAAGAACGCCATTCTCGATAGAATTGGACAAATTCGAAGCCCCGAAGAGGTTTAGCATGTCGAGATTCCAGATCTACGACGGTAAGTCAGACCCCAACTTTCACGTAGGCTTGTACCTGAACTCGATGGCGTTGTACACCGGGAACGAGCCGTTACTCTGTAAGGTTTTCCCCTCATCCTTCGAAGAAATTGCATCGGACTGATTTCACAAGTTGCCGAAAGGAACTGTGAAAACCTGGGAAGGCCTGGTCGAAATGTTTGTGGCCAGGTTTATGACAAACAAGCTACAGCCATTGAGGGTGAACACCCTAATGGCCTTGAAGATCGGCGAGGATGAAAGCCTTAGGGCCTATGCCAAAAGGTATTATGAGGTATTCAACCAAATACTAGGATGCAACCAAGACGTGCGGTCGTGTCGTTTAAAAATGGCTTGAAGGATGACTGCCTGCTTCGAAAATCACTGGCAAAGACATTGCCGAAAAGCATGGAGGAGCTGATGGCCAGGATAGAAAAGTATGCCAGAGCCGAGGAGGACACGTCGGGGACAAAGGCGTCCAAATAAGAGAAGAGAAATGGTTCGCCGAAGCGAAGCCGAGACAACACTGGATACGAGAAAACAAGAGCTCAACCCAAGTGAGCAGATCCCGGATTCCAGATCTCAGATCCCAGATCCTAGAAGACAAGATCTTGGCCTAGATGATTAAGTCTGAGAAGAGAAGAGCTTGGCCTAAGTTAAAGAATTTTTATATAAGGTTCACAAAGGAGTATGTGGAAGCCATGCAGGGGGCAGATCCCATGCCCATAGAGCAATATCGTAGGGATTCTTTTGGCCTTACATGCAAAAGGAAGTTGAAGCCTATGTAAAAAAATATGAAAATGCTTTGAAATCCACCTGCAACGTTCGATAGAACAACAATTCGGCTGGGGCATACCAGCAACAACTTGCTAGGGCTTACAACAAGAAGGTCAGCCCAAGAGAGTTCAAAGTTAGGGACCTCAGCCTGAGAAAGGCTGCCGACAATGGGGCATAACGGCTGAAGCAATAATAAAGTGCTAGTTTGATTTTTGAAATCTGTGCGATAGGACCGACCAGTCCTATGACGATGTTTCTGACTAAAACATGACGAATAACTTAAACTTGTTATATGGTAGAGTAGAAACTTTACTTGCATATAATAAAGTTGAACTAAGTTGGGTTAACCTGGACTTGTCATATCGGCAAAATCAGACACAGATTGGAGCTGAGTGCCTTAGTAAAGAGACCAAGGTTGATAACCTCGGCCAGTCTTTGTTCGAATCTTACATCGGCGACGAGGTCAAAGCCACGTGCCTAATGAGAATCCAAGTAGAACTTAAGTTCACATTAGGGGGCAAAGGGCAGAAGAATGATGCTTGGGAGTTTAAATTTCACAAGCTAGGATTGGTTTAGACACTTGTTGAAATTTAAAATTTACAAGTTGAAGTTAAATCGAGGCTATGTTTAACGCTTGTTAAAATTAAAATTTACAAGTTGAAATTAAACCGAGGATATGTTTAACGCTTGTTGAAATTGAAATTTACAAGTTGAAGTTAAACCGATGTCATGTTTAACGCTTGTTGAAATTTAAGCTTACAAGTTGAAGTTAACCGAGGTTATGTTAAAAGAAGATTGGTTTAACACTTGTTGAAATTTTGAAAAAAATTTACAAGTTAAGCCAAGGTTATGTTGAAAGAAATATCTACATACTTGTTAAGATTACCATGTTGCCAAGACTTGGAAGAAATTTGAAGACAGAAGTCTTGCTAAGAGTGAAGTATCGAGTTATAAATAACACTTCTGAAAATATTGTAAAAAATATTTTCAAGTGTTAAGCCGAGGCTGAGATAAACCGATTAGTGGGTACAACCGAGGTGTTACACCCCGACGAGATTGCATAGTTAAGGAGTATTTTGAAGACATACAAATTATTTTAAGTATAGAATCATACAAGAGTAAAAAGAAGACACATACAACCATGTTGAAAGAAGAAAATAAAGAATGCATTTAGAAAAGGAAAGAAGGCACTTCGGCCTAACATTGAAGAATGATTGTTTAGATTACAAAAAGGCCGGTGTGAAGTATGCCAAAGTCAGATAGTGGTAGTAAGCAAAGAAGTGCAATGAAAGCCTCACCGGAGGGAGAGAGTGAAACTGGTTGCAGAAAGCTTTGCAAAAGCAGTAATGGAGGATTTGAGAGAGAAAGTTTGAACAAGAACGAAGATGCATAAGTGAAAAGACGGAGAGAGAGTTGATTTTGATCAAAAGCATGAAATGGTGGCAAAATGGCAATTATGGTGCCTTAGACGACGTACTTGTTAGACGGCGCATGCAAAAGTGATGCAACTTGATGGCGGGTATCAAGTACGGTCCAGTAGGGGAAAGACGCGTGGTAAAAACGGTTGAAATACTGTGCGTGCCAGCTCATACGCGTGCTGGAACTCTTGGAGTTCTTGATTCAATGAAGCAAATACCTCGGCTAGGAGGACAGTTTCGGCTGAGAAACTTAAACGAACTTGGTCGTTGGTTCTAAGGCATTGATGAAAGCAGACTATAGGTCTCAGTCATATTGAGCCGACGAGTTCTGACTTCGACAATAGATGATGAAGTGAGCTTAGCCGATGTGCTATATGGAAGAAATGATATAGGTTCCATTACCTCAGGATGCCGAGGTAATAGAACCTAGGGGGCAGTCGGGGGGGCATATTTTTTGAGTAGCAACAACACGTAGCCGAGGTGGCACCGAAGTGTCAGCCGAGGTGCCACGTGTCCTTAACTTGACTCCGAGATGATCTCGGCTAGGCCGAGATTATCTGCGAAAATACCGAAATCCAAGATAAGCGGATAAGGGACAAGAGTTCTAGAATGGGAGAAGACTTCAGTTTAGGTAAAGATAAGACTCTTAGAGAGTTTATCCTAATCCTACTGGGAGTCCAAGATTAGCAGTAATCCTAAGTCCATTGAAGCTAGGCTTCTATTAGGACTAGGTTTGTGTTGGCTATAAAAAAGAGGCACCCTCATGGGACTAAGGTATGTCTTTTATGCTCTGTCTAGTGAGTTAAGCACTATTAGTTATCTTTGAGAGATATTTCACTGACTTGATCATCGGAGTGCCCCCGGGTGGACGAACCACCGCGGGATTCTTATATTTCTATGACAGGGCGTTCAGGCTTAATCTATTCTGCCAGTGTTCTCCAGCTGAGTTCTTGATTGGTAGTGTGGTCGGAAATTGACACACACAGAACTTACTTGAATCTGGATATGTAGATGGTAGAGAGAGGAGTGATGAAACGCATAACGGAATGCATTGAGAGAGAGAAACAGGGAATTGAGAGATTAAAGGCGTTTCTGCAATTAGAAGGGTGTAAAGTTTGTCGTCATTTATTACTAGAAATGAATGTTTTTTGGGTCAGTTAATTTGGTCCAATAACCATGTTTGCTCCTTTTCAACATAAAGACAAATTTGGTACTATGTACAGTTCCCAGGAAGTTAACATCTCCTGTTTAACTGCTTAATCATTGTTGGCAGCATTATTTCCATTTATTTCCCTTCTGAACTAGAAGAGATGTAGTAGGCATACTCAGACATGAGGAAATACAGTTGTTTCCGTCTTAAGTTCTACACTTATATCTTTGGAATTCAAATATGAATTTCAGAAAATGTTATTATTAGTTTGGTTTTATAATTTGAATATTTTATTATGTATAAAAATTTGGCATGTAATTTTTTATAAGAAAAATTTAATCAATTTGATAATTATGACTTAGTACTCGTTGTAATGAAAAACCCTACTCATAATTCACTCTCTCTTTATTGTAGCCCTTTGTCATGTTCTTGTACCTATGTTGTGAGATAAAAAGTAAGTGTTAATACTAATTCTTCATGGCACCACTATGATAGAAGATTTATTTAGTCATGATAGAAGGTTTAGTAGGTAAAAACAAGTCAGATATTAGGCTATTAAAAGTTTAGTAGCAAAAAAAAATCAAACATTAGGTGACTAAATTATTTAGTAGCTAAACAAAAATAACCTGAACAACAAGTCATTTTTGGCAACTAAAGGGTTAGTGGGCAAAAACAAATCAGACTTTCGGTGACTAAAAATTTAGTAGTGGAAAAAAAATTAAACTTTAGGCAACTAAAATATTTAGTAGCTAAACAACAATAATGTGACATAAAAAAAATATTTGCCAACTAAAATTTTAGTCTTAGAAGATAATTCTTAACTTTTGGCGACAAAAACTTTTAGTCGCTGAAACTATGATAGATAATTTTACTTCAATGCTTTTAGCGACAAAAAAAATGGTCAGCAATTTATCACTTTTGGCAACTAAAATTTTTTTAGTCGCCAAAAACCTTCTCTAACAATTGGTCACCGACTAACGTAGCGACTAAAACTTTTAGTCGCTAAAAACCTTCGCCGACTAAAACGTGCCTTTTGGCGACCAAAAATTTAGCCGACAAAAGTGTTTTTTCTTGTAGTGAATTTTTAGAAAATTGAAACCCAATACAGTGATTGTTTCCAACAAAACTATCTTAATTTGGAGTAATTTTTACACGTTGATAGGAATATGATGATATGGTGCATTCCTCTCTTTTGATTGATTTAGATAATAAGATCCATCATATTCATGTTAGTATTTGGAAGGGAAAACAATATGAAATGGTTCAACTATTAAGCTACTTAATCTGTCGCTTAAGACTCGCCAAGAAAGTCTCAAAAAATTTAAATTGCCAAATATCCCAAATTTTCAACAGATTTGGGGGCTTAACATTTTAGCCAAAAAGGTCAAAAAGTTGCTATAAATTGTTATATCTCTCTCTACATTTTTCTGTACATCTTTTCATAAAAAATCAAAAGTTACTAAAATAACCTGTTTTCAAACGACACCTTAATAAAATAAAGTCTCACACGTGTTTGAAAAATAATGAGCAAACAATATGATTATGCACAATATTCGTTTTTTCAAACAATAACAATTCAACCAAGTAGCTACCGATATATAATCAATTTGATTTTTTATAAAGATGTTTTACTCAACTTCTACAAAATCAACAGTTGGAATAATTAAAATGAATTTGAAATGGGGCCCACAGTGAGCTAGATTGGACAATGCAATTAGCCAAGTCAATTAGCGACAATCCAATCCCTCCTTAAAAATCGTGGTATCAACTATCAACATCACCCTTCTTCAACTAGGACACGTATTTTTCCTTTCAATTTCCAATTAGCAATGGCAAGAACTAATCTCTTTGATTTTATTTTTCTAGTTTGTTTATTAGTGACAATTACTTCTATTTTTATGATATGAAGTTGAACTTGGGCTTGGCTTATGCTTAAAACTAGTCTTTGTAATAAGTTGACAGTTATATATTTGATCAAGCTCTATTTTATTCACTATTAGGCTCTGCATAATTGTTGCCATGTGGGAATTTTGAGAATCATACTTAAGAGTAAATAACATTTTGCAATCCCTCATTTTTATACTACATTTAAAATGTCTTAATCAATAAATAGTTTTTATATCTTCAACTATTTCGGGTCCGTTTGGGAAGGGTTTTTTCGGGCTTTTTTGGCTATTTTAGCCACAAAAGATAAAATAGGCTATTTTAGCCACAAAAAATAAAACATCACATCCTACCCATAATCATTACATTCTTCTCTCACAAAAAAAAGTCAAAAAGTCCTTCCCAAACCAAACTTTTTAGCCCAGGCTAAAATAGCCAAAAAAGCCAAAAAACTAAAAAGTCAACCCACTTCCCAAACGGAGGCTTCATAAGTCTAATTAAGTTAAAGCTATTAGCATCTTCACTGTTTGACTTATGACAAGCTTGATCTCAACATCTAAGCTTGTTTTGGTTAGTTAATAATATAATTTAAGCTATTTGTGAATAGTTCTGATTTATAGTCATAATTTTTCGTATAAGGAAAGTCATTTTTTTTTTTTGTATCGCAGAAAGTTAGATAGTCATAATTTGATTATTTATGCAACAAAACAATGATGATTGTGGACAGTGGCGGAGCCACATGGGGATTAGGGGAGTCACGTGCCCCCCTCCCCCGGATTTTTTAATTTTTTTTTTACATATGTATATAAATAAAATTTTAAACAAAAATAATATTTAAAATAAAATATTAAGGATATTTTTAAATTTAAAAAAACGATAGTGATTGTTTTATTGAAAATGAAGTGACTAAAACAAATTATATTTTTATGCACAAAAAATTTGTGAAAAAGTCTATAAATGTAATATCCATCATTATTGATATGCAAATATAATTAATCTCACTATATATATGTAAAAATTACTAGAGTATTAGTTATATTTGCATGTGGAGTTCACCTTTCATATGTTGTTTTACTATTGGTTGGTAATATCATATGTCAATAATAACGTGATATCACTATTATATGATATTTTTACTCAAATTTTGTAAAAATTTGATTTACATTATTAAATAATTTATTTTACGATTTAAATATATGACTTTTTTATATTGTTCATGATAAACTAGTTACACGTAATACTTTCCTTTCGATTTTACTCGAAGTTAATTGTAAAATTTTATGTAAAATACTTTTGTAACAATTAATTTACTTTTTTGTACTTAATATTAATTCAAAAATTATTATTATCCTCTTATTGTTAGTTATGAAAAAAAAAATACTATAATTAATAAGTGTCCCTCCTATTTTGTGAACTTAAGCGACTTGTTTTTATATGCTACTGTATATGATATATATTGATATATATATATATATATATATATTGGTTGTTAATATGGTGATTAGTCAAACCTACAGATATTAATTTGAAATTGAAAATACTTGGGCTAAGTTAGGCCCAGCTCGTAGGCCTATTTTTTTGACGGAGAAGGGTCACTGTTGTGTTCAAAAACACAACAGTGACTGTGATATCTCTGTTTAAAGTGTATTATGATCTTATTTTTATGATCTAAACCGTTTATTTTATAGGGTTTGTTGATTACTTCATGCTTATCAAAAATTATATTAATCGGATATCAACAACTATATGATCGATAACCAAAAAAATAAATAATAAGTTTTTCTTTTGAGAAATAGTATAAACAATATGCAATTCGATCATATAGTTATTGATATCCGATTAATATAATTTTTGGTAAGGCTGAAGTAATCAACAAACCCTACAATATGAACGGTTTAGATCATAAAAATAAGATCATAATACATCTTAAACAGAGACATCACCGTCACTGTTGTGCCCAAAGATCCTTGTTCCTTTTTTGACTTTCATCTAGGAATGTTTGTCAGAACGTTACAATTGACTTTAATCACAAACAATCATCACAGTTTAAGTCAACAATGATTATTGAGATCTCTAATTTTTGAGATTTTATAACTCTTTTTAATTTCAATCATTAATAGTATGAACTCTGCACATATATGGATAAATATCATACATACATCAATAATTTAGATCTAAAGGAGATTATGAAATTTCCAAAATATGGATCCCAAGCATTTTTCTTAAGCCACTCCAAAAAAAAAAAAAATCATCACAGTTTAATTAATATGGTGGACATTTAGGCCAAGTTTGACATCCTCCAAAAAATTCAAAAAGTCAAAAAGTCACTATCTTATTTAAGTCACATCATCTTATTTAAGTCACATCACCTCTCTAACACATCACTTCAAACCCAACCTAAATCCAACCCATATTTTATAAAAAGTCAAAAAGTGCACTTGTTTAATATTTCCAAACTTGGCCTTAATTATAGACCAAAAATCAAGCATGGTCATTTCATTTGAAGTTTATATATATATATATATATATATTTTATTGACAAGATAAGAAAAATTAAAAAAAAAAAAAAGAAGAAAATAATCTAGAAACATACGAGAAAATGAGAAAAATAAATATAAATTAATAAAGTGTAAAGGGATGAAAGCGAGAACTGTCATGCACAATTCACACTTGCATGAGATCGCATTTCACTTGCATATTGTTGACTTATAATTGTTTTTAATTTATTTATCAAATATTATCCCAAGAATTAAAAAGATAATGATTAAAGAGTTGAAAAGCAAGAAAGCCTTTGAATTTTGAAGGTTAGGTTTACACATTACACTACTAGAAATCATAGCAGGTGTGCATATATGATCATTTTATTTTTAAAAAGTAAGATTATAAATTGTATAATTAAATTTAAAATAAATTTAAAAAAATTTGAAGTTAACAAAAAAACACCAAAAAAAAAAGGGAGGGGGGAGGGGTTAATTTAGCGCATAATTGTCTATGTAACTACTATAAGAATGTTTTGGAGAAATCCAAAAAATGAGATGTCAACGACAATTTTAATCTTCACATATAAGGATATTTTGTGCCACATATTTTGTATCCCAAATTTCACGTCTAATGATGTGACCCACTTCCATATAAAGGGGCGAGCGGATCCTCTAGAGTTAATTCTCTAGAGTGATCTCCTAAAGTAGTTGATCGAACGGCTCAGAATCAAACTCACCAAAACGACGTCGTTTTGGTGAGTATTTTGAAAAAAAAAATCAGATTTTTTGAAGTTTTTTCTGCAGATCAACAATGGCTTCCATTTATCATCATCATCACAACCCAACAACCCAAATCAGATTAACTCAAGTCCCAAATCGCAAGACAAAATTAAATCAAAGCTAAATAAATCATCATCAACATGTAAAAGAAGTAGTTAGCAATTCAGAGTAGTGGAATTTATGACAACACATCTAAAACTTGTTGATAAATTACTAACCTCAGAGCATTGGAAGTCACTAGCACCAACTAACTTGACCGAATCGACCAAACCACGCATCGTGTGCTGCGAATCCGCACCAAACTGCACATACTGATTAAGAAACTCATCATCCACAAGCTTCCTTCCATGACTCGATCGATCCACAACCTCAACATCAAAAGCTCCCGATTCGAACACCGGCAACTCCTCATCCTCTCCCCTCCCCATCACCGCCTCCAACCTCTCTCCCCCAATCGACATCCTAATCTTGTCCGGATGCATCCGAACCCTCCCGCCTTCACAAATCGAGCTCCGCAACGTCTCACTGTAGAAGCACCGAAACCAGCCTCCAGTCCGGTGATGGGAGAGCGAGGATTTGAGGAGATCGATCCGGCGAGTGAAGCCGTTGCCGAAGTAGGATTCGCAGGATCTGAAGGGGACGTTGGGGTTGAGAGACCATGGGAGGTACGACGGAAGGATTGGCCATGGTTTTGAGAGGGAGAAGTTGTGGGGGTTATCCGTGAGAGTGTGGCCGTTCCCGGTGAGAGATTGGTGGAGCTCGAAACTTCCGCATTCCATTGTTGATCTGCAAAAAAAAGCTTCAAAAAATCTGAATTTTTTTTTTTTTTTTTTTCAAAATACTCACCAAAACGACGTCGTTTTGGTGAGTTTGATTCTACGCCGTTCGATCAACCACTTTAGGAGATCACTCTAGAGAATTAACTCTAGAGGATCCGCTCGCATATAAAGGGGTCTTATTCTCTTTTCTTTCTCATGTTTAGTCTCCCTAATTTCACATCATTAAGAGTGGAACTAGGAGAGCAAAATTAAAGGAATAAATCAATATTCTTTGAAAAAATCTAAAAAATGACAAACTCTTACCTTGGCGTATGTGATGGTATAAATATCAGCCTAATTTCTCATGTTGTAAAATTTTGAATAAACTAGTTTTTACATCATACAATTAGGGTTAACTGTTCTACATTTTACATTATACAGACTTATTTCGTGTAAATCACATTAAAAAAATAAAAAATAAAAAATGGGTGAATATGTAAATCACATAAACTTGTTTCAGATAAACAAATTAGTCGTTTTGAACCTTTTCATGGTACAAGATTTGAAACATTCCGAATTTTAAACCACTATGAATTTTATAATTAAAGAGTCTAAGGCTTGGTTTGGGAAGTAGGTTGGCTTTTTGGCTTTTTTGGCTATTTTAGCCTGGGCTAAAAAGCTTGGTTTGGGAAGGACTTTTTGGCTTTTTGGCTTTTTTGACTTTTTTTGTGAGAGAAGAATGTAATGATTATAGGTTGGATGTGATGTTTTGTTTGTTATGGCTAAAATAGCCTATTAAGTTTTTTGTGGCTAAAATAGCCAAAAAAGCCTGAAAACCATCTTGCCAAACAGAGGCTTAAATTACATTTTTGTGGCTAAATGTAAGATATTAAAGTTGAGAATAAAAATGATGTAGATAAATTACATTTTTAACCCCTAAATTTTATTTTATTTTTAATTATTTCAATTTGAACAATTTCATCTCTATATTTTAAATTCAATTTTAATTTGATCATTCTACTCAAGTTGAAGTTGAAGGAAGAAATAAATAATTTTGAAATATTTATGAGTCTTCTAAAGAAATTAATAATGTTGAAATATTTAAGATCTTAGATATACACGTATAAAAAAGTAACAAAAATTTGAATGGAGAAAATTGAATGTGAACTGAAAATTGTTCACATTGAAACTATAAAGATTAAAGTGAAATTTAAATCAAACTATATAACGCTTCATTTATTTGGACAGAAAACATTTTTTGGAAAATATTTTTTGTATTTTTTGATGTTTGGTATAATAGAAAATGAAAATTAACAAAAAAAATATTTTTTATGGTCAACAAAAAAAAAAGCCTATATGGGCAAAAAATGTTTTTGAAAAATGTTATGAGTCCCAAATAATTTACCAAATTTTCTACCCCATGTGAGAGGTTCGGTAGAAAATTTGGTAAATTATTTGGGGTCCCTAGTATCACTCAACGTTTTTTACTTTTAAAAGGTAAAAAATATTTTTCAAATCAAAATTTTATTAATGTCACTACACTATCGCAACCACTCTCACCTCTACCACCACACCATCACTACAGCCATTGTTACCATTACTGTCGTCACCGCCCTACTGCCATGACATCACCTCCACCTCCACCTCCACCTCCACCTCCACCTTCATTTCACCATCACCACCACTATCAAAAATAGAAAATATTTTCTTCACAAAAATATTTTTGCGTCTAAACAGTCTAAACAAACGAAACGTAAGTAAAAAATGTAATTATCCAAATGATATTCAACAGTAATTTAGGAGTGTTTGTATAATCAAGGGGCATTTACTGTAGGTAAGTCCTATTAGGTGAATTTACGTTGTGTTTGGTTAGAGGACTTGGAAAAGAATTTAGAAAGGGAAAGAAAAAAGATAGGTGAAATGTGAATAAAATATACGTATATTTTACCTAATTCCATACACATTTTTCCTTTCTATTTCCGAATCACTTCTCAAATTCCCCAACCAAACACAACATTATTGTCCAATAGATCATGCGACAATTAATGACATTTTTCATCAAATACTAATAAAAAAAAGTCACTAATTCTTAATTTTCAGCGTCAATTTGAAAATTATCACAAAAAAAGTCACTAATTGTAAATTTTAGCGACAGTTTAAAAAAATATCACAAAAAAATCGCTAATTTTCAACTTTCGGCAATAATTTGAAAATTTCATTATAGGAAAATGTTACTAATTATAAGTTTTAACGATAATTTATAGACAATTTATAACAATCGTGACAAAAATAAAATTAATAATTATCAATTTTTAATAACATATAAAAAAATATTGTCAAAATATATATTTTTTAATGACAATTTTACCAAGACTAACTTCCAATTCCTATAATTTAAACCACAAATAAAACTACATGGTTGTTGTTGTCATCATCCTAGGACGTCGTGTTATAACGGAGCCCCCAACTGCCTCTTGGTGGCGACGGTGGCGGCGACGGCGGTGGTGGGATGAGTGGAAGTGAAGCTAGAAGGAGGAGGATCGTGGACAAAGGGTCAGATTGATTGGCTATGGTCACGGGGCGTATTCCAAACCTGTCTCCATCTTGATTTTGAAGACCAATTGCTTGTTATTTACCCGATGTGACATGTTTATTCATTCAACAATGCTAGAGGGCCACAATTTTTGTGGCCACAATGGCTCAAAACTGTCAAAACGACGTCATTTTGGCATGTTTTACACCAAAAACGACGTCGTTTTGACAGTTTTGAGCCATTGTGGCCACAAAAATTGTGGCCCTTAAACATTTTCTTTATTCATTCACTTAACCATTTTATGTGCGTTTTCTGGGAATTGAATTTGTGCGGTAAGGTTTTAAAAATATATTGAGTTGTGCGTTTTATGTCTTGCTTTCTTTCTTTTTTCTATTGATTGGTGTAAAAACATTGTAAACAGATTTACATAGCATGGCCTAAACTCACGTCACCTAATTGAAATATAGAATTAGGGATGGCAATGGATAACCTATCCTGTGGGTATCCATGGAGATCCAACCCAAATACATAGGTTTTTCTCTCTTTTTCTTATCCATTGGGTAGGGTAGGTGATATTCTTTAAATATCCACAGGGGATGGGTACCCACTAATTTCCCCATATGTTTTTTTTTTTTTTTTTTTTTTTTTTTAAGATTCACAACCAAAACTAAATATACATTCAATCTTTTTTCTTTTTTTTTTTTATTTATTTTTTCAAGTTCACAACCAAAAAAAATTTTTTTTTTTTTTAAGATCCACAACCAAAGCTAAATATACCTCCAATTTTTTTTTTTTTTTTTTTTAAGGTTCACAACCATTTTTTTTTTTAATTTTTAAAATTCACAACCAAAGCTAAATATACATTTAATCTTTTTTCTTTTTTTAATTTTTTTTTAAGGTTCACAACCAATTTTTTTTTTTTTTTTTTAAGATTCACAACCAAAGCTAAATATACATTTAATTTTTTTTTTAAGGTTCACAACCATTTTTTTTTTTTTTTTTTTTTAAGATTCACAACCAAAGCTATACATTCAATCTTATTTTATTTTATTTGGCTCAACAATAAAATCAAATACACATTAATTAACATTGTCACATTATTCTTGTCAAATTTTATGCATATCTAGAATTTTTTAAATTTATTTAAAAAAAATTAAGGACACTGTCTAGTGTAGGTTTCGGTTTGCTTTTCTATGTTATTTTATTTTGTTGTGTATTGTAATTTTCAGAATGGTTTGCTTGTTCTGAAATTTCAATTAATGAGTATGAATCTATTTGTTTTATGTTATCACACAATTTATACAACATATATATATATATATATATATATATATATATGAATGTATTTGAAAATAAGGAAATTGTAGAGAATCAAAACAAGCATGAGTTGTGATTGGTTAGAAATGATGGGTACAAAGATTTATTTGCTAGAAAAACAAAAAGGGGATACAAAGTCATACTAAATAATTTTTTTTAAATTAAAAGAATTTTTCTTAGTTATGAACAGATTTAACTGAAATCAGCTTGTTTCCCAATGTTATGCTTCATTTATTTAGATAGAAAATATTTTTTAATGAAAAATATTTTTTATAAAAAAAATTCAAAATATATTTTTTTATATTTCGTGGTGGTGGTGATGGAACGAATGTGAAAGTAGAAATTGTTACATAGTGGTGGGGTGATGGCGGCAGTGATGATGATAGTGGCTATGGTGATGGTAGTGTGACAGTGAAAGTGAGAATAGTGGTGATGATGTTGTGAAATTAGTAAAAATTTAATTGAAAAAACATTTTTTATTTTTTAAAAGTAACAAACAACAAAATTCGTGGGGGACTAAAGGAAGAAGATGGAGGATGGATTGAGTGTGGTAATGCATAGATATCTTAAAATGAGTGGTTCAGATTTGTTAAAGGTATAATTAGATTTTGGATAAATTCAAATGAATGGTTCAAATTTGCTAAGAGAAATATGGTTTAATGTCTAAATTGTCCGTGGCTAACAATTCCTTGTTTATGCCCTGATGCAATTTAATATGAGTCTTATAACACTTTCTTCAAACAAACTTTTTGATTGTCTCAAAATTATATATTTGATTATTATAAAACAAACTTTTTAATTAATTAATTAATGTGTATTTGATTTTGTTGTTGAATCAAATAAAATAAAATAAGATTGAATGTATATTTAGCTTTTGTTGTGAACCTTAAAAAAATAAATAAAAAAATAAGTTGTTAACATTAAATATATTAAAAAAGAAAGAAAAAAGATTGAAGGTATATTTAGCTAAAACCTTTATAAAAAAAAGACAAAAGAAAAACAAGAAAGTTGTTAACATTAAATATATTAAAAAAGAAAGAAAAAAGATTGAAGGTATATTTAACTTTTGTTGTGAACCTTTAAAAAAAAAAAAAAATTGTTAACATTAAATATATTAAAAAAGACAGAAAAAAGATTGAAGGTATATTTAACTTTTGTTGTGAACCTTAAAAAAAATAAATAAATAAAAAATAAATAAATAAATAAATAAATAAAATTGTTAACATTAAATATATTAAAAAAGAAAGAAAAAAAGATTGAAGGTATATTTAACTTTTGTTGTGAACCTTAAAAAAATAAATAAATAAAAAAAAAAAAAAAAAAATTGTTAACATTAAATATATTAAAAAAGAAAGAAAAAAGATTGAAGGTATATTTAGTTTTTGTTGTGAATCTTACAAAAAAAAAAAAAAAGAAAGTGGTTGTTAACATTAAATATAAAAAATAAAAATGGGGATTAAAGTGGGTTGGGGAAAATCCATACCCATTAAAAAATGGGGAGGATGGTACCCATAGGGAATGGGGAATGGGAAATGGGGAATGGGGAAAATTTATTATAGGGGAATGAGGATGGGGAATTAATATCCACCCCATTACCCCCATTGCCATTCCTATATAGAATACTTGTTCACTTTCTAAACAATAAACAAGAAAACCACTAAATCTAATTCTTCTTTATATGAAAGAAATCTAGTTGTTATAAGAGTGTCTCCAACGCTTCATCAAATTTTAAATTTGATGATAAATATCTAAATATCAAATTGATATCAAATAAAGAAAGAGTTACTTTTTTCATCAAATCAATGTAACTTTATCCTTCCATATCAAATTTGTAAGTGATCGTTGAATTGGACATCCTCCCGAACAACCTCTTCCTTGCAAAATTGCCGTAAAAGTGTTGGTTAATTTACACAAACTGGTCGACCGGCCAAACATCTGCCCAGTCATCCTTCCGGTCGACCAGTGCTTTGATGAAAAATGCAAATCGTCTATTGGAACATTCGATATTAGATGAACCTTTTACTCAAATTTGATGAGAAAAAAAAAAGAGTAAACGTTGGAGATGTTCTAAGGTATCAAGTTGAGTTTGGACAACACATACAAGGAAAGAACATGATTCCAAAATTTGAAAAAATTTGTGGATTCCTACTCTATATGTCAAAAACAACCGGCCTGTGTCTTTTACTTCTTCATCTTATCTCCAGTTGGTTTGGACCTGGTGGAAGTCCCAAATAGCACTATAGTTAAAAATCCATTTAGGAATCCGAATGAAGTTCCCTTGTCAAACAATTTGACTATTCTCATGGTTGATCTTTAAACCTCCTTCACTGCAACTTGAAAATCGTCCTGCATGTTTCCTTTTGCCAAAACCAAACCAAACCAAGCCTTAAGTCCCATCAAATGGGGTTGACTACATGAATCTTTCTTTTCCACGCGGCCTTATCAAAGGCCATTTCGTAAATCAAATTAAGTAGATCCATATCTCTATTTACAACGCTAACCAACGTTAATCTAGGTCTATCCCGTCCCCTAACACTTCCATCTACCGTTACAGTATTGCATCTCCTTACTACTGCATCTGTTGGTCTCCGTTGAATATAACCAAACCATCTCAATCGATTCTCTCTCAACTTATCTTCTATCGGTGCTACTCCTACCCATTCCCGAATACACTCATTACAAATTCTGTCTTGTCTAGTCTTGCTACACATCCACTTTAGCATTCTCATCTCTGCCACACTCATCTTATCTACATATTGTTTCTTGGTTGCCCAACACTCCATCCCATACAACATCCCTGGTCTAATAGTCATTCTGTAAAACTTACCTTTAAGTCTAGTGGGTATTCGTTTATCGCACAGTACCCTAGACGCACTTCTCCACTTACACCATCCTGCCTTAATCCTATGGGTCACATCCACATCAATCTCCCCCGCCGTTGTGATAATTGACCCTAAATAACGAAAATGTTCACTCTTAGGCAGTTCTTGATTCTCAATTTTCGCTTCTCCTCTACTTTCATTGTTACTGTTACTAAATTTACACTTCATGTGCTCTATCTTAATTCTACTTATCCGGAATCCTTTAGATTTAAGAGCTTTTCTCCAAATCTCCAACTTTGTATTAACTCTTTCTCTAGTCTCATCCACTAGCACTATATCGTTTGCAAAAAGCATACACCATGGCACACCATCTTGAATATTTTTCGTCAACTCATTCATAACTAAAGCAAAAAGATAAGGCCTTAATGTAGATCCTTGGTGTAACTCTGCAGTGATAGAAAATTCATTTGTCTCTCCAGCAGGCAATCTAATAGTGGTCACCACCCCTTCATACATGTCCCTAATCACATCAATGTAACATTTTGTCACCCCTTTCTTTGCTAACACCCACCATATTATATCCTGAAGCACTCTATCATATGCTTTCTTAAGGTCAATAAACGCCATATGAATGTTTTTTTTCTTTTCTCTATACTTTTCTATTACTCTCCTCAAAAGATAGATCGCTTCCATTGTTGACCTACCAGGCATAAATCCAAATTGATTCTCTAACACCTCAGTTATATCTCGCAATCTGCATTCTATCACCTTTTCCCACGCTTTCATTATATGACACATTAACTTGATTCCTTTTGCCACACACACACCAAAAAAAAAAAAAAAAAACTAGTGCAAGGGAAATGACAACGAGCATTAGCATATGATTGGTGTATATGCATTTGTTTTGTTGTTCAAGTTTAAATATTGTTTCATTTATAACTGTGAGGACATCAAGGGTTTGGCTTAGAGTGCCTTAGCTTTGCAGAATGTCAGAATAGGATTGCATTTCTTGCTGCGCTTTGGATCGATCAATGCATTTGAAATCTAGCATTATTGTTTTGAATTCAAGTTACGAATCATTTATGGGGTAACAGAAATTTCTCTAGTTTAAATGTATTTATTTGCAGATATTACCCTAAACCTGCATAACTTGTCTTCAGGACATAGGGTGGCAATTGATATATAATCGGGTGATGAGCTAAATGATATCAGGTTGTACGGGGAGGAAATAATTCTCCTCGTATAATCCTGTTGACCAAGTCCACGCTCCTCCGTACGACGTCGCTTTGTCACCTGAAAACACAAACGTGAGCTAGCCGGCGGGTGTGTGCCGGAAACCTCTCCGATGCCTAAGTCAGAAAACTTGACAAATAGACAAAGCTCTAAGTTCTCAGAAAGATTGTGTTCAATTACCTCCTCCAAGGTGATGCTTGTGAGCTTTTATAAGTTTCCCGTGGCACAATCCTAGTAGGACTTGTATTTCTCCATGCAGAGTCCTCCTAGGATTCATACTCCTAAGGATAATGCTTATCCTTTTACACCCTCCCCCACTGCTTAAACCAAGTGGGATGGTTTTCTTTTCGGCCGAACTACCTCACGACCGAAATAACATTGGCTATGCCGAACCGTAGAATAGGCCATACTAACCGTAGTTCGGTTCTTCTTGCCACACCATATATTGGTTCTCCCATACACAAACCGTGGTGCATTTGAACCGCTCTTCCAAGTAACAAGTTCTGACTGACCTAACCATTGTATGTCACGACCGGTTTAATTCCGAAACCGGCCTTCCCAGAACATACTGCGACCGGACTAACTGAGACCGGCCTAACTGTGAGTTGCCTCCAGACCGGAGTAGTTTTACTCTTCCTTGGGCCGAAGTAACTATCTCTTCTTGAGCCGGAGTAATCTCACCTCCTTGGGCCGGAGTGAGTCAACATCTCCTCAGAACCGAAATAAATCTATCGTTCTTGACCGGAGTAACTCTAACAGCTTGGGCCGGAGTGCCTTTTATCTCTCCTGGGCCGGAATACCCTTGCGGCCTTTTCACCAAGGCCTTGGTGCTTTGGGCCACGAAGCCCATCACATAGCTCGGCCCAATTTTTACCAAAAATTACCCTCTCACAGGTCAATGAAGTAATCTTGTGTCAATTTTCGATATCAAAGCAAGAAATTTAATATTAGCTCAAATTCCTGCAGTTATCAAAAAATGTCATTCAGTACTTATATCTGAATGTAATACATCTCATCGATGACATTATTGCTTTTGCGGCTGGTCTTAAGGGTGAAGATGGTTATTCTGATACACCAACGAAACATGACATCAATGCCAGGTATTTGAGGGGAAATGCTATATAGTGAAGTCACAGAGCAACATAACATCGAGGCCTCTTTATATACTCCTACTGACTGATGTAACAATTGTTCTTCTACGATTGTTAGGGAAGCAAAGAGATCCTGAGAAGATTGAGGAAGAAGGAAGAGTTGGTATGCTGGAAGAGGAGGAAAATTGGAAAGGAGCAGTTAAGATTTTGGAAATGAGTTTGGTATTCTACCAAACAATACCCTCTGTTTTCATAGATTGCAGTTTCTATGTGGTAGTCGTCATCTGTGGCCTTTCCTCTGGTTTAGCTTTTGTTGTGGTAATGATCACTGGCAGCTTCTTCGGTCTCTCCAGAGTCTAGTCATGACAGCTAATTCCAATGAGAAACTTGTTTTTCTTTGGTTTTTAATTTTGATGAACATGATATTATTATTGACTCGGTTTTCCCTTTTTATGTCCCTATATGGAATCAATGGGAAAATAACACTCCGGTTTTTCGTTTTTATTTTCCTTTTTGCTCCACTGATGTAATCATGTTTGCCTCTTGATGAGTTGCTTCCACTGTTGTTTGTATCCACTTGTGTTTTGACTTCTAAGTTGACTTCATTTTAACAGCGTTACATTCATCTAATAATGAATTGTGTTCCTATCTTGTAGGTATTAATGAATTGTTTGGATAGATGGTTTTGTTTGTGTTGCTAATTTGAAGCTTTGGCACTGGTAAGGGAGGATAATTGATTGATGAGGTGCTTTTAATTCAATGAATGAATTAGGGGATCAACTCAGAGAATTGGACCATTCATACATGACAGAGAAGTCATGCTGGAAAGTGAGAGCTTCTATAATTAGGGTCTTTCTTGTGTCCACAATGGTATCTATCTACCTTAAATATTACATTTTTTGTTTACCCAAACAGCATGAGAACGAATTAAATTGTTGTTCTTAATGTAAGGACATTGTTCGGACTAGGGGTCCTTTTTGTAAGGTCATTGCGGACAAGTAGGCTGGCTTTCAAAGGCCAACAGGTGCGATCGCAGACTTAGCTTAATGGGTCGAGATTCAAGTTTTTTTTTTTTCCTTTCGTTTTCTCCCCATTTTTTATTTTTTATTGTTTGCACGAAGTTCGTAGATTGGACCAAGCTTCAAACCCTAGGCCTAGGCCTAGCCCAAGCCTCATTTGGACTAGGTCGGTCCACTCAAGATACGGACTTAGACTGAGTAAAAACTAGTAGATCCGCTGACCTTTGGACCAAATGATGACTCATATAAGAGAAATAAGAAGTACAATGATAAAATTCAAACTCAAACATCACGGTTAATAAGGAAGCACTCCATCTACTAAATTAACCCCTTGGTTATTTTTCTTTGTATATGCAAGTTTAAAAGAAAGGATTCCTTAACTTTCTTTTTTTTTTGGATACACCGGAAATAAGATATGCTTCCTTAACAAAATGCAAGTAGAAGTGGAGAACTGTTTGGTACTACAAATTCTCCCTGTTAATTTTGTTAGTTATGATTCTCCTTGTTAATTACTTACTAGATTTACAAACTTGATTCTTTTTGTTTTGTTTGTCTGACTTTTCTCTCATTCTTTTTGTTGCCTTGATCCATGATTTCATGCGAGTTTAACGGCATATCTTGGAATCCCGTAATTTTACTCTAGTGTTCGGGAGTTTATAAACCACTTTACATTATGGTTGTGTGGTGCAATTTAAATGAGTTATTTATAATTTAAGAATTTGTATTAGATTGTTTGGTATAATTTTTATTTATAGTTCATTAAATATAAATTGTTTAAATAAATTTTAAAAAAAATTAATTATCTGAAAATTATGAAAAAAATATTTTTAATTATCAATTTTTAATTTATAATAAGTCGGGATTGATTGCTGTAATAGTTGTTGTCCTGTATATGATGACTTGTATAACGCCACAACACTAATGCAGATAAGCTATATATTATCCAAATGAAAGTACAAAATTAAAGTCAAAAAAATGACAAGTAGCCAGTTAAGAGCAACCATTAAATGCAGGTTAGGCATTTCAATGTTGTTCCTCAGTGTAGCACATGCTTATCTAAGTCATGCCTATTATTCAAATGGGAAATTACTTGACAGTAAGAAGGAGAAAGAAAAAAAAAAAAAAAAAAAAAAAAAAAAAAAAAATTACAAAAACATAGAAGGTGTAATTTGTGGTGGGGTGCAAGTATAAAGTTGTGAGAGTGCATTCATCCCTATATATATGTGTGTATTTTTTTTTTTTCTATCTAAGTAATATATTCTCTATATTTAAATCAGCACTTCTATGACGTTATTATATTATATAGAGGGTAAATTATATTGTTAGTCCCTTTAGTTTAAGTAAAAAAAAAAAAAAAATTAATTTTAATTTGAACAATTTAAATTTTACATTTTTAGTTTTATTGTAATTTAGTCATTCTAAACATTAGAATTTTGAAAGGAAAAAGATCACACGTAAAACTAGAAGACCAAAAATAGAATTTAAAAAAATAAATTATAAGGACCACATGTGTAACTTATTCATTATAGTACTGGTTCCTACAATTTCTTTTAAATTTTATTTTGAATCTTCTAATTTTGTACGTGATATTTTTTTAAATAAAATATTAACAACGTATAACGAAAGATTACATTCTAACAAAATTAAAAATATAAAATTTAAATTATTCAAATTAAAAATATGAGAATAAAACAACACTTCAATTAAACTATTCGGACTAATATGTTGTTATTAGTCAAATATGACAGTAGAATCCGTGGTCACATGTCTATACCTGAACCTATTGTATTATAAGTTTGCCTAGCATTTCTTTTCCTCCTCAGAGGCATGAGAAGAAAAAAAAAAAAAAGAAAAAAAAAGAAAAATGCAAACCTTGGAGTCTCATTATTAAATTATGTAATGTATGCATATGGCTGTGTTGTGTGAAGTTTGAGGACAGTGATTATTTAATTTCAATGAAAATAAAATCTATATAACAAAGTAGGAGGATTTTTAAATTTTTAACATATTTTTGTGATATTTGAGCGGTTCAGATCTATTCAAATTACAAAACAATGGCTAAGATGTATTTTTTTTTAAAATGTCCTACATGTATATTTTTTACTTTTCTGCTTCTCTCTCTTACTTTTTCCTTTTTTTATCCATCATTTCATGATTTCATGAATAATCCTATGAATGATTCCATGATTTCACATTCCTTCCTTCTTTCCTCCCTCTTTTGTTTTTATTTTTTTATTTTCCCCAATTTTTATTTTTTCTCTATTTGTTTATTTTTTTATTTTTCCCTTTTTATTCAGTCATTTTTATTTATACTGTACCATGCCTGAAGGCACTAGCATACGCTAGTATAATAACATTAGAAAAATGCTTGGCGTACTAAAATAGAGGAAGTTCAACTCCTCCCGAATGACGTGGCCAGACGATCTCTCGAATAATTGATCAGATAATCGGTGTCACCCTTATTAACTATGGTTGTTATTCTTGTCAACTAGTATATCAACCGCATCCACCCGAATGACCTGTTAAACAATTGATATGCAAAAATTCAAATAACTCGAGCGAGACTAAATTCAGTAGATATAAAATTAATACTAATATTAATACTATTATTGAAGTAATGATAAATAAAAGCAAGGAAAAGCAAATGCTGTTGATTCCTTTTGCCGTTAATAGTTTTTGCTTCTACTTCAACAAAATAATAATAATAATAATAATAATAAATAAAGTCAAGATAAGGGGCCAAAAAAGTCTCCGAAGCATCTTCGCTTGCTTATAAGTCAAGAAAACAAATAAAAAAAATTTAAAAAAAATCCAAAAAAAAAAAAAAAGATGATGATGATGATGATAGAGAAGAAGCTACTTAGAAGAAGCTACTTCTAATTATATTCCTTTTTCATCAGATTTTTTTTTAAAATTATGTAAAAAAATTTGACTTTTTATAGATCGTCTCAATTAAAAAACCTCAAAAGTTAATAAAATTTCAAAAAAAAAAAAAAGAGAAGAAATTCACTAAAAAATAAAAATAAGTATTTTTTTTACGTTTTTTTTAATAAAAAATGATTTGTTTTTAGCTTAACTTTAACATTTATAATAGATTTATTGTTTTAATTTGTAGTGTGTGACATTTAAATGGTAAAAACAAATTGATAAACATTGAAGAAAGACGAAAATAAATTGAACTAATAAGTTAAAAAAAGACAACAATTTTAAGCATAACATCAAATTTAATTTCCCAAAGATTTGAACTAAAAAACCACATATCATTCTTGTTTCATCCCATTTATCCATCAATCCCTTCACTCTTCTGAAAGATCCTTGAAGGAACAGCAAACCGAGCCGAGAAGGACCGAGAGAGACCATCATCAAGATCATCCCAAATCGATCCCTCTTCAAAATTCTGCGAGTAGGTGTTTGGATCATAACTGAACTTCATCGTAGTTGAATGCTCGAAACTCTTCTTTTTGATCATCCTCTTATTCTTGTTCGGTTTCTTGATCTTCCTCCACATCATTATCCAAATTGGTACTTTAGATCCTGTCACTGGCAAACTAACCGGCAGAAACCTATCGTACTCGGTCTCGGATGTCTCCCTGAAGCTCTGGCATCTAACGGTGGGTCGGTTGCCGGAGCTGAACCAACCTCCGATGTGCATGGCAGCTGAAGAGTGGTGTTGTTAGGCTTTGAGGTTCTGAGAAATTTTTTCTAGCTGGTCTATGTGTGGTAAATGAGTGTAACATGCATCAACTTGGACTATTTATATACAATGAAAAAACAATGCTGCATCCCTAATCTATCACTTCTAAATGATGAAAAATGTTAGAGTTGTTAACAGTGTGTTTGGTAACGTTTACGTTTTCAATTTATATTTATAAAAATTTTATAAATTGATTTTTGTTTATTTTTAAAAAAACATGAACTACAAACGCGTTTAGTAATTGACAAAATGTTTTAAAAAATTTAAAAATATAAAAAAAGAGTGAGAAATGGCAAATGGTGGCAAGTGGCGGTGGAAGATGGTGGTGGAAAGTGGTGACGGTGGGTGGTGGGTAGCTAGTGGTGTTGGGTGGTGGTGGGTGGGTGGGTGGGTGACGGTTGCGGGTGGTGGGTGATAGCGAGCAGGTGGTGGTGGTAGTGGTGGCGGGTGGTAGGTGGTAGTGGCAGGTGGGTGGCGGATGGCGGGTGGTGGGTGGTGGGTGGTGACGGTGGACGAGTGGTGGGTGGTAGCGAGTTGGTGGTGGTGGTGGTGGTAGTGGTAGTGGGTGGTGGCGGTGGGTGGCGGATGGCGGATGGCGGGTGGTGACGGGTAGGTGGCGGGTGATAGTGGGTAGGTGACGGTGGCGGATAGTAGGTTGTAGCAAGTGAGTAGTGGTGGTGGTGGTGGTGGTGGTGGTGGTGGATGGTGGGTGGGTGGTAGGTGGCTGGTGGTGGTGGGTGGCTAGTGGTGGATGGTGGTGACAGGTGGGTAGTGAGTGATGGTGGCAAGTAGGTGGCGGGTAGTGATGGCGGGCGGTGGATGGTAGTGGCGGGTGGTGGGTGTTTGCAGGTGGATGGCAGATGGGTGGTGGGTGGTGGTGGTGGTGGTGGCGGCGAGGGATGGGTGGTGGTGGCGAGTGGGTGGGTGGTGGGTGGTGGTGGCAGGTGGGTGGTGAGTGGTGGTGGCGGAAGACGGTGGTGGAAAATGGTGGCAGGTGGTGACTAGTATTGGGTGGTAAAAAAAAAAACTGAAAACTTAAAATGGAAACACATTTTTTGTGTTTTCATTTTTTGGCCAAATTTATAAACTGAGACCACTGATTTATAAATCAAAAATTTTACCAAACAAGTTTTTATTTGAATTTTTTAAATTTTTGTAAATATAAACAAAAAACTGAAAACGTAAGTGTTACCAAACGGCACCTAAATGTTTTATTAAATGTCTTAGATAGGTATGGGACTCATACCATAAGGGTTTTGTGTGGGTCCACATTATGTGACCAACAATGATTCATCTCACTAAAAATACCACCACTAATAGCACTAATGCATTAAAAAAAATAAATAAATAAATAAATACAACTCCAAGACCAAAATATCACATCATTAATGGCAGCACCCACTGCCACCTAATTAGTGGGAGCACTAATTAGTGCTCCCAAGCATTTTTCTTATGTGACACATTTAGTTAAATATTTTAAGTCCCTAGCATTATTCCTATATCATCTCTAATGATATGGCATTGAGATTAGATCTCATACGATGGAATGTTTGATAAATTAAAATTTGAAACTCGTCAAGCACATCATTAGAAGTGATTTTTAAGAGTGATAAATTAGAGTAATGTTAAGGACCTCAAATATTTTACTAATATTTTTATCAAATGTTTCACATAAGTATGAGACATTTGATAAAAATATTCATAAAAATATTAATAAAACATTTAGGGGCTACCATTTTTCAATAAATTAAGCGTTTCAAATATTTTTTATGAAAAAAATAATGATATCATTCTTTATCTGATACTCTACATTGCAGTTGTAGGGTCATGTGAAAATAGAACCAATAGAGAGTTGTTCAAATAGTTAGTAGCACCGCACAATAGTGACTATTAGAACCAATAGAGAGTTGTTCAAATAAAACTAGGTAATTTCACATGAACCAATAGAATCAAAAATAATGACTATTGTGCGGTGCTACTAATAATTTTTACCTAGTTTTATTGAATTTTCATTTCAGTTATTTATTATTTATTATAATTTTATAGCAATATCTATTCTCGTAGTTCGTCTATGAATCACGACTGGTGTTTTGCTCTTCTTTCTCCCCTTCGTTATTCTGTTTCTTCTTACCTTCCTTCTTAAACTCTAGACTATGTTTGATTCACAAAATTAATAGTGAGGTATTAATAATCCTATTAAATTAGTGTGATATTCACTATCCAATTGAATTAATAGGATAAATTATTCACAGGATTAATAATTCCACATTTCTCCATTACTAATAATCCTACAAATTTGTTAGATTAATTATCCATTGGATTAATAATTTTAAACCAAAATGTTAAAACAAACATAGAATAATTAGGCCCACGGATAAATAATCCTAATCCTATACTCTAATCCATCCAATCAAACATGTACTAAATTTACATCTAGAAACCCGAGATATATTCTCTCACTCTCTCGCAAGAATCACGATGGGCAAGGGGTTTGTGACATGGGAAGAGCTAGGAGAGAGGTGTAAAATAAAAGGAAGAGTTTGAGATTATGGTGGGTGCTCATGATTTGTATATTATAAAGTATTTACAATCTCATTTGTTATCACTACATTCATATTATTGCATTAGTTCAAAGGGCTCCACCACTCATATTTGTTACTAATGTAGCATTGACACTTAAGATTATAACACTGTTACAGCCGTTGCATAATATTGGTGGCATCTGCTACATTTAAAAGTCCATTTTTTTTACTTATTTTCTCATCTTTCAATTTTTGTTTTCACTTACAAATTAAACAACTTTTTTTATATGTAATTGCAAACAATTAAAGGTTAAGCAATTTTTTTTAATGTAAACAATCAACATTAAAGACTAAACAATTTTTTTTTTTATGTAATTGTAACTGGAATATATGAATCATATGTTAGTTTGTTTGATAAAATCGCAACAATATATTCCCATTTATTTATTGAACATATATAACTTGCAAATTTGAAACACAATATAACATTATAAGTATATATCTAATAATAACAAAATAAACTGTAAAGTCATGCATTATGAATTTTCGACATATAAAATCATTAAATATTAAAATACAAATATGTCAAATCTCTTTTCATAACGACTCTAAAACAATACTTTAAAATTTAGTAAATATGTTATATCATGTCTAAAAAAATATAAAAATCCTAAATATATATATATATATATATATATATATTATATCTCAATAAATGTGATTTTAAAATAAAAAAAAAACGTGCATTTATAAGTTTTCACAAAATTGTGCAAAAAATAAAAATTTGTAGAGTTTCAATAACCATTACAAAGCACTGATATAGAAGCAACCACATCAATACCACCATTATCGTTACAACACCCACAACTATTACTTGAAACCTTGATACAAATGTTAACATCATTATTTTTAATCATGTGAAATGTTTCTAGCATGGTGTCAAGCTTACAATGAAGATAAATTGTACCGAGCAAAGTTTGAGTTGAGTAATAGATAATATAAATTTGAGTAATGTAATTTGAAACAAAATTTTGTGAGAGTTTCAAACTTTGTTTAAATTCGACTTGTTAACTTTACAAACAATTCTCAAATGAATTTTTAATGAATTAAATATGAATTACGCTCAAGTAACTTGATTCATTTTGTTAGAGATGGCTTATAATGGTTGACACAATAGGAAGTAAACTCCAAATCCATTGATGTAGTAAAACAGTATCAAACCCCTGCATTGACCACGCCGAGGGGTGGAAAAAACAAAAAAAAAAAAAACTATCTTTGGGTAGAGAATTTTAATGATGGGTTTGTGGAGAGAAAAAAACTAATAATAATAAAAAAATAAAAATAGAAGAATAATACACACTTTCAACTCTCTATCCCAATTGCCATTCAATACCTTACTGTAATTTTCTCAAACAGGAAACTGTTCTCGCACAACTTATGGAATATTTTCCTGGAAAAATAATAATATACACATATAATATATATGACATCCAATCAATGATTTTCCAACAGTTTTTAATATGTTTATATTTTACAGAAACAGGGATATGATCATATGATATGCGCGTTCTGGATTTTGCGTACCAGAAACTGTTTAAATGTATACAGATGTAGAGACCACTGACACCATCGAACCTTCTAGCTTAGCTCTGCTTCACCCTCCAAGTATGATCACTGGCCAAAGAAACATTTAGAGTCAGTATAACAGAGTTTGGGTGCTAACTGACTGAAAATTTTTATATTGATCGCGTATGGTGTTTAAGATTAGAATTACATCAGTTTTCTAGTTGATTATTTTCAATAATTTTTTTTAAAATAAAAACTGAGCCTCACCTCGGGGTAACAATTCTGACGGATAATTGTTTGGTTGCGAGTATTTACATGAACTTCACATGATACCTTTGCCTGTTAAAAATCAAAAAAAAAAAAGTAATTAGTCGCAATTGAGATTCTCAAACATCCTCAACGTATACTTAATCAACATTGAGTTCCAGTCAATAATTTATTTATCTGGAGATAAAATGACCATATTCACAAATACATTAGATGTAGAATTTAGAAAGACAAGGTAGAAAGTTTCTCCAAGGTTTTTCACATCAAGTGCAGAGAAAACCAAGGAGTACACTAGCAAGAAGTAATTTGATTCATCTTGGAGCTGTTACGGGTGAGAGAGAGGCTAAAAAGAATGATAGTCAAAGCAATGAGGTAAATAGGAAGAGCTACCACGAGCTACCACAACATTTTCGCATAAATTCAAACTAATTAAGGTCGGTTGCATGAATTTTTCTCACAATTAAGCTTTATCAAGGTTTTTTTTTTTTTTTTTTTTTGGGGGGGGGGGGGGGGGGGGGGTGGTGGTTAAGGTAAGTCATAAGTTTGATACAAAAAATAAGAATATACAATGAGGCTCAATACATTCCCAAGGGGAACTAGAAAGATGGCCGAGCAAGGCAATCAAATTAAAGCCTAGCACTAAACAAAAACTTTCACAGCTTGAGAGCTAGGCTACAACAACAAACATGCAGCGAATATTATTTCATAGAAGGCATAAGACTAGTTTTCTTAGACTTGGTAGAAATGTTAGCATAACCAATCATGTCTTCTTTCACCACCTTAACACACATTCTTTTTGGCCTATCTCTTTATTTTTCTGAAGCAATCAACATGAATCCAATTTTCCATCCTTACAAAGTGCATTGGATCATGGGAAGTTGTAGAAGACCAACTGCTACAAGAACAATAATTGTTAACAATTAAAAGAAAAAAAAAAAAAAAAAAAACCTCAGTGAACTCAAGCTTCACTACTAGTAATCTAAGCGAAATTAAACGAGGCAGTACACAATACTAGCTCGGGCTCCTCATGAGTAACTTGGCTTATTTGCCCCCAAAAATGTTCTACGCTACAACTATCCTATGAAAATACTTTTATTTATTCCACTTAAATCTTTGCCCAACCTAAACTAATATTTTTGAGTCCATGAAAACAACCTCACTAAAAATGGAATAAGATTGTGTACATCTTACGCTCCCTAAACCCTGTTTTAGCAAAGAAGTAGGTGGCTCATGCATTGAGTCGTTCTTTTATTCACTTCAACCTCTCTCTAAATCCTGCTTTAGTAGGAAGCAAAAGTTTTGTACACCGTGTTATCCTTTTATTCACTTCAATCTCTCTCTACTTAAAGTTATTGATCCAAAATGCTTAAAAGTTGAGTCAATTCATTTTTAACTCTTTTCCATTCCTGTACCAAAAACTCATCCTTCATATTTTTTCTTCTGATTCCCTTACACTCCATTTGGATTAAAGGGTTTGGTGAAAAAAAAAAAAAAAAAAGGAGAAAAAGGGAGAAAATGAAATTCCTCATCACTTATTTAGATGATTAATAAGTTAAGTAATAGTGAGAAATGAAGAAAAAATGATGAGAAAGACAAATTAAGGTTGCGTTTGGTAGAGTTTTGTAAATATGATTTGAGAGTATGAGTTGTATTTTGAGTTTATGAGTTATGGAATTATGATTTGAGTATAGAAAATTTGTTTGGTTATGATTTTTGAATAGAGTGCTGAATTGCGTTTTAAATTGTATGTGGAATTGAGTTTTGAAAGTTTGATGTGACATGTGAAATAAAAAAATTTATTTGGTGATGAGTTTTCAAAATAGTTTTCAAAACTTAATTCAACCTATAATTGATAATCAAACACACAACTCATAACTCGATATCCGTATTTTTGATCAACAGTCATAACCAAACTATTTTTAAAATACTCAAATAAAAAAATGATTTTTTTTTTTCAATTAATTGTTTTTAAGTAATTTTTTTGAATAATTTTTTTTCAAATAATTTTTTTTTCAAATAACTTCTATGTCAATTATTTTATGTCAATTAATTTTTCTGCGAATTCAATTTTTAGGCCTGTATAAACATTAAAAATATTTAAAATATTTTAAAATTATTTATAAAATTAAAATATTAAAAATATTTAGAAAATTAAAATATTAAAAATATTCCGAAAATTAAAATATTAAGAGTATTAAAAATATTCTTAAAATCAAAATATTTACAATTAAATTATCAAAATATTAAAATATTTTTCTGAAAATTAAAATATTAAAAACATTCCTATCAAATAAAATAAAATAAAATATTTAAAATAAAAAAATAAAAAATATTTAAAATAAAAATTAAGTTATTTTTTAGTTTTAAAAAGAATTTTGAGTTATGTGTTTGGTTATGAGTTTTGAAAAGTAATGATTATAGTTTGAAATGAGTTTTAAGAAATAGGTGTGGAATTATGATTTGAAAGCTGCAACCAAATACCACACTCAAATCAGTAGTGGAACTATATTTTGTATTCCAAACCAAACAGAGCCTAAGTTTTGTTACAACATACGGGGTTTTGTCTTGACTTTACTTGGGACTCTCATAAGTGGAGGATGAGATTAGATTAGTCGGTCTAATACACTGGATATGGAGTTAAAAAAAAAAATTTGTTTTACCAAAAGTGGTATTTAGTAAGAAATTAAAATTACTCTCTACAAAATCACAAATATATATATATATATATAATACCTAAATTATCCCGTTAAATGTTAAATACAAAATAATATGTAAAGTCTCGTTTGACAATATCACGTTTTAGTTTAAAAGTCAAAAAATCACTTTAAAAAATCAAAAAAATCAACAATTTATATCAAAAAGTCAAAGATTCTATTTTCTCTTTATTTTTTGCACATTTTTTTGTAAAAAATTTTAAAAAAATTAAATATATTTATGTTACATATATCTAAAAATTAAAAAAATTACGTAATTATTCAAAAAAATTCAGAAAAAATATATATAGAAAACAAAAATATTTAACTTTTTAAAAAATAAATTCAGAAAATTCCAATCAAACCAAACAAGCTGATTCATTTTTTTATTCCGACTTAGGTGAGAAATCCGATCATTCTTTTTTCTTTTCTTTTTTTTTTTTTTTTTTTTTTTTTTAAAGACTGTCAAATTCCAAAGTATTAATCACTTTATTCCTTTATACTAATCAACAACAGACAAGATGTACATCATTATTAGACATCTTTGAAATAAACTTCAAAACTAAAATCTACCATATGCTTCACGAATCACAGATAAAAGATTATTAAATAACTTGATGAATCAAACAATCAAAATACTACTCATTTGCATACATACATACATACATACATATATGTATATAATCAATCTACCTTGAGAGTAACATCGAAGAAGAAGAACCCTAGCTTGCCGTGAAATTCAGTAACCGTATCGAACGCAATCGAACCCCTAGCCAAGTCTTCAAGCAAGAGAATCACATCAGAGAGAACCTCAACTCCTTCAAGCTCAAGCGTAGCGTTCACGTACGAAGACCCCCTGGGTCTCACGTATCCACGATCCGATGTAACGAGCCCTAGCTGCTTCCCCCTGTACCCGATCGAGACGACGATGGAGTTGTAATCGATCGAGAAGAGATCGACGTTGCGAACATTGACGGTGAGATTCAATGCGACGTCGACGGAGATGGAAGGGACGGTGTGGATGTGAATGCGATGGAGGCGGAGGCGGGAGAGATTGAGGTAGGGTTCAGAGGGCCAAAGGGAGTAGAGGGAGACGCTGAGGAGGAGGAGGAATGCGGCGGCGGAGATGAGGCGGCACCGGCGCTGCTTGCGGCGGCGGAAGGACTCGGGGAGGATATAGAATGGTAAAACGACGTAGTTTACTTCTTCTTGTTCTTGGTGGTAGTGATAAGGTGTTAGTTCGGCGGGTTTTGATGGAGGCATGGTGTAAAAACGACGTGGTTTTGTTCTTCTTGTTGAGTGTGTTTTGGTTCGGAGATACAGAGAGAGGGAGAGGAGGAGATGGAGTGGAGTGTACTGGTTTGGCGCCTTTGGGCTTTTTGGGGGTGGTGAGTTGAGAGGAAGCTTCGGTGGACCCAATTTAGGGGCCACTTCCACTTTGGCTTGTTTGATTGTTCTTGATTGTTTTTGTTTTGGCTAATGTTAAATATAGAAAAATAAGTTACAACCAAACAGTGTTTAAGTTATAATCAAAAAAATTTTGAATTATATTTAAAAAATAAAAATTCATTTTAATCCTTGTGATATGACTCTAAAACATTTCATCTCTCTAATGTTTTCAAAATGGTAATGTGCCTTTGAATTAAAATGTAATATTAATACCGTTAACATCTAACGTAAATTGACTTTCTTACCCTTCTATTCTATTTCCTTTTTTATCTTCTTATCTTCACTCTCATTTGTTATATATACACATATTTATTTTTTGAACTTAATTTATAACAATTTAAGCCTCG
Organism: Camellia sinensis; assembly: GCF_055761805.1. Lineage (NCBI taxonomy): Eukaryota > Viridiplantae > Streptophyta > Magnoliopsida > Ericales > Theaceae > Camellia > Camellia sinensis. The sequence goes on along the minus strand of NC_138975.1, from coordinate 22,314,394 downwards.
TTTGGCAATCGAATTTTTTAGCCAAAAAGTAAAAAAGTTATTAAATTAATCAAAAAGTCAACAACTCATACTAAAAAGTCAAAGATTCTCTTTTCTCTCTACTTTTTGCACATCTTTTCGTACAAAATCAAAAAATCATCCAAAACATATAAGCCTCCGTTTGGGAAGTGGGTTGGCTTTTTAGCTTTTTGGCTTTTTTGGCTATTTTAGCCTGGGCTAAAAAGCTTGGTTTGGGAAGGACTTTTTGGCTTTTTGGCCTTTTGGCTTTTTTTTGTGAGAGAAGAGTGTAATGATTATGGGTTGGATGTGATGTTTTGTTTGTTGTGGCTAAAATAGCCTGTTTTGTCTTTTGTGGCTATTTTAGCCCCAACCCACTTGCCAAACACCACCTAATTTTTTTTTAGTTCATGCTTTAACCAAATAGTCAAAAAGTTACTAAGGCCAAGTTTGGGAAGACTAAATAAGTACACTTTTTGTCTTTTTGGACTAAAAAATTGAGGTTGAAAATATGGATGTTTGGGTTAACTTTTTGACTTTTTATTGAAAAATGTGTAATAAAAAATTGTAAAAATTGATTTGTAGGGAAAAATTTGAATCGGGAGTTGTGCAGCCGTAATTGTTGACTTTTGGTGAATAGTGTTAACTTTTTAACTTTTTGAGTAACTTTTTGACTTTTTGACTTTTTTGGAACATCCCAAACTTGGCCTAAATTAACCTGTTCCCAAACGAGGCCTTAATCTACATCTTAAATTATACACATATATACATCTATACTATCAAATATATATAATGCAACATATATCTTAAATTATACGTGTATATATATATATATATATATATTTAGATAAATATAAATTTCATTAACTCCCAAAGCCATATAAATTATGTCATATAATCTATTAATACATTAGCGTATATTAATTAGTACATATAATATTTTTTTTTATTTATTAGGAAGTTGAATTAAGAGAGTGCAAGTATTTAAATACTTTGTCAATAGAAGCAATGTTTTCTCTCATATGTGTTAATCTAACAATTAATAATTAATATTTGCCGTTCAAAAAAAATTCTTTAATATCTACTAATCTTTACTGTGAGGGTGATGGAGGACTTGAGAGAGAGGTGACAAAGGGCGATGAGTGGTAGGGTGGTGGGGTCAATGGAGAAGAGGGAAAAGTAGTAGTGGCAAGTGGTTTAGGTTTAGGGTAGAGGGAAAGGAAGTAGGAAGGTGACTAGTGGGTTAGGGATTTTATGGTTGAGAAGGTTTGGGAAAATTATTAATAAGCTTTAATAATTTGATTTAATTCTTATCAAATCTTATTAAAAATAAGTCATAATAAAAATATCTTTAAAAATAATTTTGTGTCGATTTTTTTGCACATGTCTCTACAAATTGACAATTATTGACTTTTTGATACGATTTTTATAAATTGTCGCTAAAACTTACAATTAGTAACGTTTTTCTATGACGATTTCTTCAAACTGTCGTTAAAAGTTAAAAATTAATAATATTTTTTTGTAACGATTTTTTTAAACTGTCACTAAAACTTATAATTAGTAATATTTTTGTAACAATTTTCAAACTATCATTGAAAATTAATAATTAGTGATATTTTTTAATAGTGTTTGATGAAAAACGTCATTAATTCTCACAGGACCTATTGGACAATAAGTTTACTTATTAGAACCTAAGGCCTCGTTTGAGAATAGACTATTTTAATAATTTTTTGACTTTTTAACAAAAATATGAGGTAAAAAAATAATAAGTTTGAAATGACTATTAGTTTTTTATAAAAAGATATGCAAAAAGTTTAAAAAAAAAAAAAAAAAAAAAACTTTGACTTTTTGATATAAATTATAAATTTTTTGATTTTTTTAATAATTTTTTGACTTTTAGGCTAAAACATGCACATGGCTAAGTCCCTTTTAAGTTTTTATCTTGATTTGGAAAAGAGAATAAAGATAAGGGTATATTTGACATTTTGTATTGTATTTTGACTGAGAATGCATTTATTTTCATTATCAACTCCCAATATAGGTGGGTGTGTCACGAATTTTGTCCATTTAAACGGAATTAGTTATTGTGGGGAGATGAAGTGCAAAACGGGTAAAATCACAAGAGGCTTTTGTAGTTATTTTTAAATATAAAAAATATTAGGAATATTTATAATCTTATTATATACTCGTGCGTTAATATGGACCCTATATTAAGTGATGATTGATTTTATTAAAATTTGTGAGTCTTGCGAGTGTGTTAGTAAGATTGTTAATATCACTAATATTATTATTTAAATATTAAGGATGTGAAATGTTTCGAGACAATATCACTAAAACAAATTTTATCTTAATTAAAATAATGTCATACCTAATATCATTATACGCCTTATAAAATAGTACAAAGGTAAAATAATGTCATAACTAATATCACAATAGTATCATAATTAATGTCATAACTAATATCACAATATTTAAATAATGTGTATATAATATACGCCTTAATTAAAATAATGTCATAACTAATACTATAACTAATATACGCCTTAATTAAAATAATGTCATAACTAAAATACAAAAGTCATAACTAAAAATGTATATAATACATGCGTTATAAAATTTTCCCCCTTTTTTTTTTTTTTTTTTTTTTTTTTTTTTTTGGGGTGTACAATCAATCAAACAATGGATTAGACCATACTGTATCCAAATCAAGAGTTTTTTTAACTTCAAAACTTGTGTTTCCAATTAAAATTGGTGAAATATGACAAATAAATAAATATATAAAAGAGTAAAATTTATTAAAGCTCCAGACACAATATTTTTAAAAATATATATTTTAAACATATTTTAGCATTAAAAACAGAAAACCAAAACTAGACCAAAAAAAAAATAATCTATGATCGACAAAATAATTTATTTAAATAAAAAATATTTTTTACTTTTAATAAAAGGTAAAAAATATTTTCTTAATTAAAATCTTACTCATGCTATCACCACCACCACTTCCATTCTACCACCACCACCCCTATCACCACTAATACATTAGTTTCAAAAACAAAATCAAATATAAGAAAATATTTTTTGTCAAAACAAACAAACGCATGTCCTCAAATCACAAACACGCAACAAATAAAGACAACATTATGAATAAGATCCCTTTGTGCCAAAACTCAAAAATAGATCGACAAAGACAAGTTTAAAATTTTAAGGGCCTCAGTTCCCACAAAAATAATTAAGTTATACACAACACAAGCAATCATACAAAATCAAGCAAACATTTTGATTATGAGCCCCCATTCAAATTATGGGACTGTGAAATGGACCTCAAGTTACCGTACATATCTGAACAAGCACTAGTGAAATATGACAATGCTGGAAAAAGCTCCGGCAAGCGAGCTTTCAGACTATTCAGAGACTTCTCCCTCACTTGAATACACTGGTGGCTATAAGCTTCTCTCTCCTCTTCCAACCTCCTCTGCAGTGTCTCCACCACTAACCTCCTTTCTGCGACAAGTTCATCCTCTTGCGGCCCCTCTGGATCCATCCCATCAGGCGGTGTTCTTCGCTGCATGTGTTTATGATACCAGTCTTCAAACTGTTGATTCTTACGGGTAAGAAGATCTTGGGTGTCGTTGCATTTGTCCCTCAATTTCATCTCTTCTTCTTGACACTGCAATATAGTTTTTACAGCACCTGCAAAGTTAGATATAGCAGTTCTTGCAATATCTTCTGGAATCTTCTCGAGACTATCATGCCAGGCATGCAGGAGGGATTGAATTGGGGGACTTTGGGGCCTTTGAGGGGATGAAACTTTCTCTTTCAAGTTATTATCTATTGGAATGAGATTTAGCTTCAACCAATTGTTGAGTGATTTTATGTAATTCTTCTGTTGGCCCATGAGTCTTTCGAATTGTTCCTGCCAGTCCTGGACAACAGCCAACAGCTGTAATGTCCGCTCGTGATGATGATCAGTTGTATATTCCGGGGATTGAGAGATGTCAAGGTATTTTAATGCTATCACTATCTTTGACTGGTTCTCATGGTGTGTCCGCATGGTCGCCCACATTGTACCCATCCTGCCATCCATGCACAAAAAATTTATGGTTTTGCAGTTAAGACAACATAGTATATAAATTTGTCAGTACTATTAAACATAATGCAAATAAGAGATGGAACATGAATTTTGTAAGCAAATATACACAATTAAGACATAAGGTATATTTGCAAACATAGGGGCATAAACCAAAATATACACAACGTACAGCTAAGAAGCACGGATACGGATACAGACACGGATGCGGATATGGGACACGGTGATTTCAAAAAAATAGGGATACAGACACAGCGGGGACACGACAATAAAATATGTTTTCATGTGTTTTTATTAGCTATCTAGATTAATATTACATCTACAAACAATCAATATTAACAAAAACTAACTCTAATATTATTTTTTTTTAAACACTTTTAAATTAATATTTATAGTTTATATCTTTTTTTTATGGATGATCTATTAAGTTTTAAATCTAAAAAATAATAATAAACATTCAACATTCATCAAAAAGACTAAATAAAATAAGAAAAAAAACTTGGCATGTCTCTAGTGTATTCCTGAAGTGTCCCCGGCGTGTCTCCTAAAAATAAATTAATTAAATAAGAAGACACGTCATGTGGTTTGTCCCATATGTGTCCCCAAAGTATCCATGTGTCCGACACGGATACGACCCTTGTTTTAAAATCTTGGTGCTTCATAGATGTACAGTAATGAAGATGACGGTAAATTTGTCATTTGTCAAAATTCATATAAGCACCAAACTAGCTTCTTCCATGGCGCCCAAGTCATCTGAAAAATCCACAATAGATGACAACAAATCTGAGAACTTCCCTTTCATGGAATACTGGGAAAATTGAGCCATAACACTCTTCAATCTAAGCAAGGGCAGCTTGATCTCCTAAAAGGACCTTCCAATCCTCTCCTTCCAAACATTCAGGGTGTGTTTGTTTGGACGGACTGGATAAAGCACGATTGTAATTCATTGGACTATTAGTCTCGGGACACATTGTCCCCGGACTATTTGGTTGGATTAAATTTATATCCTATGTTTGTTTAGTCATGGGATTAGATGTCTGAATTAAACTATTTTTAGTGAATCTAATGTTTGGTTAGACGGACTGAATAAGGATAAAGTTCAAAAGACTATTTTACCCTTGTAATTTATAATTTTTATTTAATATATAATTTTAAATTTGTAATCTATAATTTATAATTTATAATTTAACACTAAAAAATATTAATTTATAAGGTCATAATTTTTAATTTATTATTTTCAATTAAATTAAATTTATAATTTATAATTTATATTTTTTATTTAATATATAATTTTAAATTAATGACAATAAAAAATAATTTTATTTAATATATAAATTAAATTTTCAACAACACTAAAAAAATTTAATTTATAAGACCATAATTTATAATTTATTATTATTAAATAAATTTAATTTATAATTTATATTTTTTATTTAATATATAATTTTAAATTAACAACACTAAAAAAATAATTTTATTTAATATGTAAATTTAATTTTTTAACAACACTAAAAAAATTTAATTTATAAGACCATAATTTTTAATTTATTATTTTTAATTAAATTTAATTTATAATTTATAATTTATAATTTAAATTTTTTATTTAATATATAATTTTAAATTAACAACACTAAAAAAATAAATTATAAATGTTCAAAAGACTATTTTACCATTTTCTAATTGTTTGCTAAGTAATAACATGGGGTAAAATGGACATTTCAGAGCTTAATCTCATGGGATACCAATCTCATAAAAATAATCCCACTCCCCCTCATGGGATAGGATAGTCCCACAAATATGGGACTAATAGTCCCATATTTGTCCAGTGAGACTAATAGTCCAACCTCACACCCTAATCCTTCAAAACAAAAACACCATCAATGAAAGGCAGAGGATCCAGACTGGTGGCAGATGGTGCAATAATTGGGAATGTGAAGTAGCATGAGTTCCCTGATTCCAGCATTTTGTCATTATTTGACAAACACAGTATGGTACTCAATTCCAATGGCTGTAACAAAGTTTAACCTTAGTAACCAGGGGGTAATATCAACAAGTTCAATAAATATCTACTCGGGTTAATTTGAGGCAACTGAAATATCCAACAAAGCTATTGGGTGTTTCATGACATCAATCTGAAGACACATTTTACAAAAACATAATAATTAGAATCCAGAACAGCTGTCGTTAACTTATGAAGCCAATTGTATAGTAAATTTTATATTGGTCCATGTGGGATACATATGTTAACTAATTTTAAAAACCGAAATAGTGATATTGAATAAAAGAATACTAAAACAGAAAACCACTTTGATTGTATGAGATAAGGATTATCTCACTTGGCATGCGTGACCCCAAAGAAATGTTTACTTTACAACTAAATTCATAATCTGACTTCTGAGGATCCATAATCTATGGCGAAAGATGGTGCAATAATTGGGAAAGGAAGAAATATTTGGAATTAAATTCCCTGGTAATTAACAATAACAGAGTGAAAAATAGGTGAATTCCCCATAAGAACCTCTAAAAATGCCCCAGAGCTGAGGCACTGTGAGAACCTAAAATAAATAAATAAATAATTGCACGAGCAATAAACTTGGTGCCAAGAATAAGAAAATGGCCTTAATTCTCATATTTGATCACTAGATAATAGTATTTTATTTTGAAGAAATTTCAAGGAAACTTTGAAGTTCTATGTGGTTTTACTATCACTTAACATGCAAAATTTTACCACAAACTTTAAGTAGGAAAGCTTGCACATTGTTGAAAGCTTTATACGTCACTAATTTGACTGTATGTACGCAAATGGAAGATGGTCATATGAAACTCTGAACAGAGTACAACGAAAAGGGAGCTTCAGGAGAGAGAGAGAGAGACTCAAAAAAAGGTACAGACAAAGTGGGCATCCCAAGTAGTAAATTCTATGGAAATAACGAAAAAATAAGGAGAGAAAAGGTAAAAGGAGGCAAAGATCAGATGTGTCAATAAGTCCATATGACAAGAAGAGGAACAACAAACCATTCATGAAGAAAATATTTAATACAAATAAGCCAAGTTCCATATGCCTGCCACATAAGGCTATATTTGAAACACCAGATAATAGTATTTGTTTATGAGGAAATTTCTAGGAAGCTTAAAAGTTCTATGTGGTTTTCCCATCACTTCCTTAACATGCCAAATTTTATCACAAACTTGAACTAGGAAAGCTCACACCTAGTTGAAAGCTTTATATGACACTAATTTTCCAGTGAATATGCAAACAAGAGTCATATTAGATTCTAAACAAAGTACAAACAAAAGAGGCTTCAGGGTTGATGAGAGCTGCAAGCTCTAAAAAAGGTAAGCATAAAAGTGGGCTTCCTAAGTAGACAATTCTACGGAAATGAAAAAATAAATATCGAGAGGACATAGAGATTAGTGTTTGAATTTATGAATTTAAAATGAAAGGATTTAGCATCGTTTATTGAAGGAGAATAACGTAAATTTAGATATGGATTTTAAGATTGAATTTGAGGCGTTTGTCATGATGAATATGAAATAACAATGTCAAAATAGTTATTGAAATCCTTCGTGCTAGGGATTATTTCTACAAGGATCCCAATAAAGATACATCTCTATCCCTAATTTTCTTCCCCTTTAGTTTATTAATCCATCTATAATAGCTTAATCTCCTATATTTTTTATAAAATTCAACTTCAAATCCCTTCATCTGAAATCCATCTATTAAAACAGAGCCTAGATGTGTCAATAAGATCATATGACAAGAAGAGGAACAATAAACTGTTCATGAAGACAATATTCAATATAAATCAGGCAGGTTTTGTATCTGTACTTTCAATATAATTGTTTCCCTGAATTGGAACTTACCCATCAACAAGTGCAACAAGTTTTGGGTGCAATTGCTCATCTCGCAAACGATTTATTTCCAACACAGTAGAATCCATGGACTGCATGTCGACAATGTATCTTGTATGCAGATGACTTAATGCTGCTTTTGTTTTCTCTATTGATTCAGTACTAGCATTACGTTTCTTTAGCTTATTCAGTGAAGCAACCTTTTTCTGATATTCAAACTTCATCTGCTCCCCGGCCTGTAGAGCATCAATCAGCACACAACAAAAGTTTAAGTTTTAACCATGAACATGGCATGTATATGAAGGAAACAGGGTATTCTGAAGTTATATGACTAATACAAGATAAACAATGGAAAGGCAGATTAAGTTCGCAAGTGCAGTTGGTCACACCATGAAGCCTTCAGTGCACACCTTGTGATAATTACTAATAAATTAGTAGCAACATGAAAATTGAGTTTGTTTACTACGTGTTTCATGGACCTCCCTTTTATTCAGTTTACTAGTGAGATTAGTAAGAATGCAAAACTAGAAATATGGTGGAATGGAATCCATGTTTCCAAGGTTCCAAATTGGACGATTGAATCCTCTGATTTTTACAATGCTTGAAGGAGAAAAAGCTCACACTTGGTAGTAGAGAAAATTTTCTAGACCTTGACATGGACAAGAGATAGAAATCCCCTAATCCCCTAAATCTCATATAATTTCAATTATATCCCAATCATGGTTCTAAATTGCGGCATCAGCTGGCGTAACGGACGTTGTCATGTGAAACGGAAATTAGGAGTATAAGTCAATGTGTATCAGAATCGGAAACAAAAAAAATGAATTTATTCAAGCACTAGCAAATGCCAAAAAACTCATAGATAATGTGTTCTTACCTTATTTATCACAATTTGAATATTTTTAATAGTTTTTAATCGACATTTTGGTTCCAACAAACTATTTTCTCAAACATATTGTATTTTATGTACCTTTTAAGGCCACATAGCATTGTGATTAATAGACATCTACATTCACAACTCATAAATAATAAAAGGTAATTAAATAACTTCTATGAATTAGCAAAATTGCACTACTTTTCTTCTAAATAGAAAAATACCCAATATTAAATTTCTTCAAAGTCTGATTTTATTAATATAATCTTAACTAAATTCATGTGAAAGAGAGAAAGAAAGACTTCTGATCGATTCTGGCAATCTCCGCCAAATCTATTACACACTTGAAAAAGCCAAAGTTTACAATGTAAAGTGGCACTTCAACATATGTTTAAATTTTGTATACACCACACAAGATCATAGCTTTTATTGGAAACCAATACAGGTTTTCTTCCCGAACCAAATTTGGGCAGGAGAGTGGTTGAACTTCCCAAATCTGGTAATTTTGCTGATTGCAAAGACGATCATAGCTTTTATTACCAAATTTTCAGGTCTCAATCAACCAAATTTTCAGATCGCAATCAGAAAAGACAAAAAAATGACAAGCCAAAGAGTCAAAGAAATGCACCTAAATCTATCTCATTGAAGCTAAGGTTCCAATTGTTAAAAGCACAGCAAAAGAAAATCTGAATCATGATCAGTTGTTGCAAAAGAAAAAAATGCAAGGCCAAAAGGTGAAAATATAATTGAATGGAATGCTGAAATGTACCTTCACTTCATCATAAAGCTTTTTCTCCCATGCTAGCATCTTATCCAGCACCGTTGCATGTGTTTCATGCTCTTCTGAATCAAAGTCGTCCATCCCATCATCGGTATTGAGATAGCCTCTGAAAGACCTATTCCAAGTAATCACTCGCATAACCCTCGCAGAATGATCAATGTGTCCTACAAAGAAAATATCACAATAATTGAACTGTTAGTAAGACGAATTAATTAGTTCTGTAAATACATTACTCTACAATATAGTAGTATTGGAACAGTTGCTAAATTTCCCCCAGGATATCCAAATGCCTTGTTCTAACAAATAATAAAAATACCATAATAAAAATTTAATTCCACAAAATAACGAAATGCCCATTCTATCATATCTCATATAACAGGGCAAAAGAAAACAGTTGTGCTTCATGTTCATGCCAAGAAACTTGGACTTCACTTCCTAGTGGATATAAAGTAAGTTCCTTTCATAATTATTACAACATGAAAGTGAGGAAACTCATACAATATACATGTGTAAACTAGGTTATCATAACACAGTAGTACTAGAAAAGTAACATAATTGCCTCTGGAAAACACAACACATTACTCTATATACAAAAATTCATTTTGGTGTCAGATAAACATTTTCTTTCTCAATGAAATTATGAAATGTCCACCCATTATTCCCACAAATTACAGGGCAATGAAAACACTAGCATTTAGTGCCAAGCCAACACCAAATTCACTTATCAGTGTATAGAAATTGAGTGCCTTCAACAATTATGACACCATGAAAGCGAAGAAATTCGTGCAATCTAACTCATATTGTTCTCAAGTTTCCATCTTTGAGATTATCATAGATGCATATTGTACCAAATTTGGCAGGTTTAAATACAATGTAGGATCAAACTTCAAAGGACTTGTATGAAGAATCACCAATGCTTCAAATTTCGGATCTTCAAAATTCTCAAAAACTAAAAGCATCTAAATCAATGAGAAAGATAAAGCCTAATACCTCGATTATCTGCAAAATTGGAATGGTAATGCAACCGATTTGCTTCAAGCATCTTTGAAACGTCATGAGCACTCTCTGATGCCCTTAAAAAACAATCATCAAGTTCACTAAATATCTGCAACAAATTAACATTGGAGGGGACTTTTCCCCCTCGCTTACCCTCCACGATAGCCACCTGCTTCCCTTTCTTGGCGGTCTTGGTGGCGGCAGGCGGTGGCTGAGGTGGTAGCTCTGCCGCTGCCGCCGCTGCCGCAGCCGCCTTCTCCGCCGCCGCCTCAGCAGCCTCAGCCTTCACGCTCCGCCTCTCTCCACCATCAACAACTTCAGCATTAGCAGCAGCTGCAGCTGCAGCTTTCTTAGCCCTTTCCTCATTCATCTTCCTTTCCATCTCCTCTCTCTCAACCCTATCCTCATCAACTTCAGCCAAGCTCGGCGCCGGCACGTTCTCCATGGGAGCAAAGAAAAAATCCCAACCAAGCCCTTTGGACTCCGGCGGCGGCGGAGGCGGCGGCGCCCGATCAGTCCGCGGCGGAGATGGCGGCGCTGGTAAACCCTCATCTTCGACATTTCGATCAGAAACACCACTCATACTCCCACCCCCACCTCCACCGCCGCCGGAGCTCCGAGAGCTCCGGTGTTTCAAGCTGTGACTCTCATTCTCGATTTCCTCTTCGTTCTCTTCCTCGATTATCGGATCGGAGCGCTTCAGATCGGACTTGTGAACAGAAATTTCAGGCATACTGGCGGCGCGTTGGAGAGGAGAGGGGGGATAGTTAGGGAGAGGAGGAGGGGGGCGGAAGGCTTCGTAGTGAGATTGGGCGGCGGAGGAAGGCAGGGTTGCGGAGGCGCCGCCTCCGCCGGAGGAGGAAGAGGAGATGTGGGGGTGTCGAACCTCGCCGACGGCGTAATCACTGAGGGCGGCACCGGTGTTCTTGAGGAAGACGGCGTAGGTGGAATGCGCCGCCGCGAAAGCGTTCCGTGCCGTTACGGCGTCTTTCATGAATTGCCTTCGATCCTTGCATCGATTTACTATCTCTTCGTTCTCGATCTTCGATTGCGTACATCCCATAGAGGCTCACCGATCACACACTGTGAATCGATTTTTGGGGAATTCAGGGTTTGATTATGAACAAATTGAAGAATTTGAAGAAACAAAGTGACAATTCGGATTTGAATTAGCTTGGAATGCTCTTTTGCTTTGCCCCTTACTTTGCTTTACTTTGCTTTGCTTTGAGGAAGGAACAAAAGGGAGAGCGAAGAGTGGGTGTCAATTTTTGCTGAGTTTGTTGTGAGTCACGGTGTCGTTTTAAGTTGTCAACGGGTAACACGCCGTCGTTTTATAGTAATTAGGCTTTAATTGGTGAAGAGGTTATTAGCTGGCGTGTGAAAAAGGAAATAATATTAATGCCGTAATGAGGTTATTTTGGATCAATCATGTGTAAAGTTATACAATTAATTAATGATTATAAAAGATATGAAAAAATATTATTTTTAAAAATATTAAAAATTTTAAAAATTTTATTAAAAATTTTACCAAACGTTTGATATAGATACATTATGTAAATCTCACACTCATGTGAGATATTTAATAAAAATTTTAATAGAATTTTTAAGGTCTATAACCATAGTCATATCAATATTTTATTTTATTTTTATTTATTTATTTATTTATTGTTACAGGAAAATCCTCTCATCCTCTCGTAGGTTTAAGACAGCGCCCCATGAGGAGATCACCAGGGTATTATGTTGTCCGTTCCGAGTAAGAGACTATAACCTGGAAGCTTCCAAGGTGTCCTGTTGTCCGTTCTTACTTTCTTGTCCTGTTGTCGAGGAGATCACAAATTTGTATAAATTTATAAAATCATGTAAGTTTTTAATATTTTACGTGATTTTGTATTCAATTTACCTATTTTTATGAGATTATGTATGTAAATTTATAGAAATTTATATAATTTTGTGATTGAATTATATATGATATTAGGGTTGTACAAAATACCGCTTAATCCGCTAAAATCACACCGATCCACATCAATCCGCACCGCTCTAACCACTTACCGCGGTTTAAACTTTAAAATTTATAACCGCCAACCGAACCGCTCCGCTCCGCTATAGTTAATACATATATATTTTTTAACCTCCAATGAAATATCAATGTAAAAATGAGTGTACGAGATATTTAAGATATGAAATTTATTACAAATTAGTAGTTATATTTATGAAACATATTATGTAAAATTACTTTGTGTTATATAGATAAAAAATATTGTACAAATTAGTGTTATATATTATGCAAATGTATAATAATTAGTTAGAATATTCTTCAATCTGCCAATCCTGCAAAAACTGCCAAAATTGCATTTTGACAATCCGTTAATCCGTCAACCCGCGATTCGATTTGTTATTTTACTCTCAAATCGCCCGAACCGCACCGCACACATCCCTATATGATATGTATCAGACACGGAAGTATTTCTCAAATATATATAAATAAAATATAAAATAAAAATAAAAATGGGTGAGGAAGATTCCAGAAGAATAAGAATGAATGAGCAGCAAACCCAAGAGAGTCACAATCCCCATGCTGCGACGAGAGTGGAAGAAGTTTAATATGGCCCAAGTTCAATAATAGTTAGCTCTGCTTTATGATGTACTGTCATTAACCCATGATCTCGACTACTACTCTAATAATTATTATATTATTATTTTGGGATAAAGTTGAATTTGTCGAATATCTCGAATTTGAAGAAATTAAAATAAATTAATTGATAGAATATAATATGAAATTGAAATTATTAATTTATGAAACTCATATTTTATTATTTAGTTGTAATTTTTATTAATTAAATTAGATTTCGATAGACATTCTATCAAATAAAATTGATAATTTTTTTTATTTCTACAACTAATAATTCAAAACAAACGTCAGAATTATATATTTTTATATCGATTGCGAAATAAACGTGGACAAAAAAAGATTATTTGTCTCACTAATTTAGTTGAATAACGAATCTTACACGAATTCTCATAAATTGTTAATTTTCTCGTTATTAATCTTCTTAATCAAATATAATCTAAGGTCACGTTTGTTTAGCGGATTAAATTTGATAGGATTGTTAGTGAGAGGAAAGTTAGTGAAAAGATTATTAATGTGGATATTGTTAGTGAGGGGATTAAGTAAAAGTGTGTTTATTTTAATAATGGTACGAGAGATGGTTAGTGATGAGATTATTAAACTATTTTTATATTAAATAAATAAATAAATTATTTTTATATTAAAAAAATTAAAACAAATATTAAAAAAACAGGCGCACTTGGTAAAAAAAATAAATTTTTATATAAAATAGATTCAATCCCCTCACTATTTTTTCAATCCCACCCAAAACTCACCTAAGCCAATCCCCCTACTGATGGGGATTACTAAGCCCCTTAGACTATCAATCTGTCCTTTCATTTCACTACCAACACATGTTGTGGCTAGGATCCCCAGCCATGTTAATTCAATCCAGCCACTCAAACTGCGAAACAAACATGACCTAGAGGTTAAAAGTTATTTTGAAATTCATATAAAAAAATATATTAAATTTAATAATAAATGTTTTGAGATTTACATTTTTTTTTTTTTTTTGTCATTTTCTCTTCTTCTAGGAACTTTTTTTTTTATCATCTTCTAGGAACTTGTTAGCGAGATTTGTTTCAATTTGAAAGAATTTTTTTGAATACACAGAATTTGATTACATGATGGAATATAATTTTTTATGTAAGATAAAAAAAAATTATATAAAAATGATTGAAAGATATATTGATATATAATTATAATAATGCAACATCCCTTAATTTATCACACAAAAATAATCTCTAATGATGTAGTATTGAGGGGTTAGACCCAACACGATAGAATGTTTGACAAATTAAAATTTGACACTTGTCAAACACATCATTAGAGGTGATTTTTAGGAGTGATAAATTAGGTATATCAAACATTTTTCATATAATTAACTTTTTAGGCATTGTTTGGGAAGGGCTAAAGTGGCTAAATTAGCACAAAAAGATAAAATATGCTAATTGTGTGGGTGAAAATCTGACCACACTGCCCGTTTAGTGATCAGCTGGAGAGCACAGGCAGAATAGATGGCTTTAGCAACCTGTAACAGAAAGAAAAAGCTCCGGCGGTGATTCTTCCACCCGGGGGCACTCCGACGATCAAGTCGGTATATCTCAAAGATAATCAAGTGCTAAACTAAATACTCAAAACATAAATTGCATACCTTAGACCCACGGGGTGCCTCTCTTTTATAATATACTCAATCCAAGTCCCACTAGAAGTATGACTTCTATGAACTTCATATCAATGTTTACTTTGGACTCTTTAAGAGATAAAGATAAACTCCCTAAGAGCTTTATCCTTATCTAGGTTAAGTCCCCTCTTCGTCTTAGGACTCTTGTCCCCTATCCGCCTATCTCGGATTCCGATATCTTTGGAGATAACCTCGGCAACTCCGAGATCACCTCGACGTAACTACCAGGACACGTGGCACCTCGGCTGACACGTCGGCGTCACCATGCCACGTGTTGGTATTCAGAAAATATATCCTCACAACTGCCCCCTAGGTTCTATTACCTCGGCGCTCTAAGGTGATGGAACTTATACCGATATTTCGATATTCCTTTTCTGAGTAATGACTCAAAAATTGTTTTAGCCGAGATAATCCACTTTCAGCCGATGTGTTCTCTTCGGAGAACAAGGTTTCAATCGTACTTTTTTACACGCATGAGCTGTCATGCATATCTAACTGTTCCCTTCACGTGTTTTGTCTTCATTGGAGCGTGTCGGTGACGCGCCTGAAAGCTGTCTGTCATTCATCTGCGCCGTCTGACGCGTGCGTTGCTCTAGGCGTAATAATTGCCCTAATTTTGCCGCCGTTTCAAATTTTTGACAAAACTCTTCTTTGCCTCTATTTTTCCTTCACTTTTTCATTCTGACTTCTTGCTCTTTCTCTCTCTGAAAGCTCTTTCCTCTTTGGATCTGCCATTGCTTCGATCTCCCTTCTGGAACTGTTCTTAATCTCCCATTCTTGCGAAGCTTTCTCCACTGTTGCGACCGATTTCTGGGTTCAGCGAACATTGCCTCGGCTTCATTTGTTCTGGTAAGATTCTTTCCTTTTACTCTAAAATTTTTTCATGAGCTTTCGTCTGTCTGTTGTCATTGTTGCTTTTGTTCGAAGCCTTGGATTTACTTGTATCCTGGATTGTGGCTATATCTTGAACTTTTGTACTATTTTACCATTTTTCTTGCCATTGTTCTTGATTCTGAAACTATGTCTCTATTTTCTGTTTTTCGTATTTGTCCCAGATCTATGCCTTCGATTTTGTTCTTTATAGTTCCTTAGCTTGGGATTTGTGTGTAGAACCTTCAATTTTTTAGGGAAAACTGAAACAAGCCTTATCAGTCCATTCCTAGTTCTTTGCCGAGGTTCTTGCAACCCTTCTCTAAACGCCCATCTTCTGAAACACATTCTTCTTTTGTTAAGTTGACGTGATGGGTATGTGGAGGCATAGGGTAAATACCCCAACAAAACTAGAATACTTTAGGCAGGAATTCTCTATCCCAGCCGATGTTCACCTTAAGCTAGCTGGGGATAGCGACACTATCATGCCCACAGATCATACAATGCCTTTTCCTATAGTAGCTTTCACCAAATGTGGACTTCGGCTTCCACTTGATCTCCTGTTTCGCGAAGTTCTTCATTTCTACAAGCTGAACCCCATGCAACTTACTATCAATTCCTATAGGGTGATTAACGGTATCATAGCCCTAGCTAGGCAGGAAAACCTCAGAATCACCCTAGCCGACCTTCAATATTGTTATACCATGTGCCCTCTCGACCTGAAGGATAGGGGTTTTGTCTATTACCTTAAGCCGAGATCTACCCAGTACAAAATTGTAGCCGACCTCCCAGACTCCAACAAGGGGGCTGGAGATGATTTTGTCATTGCTTCTGGAAATTGGGAATTTGGCCCAGATGAAGATGTCCACCTCTACCCTCTTCCTCGAACAATTACAGAGGGCAAGAGTAAGAGCCCTGAGTCAACACTTAGTTGTTTTTATTTAAGTCTTTAATACTTTTTGTTTCTGACGTCTGTTTCTTTGTCCTGCAGATCTTCATCAGCCACCGAAAAATTTTCGTCAATCCTTCTTCCCAGGAACAGATCTGAAAACACTCATTAACCTTCCAATCCATAAACGAAAAGCCCCACTGTTACTAAACTTCATCCCTACATATAAATCCACTTTACCCGGCGTCCCAAGAAAAAGGAAGAAGAGCCTTTCTCCACCCACGGCTACAACTTTAACTGCTTCTACATCCCGAACAGATCAAGAGTCCACATCTGACCCAGCCGATCTTCCATCAACTTCGGCCCCCTACTCAATACCAATTCCAGAACGTAAACGTCGACGAAGGCTTGTAAAGACTGCCGAGATGGTTCGTCCAAGGCCTGTCGTTCAAGACCTTCTCGCCGACCTTCCAACTGACGCCGAAGCTGCGCCATCGCAATCAATGCTCCCACCAAAGCCAAAGAGAGTTAAAAAGGCTCAGCCCAAGGCCAAGGCTACAGATGCCGAAGCTGAGGATGCTTTGCCTATTTCGAAGCTGGCAGAAAGCAGAAAATCAACCTCTGCTTCCACCAAGAGGTCAGCTGAGGGCCAACCCTCAGGGTCTACACAATCAAAGAGGCCAAGGTCATCGTCTGCGACGACCTCGGCGTCAAAGAAGCCCGATGTTCCATGGGTTCCTGAACTAACTCTGGAGGATAGGCCTATCATGGCCAGTGAAAGTGCCGACGATATTAACGTTGGTGTCGCCCTCAGCACTGCTCTTCTGCTTCCAAATGATTTGGAGCGAAATGCTAAGCTTAGTGAGTAAGAGAATTATGCTCTCATGCTCCAACATTCTGTTCAGGTAAGCATTTCTGTTTGCATTTGTGTTTTTTCCTTCTGTTTCTTACTGAGAAAATTTTCTGACACTTCTGTTTTCTTTCAGACTATCCAACACGCCCATTCATTTTCAATGCAATCCTTTGAAAATCGTCAAAGATTGGTTGATATGAAGAGGGAGGCGTCCTCTCTGAAGAGGGATATAAAGTCTCTTGAATCAAAAATGAAAAAACTGGAGGATCAGGCCGAGGCTGCCACTAAAGCCCAAACTTTAGCTCTTGAGAAGGCCGAATCCGCTGAGGCCGTTAAAAAAGTTGCTGAAACTGAGAAAAGAGAGGCCGAGGCTAAGAGGGCCCAAGCGGAGAAAGAACTCCAGCAAGCTCTGGCCACCAAGGAGGCCGAAGTCAAAGAGGCCGATGAAAAGGCCTATGCCCAAGGTATGGCCGACGTCGCAGAAGATTATAAGCTTCAAATCAGGCAGGCATGCAACAGGGGATTTTCCCTTGGTTGGATGTCCCTGATAAAGAAGCTTGATTTCCCTGTTGACTCGCCCCTTCGGAATGCTGATGTCATCCCCTTACCATTTCCTTCTCCAAGTCAGGCTGAAAACGAATCAGAGACTGAGGCCGATGTCGAGGATGAGGATGGAGAAAAAAATGAAGATGAAGCCTTGGTGAGGAGACCCAAGGATGCTGTTGAAGCCAAGTCCCTTCCTCCTGTTGAGCAAGTTATGGATCTAACCCTGGATGAGGAGGGTGATGAGGTTGGGGAGGCACCTAAGGAGATTGCCATCGGGCAACTATCATCCGACCTTCTTTTGGTCGAAAGAAATGTGGAGAATACGCTGGCTGAGATTGATGCTGAGATTGAAGCAGAAAGGGTTGCCGAGGAGGTTCCACCAGAATCGTCCGAGGTCCCAGTCCTAGCAGCGGCTAATACTGAAGAATCTTGAAAAAATGTTTTTTGTACCTTTTTCCTTCTTTTTCTGTTTTTTGCATTTTGTACTCTTTTAATTTCTGGATAATGCAAAACTCCTTCTTATGGCCGACGTGGCTTTTTCAATATGTAACTGCAACTGTTCTTCCTTTGGATGTTTTAATCTTGTGATGTTCCGTTGACTGCTTCTGCATAGTCTTGTACTTAGAAATTTTTTTTGCATGCTTCTTCATGTTGCTTCCTTTGTGCAATCTTCTCGGGGTTTCATACCTCGGGTATAACTACAAAACTTTTACTTCGGCAAGATACTGACCTGCAAACTTTTTCATAAAATTTAACAAGTATAAAACATATATTTCTGAATGTAAACTTTGCAAGTTTCTTCTCAAGTAAGTTTCAAGCAGCAATCTCGATCTATCCTACTTGTAAATTGCTACAAATTTCAACAAGTAGTAAACAATATACTTAGCCTTTATTTCAACCTGTAAATTTCTGTATACCTCAGCGGGTGATCATATGTCGGCTTAACATAAACTTGTAAATTGCTACAAATTTCAACAAGTGTTAAGTATTTTCCTTAGGGTTAAGCAACCCACATATTGCTATGAGAACTTAAGCAATAACCTCGGCTTAATTTCAACTTGTAAATTGCTACAAATTTCAACAAGTGAAGATAAGGAATCAGCTTAATTCCAACTTGTAAATTGCTACAAATTTCAACAAGTGAATTAAGGAATAATCTCGGCTTAACTTCAACTTGTAAATTGCTACAAATTTCAACAAGTGAAGATAAGGAATCAGCTTAATTCCAACTTGTAAATTGCAACAAATTTCAACAAGTGAATTAAGGAATAATCTCAGCTTAACTTCAACTTGTAAATTGCTACAAATTTCAACAAGTGAAGATAAGGAATCAGCTTAATTCCAACTTGTAAATTGCTACAAATATCAACAAGTGAATTAAGGAATAATCTCCGCTTAACTTCAACTTGTAAATTACTACAAATTTCAACAAGTGAATTAAGGAATAATCTTGAATTAACTTCAACTTGTAAATTGCTACAAATTTCAACAAGTGAATTAAGGAATAATCTCGGCTTAACTTCAACTTGTAAATTGCTACAAATTTTAACAAGTGAAGATAAGGAATCAGCTTAATTCCAACTTGTAAATTGCTACAAATTTCAACAAGTGAATTAAGGAATAATCTCGGCTTAACTTCAACTTGTAAATTGCTACAAATTTCAACAAGTGAAGATAAGGAATCAGTTTAATTCCAACTTGTAAATTGCTACAAATTTCAACAAGTGAATTAAGGAATAATCTCGGTTTATTCTTTGCCCCCAATGTGAACTTGAGTTTGACTTGGGTTCACATTAATTACGTTTTCAATAAACAACAATGCATAACTTTATCAATCATATGTGTTGAAAGAATTCTGAAGAGGCTTTATTGATGACGTCGGTCAAAAAATGATGCACATCTTAATGATAGAAATATTTCAAATTACAAGTATTCCAAGGTCTGGGTAGTGCTTTGCCCTCATTATCCTCAAGCCGATAAGCTCCATTGCCTAATATTGAAGTAATTCTGTAGGGTCCTTCCCAGTTTGGGCCAAGCTTGCCTTCCCTGGGATCCTTATTGTTCCCGACGACTTTCCTTAGTACTAGGTCACCGACTTGAAAATCTCTTGGATTAACCTTCTTGTTGTAAGTTCTGGCAAGCTGTTGCTGGTATACTGCAAGCTGAATTGCAGCTTTCTCTCTTCGTTCTTCCAACAAATCCAGATCTCGGGCTAAGAGTATGTCATTGGTGCCATTTTCTACTCCCTGGGTTCTGATCCCTGGGATGCCGATTTCCAATGGGATGACTGCTTCTGTGCCATAAGCCATGGCAAAGGGGGATTCTCCCGTTGATCTTCTCGGCGTAGTCCGATATGCCCAAAGTACGTTGGGTAACTCGTCTACCCACTTTCCTTTTGCTGCCTGCTGCCTCTTCTTTATTCCGTCCAGGATTACTTTGTTGGATGCCTCTGCTTGCCCATTGCTTTGAGGAAAACTTGGTGTTGAGAAATAATTCTTGATCTTGAATTTTGCACAAAAGTTCTTGATGAGCTTGCTGTCAAACTGTGTTCCGTTGTCGGCAACTATTGCTCTTGGAATCCCAAATCTGGTGATGATGTTTCTCCATATGAAATTCTTGACGTCCACATCTCGGATTTTTGCAAGAGGTTCTGCCTCTATCCATTTTGTAAAGTAGTCTGTTGCTACCAACAAGTATTTTCTCTGCCCAGTTGCCTGGGGAAGTTGTCCAACCAGATCCATGCCCCATTGGGCAAACGGCCAAGGGCTGGATACTGGGTTCAGGTCAGCAGCTGGCTGATGTATCAAAGGTGCAAACCTTTGGCATTGTTCACACTTCTTTACATAGGCTTCGACATCCTTTTGCATGTAGGGCCACCAATACCCCTGGGTAATTGCCCTGTGGGCTAATGATCTGCCCCCAGTATGGCTTCCACAGATTCCTTCATGAATTTCGTAGAGAAAATCTTCAACCTGCAAAGGATGTACGCACCTTAAGAGCGGTCCCGTGAAGGACCTCCTGTAGAGATGGCCTTCTGCTGTTAGACTGTATCTGGCCGACTTCAGTCTAATTTTATGTGCTTCCTTATGGTCTTCTGGCAGCTTCCCCTCTTTTAGGAATGCAATGATTGCATCCATCCAGCTTGGTCCCAAGTCCACGCACATTGCTTCTTGTTCGGTGCTCTGTTTATCTATGCTTGGGGCCGACATGTAGTCGATCATAATTGTCCTTGTTTTTCCAGTTTGAATTGAACTGGCCAGGTTAGCCAACGCGTCGGCGTGGGTGTTGTCATCTCGGCCAACTTGGAGTAATCTGCAGTTCTGAAATAGGGCTGCCAGTCTAATGACTTCCTTTGCATATGCCGACATTCTTTCGTCCCTGGCTGCAAATTCTCCTGTTGACTGGTTAACAATGAGTTGTGAATCACAAAAAATAATTACCTCGTCTGCTTCTGCTGCTGCTGCCAGCTTTAGCCCTGCGATTAATGCTTCATATTCTGCTTCATTGTTTGAGGCTTTGAATCCCAAACGAATGGACTGTTCTACTATTTCTCCATCTGGAGATATCAGCAGTACTCCTGCCCCTGCTCCCTGGCGGTTTGAACTTCCATCGACAAATAGTCTGAATGAATCGCCGATGTAGATGCTGCAGGGTCT
This sequence comes from Camellia sinensis, assembly GCF_055761805.1. NCBI lineage: Eukaryota > Viridiplantae > Streptophyta > Magnoliopsida > Ericales > Theaceae > Camellia > Camellia sinensis. The sequence continues at coordinate 22,292,704 of NC_138975.1, read as the reverse complement.
GAGCTTCTCTTTCTCTTGCTTTTTATTCTTTGGCTGGGATTCTTTTTGCTTGTTGGGATAATGCTCATCTTGGCTCGACGGAGCCCGATGTGCGATGGCTTCAGGTGTGAGTTCTGCGACGAAGTCGGCCAAAACTTGGCCCTTTATTGCTGTTCTCGGCCTAAACTCCAGGTCAAACTGGCCCAGGGTTACTGCCCATTTTGCTATCCTTCCTGTTAAGTCTCCTTGTTGCAACAAGGACTTCAGTGGGTGTTCTGTTAGGACCACAATCTTGTGTGCCTGAAAGTAATGGCTCAATTTCTTTGAAGCCATTACTAAGGCCAGCATTAATTTTTCCAGTGGTAGGTATCTTGTTTCTGCGTCGGCCAGAGTTTTACTTACATAATAGACAGTCTTTTGCTCCCCTTTTTCCTCTCGGATTAGTACTGCACTGACTGCGTGTTTTGAGACTGCTAAGTACAAAAACAACTCCTCTCCTGGAACTGGGTTGGAAAGAACCGAAGTTGAGGTCAAGTACTTTTTTAGGTCGGTTAAGGCGTCTTCACATTCTTCTGTCCATAGGAACTCTGTGGCTTTCTTTACTAGGTTAAAGAAGGGTCTGCACTTATCTGAGCTTCTGCTGATGAATCTGTTTAGGGCTGCGGCCCTTCCAGTAAGCATTTGAACTTGCTTTGCCGATGTCGGGCTCTGTAGTTCTAGGATGGCCTTGATTTGGTCTGGGCTGGCCTCAATGCCCTTTCTTGTTACCAGATACCCTAAAAATTTGCCCGATCCAACTCCGAAGGCGCACTTCGAGGCGTTGAGTCGGAGCCGATATCTTTTGAGTATGTCGAAGACCTCTTTTAGGTCGGCAAGATGACCCTTTGATTCCTTGGTCTTTACAACCATGTCATCGATGTAAACTTCTACTGTTTTACCAATTAGGTGCTTAAACATCTTTGTTACTAACCTCTGATAGGTTGCTCCTGCGTTTTTCAACCCAAAAGGCATTACCTTGTAACAGTACAAGCCTTTAGGGGTGATGAACGCGGTCTTCTCCTCGTCTGGAGGGTACATGGCAATCTGGTGGTACCCTCTGTATGCATCTAGAAAACTCATCATTTCATGTCCTGAAGTAGCATCTACCAGTTGGTCGATCTTTGGTAGGGGAAAGCTGTCTTTGGGATAGGCTTTGTTGAGGCTGGTAAAGTCTACACAAACCCTCCATTTGCCATTCTTCTTTTTTACTACTACTGTGTTGGACAGCCATGTTGGGTACTGAACTTCTCGGATGGCCCTGGCCTCTAGGAGTCTGTCTACTTCTTCTTCTACTGCTTCGACGTGCATCAACGTCGGTCTTCTAGCTCGTTGAATCACAAGTTTTGCCGATCTGTCGACATTCAGTCTGTGGCAAGTGACCTCGGGGTCGATGCCTGGCATTTCATAAGGTGTCCAGGCGAACACCTCTATGTTTGCCCTTAAAAAATCTTCCAGTTCTTTCTCTTCTTCTTTACTTAATCCTGAGCCGAGAAGAAAGAAACGCTCTTCGTCGTCCTCTTGGACGAAAACTTTTTTTAGCGCCTCTTCGCTCTTTTCGGCTGGTTCCTTCCCGACGTCTTCTAGGACTTCCATGTCCTCATCTTCAACTTCTGCTTTCTTTGGCTCCCGTATACTACAGGTGGACTTTATTGCTGCCATGGAGCAATTTTTTGCTTGTAGTTGATCCCCTCTGACTTCTTCAATTCCATGCTCTGTTGGGAACCGCAGTAGTTGATGCAACGTTGAGGGAACTGCCCCTATTGCATGCAACCACGGCCTTCCCAAGATGATGTTGTATGGTGAGGGTGTGTCGATTACCAGAAATTCCGTCCGGATCTTCTTAGTGCCGGCTTGTACCTCCAAGCTTGTTGCGCCTAGTGGCCATGTCGGCGTTCCATTAAAGCCGACCATCGGGCCGTTGGATTGTTCTAAGTCATCAGGGTGAAGGCCCAGCTCTTTGTAACATCTGACATACATGATGTCACAGGAGCTGCCTTGATCTATTAGGATGCGTTTCACTTGGCATTCCCCAACCTGGAGGGATACTACCAAGGCATCATTATGCGGATGTTGGACCCATTCCAGGTCGGCTTCAGTAAAGGCTATCATCGGGCCTTGGCATTCTTCTGGCCGATGTCTCTTCTCCCCGACTTGGTAGATTTGCTGCAAATGTCTTACCCTCTGGGTTTCTCCTCTGACTTCGTTTTCGTTGACCCTTGAGTGGATCACATTAACCACCCTCGGTCCTCCTGCTTGTGGTAGTTGTGCTGGGGGAGGCGGTGCTGTTGGTGCTTGAGGCAACCTTGCCTGTTCTTCCCTTGTCCTGGCCTTATCGACTAGGTCCCTCAGAAGGCCTTGTCTTACCAGGTCCTCCAAGTGTGCTTTCAAGGCTCTGCAGCCTTGAGTTGGGTGTCCTTCTTCATTGTGGTAGGCACAACGTCTACCAACGTTCCTTCCCATGAATTCCCCTGGTGCTCTTGCCGGAGCCTTGAAATAAGGTTGATTTCGAATCTGATCTAAGACTTTATGGATTGGGATCCGGAATACCGTTGTTATCGCTTGTTTATTTCTTAATTCTGTTTCTTGTTTGGTCGGCCCATTGTTGACTCGGCCTCGCTTTGGCGAGCCGTTTCCCTTTTCTTGCTTTTCCTCTTTGTTTCCCGATGTATCTTCTTCGGTCCTGGCGTATTTCTCAATTCTTGCCATGAGTTCTTCCATGCTTTTTGGCAATGTTTTTGCCAAAGACTTCCGTAGTGGGCAGTCATCTTTCAGGCCGTTCTTGAAAGACACGACTGCTACTTCCTGGTTGCATTCGGGTATTCGGTTGAACACCTCGTAGTACCTCTTCGCATAGGCCCTAAGGCCTTCTTCCTTGGTGATTCTTAGAGCCATCAAAGCATCAACCCTCAGGGGTTGCAGCTTGTTGGTCACGAACCTGGCCACAAACATCTCGGCCAGGCCTTCCCATGTCTTTATGCTTCATTTTGGTAACTTATGGAACCAATCAGATGCAATTTCCCCAAAGGATGAGGGGAATACTTTGCAGAGCAACGGCTCGTTTCCGCTATATAATGCCATTGAATTCAGGTATAGCCCAACATGAAAGTTTGGATCTGACTTATCATCATAAATTTGAAACCTCGGCATACTGAATCTTTTGGGTGGTTCGAATTTGTCCAGTTCCATCGAAAAAGCTGTCTTCGGTTTTACTGGGGAGTTTACCTCGGCTTCAGCATTCTGCTGCCTCCTTTTGAGGTAGTCCCTCAGGTCTTCTTTGCTCCTCCCTGGAGCTCGGCTGTCTTTGGATTTTAGTCTTTTTGGTATACTGCTTTCGGCCTCGTGGTGGGTCCGTTTGGATCTTTCTTCATGGGTTTCGTCAAAGTGGAGTACCTGCCCCTGAACATGTCGATGCTCTTTGGGCTCTGGATTCTTCATGTGGTGCGTCCTTCGGGACTCTTCTTGCCTCGACTTTTCCCGTCCGACTTCCCTAGAAGGCCGGTGAGAATGCCTTCCGCTCCTGGTATGCTGAGGGACCTCGGGGATTGTTTTTCTTCCGCCCTTTTGGGTGTTGGTTGCTGGCATCGGCGTATCTTGCAGCGGGTATGGTGGCTGCATAACATTATTCTGCATCATGAAGTTGACGACTGACTGAAGGTCTGCCAACTTGTTCGCCAATTCTTTTACTTCCTCGTCCCTCCGTAGGCACCTGTCCCTCCATACCTGGAGGTTATCTTCATTGTAGTACTTTCCTTGGTTTGTTCTTTTTGACGTGTCGCCTTCCGGGATGGCATCGTTCTCTCTGTGACCCTGGTCACGGGCTTCTGCATTGTGGTTGTCTCCTTCAATGTCAAGGTCAATTGGTCTGCCACTTCCAGTGGGAGCGTCATCCCCAATATTTTTCTGTTGTCCGTTACTGGCCATCTATTCTTCCTTCGTTCCCACAGACGGCGCCAAATTGTGTGGGTGAAAATCTGACCACACTGCCCGTTTAGTGATCAGCTGGAGAGCACAGGCAGAATAGATGGCTTTAGCAACCTGTAACAGAAAGAAAAAGCTCCGGCGGTGGTTCTTCCACCCGGGGGCACTCCGACGATCAAGTCGGTATATCTCTCAAAGATAATCAAGTGCTAAACTGAATACTCAAAACATAAATTGCATACCTTAGACCCACGGGGGTGCCTCTCTTTTATAATATACTCAATCCAAGTCCCACTAGAAGTATGACTTCTATGAACTTCATATCAATGTTTACTTTGGACTCTTTAAGAGATAAAGATAAACTCCCTAAGAGCTTTATCCTTATCTAGGTTAAGTCCCCTCTTCGTCTTAGGACTCTTGTCCCTTATCCGCCTATCTTGGATTCCGATATCTTTGGAGATAACCTCGGCAACTCCGAGATCACCTCGGCGTAACTACCAGGACACGTGGCACCTCGGCTGACACGTCGGCGTCACCATGCCACGTGTTGGTATTCAGAAAATATATCCTCACACTAATTTAGTCAATAAAATAAAATGACACATCTAAACCATAATCATTTCACTTTTTCTCTAACAACCATTGTATCAAAACCAAAAAAAGGCAAAAGCTAACCAAGCTAACCCAAAAAAAAAAACCACCCTTTTTTCTTGTCTTTAGCCATTTTTTTTTTAAAAAATTATGCCAAAATTTTTTATTTTTTCGATCTCTCTTGTCGAGACGAATTCAAAAATTTTTTTGTTTTGAAAAATTCCCAAAAAAAATTCTAAAGACAAAAAAGCCAAAATAAGATTGTTTATTTTGACTTAATTTTGTTTTTCTGATTTTTTTTTTAAAAAAAAATTATAATTTTTCAGATCATCTCGTCAAGTTAAATTGAGAAATCTAAAGTTTTTTCAAAAATTTAAAAAAAAAATACCAAAAACAAAAATAATCCAAAAGAAAAAAAAGAGTCAAAAAAAACTTTTCCCAAAACACCTCTAAATTAGCAAAAAAATAAAAATAAATAAATAAAGAAATAAAAATAAATAAATAAATAAAAAATAAAAAATTAAGCTAAAGATCTAAAATCCCTAACTTTAGATCGACGATTGGAATTTTTACTGTTAAAGTTTACTACTTGTCGGAGAATTTTACTATTAAAGTTTATATTAATACTATTTGTCGGCGAATCTTACTAGTATTAAAGATGGGGCTGGTTTTTTATATGAGTTGTTTTTTTAATTTTTTCATTTTTTTAATTATTTTAATTTAAGGTTAAAAAATTTTATTTGTGATAGATTTTTTAATTTTTTTGACTTTTATGAGATAAAAAATAAAATGATTATAATTTAGATGTGACATTTTATCTTATTAAATTAAAAAATTATTTTATCTTTTTATATATATTTTAGCCAAAAAATCTCAATTTATCTTATGTGAGACGAAGGCTTAAAACCTCTAATTCACCCAAAAAAAAAAAAAAAAAAAAGAGTTAAATAGGATTGATATTTGGCAGTGACACTTTCTAGTTTACGTGGTATAATGAGTTTTTTTATTTTATTATTATTTTATGAATATTTAAAAAAATTAAACTATTTGTGTAAATAATTAACTTTTAAAATTATTTATTAAATTAATTAATTTTTCAAAAATATAAGTTCAAAATATAATTTTATAGTGAAATCGCTTTTTAAACATATGACTTCATATTAACATAACATACATCTACACGCTAGTAAATCATATCAATATAAAATCGCATTAAATTACATTGTGAACATGCAATTTCATGATGAAGTCGCATTTTGAAATTGTGTTTTTTAAAAAAATTAGTTTGATAAATAATTTGAAAGTAGGTTACTTTGATAAATAATTTGATTTTTTAGAAAAAAAGTTAAAAAAAAAACTCCCCGGTTTAATAGAATTTTAAGAAAATTATAAATAAACAAAAAATTGAACTTTATAATAAAATAAAATTTGAATTTTATTAATTTAAATTGTAATTTTTGATTTATTATCAATTTAAACTATATGCTTTTTTTCTTAAATAAAATTGACCAAAAAAATAATATTTTACTTGTTAAACTCAATGAAAAGTAATATTTTAAATATTTTTCGTACATCTAGATTTAGTTTATTTACTAAAATTTTATTTTATTTTATTTTTTGTTAATTTCACTTAACAAAAATAGGTAGATGATGTAGATTCAAAATAAATTAAAATATTAGAGTTTAAATTGATAAAATTTAAAATTTATTTTGTTATAAGGTTCAAACTTTTATATTTTTTGTAATTTCTCCCAAAATTTTTGGCATTAGCTTTTTACATTTATTAAATTAGTTTACAAACTAATTTATTGACTAAAAATAAGGAAAAATTATCCAAAAATCTCATTACAGTATCAATGACACCATTTCCCACTGATTTACACTTGCACTAGTAGATCCCATTCATGGTAACAGCATAATCGGTTGGTCCTGTTTTGATTCAAATTAGGTTATTTATGGACGTTCATGCCCTTTCTTTTACTAGGTCACACAATTTGAGGGATCACGTCCTTCTCAATCATGCAGATCCACAATGATGTTCACACAGAGTCTCACAACAAACATAAAAAGTAACATAGTAATAGGCATCCATCAGACCACAACCCAATACCCATACATACAGACAAACCATGTCTAATTTCACACACACAGTGTGACAAACAAACATTCCCACATAACATTCACACACCACACACATGTATGCTTGGCACACAAACATACAATCGAACCCCCAATTTGTTGTCTATGATATACGCACATTGAAATGCCACCATTTCACTTTACCAACATTATGATTCAAGGAATATCACTTACGATTGTGTCTTATTGTCACAAGATAACTGATTCGTTACAGCATCCCTCCGTCGACACATCGTCAGCCCACCAATGCACTTCGTAAACCATAAATGTCGTCTTTAGTCACCAAAACTCAAAATTCAACGCCTACCTAACAACAATACAAACGTAATCCTCAACTATGTCACCCACAGCCAGAACACCAAATCTCCAAAATTTACACAGTCATACAAAATAGGATCAAACAAACGGCAACAACAAAATTACAGGAATTTGAAGACAAATAGGTTTCAAAATTTGAGTTATTCAATTGGGGATTCCATATTTTACAACTGAGGCGCATTGGGTGGGTTGGGTTACATTTGGTATGTTGACACACCGTCACACATCTGCAAAACAATAAAACCTACTACAACCCTTTTGCCAACGTGACACCCAAACACATCCCACTCCAGATGGAATACTAACAAAACAGTCCCCACAGCCGTGCATAACGAGGGTACTTTAGTAAACACACATGAAGTAGGACCAAACAGACTAATAAATATCTTTTAGGACTATTCGAACCACATTTTCAAGTTTTGGAATTTATCCATAACTTACCCTAAAAATAAATCTTAAAAAAATAATGTTGAAAAAGTTAATTTGACATATTTTAAACTTGTTTGACTATTCTAATTTAGAATAACTAAAGTGAAATTTTTTTGTAAGAAATAAGTTTATTGAATGAGTTATTACTTTTTTTAATAAAATAAATTTTTTTAAGCAAATAAGTTATACTTTTAAATTATAACCACACAAATCAAAATTAATTGAACATCTTTTATTCGTCGCCAATACAACAATGGGCTCGTTTGGGATGTGAGTTAGCTTTTTGGTTATTTTAAGTCTCATTTGGTAAGTGGTAATTTTAGCCAAAAAATCAAACAGTCACTAAAAAAAAAAACAACAACAACAACAATTTTATCAAAAAGTCAAAAATTTCATTTTCTCTATACTTTTTGCACATCTTTTCATAAAAAACTAAAAAGTCACCTCAAACAACTAGTTTTTTTACATCATATTTTAGCAAAAAAATCAAAAATTAGTAAAAAAACATGTTCCCAAATGTGGCCTTAGCCTAGGCTAAAAAATCTCGTTTGGGATGAGTTTTTTTGACTTTTTTGATTTTTGTGAGAGAAAAAATGAAATGATTATGGTTTGAATGTGACATTTTATCTTATTGAACTTTTAACATATTTTGTCATTTTGTGACTATTTTAACCCAAGATTTCAAAGGCAATATAGACTAATCATTGAATTTTTTTATTAATTAGTTTATCACCGTAAAATATTAACTTGTTTAATTGATGGAGAACTTTACTATTATAGTTCGAATCTCTAATTCAACAAAACCATTTTTTATAATAGGATTTATAGTTGGCAGTGACACTCATTAATACCCGTTTATCACTCGTTTAATAGAATTTTTAGCATTAGTTTTCAACTTTTTAAAATGGGAGTTTTTTTGATAAATTTACTTTTTAAAAGTTTTATTCAATCCAATTCATATTCTTTTTGACTATTCTATTAGGCCCTATTTGAAATAAGAAGACCAAAATACCTTTTTCATCTACTTATATTCCATTTAGTTCACATTATTTTCTTATGTTTTAATAAGTCCTATAGGTAACATAATTACCAAAATACCCCTAATGTGAATGTTCACACCGTCAATGTGAATGTTCATATCGTCAATGTGTAGGGGCCCGACCCATGTCGATCCTCGTGGATGCTTGGAAAAATTCGAGTCGGGCCGGGGCGGGCCCAGCCCATTGACAATGTGAATATTCACATTGACATGTTAACATTCACATTAATAGAAGTGTAAAATTGGCCCGCGTCTCGTGGCGGCGCGAAACCCGCCCGCGGCCCATGGGTCGGGCCATTGACAATGTGAATATTTATATCGACATATTAACATTTACATTGATAAGAGTATAAAATTGGCCCGCGGCCCATGGGCGGCCAAAAACCCGCCCCCGGCCCTGGGCGGGCCCGGCCCGTTGACAATGTGAATATTCACATTGACATGTTAACATTCACATTGATAGGAGTGTAAAATTAGCCCGTGGCTCGTGGCTGCCCGAAACCCGCCCACGGCTCGTGAGTGGCCCGGGGCGAGCCTAGCCATTTTTTTTTAATTCTTTTTAATTTTTTCTATCAAAATTTTATTATTTTCCATCAAAAAAGACACTAGGCCTCGGACCAAGCCTCGAATGGGCCTTAACCGGGCCGATGGGCCGGGCTTCAGAGTGATGGCCCAGGCCCTAGCCTAGGGTCTCGGATTAGGCTCGAGCCTCGGCCCAAACGAGCCTTTCCCGGGCCAAGTCGGGCCGGCCCACGGGCCAAAAAATTAGGCCCAGGCCCTAGCCCTGGCACAAGGGTATTCGGGTTTTGGACGGGCCGATGGATCGAGCCTCGGGTCGGGCCGGTGGGCTTGGGCTTAGCCTCGAGCTTAGGTCGAACTTGGGCGGGCCTGGCCATTTTTTTCAAATTCGTTTTAATTTTTTCTACTAAAATTTTATTATTTTCCACAAAAAAATACATTGCGCCTCGGGCGGGCTGGGCCTCGGACCGAGCCTTGAATAGGCCTTAAGCGGGCCGATGGGCCGGGCCGGGCTTTGGCTTCAAAGTGATGACCTAGGCCCTAACCTAGGGTCTCGGACATGCTCGGATTCGGACCGAAACGAGCCTGCCCTGGGCCGTGGGCGGGCTTCGGGCAGCTTACGGGCCGCGAGCCAATTCTACATTCCTATCAATGTGCATTTTAACATGTCAATGTGAATATTCACATTGTTAACGGGTCGGGCCGGGCTTACCCCGGGCCGCGGGCAAGCTTCGGGCAACGGGAAAATTTTACACTCCTATCAATGTTAATGTTAATATGTCAATGTGAATATTCACATTGTCACGGGTCAGACCAAGCCCTCCTCGGGCTACGGTCGGGCTTCGGGCCTCCCACGGGTTGTGGGTCAATTTTACACTCTTATCAATGTGAATGTTAACATGTCAATGTGAATATTCACATTATCAACGAGCCGGGTTGGGCCCGTCCTAGGCCGCTAGCCAATTTTATACTTTTATCAATGTAAATGTTAACATGTCAATGTGAATATTCACATTGTCAACAGGCCGGGCCGGGCCCGCCCTAGGCTGCCCATGGGCCGTGGGCAGGTTTCGGGCAGCCACGAGGCGCGAGATAATTTTACACTCCTATCAATGTGAATGTTAACATGTCAATGTGAATATTCACATTATCAACAGGCCGGGCCGGACCCGCCCCGGGCGACGGGCGGGCTTTTGGCCGCCCATGGGCCGCGGGCCAATTTTATATTCTTATCAATGTGAATGTTAACATGTTAATGTGAATATTTATATTGTCAACAGGCCGGGCCGGGCCCGTCCCGGGCCGCCCATGGGCCTTGGGCGGGTTTCGGGCAGCCACGAGGCGCGGGCTAATTTTACACTCCTATCAATGTGAATGTTAACATGTCAATGTGAATATTCACATTGTCAACGGGCCGGGTCGGGACCATCCTGGGCCGCTGGCCAATTTTATACTCTTATCAGTGTGAATGTTAACATGTCAATGTAAATATTCACATTGTCAACGATCCGGGTCGGGCCCGCCTGGGCCGCTGGCCAATTTTATACTCCTATCAATGTGAATGTTAACATTTCAATGTGAATATTCACATTGTCGACGGGCCGGGTCGGGCCCGTCCTAGGCCGCTGGCCAATTTTATACTCTTATCAATGTGATGTTAACATGTCAATGTGAATATTCACATTGTCAACGGGCCGGGTCCGCCCGGCTGGCGACCGGGTTTCGGGTCGCCCATGGGTCAATTTTGCATTTCTACCAATATGAATTTTAAAATATGAATGTTCACATCATGAAATTGCTAACCGTTCAAAAAATATTTATAAGGGTATCAAAATTAAATATAAGGGCATAAGTGTCCAAGAAAATAGTGTAAATCAAGAAAAAGGACTTTATGGAATAAAACTATACATACATGGGACTAAATGATTAAAAAATTCTTTCATGGACTTCTTGGGTTAAAACACTTCTAAATGGAATTTATCAATAATTTACCCTTTTAAAATTAGTTGAAAAAAACTAGCTAATTAGTTAAAAATAAGACTACAAAAAAATAAAAATAAATAAATAATAAAATTGTTTGACATATTTTTACCTTTTGTTTAAACCCTTTTTGTAATTTTTTGGATTGGTCAAATTTGAATTTTTTATAAAAGAAATAAATTTATCAAATGAATTTTGACCTTTTTAGTAATATAAACTTTTTTAATCAATAAATTAGTTTTAAAACCATAACCATACAAAATCAATATTGAGTAAACTCCTTTACGCCACATTTGTTTGGCGGATTAAGTTAAATAAGATTGTTAGTGAAAGAATGATTAGTGAAGAGATTGTTAATGTAGGAATTATTAGTGAAGGGCTTAAATAAAAGTGTTTTTTTTTTTTTTTTATGATAGTGTGAGAGATGGTTAGTGATGGGATTATAAAATTATTTTTATATAAAATAAATAAATATATTATTTCAATATTAAAAAAAATCTAAAACAAATATTAAAACAAATATGTGCACTTGATTTTTTTAAAAAATAGCCTAATCCGCTCACTATTTTCTTAATGCCACCTTCTACCCAACCAAGCTAATCCTTCTACTGAAAGGGATTACTAACCTCCTTGGATTATCAATTTGGCCTCCCATTTCAACAGCAAACACGTTGTGAATAAGATCCACAACCATAATAATCTAATCCGGCGGTAACCAAACTTGACATTATCTCTATCAATCCAACCATATAGGTTCACACTATCATCATATGAATCTTTTTTATTAATTAGTCATATTCTCATATATATTTATGATAAATTATATTGACCCCTCCTAAATTTAGAAGAAAAAAAAATTCAAATAACCTCATAATTTTAACATAATTATCAAACTCCCATTTTGTAAAGTTAAAAAGACTCAAACTAATATAAATAATGCAAAGTCGCAAGTATAAAGAAGGAAAATATATATTTTAGTATCAAGTGATGACAACATCAATTACAAAGGAGTAAAAAAATGACTAATTACATAGGAATGACCTTTGAAATTAGACTCCAACAGAACTAAAATCTCTAAGGCTGCCTTAAGGCTGAGTTTGGGAAGACTAAATAAGTATACTTTTTGACTTTTTATGAAATATGAATTGGATTTGGTTTGAGTTTGAAGTGATGTGTTAAAGAGGTGATGTGACTTAAATAAGATGATGTGACTTAAATAGGATAGTAACTTTTTGACTTTTTGAATTTTTTAGAAGATGTCAAACTTGGCCTAAGTAATGCTACGTAACAAGACTACTCAATCATATAATGATAATTTAAAAATTCAATAAATTCACTGTTAAGGGACGGGGGGTGGCCTCGGCCTCTTCCGAAAATATAGAAATTTTACTAAGTTTATATAATTTTGAGTATTTATAATATAATTAGTATATTACTCTTAAATTCTAAGTAAATTTAATTTGATCCCTTTGAAATCTGAATAATTTTTTTGTTATCCCAATATTTTCCAATTGCTCTTTTTAAATTAAATATAACTAAAGAGTAATGTTAGAGAACAAGAATTCAGAAACAAAAAGTATCAACAAAAATAAATAAATAAAACAAAATAAAATTTAATATGTGGTCTGGATTGAATTATTGTATGGTTGAGATTCATACATTAATTTTCTTGATACTTTTTATATCTGACTTATTCGTCTTTAGTATTGTTGCACAATTTATATTATCATTTTTATTCACCCTCTACACTTTATAACACCATTATATAATTAACGTCATGAATTTTATTTAGCTTGTTTGGTTTCACTTTTTGAGATTCACTTTTTAGATTGAAATTTTTTATTTTTCGTGTTTTTTGTTTTCATGGAATTTTTTAATATTTTAAGCTTTTTTTTTTTAATTTTTAGATACACCAAATATAAATACACTTTAAAAGTATAATATTTATGAAAAAAATTTTAGGGAGATTTGGCTATAAACCCCCTTTACCTTCCTTTCATTGTTAAAAGGATTAAGAAAAAAATTATACTTTCTAAACCCCCTCATAATTATAAAGTCTTGCATAAAGGACAAAATTTATTATTTAAATATTTTATCAGACTATTATACCATCAACTAAATCTTCTCACCTTCTCCCTCCAGTCTCTCTCCACCTTCTCTGTCTGTCTTCTCCTCATCTAAATACAGCTTCTCTTCATAGCCATGTCAGAGGCCACCTTAGCCGCCGAAGCACCGTCCACCAATGTATTCTGGCCACCAACCGCCATTATTTTCGGCGCCACCCCCTCCTCCGCATCCAATGTTAGTCAAGCCTTCTATTTCTCTTCTGAAAACCCTAGAATTGAAGAAACCAGAGTCTTCATGCACCTGTACCATACTCCATTCACTTGTTTACTGGACTGAAATTCTAACAAAGGCTTTTCCTCTTCCTTCAGTCCTCAGTTCAATTTATGATCTAAGAGGAGCCCTAATTTGAGTTTGCGATCTATGCTTAAGAGGCTTGGGTAAGGTTGATTCAGCTTATAACAAATCTGGATTTGACTAATATCATCTCAGATCTGGTTTGTGGTATTTCGAATTTTGATTTGGAGTCGACCTTGTAGCTCAAAATTTTGCCTAAGATCTGGATTGATGACTTGACCCCCACCTTTGGTTTGATGTCTCTATTTGATCTTCGAAATATGTTGATTAGTTTTTTTAATTTTGTTTTTGATTTATTTTAGTTGATTTGCCGAGTTCAATTAGGTGTGTACTTTAGTTTTTGTTTGACAGAATGAGAGTAAAATTTTACTTTGGTTTGTACTCTGTTTTTGTTTGACAGAATGAGAGTAAAATTTTACTCTGGTTTGGGCTCTGTTTTTGTTTAGCAGAATGAAAGTAAAATTTTACTCTGATTTGTGCTCTGTTTTTGTTTGATAAAATGAGAGTAAACTTTTACTTTAGAGTTATCTGTTTTGTTTTGTTTTTTTTTTTTATACAATGATAGTAAATTTTTACTCTGTTATTGTGTACTTCTGTTATTTTTTTTTTGGACTCCTAGTGACAATAAAATTTTACTATCAATTCATTGGAGATTTGAATTATATAATGATAGTAAAATTGTACTTTCAGAGTAAAATTTTACTCTGATTCAAAGTAAAATTTATTATGATTCAAAGTAAAATTTTACTTTGATTAAAAACATGTTAATTTGCTTAACGATATAAAATTTTACTTTGAATCATAGTAAACTTTATTATGATTCAAAGTAAAATTTTACTCTGGTTAAAAACATGTTGATTTGCTTAAGTTAAGTTTGGCATCCTTTGAAAAAGTCAAAAAACCAAAAAGTCAACTATCCTTTTTAAGTCACATCATCTCATTTAAGTCACATCACCTCTCTACCACATCACTTCAAACCCAATCCATATTTCATAAAAAGTTAAAAAGTGCACTTATTTAGAACATCCCAAACAAACTTTACTCTGATTCAAAGTAAATTTTACTCTGAATTATTCAAAATAAAATTTTACTCTGAAATACACTGTGAAGATGGCTTAATAGGAGAGCTAATAGATATGAGGATAATATAGTAAAATAAACAAGTTTTAAAATATTAGGGGGTTTGAAAATACCTATATAATTCTTGTCCTTTTAAAAAATAAATTAGACAATGAGGGGTCTATCACTAAATCCTCCTTAAAAAATTCACTAAATACCAAAAATCTTTATAAAAAAAATGAAAATTCAATACATTTTCGTATTCTTATATATTTATTGATTTTTTAAAATATCTTTTTACGAATATTTGACTTTTTAGATATATCTAAGTAAATACACTTTAAAAGTATAATATTTGTGAAAAAAATCTTTAAAAAATTCACTAAATATCAAAAATATAAATAAAAATAAAATAAAATTGAAAATTCAGTACATTTTCGTCTTCTTGTGTATTTATTGATTTTTTAAAATATTTTTCACAAATATTTGACTTTTTAGATACATCCAAATAAGGTGCATTTAAACAAGTATTCACTAAAAAAACACAAAAAATAAAAAACTCAATTTTTAGAAAATTGAATTCAGAAAATTAAAACCAAACAAAAAGTATTAAATAATAATACAAAATGTGATAAAATCTATATACCAATTAAACTTTTAAAATTTTATTGCTGTAAAAATCATATTTCAAAAAAAATCTAGAAGAGAGAACATATTTTAACTCCCTCAATTAAAAATTCTGGTTCCACTCCTAAATTAAGGTAAGAATTGGAAGAAGAGAAACAAGTGCCTTTATGAAGCTTTTGTTTCCTCTCTTTTTGCCATGCAATTGCTAAAGTGGCGTTAGGCCCACCACCACCACCACCACCACCACCCTATAGATAAAAAGATTCTAAGGTTTTGCATGTGTCCAGCTTCAACTTCAAGCCTCCTTGATTGATCTTCTTTGTTGCACAAGTTGATGCTGATTGACACTGCACCCTGCAAAATTCCACATCAATTTTGTCCCCTTTTACTATAAAAGTGTAGGTCCCAATTAATTAATTAAGTAAAACTCAATCCACAAGTTAGTTGTTGAGATAAAAGTGCCTCAAACTTATATATTGCACATTACATTTTTTTTCCTTTACAAATGCAAAATGCAAACACATTCTTTAAATAGCTTGTGTTAGATGCGACGATAATTAGGAATGTATGCCAGAAATAATGCAAATAAAGAGACATTAACCCAAAACCTCCTCCAATTTGACAATGTTACATGCTCTTGATAGGAACTCAACTTGAAAAACTACCTGTTGAGATGAGGGTGATCTCATGCTTATGTACCGCACACTTTTTTTTATTATCTTTTTATTCTTTTCATAAATTCAAGATCCAAACACATTTTTAAATAACTTGCGTTAGATGTCACTACAGTTAGGAATGGAAATGCTATATTGGAAATGAGTAAATATATATTTGCATAAAATGAACCTCAAACAACCAAACAGTTAGTTATAGATACAACAGACAGTCATTTGACAGTTTGGGAAAAAAAGGCACTTTCTTTCCCAGAATGCAGTTCCAAATAACAGAAGTAAAAAAAAAAATGTGGTAATTGGGGTTCTACAAAAATGGAAGGTTGTCTACAAGCAGAAGCTGGTTAGGGTTTCCGCTTCTCGTACTTTATCTGCCAAAGCTCGACATCATTTCCTCTGTCGTACTCTCTCACGTATTGTGGAATCTGTGTAAGATCAATGCGCTTGCCAACAAAGCAGGGCAACGATCTGCTTTTTAGATCATTGCATTCTGCATTATACATTGCAAAAAACCCATTAGCAGCTTAAATTTAAGAACTTACAATGATAGAAACTTTCTTAAATAGTAGAATTTACCTCCTTCATCCCTCAGATAACTTCGGAAGCGTGAATACCCATTTGCAACAACATTAAGATCATCAAGAGTGAAGTTGTAACGTTTTTCCAATGCCAAGTATGCCACCTGAAATAAGAGAAAAGTACGATGCTCCTTAACAATTATCAAGGTAACTTGTAAGAAACCCACTCCCGTCTACAATAAAACTCGCTCTCAACTGAGATAGAATTTCTCAAGCATACAAATCTCAAATAAACGGAAAAAAAATAACTCAAAACTATTTTAACACTTAAGAGTTACAAAATAATTTATTTATACTTGACAAGGATAATTTACAGTTGATATCAATTTCTAATATTTATTTATATTTTAACACATATATTACAACAAAGCATAAAAAATATTTGTTAGAATATATTTATATATTTAATAATAAAATATATACACACTCCTATAGGCATTTCGAACTTTGGAAACTTTTATATGCCATAGCTCCCCCACCCCGGATTCGTGCAACCAAGGTTCTCACATCAGAATTGCAATAGGTCCAAGTGGGAAGCACAATACTAGATGGATACTTAAAGCGAGATGGAACAGCTTTTTTATATTTATATGAATTTAGTTTTTCTCTATATATTCTTATTCTGCCCATTCTACTTTTCTAGTCTGTACCTTTTCTGGTCTCTGCATCATTAGTCTCTCTAAAGTATTGAAAAATGCATTGGTCAGGTCATCACTATAAATTACATCGGCAGCTACAATCAGAGAAGCTCTCTGGAGCTCTTCAACTTCCGCTGAGGTCCAAATGTGCCTGGACAACAGGACTACACAAATGTAATATTCTCTTTCAGTGCATGTGTACTTTGAAATAGTCTACTAACTGTAAGGTTGTGTTTGGATCAAAGATTAGAGGAGGTATTTGTGAAGGAAAATGAAACAGAAAGGGAAAAGTGAATGAAATAAAAGTTAATTTTTTCTTTTTCACATTTCCTTTTCCTTTGCATCCACAAATCACTCAAATTCTAAATCCAAACACAAAAAAAGGAACGATTGAGCGGGAAATCACAGAAGAATTTAAATGTGTTAGATGATCAAACATAAAGTTCACCTTTTTTTAGATGGAAAATTTTCTACTACTTTAGGGGGCCAGGAATCCTTCCAATCAAGTTCTCGTACATGAACTGACGCTTGAGAATGGAATAATTCAGAGTTGAGACGAACGTTGTCAGCGCAGTTGTCAACCACTTCATCACCATGGTCTGTGAGACAATGCCAAAGGGCTTAACAAGATATATGAAATTAAGGTTGACAACTTACATGTTTGTTTTACTTTTGGCAACAAAAAAAAAATATATATTATGAATATGATATTCTACATTAACTGTTGGAAATGCTAGGCCTATAGAATTAAAGCAGGGTGGCTTAAGTAGAGGAGTGCATCTAGGGTACTTTGTGATAAACGAGTATTCACTAGAATAAAAAGAAAATTCTACAAAACGTCTTTATTAGACCAGCAACGTTGTATGAGACGGAATGTTAGGCAACTACGAAACAACATGTAGATAAGATGAATGTTGTTGAGATGAAGATGCTACGGTGGATGTGTAGCAAGACTAGAAAAAAAAAGAATTATGAATTAGTATATTTGTGAATAGGTAGGAGTAGCACCGATAGAAGATAAGTTGAACAAGAATAAATTAAGATTGTTTAGTCATATACAGTGGAGGCCAACAGAGGCAGTAGTGAAGAGATGTGATACAGTAACGGTAGATGAAAGTGTTAGGAGAAGGGGCAAACCTAGATTGATGTGGGCGAGTGTAGTAAATAGAGATATAAATCTTTTTAATTTGACTAACCAAATAGCTATTAATAGAGTTGAGTGGAGAAGAAAGATTCATGTAACTAATTTTATTTGATGATAGCAAAGTAATATAGTGATAAAAGTTTGTCAAAACTCAGGTTGCGTTTGGTAGAGTTTTCTAAATATGATTTGAGAATAGAGTTGCATTTTGATTTTGTGAGTTTTGGAATTATGATTTGAGCGTGGAAAATTTATTTGGTGAATGAGTTTTGAAAAGAGTAGGAAATTTTTGATGTAACATATGATATTTGATATAAAAATTTACAACTCATAACCAATACACAACTCAAAATTCTATTTAAAACTTATAAAAAAATTTAAAAAATTCAGAAAATATTTTTTATTGAATATATAAAAATTAACATGTGTTAATTGCAAAAAAAAAAAAAAATGCACTGTTCCGGTCAACCGGCCGGACGACCGGTTAGCCCAAATTTTCCCGCCTTGGACAGAGTTTTCAAAAGTGAGTGTGGAATTAATTTTTGAAAACCGTAAACAAACACGGTGTGCAAATCAAAGCCTAGAACTAACGTTCCAAAGCTCTACCAAACAGAGCCTCAAATTTTCTTTTGCTTTTTCAATTTTTCTCTGATCAAACAAAACGATCACAAACCAATATTGAAACTCAACATACAAAGTATGCACTCCTGGGTATAAAATGTTTTATCACTATATTTGCTCACCTCATACCTGTCAGGAAGATGGTTTTAGCAACACGTGCAAGTAATATGCCAACCAAACCTGAAAAGGACAATGAAATAAATAGTGTCATTTGATAACGGAGGAATATGCACATATTGTAGGAGGAAACCAAGAATTTACATTTATTTTGATTATTCTTAGCTTTTAATTAGTGATTTTATTTTATATTTCTTAATTTTTATTCGTGTCCTTTCTCTGAAGAATCTATATATGCCACACAAGTCATGCAAGAACGAAGAAACGATCATGTTTTGTGGTTCACTATTTAGGCCAACTTCAAAGACAATGCAATACAGGGAAGACACATGTTTGTTAATAATTTAGACCTTGTTTTAAAATAGCATATCACACAGCAAACAAAAAGAATGCACTAATAATCATCTTTACCTGTACCCGCACCAAGCTCTATAGCAACAATTCCATTAAATTCTGATGATGCAACCATCTTATGTAAAACAAAATCAGCTAGTATCAGTTCTGCTCTCCATACCTGAAAGGGAAGAGGACATTAGTGAAATAATGTATCACAGAAACAGCTTAAGAAGCTTACATAAAGCATCACATGAAACCATTTCTTACCTGCAAACCAACGCTTGGAATTGATGAAGTGATATTATGCTTGATGGTAACAACATAATTATCCTTAGATCGTCCTGCACGCAGAAAAATGTCGTTCTTCAGAGTCCCTTTTTAATTTATCCAGAAAATCAAGTAAACATAAAACAGAAAAAGTACTTCAATTACAACATTTATGATTATTTGAAACTGTCAGTACTAAGGTTGGGTTGCATTTGGGCCAAACCAGTTCAAATTGGGAAAACCTCAACCAGAAGCCAACAATGTATTGAAAGATCGAATTGAAAATAATCCACAAACTCATTCATATCAAGCTAGAATCTAAATGCTTAATGAGTAAATAAAACACACATATCCCCAGTAAAGATTTTAGATGGTTAAGAGCGAGGGAAAACTCAAACTATTTGAATCAAATTCAGGTTACCCAAGTTCGAACTATTTGATTAATGAATTACCAATATATACTTTTGAACCCTCATGCAATTTATTTATATGCCCAAGACACAGTTGATGTGCTAATGAATTCATCAAATCATCAAAGTTGTGTACAATATATATTTAAAAAAAAAAAAAAAAAAAAACAGCTAGAACCTTGCATAATCAATCAAATCAACAATTTGTAGTCTAGCAGACCGGATGTATGAAGCACAAATATTGTAAAGAAAAAAAATAATATTAGCCCTTCGGCCGAGTAATCATGGTTACCAATACTGAAATATCATCTTACTTGCCCTGAAAAACATGGATAAGCTCACAATATAATGAAATAAAGGAAAGAAAACATGATGGATGATATAAGATTTCATGTCAAATAGTTAATAACAGCTTACTGCAGCGTCGAGTTACGACAAGATCACCATCTTCATCCAAGCTAGCAACTTGGTGTGTTGGAGTTGCTTCATCTTTAAATGCGTCAATATATTTTCTATCCACGGGCTCAACTTCAAAATTATTGAACATTACAATATATGTTACTAGATATCACAGTCGAAAATGAAAATAATTCTACTAAGATTTTAATGAGCTTTGACAGGAAAACTGTCAATGCAGGCAAAAATCATAACACATAAAGATGACACCAAGTTTGTGCACACTATTAATAAGTACAGCTATATCATTGAATGAAAAATTTTGAATGAAAAGAACAATATTATCAAAATTACTGCAAAATGTGGGCTTATGTGCGACAAGAGTTCAACATTTCTAAGATGCCCCATCTTAAAATGAAGTATATGAGCCTTCTGACGTTTCCAAATACCTTTATTAATTTCCATTATCATTTGACAAGTCAAACTCTTTGGTCCTCAATTCGGTATCACCTGGTTTTGCAAACGATACATGGTACACATTGAATAACACAATCTATATAAATCAGTCTAGCAACAAACTTTTAGAAAATTTTTTCTTCTAAGAATCTATGCATGCAAGAGTTATATAGACCTGGAATTGCAAATACTAAAATTGGTATGTACATTCTAAGATGCACAATTTCTTTAAGCTCAAAGAAAATGCATTTAGAATAAATCTCCTTAGTTTTAAAAGCATTTCATCCTAGTTATAGCAGCTGAAAAAAATGAATACATATAAAAAATACATGGCCTTAGAGCATCCCCAATCTTTCACCTTTCTGTCAACAAATTTAAATTTGATGAAAAAGTGTCAAAAAATCATCTCCAATCCTTTCATCAAATCAAGGGAGAGTCATTTTTTTCATCAAATCGAGAATTCATCAAATCATTCAACAAATTTAAATTTGATAAAAATTTAAAAAGATTCAGCATTGGAGATGATATTTGTTCATCAAATTTGATGAAAAGGGAAATTTGAGATAAGAGGGGAATTTTTAAAAAGATTTTGATAAAAATTTGATGAAAGGAATGAAGTAGTTCATATCAAATCGAACTTTTTGATCAAATTTGGAATTAGATAGAAAAATTGGTGAAGGGTTAAGAAAGCAAAGTATTGGGATACACAACCAATCAACTTGATTCTCACCAAATCTGATGAGAAATAAAACATATAAAATAAGTAAGTTCTCTCTCCATTTCTCATCAATGAAGAATCATTTCTCACCAAATCACATTATCCAAACAGACTGCAAAAAATCCTAGCCTTGTTCAGTGGCTCACAATTAAAAATGAAGCCAGATAGTCATCGAACTCTATTGCATTACAGCTCATTGATTGAACCCATCACAGAAACACATACTACAAAAAGGAGTGCCAACTAATTTACCTTCTCTCTTCTTTTCAATTTCAATGTTTATATGGGTTTTACTGGATAAGAATTTAAAAATAAAAAAAATAAAAAAAATGGAAATATGTACCTTATAACAACACACTTAAATAGCATAATTCTATACTTTCTGAATAATTTTGAGAAGGTAAAAAAAAGCCGATTTTTTGGCTCATTAACTTGTTTAATTCATATCACCTCTCTAATTTTTTTTATATGATTTTTCATGATAACTCAATAAAACAAAAAAAACCGCTCTCCTAAATAGGCCTAAAAAAATATCATAAACAAATACAAAAACATCCTAGCTAAATATCTCAAAATAATAACACAAGCAAAAAATTAGTAAGAAAATGACGTAAGTACGAGTGCCTATGCACGGAGGCGTGTATAATAATAAAATTCTCCATTAAAAAATGATGTTAAAAATGGAGAAGATAGAAGAAACCCAAATCAGAGTGGGAAGAAGAAGCAATTGGGTTGGTACCAGGTGGGAGTGAGAAGGTGAAGCGGGAGATTTGTGGCCCAGATAAATTGGGTGGGCAACCCAAGTGAACCTCGCTCATCACGATATCCTCCTCCTCCTCCGGCGTCGGCGATGGTGGAAATGGCGGCGGAGCTGGTTGTGGTGGTGAAGACGATGACAAGTCCTCTCTGACATTCATTGAAACAGAACAATCGAACCTAAAATAGGAGAGGGAAAATCAACTGCGAGCTCTTCTGCGCTAGGTATTTGAATGACCAGTTTGGTGATGGAAAAGAAGAGAAAACTAGTTGACAAATCTCGTCTTTGCTTTTTTCTTGTTTGGGTTTGGGGAAAAAAAATAAATAAAAAATATTACAAAATTACAAGATAAAAAAAATAAAAAATCAAGATTTGACTTTTATCAATTTAAATTCTAATTAAGAAAAGTATTTTAATTATTAACTCAATAGAGATAGATATGTACATAAATTATTTAAAATATTATTTTTTTCATCGATTTTATAAAAATAGATTGATAATTTAGATTGCACACAGATAAAATATTAGAGTTTAAATTAATAAAACAAAAAATTTTAAATTTATTTTGTTACAATGATTGTACGGGAAAGAAATAAACATTCTCGTATAAACCTGTTGATCAAGTCTGCGCTCCTCTATATGTTGTCGATTTCTCACCTGAAAACACAAACGTGAGTTAGCCGGCGGGTGTGTGCCGGAAACCTCTCCGATGCCTAAGTCAGCAAGCTTAACAAATAGACAAAAGCTCTGTGTATTCAGAAAGTAAAGTTGTGTGTTACCTCTCCAAAGGTGATGTTGTGAGCTTTTATAGGTTCCGTGTGGCACAATCCTAGTAGGACTTTTACTTCTCCATGCAGAGTCCTCTTAGGATTCACACTCCTAAAAGATAATACTTATTCTTCAACACCTCCCTCACTGCTTAAACCAAGTGAGATGGTTTTATCATGGCCGAACTCCAATATGACCGAAGTAAACATGACTATGCATAGCCGCAGAATAAGCCGAACTAGCTCTTCCTTTTACTGCTCTTACGTCGGCTTCTCGTGCACAACCCATGGCGTGGTTAGACCGAACTAACATGTCATGACCGGTGTAACTCCAAGACCGGTCTAACTCCAAAGTACCGTTAGACCGATCTAACTTCGATCTTCTGTCGGACCGGACTAGCTTCACGGCCTTAGGACCGGACTAACTTCAAAATATCCACACGACCGGAGTAACTTACATGGCCATTTTACTCGGCCCTTTGTACTGCGGCTCATAACGGCCCATTATCCAGCTCGGCCCAATTTTCACATAAATTACCCTCTTAATTGCCCTTTAATTCCATCTGCCTAGCATGATTGGGATTATCTGTCAACCAGCCGAGCTATAACCTCTCAACCTTTCCAACCGAGCTATAGATTTTTAGCCTTTATAGCCGAGCTACTTTCACACCGAGCTCTGGCTGTCCGGTAGTAACGTCTCTTCAATCACAGAGACTGAAACGCTTCCCATTCTAATGGCACGTGGCATGCTCTGATTGACTGAGGACGGCTGTCACGCCGTCTTCGTACTTCGTGAAATTTGAACAGTCCCGCCTTTTTCCCTTTACCTAAAACGAGCCTCGTCATTTTGACACACTTTGCAACTTTTCCCTCTCTGAGCCTCCATTGCTTCTTCAACTTCTGAGCTCATGTTCTCCATAGCTGTTATTTTCTCTCCAACTCTTGCCTCTTCATCAGGTAAGCACTGTACATCTACTTTGTTTTCGTATTTTGTTTTCCGTGTTTTTGCAAAACATATTTTTCCATTTCGCTTTGCTCTGTACTTTTCTGGAAAAAACTTATCAATAGAACACATGAGTACATGTAATATCCTGTAGAAAACTGGTTTTCGATCCAAAATCATGATGCAATCGAACTAGGACACTGTTTAAGCTAGGTAAAAGTCTAGTCAGTTTACAACTGGACTAACACTTCATGTTTACACCAGTAGTTTTAATAAGTCAAACCACTTCTTGCGTTACCTCAGCCGAGGTAACCAACCGAACTAAGTTTGCACTTATCATACTGAGATACCTGAACTCCAACCGATCTAGGCCTTTGGGGCTAAACCAGCTTTCTTAGTTTTTTAGACAGAACTCAGAAAGCTGCCCCTAAACGATCAACCGGTCAAACAGAACCGTTTCCACAACCGAGATATCGAGACGCTTGCCAAGGCCGAGCTAATTAAAGCCCTGCTCAAACCGAGCTACCAATCATCTTGCAGAAACCGAGACAAAACCTGTAGCATCCCACACAGTTGAAGTAGGACTTCTTTTTATCTTGCTTTTAATTTGTAGCACAGCCCAATGATCTGTGCTTAACACCTTTGTTCTTCACTTTGCAGACTTAGGTTGCCCAGGCACTCCTCTGCGCGCTCAACCGAGCTACTGAGCACAATTTTTGGACCGAACTAATTTATTCATAAATTATACAATAAATTGGGAAATATAGGTTTCTAGTAGAGACGCCAGGTGGTCTAGCCGAATTCCGAAGGGATTATGGCATACCTGACGATGTACACCTTACCCTGGCCAAAAAAGATGTCACACCCTGGGGGAATGAAGGCTTTGTCCCCTTCACCCTCTTGTCCATAATTGAAACCAGACTACGATTTCCAGTCCAACCCTTAATTTGTGAGTTTCTTAGGCAAACCAGACTATGCCCAACCCAACTATCAACCAATTCATACCGTATAATAATGGGAATAGTCGAACTAAACCGCCAAGCCGATCTCAACCTCGGTCTGGCCGAAATCTTTCACCAATACTCCATTGGTTCGAAGGAAGACGACTGGGTGTACTATCTTAGAATACGCCGTCGACGTGAGAAAATAATAAAAAACACATTGGATAAAGACTTGAACGACGACGATTTTTTCTGGGTGTCTAGGAACTTTGAGGATCACCAAGCCCAGATTCCTGGCCAAAGCATCAATTGGAAAAAAGGAACACCTGGTATAATTACTTCGGTTTTCTTGTGTGCTTTACAATATTTCGGTTTTCAATTTTTCAGCCGAACTAACAGTTGTTTTCTTTCGTAGATTCTGCCCACCTCCAGTCTCTGTACAGCTACCCAAATCTAGCAACCTTACGCGCCGCACTATGGTATCCAGAACGTAGTTGGGCCAAGCTGCTAAAGTTCGAACCGACCTATAGATACAGCGCCCGTCGAAAAGCAAGAGTGACCGACTTTCTGCTAGAGGAGGCCCCAGAACCGGACCCAACCTTGCCAGAAATTAGACTAATCCCACTGACCGCTGAAGAAGAAATGGCCAAGAAAAACAAAGTCAGGGCCCTCTTGACCGAAACCAATAGACCCGAAGTACCGCCACCGAGCCAAACCCAAGAGACCGTGGTGGCGCTGCCAACGTAACAACCTTCTTCATCTTGGTCAAAGAAGCGTGCCCGGACTAACCAGACCGAGCCACGCTTAGTAGATGAGGATAAAACCATCCTTCCGCCGAGCCCCCCACCAATCCCACAACCGGAGCCATCTGACCAATCTGCCTCCAAGTGGGTTCCCAAGCTCACGTTTCAGAACCGATATATCCAAGATACTGACTCGGTGGTCGCTGAGAAGGACCACATACTGGCTTTCAACCTTGCCAAAAGTGTGTGCTTTCCAAAAGACATGGAGCACCACAATCAATTGAACACCGAGTTGAAGGCCATCCGATCTTCAACAAAGTCCATGATCCTGGTAGGCAATTCTCTTCTTTACTTTTTCATCCTTCCAATTTTTTCCAACTTTCAGTTCGGTTCAAAAAGAAAGTTACTACTCTTTTGCAGGCCATTCAGAAGAACAACATCGCTCACAAGCGAGTGTTGGAGCTCAGGAGGACTACAAGGGAGGCCATGGCCGAAGCCGAAGCCAAGACCACCGAGCTGAAACAATCCCAGGCAAAGATGACCGAGCTGGAGGCCGAGGTAACACGTCTAACCGGACTAGTTACCTCGGCTAACGCTGACAAGCAAAGAGCTTTGACCGAAATGAGAGATAAGCACCTGTGGGAGCTAGCAAAGCTTGAAAGCTCTAAGGCCACCGAAATACAAGAGCTGAAGAAGAAATCTGATGATGCCGAAGTGAAGGGCTTCAAGGCAGGCGAGGCTGCATACATTCAGTAGTGTGAAGCTGCGAAGGACTTATTCTTCAAGTGCGGCTGGAGGAGTGTTGCGGAGCAGCTCGGTTGTGGTCCCGAAACCGAGATCTACAACGCTCCTCAGTACTTCATTCCGGCCTCACTGGCGGAGTATGCAGCCGA
Organism: Camellia sinensis; assembly: GCF_055761805.1. Lineage (NCBI taxonomy): Eukaryota > Viridiplantae > Streptophyta > Magnoliopsida > Ericales > Theaceae > Camellia > Camellia sinensis. The sequence continues at coordinate 22,266,253 of NC_138975.1, read as the reverse complement.
TCTTCAGAAGCAATTCCTTGAGGCATCTGATGACGACGATGAAGAGAACGAGCCAACTGACACTCTGGTTGACAATGTTCCAGCTAACCAATCACTTCGGATGGAGCTTGTGGTAGAGGATCTGATCATTGAGCAACCAGCTGAAACCGAGCTCCAGGCCGAGACCGAGCTCCCAATTCAGACTGTAATTCCGTCTGAAACCGGGCTTCGGGTTGATGCCGAGCTAGATGCTGAAATAGATGACCTTTTTAGCTGATTTTGCACTTTTTCTTCTTTCTTTTGTAACCGGGTTAAGTCCCTTGCTCTGTAATGAAAATTGTTATGGACATGGTATTTGAAAACTTTCTCTTGAGTCCAGTGTTATGTCGGTTTGTTGGCTTGTTTGTACTTGTTCTCTTTGAATGATTGCTTCCTTTCCTTCATGTGTTATTTCGGTTTTTTAGTTGGTCAATCTATGCTTACTAGCCAACCACTCTTCAGCCGATATAATTACTTCGGCTGATGAGTACAAAGAGTTTAATCCAACCAACTACTCTTCAGCCAAGGTTGTTACTTCGGCTGAGGAGTACAGATGTTTTTGTCCAGCCAACTACTCTTCAGCCTTAAACTTACTTCGGCCGAAGAGTAACAAGAGTTGGTTTAATCCAGCCAACCACTCTTCAGCCTTAAACTTGCTTCGGCTGAAGAGTAACAAGAGTTGGTTTAATCCAGCCAACCACTCTTCAGCCTTAAATTTACTTCGGCGGAAGAGTAACCAGAGTTGGTTTAGTCCGGCCAACCACTCTTCAGCCTTAAACTTACTTCGGCTGAAGAGTAACAAGAGTTGGTTTAATCCAGCCAACCTCTAAGTTAGTTTTTCTAGCTAACTTAGAATAAAGTGTTTGGTTATTCCGACCAAACGTCCCGCAGCCTGGATCCTTATCCTGGGCTTTGGAGGGGTGTTGGTTTAATCTAGCCAACCTCTAAATTAGTTTTTCCAGCCAACTTAGAATAAAATGTTTGGTTATTCCATCCAAACGTCCTGCAGCCTGGATCCTTATCCTGGGCTTAGGAGGGTGTTGGTTTAATCCAGCCAACCTATAGATTGGTTTTTCCAGCCCACCTTACTTTTGATGTCCCTAACTCACTAATACAATCTTATACAAAAAATAACTATGCTGAAAAGAATTGACTTTGTTTTATTGAGAGAAAGGAAAATTACACATACTCGTAAAAAAAACTAAAAATAAAATAGTTTGTGATTGGCAGTGTTCCATGGACTTGGAATGGCTTTGCCGTCCTCATCTTCCAGGTGGTATGCCCCTTTGCCAGCTAATCTGACCACTTTGTAAGGTCCTTCCCAATTTGGCCCTAACTTGCCATCTCCTGGTATCAAGGTGTTTCCCATCACTTTGCGCAGTACCCAATCTCCGATCTTGAATTGTCTTGGATACACCGTTTTGTTGTATTTCTTGGATAACTCTTGTTGGTATGAGGCAATGTGAACCAGTGCTCTTTCTCTTCTTTTTTTCGCAAGGTCGAGCTCCAATGCTATGGCTTCTCCATTCAAGTCTGGATCAAAATTTTCGCTTCGAATTGTGGGGAGGCCAACTTCCAGTGGGATTACTGCTTCCATTCCATAGGCCAAGGAGAATGGTGTTTCTCCTGTTGATCGTCGAGGTGTGGTGCGGTAAGCCTATAAAACATGAGAAAGTTTTTCCGCCCACTTGCCTTTTGCCTTCTCTAACCTTTTCTTCAGTCCATCCAAGACAACCTTATTTGATGCTTCTGCTTGGCCATTTGCTTGAGGATATGCTGGTGTAGAATTGTAGAACTCTATCTTGTATTCTTCACAAAAGCTTCTAAAGATTTTGCCATCAAACTGGGTGCTGTTATTTGATATGAGGGCTTTAGGTATGCCGAATCTAGTAATGATATTTTGCCAGACGAACTTCTTCACATCTTTTTCCTTGATTGATGCCAATGCTTCTGCTTCCACCCATTTTGTGAAGTAGTCTGTTGCTGCGAGAAAGAACTTCCTGTTTCCGGGTGCTGTTGGAAGTGGTCCTACGATGTCCAAGCCCCACATTGCAAAGGGCCATGGGCTGGTCAATGGTAGGAGTTCTCTAGCTGGTTGATGTATTTGGTGTGCGAATTTTTGGCATTTCTCGCACTTCTTCACATATTTCTCTGAGTCTGCCTGCATGTATGGCCACCAGTATCCTTGCGAAATGGCCCTGTAAGCTAGCGATCTTCCTCATTGATGGCTTTCGCACACCCCTTCGTGTATCTCGTACAAGAATGCTTCCACTTTGCTGGGGTGGACACACTTTAGATAGGGTCCTGAGAATGACTTTTTGTATAATGCCAGAGATGAGGAGAACCAAAATCGCTGCGACTTTGCTCTAATTTTGTTGGCTTCTTTCTTTTCTTCCGGTAGGATGCCATCTTTCAAGAATAGTATGATGGGATCCATCCATGAGGGGCCTAGATCAGCACAGCATACTTCTTCTGCTTCGGGGTCTTTAATGCTTGGTCTTGGTAAGTAGTCGATGAGCAATGGATGAGGGATGGATGTATCTGCCATTGAAGCAAAGCCTGCTAGTTCGTCTGCTCTGCCGTTCTCTTCCCTGCCTATTTGTTCAATCCTTACTACTTCAAATTTCTTGATCTCTAGTCTAACCAATTCTTGGTACTTAGCCATCCTATCATCCTTTGCTTCATAGTTGCCAGAAATTTGGTTTACCCCCAGCTGTGAGTCGCTGTAGACCATTAGTTCGGTGGCCTTCATGTAGGATGCTGTTTTGAGTCCTGCAAGGAGTGCTTCGTACTCTGCTTCGTTGTTTGATGCTGGGAAGCCAAGGTTGATTGCTTGCTCCACAACCAGGCCGTTTGGTGAGATGAGGACTATGCCAAGTCCTGCACCATGCCGGTTGGATGCTCCATCCACAAAGAGCTTCCACATCTCTCCAACGAACAACTTCCAGCAAATGGAGGGGTCAGATGATGTCGTGGGGTCAAGAATGTTGCTGGTGTTTTCTTCAAGGTCCATGCTTGCTGTCTGCCCCTCGCTATCTGTTTGTACCAAGTCTGTATTTGTTGGTGAGTCTTGGTTTGCTTCTTCCTTGCTGTCTCTAGTCTGGTCTGCCTTGGAGTCTGACCGAGTGCCTTCTGCTAGGGGTTGCGCTACTCCGGTGTCAACTTCCATCCCTAGTTCGGTTGTGTCAGTTAGGCCGACTGGGCAGATATGATGACTTCCAGGAGTAAACTCTGCGACGAAGTCTGCCAAAGATTGAGCCTTTACTGCGGTTCTGGGTTGGAACTTGATGTCGAATTGTCCCAACTCTACTGCCCACTTCAAGATTCGCCTAGAAAAGTTCGCCCTCTCAAACAAAGCTTTTAGTAGAAAAGCTGTGAGGACAACCTTGGTGTGGGCATGAAAGTAGTGTGCCAATTTCCTGGAGGCCATCATTAAGGCCAATGCTAGTTTTTCCAGTGGCAAGTACCTTGTTTCGGCTCCCAGCAATGTCTTGCTGACATAAAAGATGGGCAGATGTTGGATTCCTTCTACACGAACCAATACTGCGCTAATTGCGTGCTGAGAGACTGCCAGGTACAAGAAAAGTTCTTCACCAGGTAATGGGGTAACAAGCAGTGGTGGGGAAGACATATATTCCTTCAAGCTTTCCAGAGCTCGGTCGCATTCTTCGTCCCACTCGAACTTGACTTTTAATGCTTGAAAAAATGGTCGTAGTCTGTCTGATGACCGGCTGATAAATCAGTTGAGTGCAGCCGCCATGCCGGGGAGATGCTGCATTTCTTTTACTGAGTTTGGTCTCTCCAAATCCTGGATTGCTTTGATCTGAGAAGGGTTTGCTTCTATACCCCGGTTGGTAACAAGGAAGCCCAGGAATTTGCCAGACCCTACTCCGAACGCACACTTGGACGCATTGAGGCGCAACTTGTGCTTCTTCAGGATTTCAAACATCTTGCCTAGGTCATTGAGATGGTCATTCTCATCCTTTCTCTTGACCACCATGTCGTCGATGTAAGCCTCCATTGTTCTGCCTAACAATGGTTCAAATATCTTGGTGACCATCTGTTGGAATGTCGCCCCTGCGTTCTTTAGGCCAAAGGGCATGACCTTGTAACAGTATAGTCCTCTTGGAGTCGTAAAGGATGTGACCTCCTGGTCTGGTTCATGCATGGCGATTTGATGGTAGCCTCTATATGCATCCAGAAAGCTAAGTCGGTTGTGTCCTGCCGTTAGGTCAACCAGTTGATCTATTCGTGGTAGAGGAAAGCTGTCTTTCGGACATGCCTTGTTGACTGTTTTGTAGTCGACACAGACACGCCACTTGCCATTCTTCTTTGGCACCACGACTGTGTTGGAGATCCATCTTGGGTAGTGCACCTCTCTGATTGCTCCTGCCTCCAGCAGGTTTCCCACTTCTTCTGCCACTATCTCGGCATGGTGGAGTGCCGATCTACGGGTGCGTTGAATGATTAGTCTGGCGGATGGGTGGACATTGAGTTGGTGACAGATGAAGTTGGGATCAATGCCCGGCATGTCGTATGGTGTCCAGGCAAACACTTCGATATTAGAGGTCAAAAATTCCAAGACCTCCAATCTCTCAGTGCTGGATAATGATGAACCGAGCAAAAAGAACTTATCTGGGTTCTCTTCATCTATTCTTACCTCTACCAAGTCTTCCACCGCTTTCTGATTAGCTGCTTTGCCTACATCTGCGAACAGTTCATTACTCTCAGGTTCTTCCACCGAATGAACGTATCCTTTGGCAGCGCGGTTGCCGTTTACCGTGACAAAGCATTGCTTGGACATAATTTGATCTCCATAGACCTCTTCAATTACACCGGTGTCGTTTGGGAACCGCATTACTTGGTGGTAGGATGACGCCACCGATCGCATGGCATGCAGCCATGTTCTGCCCAAGATGATGTTGTAAGTGGAGGGGACCTTCAATACCTAGAACTCCACTTGTTTCGTCACGCTTCTTGCTCTGACTGGAAGAATTATTTTGCCGACGGGCCATTCCGGCATGGAGTTGAACCCAATTAGGGAAGATACGGCAGGCGCCAAGTCTTTGTCTTGTAGCTTTAATTGTTTAAATGTTTCGTAGTACATGATTTTACATGAACTACCCTGGTCAATCAGAATCCGCGTGACGTCAAAATCCTTGACTCGGAGAGTGACGACCAGGGCATCATTGTGAGGGAAATATATCCGTTCTAAGTCTTTATCCAAAAAAGACATGACGTTTGTGGCCTCTGTCTTCCCCTTCTTGATGGCAGGTTGGGCACTTAGCACCTCCCTTAAGTGTTCAGCCTTTTTGATTGATCCCCTGAGCTCGCATACACGCTCAGGTTCAAAGACTCCATGTATCACATTGATAATGCCTTGAGGCGGGGCGTCAATCGGCATCCCGTTGGGGTTATTATGGTCCTGGGGAGCTGGTTGCGTCCCTCTTTCAATGTATTTATCCAGGTGACCGGCTGCCACAAACTCCTCCAAATGCTGTTTCAATGGTGTACAATTTTCAGTGCGGTGCCCCTTTTCTTTGTGGAAGGTGCATCGCGATCTTTCATCATAGTCTTTCTGTACTTCTCCTAGCTTAGCTGGCCACTTGACGAAAGGCTCATCGCGTATTTCGCTCAGAACCTAATAGATCGGTTTCTTGAATACTGTGGTTATGGCCGTGCGGACCCTCAACCATCTTTTATCCTGGTCCTCTCCCTTGTCTCGTCTGCCACGTCCGTTTCTGTTAGGTTGATCTACTGTGTTGACCTTTGCTGAGGTCTTCTTTTCTGGTACTGTGGTCGCGCCAGATTTTGCTTTGGCACGTGCGCCATCCTCTTCTATCCTGATGTGCTGATGCACTCTTTCCATCAAGGCTTCCATGGTAAGGGGTGGCGTCATTGTGATCGAGTCCCTTAGTCTATTCCCGACTGTAAGGCCTCTTTTATACTGTGCAATGGCGAGATTGGTGGGGCAGTCCCCAATCTGGTTGAATATCTCCCAGTAGCGACTATTGTAGGATCTTAGGGTCTCTTTGTCGCCCATGTCGATGGAGAGTAACTGGTCAATCTCCACCGGGATTTTAGTGTTTGTTTTGAACCTTGTGACAAACGCCTCTGCCAATTGCGCCCAGGAGGTTATGCTGCCTTCCGGAAGTTTCTCAAACCAAGTCAAGCCTAGATCGCCAAGACTTGGCGGAAAGAGGATGCACATTAGAGCCTCGTTTCGCCGATATACCGCCATAACATGGCGGAAGTGGCTTAGGTGAATGTAGGGGTCCGTCTTCCCCTCATACGTAGTGAATTTGGGCTGAATGAAGCTTGTAGGTAAGGGGGCGTTTTCGATTGCCAGAACGAATGGCGAGGTTTGCAGCCTTGCTAATGCTTTGTCCGTCGGTTCGTAGGCAGGGCGTGGTAATGGCATTCCAACCTCGATGCTTCCATGCGATCGAGGAGCCAATCGTTGAAGGGCAGAAACTCTGTGAGGGTCGCGCGCCCTGGTGTCCTCCTTCCATCGTGCCTTTTCTTCCAGCATGATCCGCAAATCGGATGATCTTGGCAACTCTGTCTGTTTGGATGATGTTTGGTGTGAGTGTGAGGGTCGGTAGGTACTTCTCTCTGTGTAGGACCTCGATGATCTCGTTCTCTCAGACCTGGAGTAACGAGTTCTGGAGGTTCCAGACTGAGTATCGCTTGCCCTGAGGCTTCTACTTTCTGCTTGTGATGGCGTTGAATGCCTTCCATGGTCTTCTGAACGGCGAGGGGGCGTCTTGTTTTTGCGCCCCTCTCCTGTCGTCACTTTTTTTCCCTTCATCTGGCGCTTTAAGGCTTCCATGTCGGCCGCCATCTTCCTTATTAATTCGTCTTGCTCATTCACGCGGTCCTCCAGAACTTGAGGATCAATCCGCCGCCTTTGCCTGTCAAGACTTTGTGAATGAGAGTGACGGGGGCTGTGAGTCCACCTCCCCCTAGTATCTCTTCTGGAGTTATGTCGTTGGGACTTTAAGTCTGCCATGGGAGGGATAGAAGGTAATCCTTCACGCCTTGCACCCCTGTCTGGTGTTTGCCCGTCGATGGCGGACTGTGGTGATTCTTCAATGTGTGCCATTGTTCCTAAAGAGGTAAAGCTTGATCAAGAGGTTTTGTCCTGTCTGTTATTCCCACAGACGGCGCCAATTGTATGGGAAAGAAATAAACCTTCTCGTATAATCCTGTTGATCAAGTCTGCGCTCCTCTGTACGTCGTCGCTTTATCACCTGAAAACACAAACGTGAGCTAGCCGGCGGGTGTGTGCCGGAAACCTCTCCGATGCCTAAGTCAGCAAGCTTGACAAATAGACAAAAGCTCTGTGTATTCAGAAAGCAAAGTTGTGTGTTACCTCTCCAAAGGTGATGTTGTGAGCTTTTATAGGTTCCGTGTGGCACAATCCTAGTAGGACTTTTACTTCTCCATGCAGAGTCCTCCTAGGATTCACACTCTTGAAAGATAATGCTTATCCTTCAACACCCCCCTTACTGCTTAAACCAAGTGAGATGGTTTTATCATGGCCGAACTCCAATATGACCGAAGTAAACATGACTATGCATAGCTGCAGAATAAGCCGAACTAGCTCTTCCTTTTACTGCTCTTACGTCGGCTTCTCATGCACAACCAATGGCGTGGTTTGACCGAACTAACATGTCATGACCGGTGTAACTCCAAGACCGGTCTAACTCCAAAGTACCGTTAGACCGATCTAACTTCGATCTTCTGTCGGACCGGACTAGCTTCACAGCCTTAGGACCGGACTAACTTCAAAATATCCACACGACCGGAGTAACTTACATGGCCATTTTACTCGGCCCTTTGTACTACGGCTCATAACGGCTCATTATCCAGCTCGACCCAATTTTCACATAAATTACCCTCTTAATGATTAAATCTAGAATATATATATATTTTTTTGTAATTTCCCCACCTCTCCCTCCCTTTAAAAAAAAAAAAAAAAAAAAACAAACAAACAAACAAACAAGCAAACAAAAAAAAAAATGAGAAGAAAATTGGAAAAATATGAAATAAGTCTTACTTTTTTTTTAAATAAATATTTTTGTTGGGTTCTATTAACAAGCTGAGACAGTTAATTCAACAGTGTTAATATATAGTCTAAATATTTTCATATTAGACTAAAATTAAAATTATTTTTTATCAAGCTTTAATTTTTGGGACTTTCTTGCATTCTTACTCAATTGTTGAAACATTATTTTTATTTTTCAACAGTATATTATTTATTTTTTTAATTCTTACTCAACGATGTTACTCAATTATTTTTAGTATTTTTTGCACTACTCTTATCTTGAAACCTTCATAGTTGTTATATTTTTTAGATTCACATTTCAAACTTTTCAGATAAATTAAAAAAACAAATTGATCTAACATTCCTCTTTTACTTTTAGTAGTGGAAAATTTCCACAATATATATATATATATATATATTTTGCCTAAAGTCTATCACCCACGTCTATATATCATGCCATGCACTGTGTGTACAGCAATGGCTTCGGACCCAACCTAAATGGCCATGCTGTGTACTATATTAGCACATGCACTATCTCCTGCTAAGAAAACATGATCAAAATCAACATAGTCCCTTAGCCATACCTCACTATCATTAGAGGGGGAGTGACAAGCAACCTACTTGACAGCGGCCCAAGAATCATCGTAAGCGACTAGGAGAGAGTACTCTAGGGCTCTTTTGTAATCAACAGAGGCGACAAAGATGTTTGCTTCGGCCACAAGTGAATTGAGATAGTTATGGAATGTAGGAGAGGAGGTGGTTTCGATACTTAAGTCCCCGCCATGAAAGTAGACAAGAAGAGGAAGTTTGTGATATGGTTGAGGGTTTTGGGGATGTAAAGTCTGTGTGAATTTTGTGAGCAACTCAGATTAAAAGTTGTGTGAGTAAATCATATTGAATTTTCTCTGGACTACGTAAAATTTCTCCATATGTGAGAATTGTGTGAATTTTCTCTGGTTATGATCACTGTTTATAATTTTGTGAATTTTCTCTGACTGTGTGAATTTTCTGTGACAATAATCACTGTGTGAATTTTCTCTGATTGTGGTCACTGTTGTAATTTTGTAAATTTTCTCTAATTGTGGTCACTGTATGAATTTTCTCTGGCTATGGTCACTGTATGAATTTTCTCAAACACTGTGGGATTGTGATGTGTCTATACAGAATTCCAGTAAAAATGCCCAGAGAAATTCTCAACATAAACATACAAACAAATTCAGAGAAATTCTAAGGGGATTATGATGTATCCACAGAAATTCCGAACATGAACCCACAAAAACACTCAAAAAAATTCCAAGGGGATTGCGATATGTCCAGAGAAAATGCTAGAGAAATTCTAAGCATGAACACGCAAACACACTTGGAGTCCAAAGAAATTCCAATGAAAATGCCCAGAGAAATTCCAAACATGAACACACACACTCAGAGAAATTCCAAGGAGATTGTGATGTGTCTAGAGAAATTCCAGTGAAAATCAAACAAGCCACACCAGACAAAATTGGTCAAAACACAAAGAAATTTGTGAGCAAACCAGAGAAATTTCAGACAAATTTCTCTGTATTTCGAAATTTCTTTGGATCGAAATTTCTTTGTCTCGAAATTTCTCTACAAAATTTTAAGAAACTCCAACTATTATGAAAATATTTCATATAGTTTATGCTATAAAATCTTAATATGAGGGATCTTAAAAAAAATTCTCCATAATTTAATGACACAGTGTTTTGGGACCGATAATCATAATTTTTTAAAAGGCATTAATAGATTCATTCTACATTCTCATATAATTTAGTGATAGAGTGATATAGAAATTTGAGTACAAATTTTTTTAAAGCCCTAACTTGCTCTAGGTTGAAGTTAAGCTTTATTCTTCATTGAAGGGATTGACTAACATTTCATTGACAAAATTTTGGATAGAAGTTAGAACAATTGTATTAATTTCAAAATTTTCAACTCCAGACATATCTATACCTTTAATTAGGGCTGCAAACGAACCGAACTGTTTATAAACAATTCGAGCTCGGGTCGTTTAAAACTCGTTTGAGCTTGACTTGTTTCCTAAATGATTGAGATCGGGCTTGATTTTTAGGCTCATTTATTAATCGAGCCGAACTCGAGTAGCTCTAAGCTCGGGTCGATAAGGCTGGTGAACATAAAAATAAATAAATAAATAAATATTTTATTTTTAATAATCTATTAAACATATTTTTAATAATCTATTTTATTTTTTATTTATGTTTGGTATTTGTGTAAATTTACATATTTGATGATAAAATTTATTATTAATATAAGTATTATTATATATTTTACTCATAATTTTGCATTTTTTTTTATCTTAACAAGTTAATTAATATAATTTTTTTTTTTTTTTTTTAAGTTTGAGCTTGAGCTCGAACTCAGCTCATTTATGTAATCGAGCAAGCTCGAGCCAAGCTCGAGCTCGATTTTTGAAGCTCGACTAGAGCTTAGTTCAAACTCAAGCTTGACCAATTCTTAATAAACGAGCTTGAACATTCAAAAGCTCAGTTCGACTCGGCTCGGCTCGATTGCAGCCCTACCATTAACCAATGGGCTTGGCTAAAACTTCGGTACTTCACTAAGAAGTCAAAAGTTCAATTTTCACCTCTATATTAGCACATGCCTTCAACGATCTCAATTTCAAGCATGGCTTATACAATTACCCTCTTCCATTGGCAGCAAGTAATATTACCGACATTCTTTCGAATCTGACAATGGCTTCTAAGTGAAATAACATGTTTTGCATACCATCTCAATAAGTCATCCCACCATGTGAATGAAACAACACAACACAAACAAACAACAATTTGGTGAAGAAGAACTAAGAGAACCACAAGAAGCCCGGGTCATGGAATTTCATGAGAGTTGAAAAAGAAATTTGATATATGTCATATGCCCATAAACTTGTAGAGAACCCAATAAAGATCACCGATGCACAGTTACAATTTTGATGGGAAGAACTATAAGAATGTAGTACACTTTCTGTGTAAAGAATGAAACAATTGTTAATAAAAAATGATTTTTTGGTTTAAGCTTTTCATGATTTTCTGATATTTTTTACTTCCCTTTAAGAGCAGCAAGCCTTGCAAGAAAATCATCATAGTCCGGCAGCTTTGGATGCACGTGCCCAGTATCTGGTTGAAATGAAGATGCTCGCTCAGGTTCATTACTCGTCGTCTCAATTGGATTCGGTGGTTCGGGTGGGAGAGACATTACTCTAGCCGGAGTAGGACCATCTTTGGATTGTTCTTGCAAACGAGGAGGCTTGAGAGCTTCTTTTACTTTCCCCATCTCATAAGGCGATTGTTTTGTACTGTAACGCATCAAAAGCCTATCCATCGCCCTTTCCTCTTCATCCTCCTCATCACAGACGTCCTCCTTTACCATTTTAAGGCCTGGTTTTGCAGCTTCATTGCTGCCAATGTTCTCATGTGCCGGTGGAGGTTTCACGCGCGTCCTTCGAACTGATCTTGGTTTTGGCTTAGCATCAGCAACTGTATCACGACCATTGATTTCAGTTTCACCGGCTTTTGGTTTGGTGTAAGGAGGGGGGATAAATCTATGGTGGGAGGGCTGCTGCTTTTTGTCATCAGCGTTTTCCTCAGAAACCTTTCTTTCTGAATTTGAATTCGTCTGTGGGTCATTTTGGTCAGTACTTGCCACTCGAATATCTATACTGGGAGTTTTTTCCCGATTTTCACTACCATGTGGTTTGTATCGATCATCGTCCTCCTTGTTCCTTTTTGGAGGAGCATCACTTGCATGGTGTTGTTTAGCAGGGTTGTCTGTTTTTCGGACAGGTTCATCCTTGCTTCTGTGCAATTTGTTTTTGTCACCATTGGCATTCTCAGACAAGTCCTGCAAATGAATAAAATGTGATTAAAATACAGAAGACAGGATTAGAGAAAGCTCTAGCCTTCTATGATATTATCCCCCATCCCTCTGACACAAAACACAACTCTAATAACTAATTGCATCGAAAATGTTGGGGGTGCAACCATGGTTTTAAATAACCGTATTGACAATAAGGTTATGTATCAGCCGATATCGAACAATATCAGCCAATATGACAATATATAGGTGAATATGAATATTGAAAACCCAAATTCCCGATAGGCCTTTCGATGTTAGCAGGAAAGCAACCCTCAGAAAGGCATGTTTTAGACTTGGTACTGTCCAAGATTGGATTTAGTCTCACCCCCTCTATTCATTAACCGAAGACAAACCCTAAAAAAGGGGATCTCTTTTTTCTTGGAGAAAGTCATGTTTCAGATTCATGGAATGAAGGTTCTAGACTCATACAATACTTATCGGCTAATTTTAAAAACCCTAGACACAACATACTTTTTTTATAGGAGAAAAATAAGTAGTTGTAGTCCTGCCTTCAATCTGATTTCCCTTTCCTCCCTCAATATGATGTGATAATCAAATGAAGTATATAAGGTTATATAGGGAAGCTTACTTGTTCCGATGGGGGAGGATTATAAAGCTTCTGCTCCAAAGCCTTTGAATCCCATTCTAAACCAGACTCTAATGCTATATCTTGCAGCAATTGAAGCTTCATGTCCTTCGTAGGCGGCATAGGCTTCAACTTCTCAACAAACTACGCATAACCAATTAGCCTGGTTAGTTTTTTTTTCTTCTAAAACGAAAACTAGAGAAGTAAAATTGTCATAACAAACAATGCTGCTGATTTTTTTTTTCTTTTCTTTTTGGGTTTTAGAGTGAAATTATGGATTAAGCACCTTCTGATCCACAAAAGCTTCAATGGAATTCCCGTATCTTTCAGAAAATATACTTCTAAGGTCGCGCAGTTCTGGCAAATCAGCAAATCTTGCTGCTGCGAACATCAAAGATGATACAGCTTCCTTGCATTCCTCTAGACATTCTCTATAAAGAGCAGGGAAAGAAAAATCAAGCGAAGATGTGTTATAGTACCATATCAAGAAAGTTAAAAATAATTAGATACTTCTACTATTTTGTTTTTTGATCGGCAACAAAAGGAATATTATTAATAAGGAAAAATAAAAGGATTACAAAGAAACTGGAAGTCAAGAAGTCTGCTAAAAAAGCAAAAGGGGCGAAAAAAGCAAAACTTCTCACGGGCATAAGCTACTAAACACACACCGCCCTCAAATCCCTTGAAATAAAAAATAGCGGAATTACTTTTATCACTGCTAGCTTAGCTTTGTAGTATTGATGTTTAATACTACAACTGATTTCGGACATCCTAAATATTATGAAAAATATTCTATGAGTTGCCCATGAACATTTTTAAGCTTAACTACTAACCTAATGTAAAAAAGGTACCTAAAACAAATCTAGACACCTTACTATGTTTCCAATTTTCATTCAGAATATCCATCAACACTGTAAAATACACATATCTCACGTTATGAATATTCGTACAAGTGGGGCTTTCAAATCCTTAATTGAAATGGGAAAACAAAAGGAGCTCACATGAAGAGACAATTTGACAACAAATTGCACCCAATTCTATAGAAATTATTGTGAAAATTGACAGTATATGTTGCAAGTCCAGATACAACCCATGAAACAATTTTTGACAAAAACCCAATTTCTATGAATTAATCGGAGCGCAAAAAATGGCTTAACGATTAAGCAACTACAGAAACAATCAGATGCTATGTATAGAGAGGATTGTATCGTATCTTCAAAGGACTCAACATAGATAAAGAGCAGTAAAATTGATCAAAATAGACAGTTATGTTTGAATTTGAATATACATATATATATACCTCTGTTTGTTCATCAAGGAAAGATGATTCAAGATACACCCACAAAATTGCTCGATGAAATCATAACAAGCTGACATGTTCAGCTCAACCAGAAACCCTTCAGACTGTTCCATTGACGAGAAATTCCAAGTTACAAACTATGGATTTAAAAGTAATTCACTATATATACACTATCACATTAAACACAGTTTTCAAATTCAACCCATCTTCTTCATTCATTAAATTGTCAAATAATTAGATGTAAAACTAGTATATGTGTGTGTGTGTGTGTGTGTGTGTGTGTGTGTGTGTGTGTGTGTGTGTGAATTAAAAAAGCTTCAAATTCATGGAAACCCAATTGGAAAACAGAGCAGAAAATCAAGAAATCACTCAATACGGACAAAAAATAGAGAAAGAAATATGTGTCTGTGCGTGTGTGTGTGTAGATTAGAAAAGCTTCAAATTCATGAAAACCCAATTGGAAAACAGAGCAGAAAAATCAAGAAATCACTCAATACGGGAAAGAAAAAAAAATAGAGAAAGAAATGTGTGCATGTGTGAATTAAAAAAAGCTTCAAATTCATGAAAACCCATTTGGAAAACAGAGCAGAAAATCAAGAAATTACTCAATACGAAAAAGAAATAGAGAAAGAAATGTGTGTATGAATTAGAAAAGCTTCAAATTCATGAAAACCAAATTGAAAAACAGAGCAGAAAATCAAGAAATCACAAAATACGAAAAGAAAAAGTGAGAAAAACCCATTGTTATTACCCTGCCATAGGCATTGATGTCGAGACCAGTTTTGAGAAGATCTGCAATGTCTTTCCTCAGAAACTTCTCCATTGCGTTTCTCTTCCTCTTTATCATATCGATTCGAGTCTTCGTGAGCTTGATTGCAGACTTGCTATATCCAAAAACACCCAAAAAAACAAAAACAAAAACAAAATCAGATTACAACAACACAATTCGTTGATAATAAAAAAAAAAAAAACAGAGAGACGATTTGGGTTTTCGAAAACCAACCATTTTGAGTAGAATTTGCTCTTCAATAACCCTTCAAACATGTTGATCTTTTGCACTCTTTGTTATTATTATTATTATTATTACGTATATATCAAAGAAGAATGTATCAATATCGAAGATTACAAAAATGATTGAATGATGTGATGAGAATTTAAAGAACAAATGTTCTTTAAATGTGAATCAAGTTACGCCAAGAATTCGCATTGAATAAAGCCAAAGTAAAGAAAACAAGAAGCTGGTTTTGAGAGAGAAAGCAAGAAACCCGGCTACAGATGGATACAGAAAGAAGAACGAAATTCTCTCTCTCTCCCTCCCTATGTAATAGAGTTATAGAGAGGGAGAGAGAGAGAGAGAGTGAGTGATAATGAAAAAAGGTATAGTATATTTATTTAAGGCTAAATTACAATTTGATTCCTTATATTTAGCTTTTTTTTCTTTTTTTTTTTTTTTTTATATTTTGACTTTTAAAATTTTATTTTTCTCACTTTTGTCTTTTATATTTTAAATTTTTATAATTTATTTTAAAAGTTAACTTATAGACAACAACAACATAATATAAAAATATTTTATTATATATAATTTATACTTCTAATATAAATTCAAATTTTAATATAATAATATATTTTTTATCATGTTATAATTAACCTGGCATTTTCTAACTCACTTTGGCCTTTCATTTTTATTTTTTTTTTCATTTATTCTAATGGCTAATTTTTGTTAGAATTAAATAGATTTGATATATTAACAATCATGTAACATAAAAATATTTTATCATATATAATTCATATCTTCAACACAAATCCAAATGTCAATATAATTTATTTTTTATGTCATGTTATAGTTAAAGTGATATTTTTTTTTATCTAATTTTAAACAAAAAATTTAGAAATAAATTGTAAAAACTTAAAATATTAAGGATCAAAATAAATAAATAATTTAAAAAGAGAAAATGCAATTAAGGTCTCGTTTGGAAACAGGCTAATTTAATAATTTTTTAGTTATTTGATTAAAATATGAGATTAAAAAAATTAACATGTTTGTGATGACTTTTTGATTTTTTACGAAAATATGTACAAAAAGTAAAGAGAAAAAAGAATTTTTGACTTTTTAGTATGAATTATTGAATTTTAAATTTTTTTAGTGATTTTTTGACTTTTTAACTAAAAAAATTACTTGTTAAACGAGACCTAAGTCCTTATTTTTAATTAATAAAATGGTTAATAAAGAAAGAAGATGAACAACTTTAGAGAGAGAAAGAGAGAGTAGAATTTGTGTACTAAAAAAAAATACAAAACTGGTGGATGTGTAAAAGTGCAATGGGTGTGAAATGACTGAATTCGGCTTGGGTTTTGGAGGCAAAAGGGGTTATTTTGGGCGAAGATAGGGGTAGTTTGGGAAAATTAGTGTAGTGGAGTCGAGGTTTATCCAATACGAAGAGAGCGGGGTCCACATGATGCAAGAGAGAATGAGTTCGGATCCTCTCCTTGAGGAGGGTCCTTGAGTTCATGCGGGCAACGGCTCAGATCAGCCGTTGGTCATCCAACGGCTCTAATAAAAAAAAAAAAAAAAATTAAATTTTTAATGTTTTCGACTTCCCGCCCAAACAAAACAACAACACAGCCTTACTGTCTCACTCTCTCACTCTCTCAGTTTCAATGAGCCTTACAGTCGATCGTGGTCGTCCACCGAACCTACCCTCACCGGCGAACCGGCGACCAGTCCCAACGGCGACCCCACGACGACCACAGCTCCACCGCTTCAGCCTCTACGCTGCGTGAACTCCACCGCGACGACCACCATCAGTTCAGCATAGATCACGAACCAGGTTGGTCTTCAAACGTCTGAAATTAAGAAGTTGGAGTCTGAAAAAATGTAGGGCTTTTAGAGTTCGAATTTCTGAACAAATTTAGGGATTTTCAGATTTGGAATTTCAAAATTAGGGCTTTGATTTGGGATTTTGAAACGTCTGAAAAAATTTAGGGCTTTTAGATTTGGAATTTCAAATTTAGGGCTTTGATTTGGTTTCCTCTTCTTCTTCTTCTTCTTCTTCTTCTTTTTTTTCCATCTCTGTCCATATGCATCACATTGGTTTGATTTTCACAGATCTTTTAATGTCCTAAATCTGTCTAGAATGAGGATTTGATTTTCACAGCTTGTATGAATCTTGATATTGTTTACAATCAGAAATAGGTATACCATGATTGGAGTGGGCTAACAAGAACACACAACTGGGTTTAATGCCAACCTTCCATTGTATGTTTTGTTAAGTAATAGATTGTGAGAATATACATGATTTCGAATAGATTGTGAGAAAAATTAGAAATAGGTATACCATGATTTATATACTCCAAACATTGCTAATTTTTATATACCATGGTATTGTATGATATCAATGGTAAGACCTTCCATTGTATACTATGTGATTTATATACCATGAAATAGGTATACCATGATTTATATACTCCAAACCCAGCATTGCTAATATGTCTTACTAATTTATATACCATGATATACCATGATTTCGAATACATTGTGAGAAAAATTAGCAATGTCATATCATTTGTTTATATACATTTGTTTATATACCTATTTGAGATCATTTGTCATATCATGGTATACCTATTTGTTTATATACATTTTCTACATATTTCACTACGAATATGTTGAACTAACAATCTGCAATCTGCAAGTCATGTTGAACTAACAATCTGCAAATATGTTGAACTAACAATCTGCAAGGTGCAAGTCATGTTGAGAGCTGCAAGCTGCAATCTGGATTTTTGACAATCCTTATGTCCATATTTTCTTTTATTATGTGTGGAACTAACAATCTCAAATAAGAGTATTAGAATTATGATTTCACAATAAAAAATAGGCACATGATAAATTCATTATTTCCAAATAAAGAGTACTAGAATCTAGATTTTAAAAGTATATAGAGTCAATACACTCAACTCCACTCTAGAAGGTTAGAATAAAGATTTTGTCAAGTCTCTCATAGAGCACATTTTGATTAAGGGCCAAAATTTGTTTTTAATGATAAATATATTGACAATAACCTCCAATAATCCACTAACCAATTGATTGATAAGAAATGTAGTTTGACAAATAACTAAGAGCCCAATACCAGAAAAGCATTGCATAAGACACATAATTAATGAAAAATCAAAACAAATGTGAAATTGTTTTTTTTATTTACTCTGCATAAGACAAATGTGAAAAATCAAAGCATTGCATAAGACACATAATTACTCTGCTCCATGTCTTAATGTAATTTTTTTAATCAAATTTATTTATTTATTTAAATTTAATCATCAACGTAGTAAGGATTACATTAGAAAGCTCAATGGTTGACTCAAAAACTGAAGTTCCCACTTGCTCCTAATGCACACCCATGTCTTCAAAAGTAGCAACCACCATTGATGGCAATCCTTGCAAGCGTATTTTGTTTGGCAACAATTGAAAGTAGTTTTTATTTTTTTTGGGTTCATATTTGTGTCTCTGCACAGTGCACCACAGCCTTACCAAGGTTAAAAGGTATCCATTCAAATGCCTCCCAAGAAAGTGTTAAGTTTGTGTCACAAATTTTGGTTCACTCCATATGAAAGTTAAAATTGAAACCTGGGCTGTATGACCCTAGAAAAGGAGGTCAGGGCAAAACCATAACAAAGCATATTTATAAGATTATTAATTATGAAATTATCAATTTATTTGTTGAATCAGTCTAAGATTATGATACATTTTGTTATATTATTAGTTTGGATTTCAATTTTCTTTACTAAATGTAAAGTGATACATTTTGTTATATTATTAAACCAAAAAAAAAACACATAATTATATGTTTATTAGATCATGTAAGAATCTTAAAAGACAAAAATCTAGTTATAAAAGACAAGAATCTTAAAAAACACATAATTATATGTTTATTAGATCATGAGAAGGGCAGTAGCATTGTTTTCCTGAATTCAGTGCAACTAAACACTTTGAGACCTAATCAATTTGTATGTAGAACTAGAATGCTGAATAACAGATAGAATAGGTTTTTATGAGTCCACTACAATGTTGGTTTCAAAACTAAATTGGTTTCTCGAGGGCTGACTGTTTGTGTTGTATTGTCGATGTAGATTTAGAAATGGCTTCTTCTTCTAATGACAACAGCAACATAAGATTAAAACCGAGAATGTGCAATTGTGGAAGAACAGCTGCCATACATATCGTAAAAACTAATGAGAATGGAAATAAAGGGCGTTTGTTCTTTGTTTGCCCATCAAAATATGTAAGTATTGTATTGGAAATATTAAATATGTAAGTAGTCACAATTTAATTTGTTTTAATAGACTAACTAATTGTTGGTTGCATTGTAGACTGAAAATCCCAATTGCAATTACTTCAAGTTCGTGGCTGAAGATGACGAAGATGTGACTTCCACAATCCGTTCCAACACTAGAGCTTCTGATGGTGTTACAGTAGAAGACTTTAACGAGCTGAGGAGGAGGCTGTATGACGTGGAAAATGAACATGGCGACTATGGTCGAAGGCTTCGAATGGTGGAAAATATTTTGAAGGCGATGGTGTATTTGATTGTATTTGCTTTACTTTTGTACTTTATGATGTAATGTTATTATGGATTTATGGATTTAAAGTTATTATGGATTTATGGATGTAATCTACTTTATGATGTAATGTTAGTATCCGAAAAATTTAACTAATGTTATTATGGATTTATGATGTTTGTACTTTATGATGTTTTTATGAATGGAATTTGGGAAGTTGGGAATGATTTGAGATGGTTTTTAAATGGTTTATTGTCCTAGTGGATTTAATGAACTTGGGAATGACTTGGATTTTATGAACTTGGGAATGTTTTCATTTACAGGACAATCTGTGACATGGTTTTTTGTAGGCTGGTTCTGCATGTATGTTGGTTGTGAAATCTGCTACTGTTTATTTTGCATAGGCACATTTCACATGTTCTGTTGCATATGAACCAAATTATAATTGTTCACTTTTAGTAATTTATCAACAGTTCTTCAGTGTTAATACCTTTGAGTGATCTAATTGTGAAGTAGCAGAAAATATTATGTTGGTGTACATGTTGCTGGTGTGCAAAACTGGTGTACACCATACCAGCAGAATGAATTCACAAGAACCATATGAAACCATGATTCACACTTTACACCTCACACACTTCACACCATACTAGCATTTCTGTACATCCTTCACACTTCACACCTCACACACTTCTAGTGCTCTAAGTGTCCAGCATACCAGAAACAATGAATACAGATTAGAACCAGCATAACTGGTGTACAGATCAGAACCAGCATAATTGCTGTGCAAAACTGGTGTACATCACCAACCCTGAAGCATGCAGAACTAGAAGCATGCAAAACCAGATTAAACAGCCCCAAAAACCTTTGAGAGCAGAGGAACCAGAGAACAACCAAAAAAAAGACACCCAGCATACATCAACCATACATTCAGAACCATTCAGAACCATGCATTTAGAACCATACAGCCAATGACTTGGTTTTTCCTCTGTTATGGATAAAAAATCCTGCACTTATATTATTTGGTTTTGCCTCTGTTATGGATCAAAAATTCTGCAATGGTCATTATTTTAAGTGCAGGTGTTTGCTCACAATGACTTGCTTTCTGGAAATCTGATGCTCAATGATGAAGAGGGTACATACAACCAGAACTTACATCTGCACTTATTCCTCATTTCTCACTCTCTATCTCCCTAAACATTCACTCACAAGTCACCAAGTTCTCTATGTAATCAAAACACCAGAGCAGAACCAGAAGCATGCAGAACCAAAATTTTGCTCGTCCACTGCATACCAGATCAAAAATTCTGCAATGGTTCATTTTTTTTCCCTTAAACTTCACAGAACCAGAAGCATGCAGAACCATAATACCTGTGCATACCAGCAGAATAATTGTAGAACAAGACCTGTGCATACCAGCAAAATAATTGCACAACCAGACCTATGCATATCAGCAGCACACTTCACACTTCACACTTCACATAACCATTACAGCACATTTCACACTTCACAAAAACAGATCATGTCCAAAAACAGAACATGTCCACAAATAAGGATCAAATGTACGAAAACAGAATCATGTCCGTACCACATAAAAAAAAACAGATCAAATGTACACCATAACAGTTTAACACATACAATCCATAACAAGTTAAATTAAAACATTGGTCCATCAAAAATGTTACATTGCTTCAACCCATTAACACATACAATCCATTAAAAAGACTAATGTATGACTTTCTAGCAGCAACAGAATAACCATCACTTTCCAGCAGCGACAGAATAACCATCAATTTTAGAGGCTATGACTTCACTGTTCAGCCCAATTTCAGCATCAGTTTGCCTCTGTTTCTGCTTGTCCATAGCCTAAAAGGGAAAATGTTCAAATTTCTCAACAAGTGAATACATGGTATGACGGAATTTTCAACAACTATAAATATAATAAAAATTAAAAAGATAGCAAAGACGAACCTGACTACACATTGGGGTAGTTGATTCTTGAGAATATCGAAACCCAATGTCATATCCACATGAACCTTGAAGTAGTGACTGGAATGTTGATCCACTAGAATGCAGGTGAGACATTGAATTTGGCAAATAATTTGGCACAACATACATGTCCCGCAAATTGTTCGCCTACAACAATGTCATATATTAGGCTTCGCAATCATGGTTTGAGTCACATATTATATCCACAAAAAAAATACAATGTTAAAGTAAGACTTACATGATATGTGGGATACATCAATGGCGGAGGAATAGAATTACCACCCATGGGCAAAGATGGAGGAAGAGGATGAAGGGGAGGAAGAGGTTGAAGAGGAGGAACATGTTGACGAACATAGATATCTCCTCCAACAGATAATGGAGAAGGTGCAACTGTTGGACTTGCAATAGATTGTGACGAAGCCAAGCTGTTAGCACGGGATTTTTTTTTGGAGTTCGCTACCAACGCCGCTTCGAATCCACCTTTGACCCTCCTTTTGCCCTTACTAGTTGCCACCTTTTTCTTCAATCCTTTTGGTTGCACAACATGATTCACATCTTCGCATTCCACTTCAAAGCTTTGGGTATCATCATCATTACGTGCTTCATTTCCAACACCAAAATGAGCACTTAACTTGCCTTCAACATCTGCACCTAATGTAGCAAGCTGTGCAATACAAAAATCATATGTTTCTTCAGTTTCAGCAGCTCTACTTGCTACTGCTCTAAATGCAGTCATCAATGTCTTATACCGCGAAGCTTGTTGGAATTTCACATCTACTTGAATGTCATTTTCGTTAATGTGCTGCACAGTTTCGGCTCTTGCTTGTTTGGTCCACCTCTTCAGAATGTATTGTGGAGGAACCTCTTTCATCTTCAATACGTCTCTAATGACCTTCAACGAGTGAGAACACAAGATTCCTTCCCTTTCAAACTTTGTACAATTACAACCCAAAGAGCCATCCCTCTCCAACTTCACTTTCCTTGCATGTTTGTTACCAACATCAACAACTGTGTAAATGGTACTAGCTTCGCCATATTCAATTGCTTCTATGTCTGATTCAATGGATTGAAAGTACTCATTTTGAAATTCCTCAAAGATCTTTTTTGTGTAGACGTTACCCATTTGAATTAACATTTTTATTGTTGCTTTCACCTTTGGTAACCTTTGGCACAAAGCATAGGCCGCTTCTAACTCCTTGTATCGCTTCTCATAAAGTACCCTTTCGAAATGCATGAAGAATTCATTTAAGTTGAAATCCGAACGAATGTAATCTTTCAAAAAAGCATTAAAAGATTCACTAAGTTGTGTGGTACTCATTCCCGCAGCCCATGTTGATCTAACATAAGGCCATCCCCATTTTTCTTTCACCGCAAAAGTCAATTTCAACCAATGGTTTTCATGCGCATCATATTTATCAAGCATTTCCGCCCACTCTAATTTCCATTGATTTGCATCTTCAATGTGAAAGAAGAATTTATTTAGTACACCCTTGACCCCCTTATCTTGGAACAAACAGTTAACATGTTTTAATGCATTTTGCATCAAATGCCAAGTACACAATCGGTGACTTGTGTCAGGCATAACGATGGGTATGGCTTTAGCCATTGCAGCATCTTGATCGGTGAACAAAGTTTTCGGTGCCTTCCTTGACATAGCCTGTAGAAAGTTTTCAAACAACCATACAAATGATTCGGCGGTCTCATCATACAACAATGCTGCACCAAATATAACTGTTTCCCTGTGATGGTTGAATCCCACAAAAGATGCGAAGGGTCTATGTTCTTTGTTTAACTTGTAAGTCGTATCAAATGTGACAACATCACCAAATTGGGCATAATCCATGATCATTTGTGCATCGGCCCAAAACATATTCGTTATTTGCTCCTCATTATCTAATTGAACAGCATAGAAGAATGAAGGATTTTGCAAAGATTTTTCTTTAAAGTATTGCAACACATTGCCTACTTCCCCATATGCTAAACTTTGTTGTCTTTTGGTTCTCAAATAATTTTTAGAATCTAACTTCGTAAAACCAAGACATTGCCTTCCACCAGCTTCCCTACCCATGAGTTCAAAAGACTGGCCTAAACGAAGACCAGATTGTGCCGCTAAATCTAATTGAATTGCTTGGGTAGTGGAGATCTTTCTTTGTGATGGCAACATGTGGGCACACTCAGGTGATACAAGATCGTGGTTGTGTTTTTCTTTGAAATCAGTCACAACATATTTTCCATTACCCTCATGTAATTTAATATAAAGTCGAGCCTCACACCCAGTCCTAGTTTCAGCTCTAGAGTTTTTTGACAATGGGTCTCGCTTGTCAACCTTTCGAAATCCCTCCTTGTTGCAAACCAAAAGTCTATGAATAAGTTGATTAGTGAACTTGTCCTTCTTACAATAATCTCTTCTTATGCTAAAACCCATTCTTCCTCCATATGTATTATAAAATTCATACGCACATTGTTCAGAATCAAATATCATTCCCAATTTTGGCTTCCAATCACAGTCATTCTCAGGTTCCATATCGATATCAAAATGCAACTGAAAACCCATATAAATAAAATCTTAAGTTAATGATAGTTGAGCTTCTTAATAAGATTTTTGGGTTGCAGTTAATAACACAAGCATTTTAGTTATTCATAACTAGCAGACCCAAGTATAGTTCCATAAGTTTCCTATTCAAAGTCAATAAAAATATCCACAAACCCAACCTCAAAAGAGTTTTCATAAAATCTTGTTTTCCAGAGATGACCGAGGTAAAGACATTAGATTAATGGGATGGAAATATGAGTGTCATATATCTTTCAGGCTAAAGGTCGGTATGTGATATGGAATCACGAAAAAGGCCAAGTAAAAAAAAATGGGGTTAGCCAAATCATCAGTTGCATGTTAAATTAGTGCCCTCCAGGAATCTGTTAAGTTCATAGATTTTCCCCAACAGAAACATTTCAGACATTCTGACACTGAATAATGTTCCATCATTTTAGTTCACCATATTAAGTTTGGTTTGTGCAGCAGTGGATAATTCCTATTGGAAATTTAACACTATTATCAAAAAACTCAACTCTGCCAGAAGTATCACGTTAAACAATTTATTAAAGGACTCAATTTCACGCTAAATTAAATTATAATCAACTGGACAACAATCCATTACAGTACAAAACTATAAATACAAATGGATAACAATAAAATTCATCAACTGACAGCCAAATTTCAACACAATGGACACCAATTTCATCCAAGGCCCAACTCATTCTTATTACTGCAGGATAGTATATCAATATTGGGATTTTCACAGCAAACACAGACAGAGAGAGAGAGCATAAGAAGAAGAACTCACTGAGGAGTGGGTCGCCGTCGGGGGTCGCCGTTGGCCGTGGGTTCGCCGGTGAGGGTAGGGGTGAGTGAGGAGAAGGGGGCTGCGTGGAAATGGAGAAGGTCACAGACAGAGAGAGAGAGCATAAGAAGAAGAACTCACTGAGGAGTGGGTCGTCGTCGGGGGTCGCCGTTGGCCGTGGGTTCGCCGGTGAGGGTAGGGGTGAGTGAGGAGAAGGGGGCTGCGTGGAAATGGAGAAGGTCTGTGCTGGAATGGAATGGTGGGAACAGAGCTGTGTGTCCCCAACCGTTTGGGCGGGAAGTCGAAAACATTAAAAATTTAATTTTTTTTTTTTTTTTTATTAGAGCCGTTGGATGACCAACGGCTGATCTGAGCCGTTGCCCGCATGAACTCAAGGACCCTCCTCAAGGAGAGGATCCGAACTCAGAGAGAATAGGAGTGGAAAACGCGGGAGACAAACCGTCGAGGAACACTGTTGTTTGTTAGGGATTAGGGTAAATTAGTAATTATGAGTTTTTGACCTTGAACATATCTTTTAATAAAAAAATTAATATATATTTATTTTTTGCAATATAAAAATTAGTAATCATTTTTTGCCAAACTATGTTTTGTTGAATTCGTCGGACTTCGTTGAAATTCAAATATAATTATAATATTTTTATTTTATCATGTGTTTTTTTTTAAATAAAAAAATTATAATTGCCAAATTTGTTTAAAGGTTGGTTTGGGAAGTGGGTTGACTTTTTGGCTTTTTGACTTTTTTGACTATTTTAGCCTGGGCTAAAAAACTTGTTTGGAAAGGGCTTTTTGGTTTTTTGACTTTTTTGACTTTTTTTGTGAAAGAATAGTGTAATGATTATGGGTTGGATGTGATGTTTTGTTTGTTGTGACTAAAATAATCTATTTTGTCTTTTGTGACTAAAATAGTCAAAAAAACCCACAAAACTACTTCCCAAACGGTGCCTTAATTTTTTTTAATGATATACGTGATGGTCTTGCAAATGAACAATTTTAAATAATTGAGATGGGATCTGTGATCAGTTTTACAAGCCCGAATATGATCAAGTTCATATTTGAATTTGAGGTAAATTCAACCTTTTAAAAATCAATTTTATGAAAAAATTCAAAAATTAGTTTTGTGAAAAAAACTAAAATATAAAAACACAACTAATCTCTAAATATTTTAAAATATTTCAAAAAAATAAATTCTGAAAACTCAAATCCAACATAATTTGAATGGCTGCAAGATGTCTTGAATTTGGAATTTTTATACATTTTTTAATCAACAATAAAATTTGTCATGATTTTTTAGATTGTATTGGAATTCTGAATTTTAGTAGGAATTTGTATACAGAAAAAAATGCAAATAAAATGTAAGTTAATTTTTTTATAATATTCTCCTTCTCTTTTCTTTTTTCACCATAAATTTTCACTAAAACTAAAAATTCAAACATAACCAGCGCATTTGATTTATTTTGTGTATTTGCTCATTTGACATATCATATACAATTCAACAGTGATTGTAACATCTAAATTTGCACCACTAAACCAACTCTAATGAGCTGGAAAATCAAAAAAAAAAGAACACAAGAGCAAAACAACCCATCATGTGGGATCCATACCAATATTAGAGCTATTAGTGCTCTTGAATTAGAGGCCAGAGACATTCTTCTTTGTACAATTATTCCAAAAAAAAAATATTCTTATGATTGGCCTTAAACAAATTAAGACCTCTAACTTCATAGAGAGGAAACATTGATATATTCCTGAATTACAAAATAGGTACAACACACATGCTTTACAACAAATTGAAGTCTCTACATGAGGCTCCAAGATAGTTCATATTTATAAGTATATCTCTATTTGCCTTGAGTTATAAAAATATAATTTGTTTGTTTATTAGCTAATAGTTCAAAATACTAAAGATTTGTGATTTTTTTAACTAAAATTTTTAAACTAACCACACACACAAAAAAATAAAAATAAAAAAAAAGAAAAAAGGATGTGGTCTTGGCAAAATAAAAATAGAACACTTTTTTTTTTTTTTTTTTTATTGCTAAATGGCAATTTGATAAAAATAAATAAAAAAATGAAAAAGTAAAAATGCATCGTGATTTACCCAAGAGAAGAAAAGAATAAGTACGAGGGAGTAAACTTCTTACCATTCCTTGTTTTGTGGTGATGAAAAAGGACAACATGTGCCCTTGTCTAAAGGACTAGCTAGCTCTTGAAAGTTAATGAAAAAGACAAAGATGTGCTTCCAATTATGGAGTAAATAGATAAATGAAAAGTAGGTGCTAAATGGTGCATTGGAAATGTAAAAATGATTTTGTTAGCGTGTGGTTAAAACATAATTTATTACAGCAGTGCTATGCTACAGACCTCTAGTGGGGTCACTTTTAGTGACTCTTGTTTGATTGGACGGAGTGGAAAAGGGGATTAGAATTCATGGACTTGAATTCTGGGACTGTGAATCTCCCGGACTATTTGGTCGGATTGGATATGTATCCTGTGTTTGTTTTTTCATGGGATTAGATGTCTGGATAGGACTATTTTCAGTGAATCCAACGTTTGGTTGGACGGACTGGATAGGATAAATGAACAAAAGACTATTTTACCCTTTTTCAATTGTTTACTATGTAATAGCAATATTAAACATATCTTTAATATTTTAATTATTTTTAGTAAATATTAAAAATACTAATGGTTAAATTTTGTTTAAAGATATTTAAACATACTAATATTGATAAAAAAATTTGACTGGTATAGATTATTTTTATTTAAACAAATAAAAATTTATTGTTGAAATTAAACATACTAATGGTTAAATGTTTAAATTTTTATTTAAACAATTAACATTGAAATTATTTTGATGTACAGATTATGTTTAAACAATTAACAATTAACAATTAAATAAATGTTGATGTATAGATTATGTTTAAACAATTAACAAATGTTGATGTAATTAACAATTAACAAATGTAGATGTAATCAAATGTTGACGTATTAAAACATAATTTAATAGATGTTAAATAAATATACATGTTGATGTACAGATGTTGAAATAATTTAATAAACATGTTGATGTACAAATGTTTAAATAAAACATAATTTAAATAAATGAAATTATTTATTGTTGAAATTAAACATTTAATTGTTTAAATAAAACATCTGTTAAAACATCTATTAAATTTAAACAATGAAATTAAATAAAACATAAACAAAATTTTAAAATAAAACATCAATAAAATATCTATAAAAAATTATTTTAAAAAATTAAATAAATAAAACATTAATAAAAAGTTAAATAAAATTATTTTATTTTTAAATTGAGACATTTAAATTTTATTGAATTTTATTAAATATAATACATAATTAAATAGTAGAGGGTCAAAATGGTCATTTTCGCATATAATCCAAACAGTGATTAGTCCCCCACTTTCTGTCCCACCCCCCCAGGACAGGATAGTCCCCCATATGGGGACATGGAGTCCGGTCGGACATGGAGTCCGCCGGACTAAAAAAAAATCAAACGACGGATAAGGTGCACTATTTGAATTACAATCCAAATAGTGGATAGTCCCCCCTCCTAATCCCCCCAATCAAACACACCCTTAGTGTCATGTGTCGACTTAGAGTTGGTTGAAAATCAAAAAAAAAAAAAAAAAAATTATTTTTTGACCTATGGGAAGAGACTCCCAATACCTCCACTGGAGTCCGAAGTTTTATTCAATTTATTATTGATTTAAAATAGTGTAAATAAATGAATAAGAAATGAGCAAACAAATCGAGTTGAGCCGTGAGGTGTTTGAGATTTGTTCACGAAAAAATTTGTTGGAGTTTAAGCTGAGTTCAAGTTAAGTTTTAAAAATTGAGCTTAGGACAAAATCAGGTTGATTATACAAATGAGCCAAGCTCAATTTAAAAAAAAAATTAAAAAGAAATAATTAAGAAATCGGAGTGCATATTAAAAGAAAAACAAAAAAAAATGTGAGCAAAATATAACATAATGATTATATTATTAATTAATTTTTTTAATTGCATATGTAAATTCACATAAATACCAATCATAAATAGAGAAATAGAATAAACTAATGAGAATATATTAAATACATTATTAAAACTAAATATTAATTTTATATATAATTATGTCCACGAATCTATTCGAACCAAGCTTGGATTTTACTCAAGCCCAACTTATTTATTAAATGAGTTTAAAAATTTGGCTCGAATTTTAACAAGTGAAAATTTTAAGAATATTCATTATTCATTATTAACAAAAAGAAATATATATGATCAGTTTTTAACTTGGGACTAACTTAATTATTAAATAAGTTCAAAAATTTGACTCGAATTTTACAAGTGAAAATTTAAAAAATATTCATTATTCATTATTAACAAAAGGAAATATATATGATCAGTTTTTAACTTAGGCCCTAACTTTATTCCTCTTCCATTCAATGCTTGAACTGTTTAGATTACAAAGGAACAACTTTTATTCTACACCATCAAAATGATAACCCTGGCTTGGGAGAGCAAGGATCCTCTAAAGTGATTTTTTTCTAAAGTTTCCTAGAGTGCTACATTGTGTGGTTGAGATTTACTGGTAAGTCACATCAATTTTTCTGATGTGACTTGCCAATAAATCTCAACCACACACTCTAGGAAACTTTAGGGAAATTTCACTCTAGAGGATCCTTGGTGGGCTTGGGAATATGAATCCCATTGTTATAAAAATCAATCACTACTTAATTATTATGTTGTGTTTGATTAGCGAATTTGAGAAGGAATTTGAAAAAATAAATAAAAAAAGTAGGTGAAATTTAAAAAAATATACTTATATTTTACATAATTTCACACATATTTTTCCGTTCCATTTTTAAATTTTTCCCCAAATCTCCCAACTAAACACAGTAACAAAACAACAATGTCATAAGTTTGTCATCTCATTTATTATAGGGTCTAATGCTGCCCTTAAGCTGTCAATAAGCATCACAAAAATTTAAAAATTTTATAATCTCAGTTTTATATGTTTTAAAATATTTTTACATGTTTTTTAACACTAATAATAACCTTAAAAATCTTGCTTTTATTAATTTTTTTTATTTATAATTGTATTAGTTAAATGGGTCTCACAACTCAAATTTGTTATTAATATAGTGATGACACAATATATGATAAATTTAAATTAAATGTATTATATAAATATAATCATTGTAAAATTATTTACAAAAAAAAAAAAAGGTCAAATTATATTGGTGAAATAAAAACAGAAAAGATCATGAAAGGGTTATTATAGTCATTTAGCGTGGTCAGTTTGGTTGCTTGTTTCATGCAAATTAATGCAACAAACAAACTCAAATTTTGTCCACACAAACACGTAACTAGGAGGTTTTTTCTTGCCAACAAAGCAATCGAAAGGCAAGTGGACCATAAAAAAAAAAAAATTAAAAATATTAAAAAACTCAAAAATTTTATTAAAATTTTTATTAAATATCTCGTATAAAATTTATATAAAATTCATATAATATAAATTCTATACATATATAAAACATTTAATAAAAATTTTAATAAAACTTATAAAATCTCTAACATTACACAAAAATAATCTCAAAGTTCAAAAGTACTGCTTGCTGGGACACAGCTGTGGATGTGGTAGTGACATATGGCACTGCCCTGTCAACCAATCTTTACTTGCTTGCTAGGCGGCTATTTACAAAAATTAAAAATAATAATAAATTGCCAGTTGTGCAAAAAGTTATACAGGGGCCAGTGAGAGACAAGTCAGCCTAATGGTCCATTATTGGTTTCTAAATTTTATATAATATATGCCCAATCCGTACTTTTTCAATTAAATAGTAAACAGAAATTTATAGTGATTTTGTACTTTATACAGATATACGTACAAATGATAATTAAAAAACTACCCTATGGTATTTCACCTATGGCTCGAAAGGCACATTGTCAAATTGTAACAAATAATTATGTAGGGCGGGTGGGAGGGATGAACCTTGAGTGCCTACAAAGACTAGGCCACTGATTATTTTTTACTTTTTTAAATTTGATTATTTTATTTAAATTTGATGTTAAAATTAATAGTTGTATAATACTTTTCAATTTTTTTAAATGATACTGAGAAAAAATTAACAAAACATTGGACGGAATAACCAATTAAAAATAGATTTAAAGTGTGGGGATCAAATTGTTTAATTTAAAATTATATATAAAAATTAAAATAAAATTTGAATAGTGTAATTAATCCAATAAAAAAAATACATACAGAATGAAGTAGTGTAGAATTGTAAAGTTGTTGCTTTAAAACAAAATAGGGTAAACTACAAATGCGTCTTTTGAAATTTGATTAAAATATGAGTTGTCACTTGTAGTTCTGAACATTACATTTCATTTCTGAGATTTTTAATTTTATAAAAAATTATTTATTTTATTAATAAATCATCAAGTCAATTAATCATTTTTAATAATGTTAGAAACACGTTTCAATTAATAATTCAAGTAATTTTATTATTTTATATGAGAGCAATTATGAATTTCATTTTTTTAGTTAATTCTGTTAAATAAAAAATTCTGATAATGAGGTATTTATAATTTTTAAAATCACAAGGAGCAATCTGTAATTTAAGCAAATTTTAAGAGATTTATTTGTAATTTATCTATGTTAGAAATTGGACGCTCATGTGGCATGACCCTTTGAACCTTTCGAACCTTAACCTTTTGAACCTTATCCATGTAAGTTTGAATTTGAATTTAAAACTTATTTAGATAACCATTCAGGATATCTATATCTATCATATCAATAGATATGGATAGATGGATAGATAGATATTGGTTGTTATATCTGATTATATATTTTATATATAATAATTTAATAGATCAGATACGTACATCATGTTTTTACCCATAACCTTTTTTTCCCATACTCACTCTCTGACTCTCTCCTAGAAAACAACGATCAAGCCATTTTGCACTGTGACTTGTGTGGGTGATACTCATTTTGTAGTATCACTCCACTGCTGGGTTCATTGTTCAGATTTTGGAAACACGTGATTTACCCACGAGGTTCTTCGCTACAAGGTATGATTCTGATAATTTTTTTCCGCTGTAATATAATACTTTGATTTACATTGGTATCAGAGCCTAATATGGGTATTTTCGTGCTTAGTTGTATGCGATAAAATATGTGTATAATTTTATACAAATATACATACATATTATTTGCATGAAAATTAGATTGAGAATGTGATACATCTCATTTTTATATCCATTAAATGTCATTTATGAGATTATAAATGTATTTTTTGTGAAAAATGGAGTTCGACAGTACAAAATCAAACCAGAAAACACCGAAGAAGGTGGCGCGTGTGCCTCACGCGCTATATAACGCCGCCCAGCGATTCCACGCGCTTCGACGCGCCACTACAGGCGCTCACGCGCTTCCACGCGCCGCCATGCGCCACCACGGGCTAGGCGCTCTTCCCACGTGCTCCACGCGCGCGCTATCCACACCCTTCACACGCGCGCGTTAGCCGCGTCGCTTCGCGCCGCGCCACGTGCGCAGCCACATGTGCGCCACGTGCGCAGCCACATGTGCGCCATGCGCCGCGCCGCCGTTGAGCCACCTGGCACCGAGTTGCGCTGAGTTGAGCGGCGCGAGCCAAGCCGAGCCGAGCCGTTTTTCCCAGCTGGCTTGGTTCTAAGGCTCTGTTTGTTTTTTTTTTAATTCTGAATTACGTTAAATGATCATAATTAATTCGTTATAGCTTTGCTTTAAGCGTGGTTGGTACCGTTAGACTCAGAATTAAATTTTTTATCTGCTGTAAAATTTTGAAAATTTTATGAAAGTAAAAAATATTTTTCCTGAAATAATAATTCATTATTTCTGGTTTAAAATGCATCTGGTGTTGCATGATTAAGTTTCTGGGGCTGAATTTTTTATTGTAGACTACTGTTATGGTTTACTGTTTACTGGTATAATTGTAGTATTTTACCAGATTCTGGAATATTTATTTCTAATTTTATGTGTGTTTATTAGTTATTTAAAATTTCAGAAAAATTCCAGAAAAATTCAGGATGATGTACATTCTGTTATGACATAATTTGAATATTTAATACAATATATTATTTTTTTTAGAGTTTTTAATATGTTGTAATTAGAATAGCATGATTAGTTATTTATTTATTTATTTGAATTCTATTATTAAATGAATATAGCATGAGTTATTTGTAAATTTACATTAAGATGCTATTGTATGGAATTTATCATGCTTTTGACATGCCATAGTCAGTGGGAGGTTATTCGGTTGAGAGAAATCTTTGTAGATTAACTCTCGAAAACCAATACTTTACGCATAAATTAAATTAAATTTTGGATAATTGTCACCTGTGGCGCAAGAAATGATTACGAGCATAGCGGATTTTCGATCTTGCGACTTTTGTAATATTGCACTATTTAATTTAGATTTTTGTGGCAAAATTATATTATGCTAATCAAATTAATCCCAATGCGAATTTCTCTCTAAATTGACTTAGCTTATGGAAGTTAATTGGTTGACCTAGACTTAGTAAAGATGTTCAAATGTGAACAATGTAATCCCATTCTTTAGATGAGCAAAAGTCTTGGAGACTTTAGGTCAAGTTTTAATTGAGCCACAGTAAGAAAACATGACTCAAAGTCGTCGTAGTTTTGTTGCCTTGTTTGGTAGAATAAAAAGTAATGTGTGCGCTATGGTTAACGGCACGCTACGTAGTTTTGGTTGGCGAGTTTTGGAGTTATGAAATTAGTAAGCCCTCAATAGATCTGTATATGATCTTGACTATTGAGCTGGGTGGATTGACTTTGTAATTTGACTTGTAAATAATGTTACATCATTGGATGAAGTAACATTCAAGAGTCATATCATCCAAGAAATGCGAGCTTAAATAAATTAGTCATTAAGTGTAAGACGAGTAGCCAGTTTGAGCAGTGTTTTGCTCTCTACCCAATTATTGGGAGTAGATGGAGCAAAATTTCATGCACTATAATAGTGTGCGTTGAAATATCACGTGAAGTGAAAAGATTAGCGCTTAGAAACTGCAAAATCTATTAACACTATGTGAAAAGATTAGCGCTTAGAAACTGCAAAATCTATTAGCATTGCCAACTTGTCTAAGTCTGGACACTTACTGTTTCCACACTTGAGTGTGAGACATGAAGAGGGGCTTCTTTGTATGATTCCTTAGCTAGGCTAACGCTTTTGAATAACTTTAGCACTAAGCGCAAATGTTGCGGCATAGTGATGAAAAGGTCAAGACCGACAAGGTTGTTATGACTCTAAGAATTTGACGCATCGCTTGTGAGAGCATTGTGTTGAATTAGACTCTTTAGCCTAATTCGCGCTTAAGTTACTTTGGAGCTGTCATAGTTGATAGCTTATTCTCTCTTTCTTGTGGATAGTAGAATTAATTGCAAGTAACTATGAAGCGAGAAATAAATATGGTAAGAGGAGTATCGTCATCTTTCAACTAGATGCAGTAAAGTGTATGGAGAATAAAATTGACTTGAAGGTGCAGGGGATTAGCACTTGTTAGTTAAATTTGCGACTTAGACGCACTTGATATCTCCATGACATCCTTTTATGATCTAGTGAATATGAATTAGTCGTGAGTCATTACCTAGTTGGGCATAAACCTTTAAAACTTGTCTTCGAGAACTCACACATTAAGATGATTGGAATTAGTTTATGACATTGGTCATGAACCAGTGGCTTATTATACTTAATCACATTAATGAGATGGTGACACGATGGTTTGAGTAGGCCTTCTCGGGCCCACTCGCTTATGACATCCTGCTCTCATGTGAATGCGTAACTTTGTTCGCAAATGGGTGCGCACAAGTAAGTAAGAAAGCCGTAGAAGGTCATTTGTTTTGGCGCATTTATATTTGTGACTAGATATGTGTAAGGGTATGATAGCTAAGCCTCCATCTCGACACATTTATAGATTACGATACACATCTGAGTCAAGACTATTTGATCTCCCATAAGTCAAAAGTTTTGAGATGATTTTTGACATTGCACATATGAGGTTGAGATCAATTAGATAACAGCTTTCGTGCTTTTAGTTTTGACCAAGGTGGCGAGTATCTATTTGAGTTATTTTTAGAAAACTTTGTGAAGAGAGATGGATGCTTAGAAAATTGATTATTCCTAGTACTCAACAACACAATGGTGTAGTAGAGATAAGGAATTAAATATTGTTAATGTTAGGTGGATAATGGCGCAAAATATTTCCCAATTGGAAATTGCACTAGTTTGTTGCCTATATCCCTAACTAAGTGCCCTCCATATCAGATTTTACACTCCATTTTGAGTAATAGGTTAGTGGAGAGCCATCTATGGGTGATCTGTAACCGTTAAGCAACTTGTCTTTATTTTACTTCTCATAAGATTGCGAAGTTAAAACCTAGGGTTCTATAGCGCATTATTATATGTTGTCTTGTAAACACAAAGGGTCGTGTGGCGCATTATTGTATGCGGTCATGCAAACCCTCCAGGTCATGTGCATATAGGTAAGCAACTTTGTGGTAGTATAACTAAGTCACATAAAGTTTTATTAGTAAAGGTGACGTGAATAGAGTTTTTGGAACTCTATAAGATAGAGAATTCTAAGCATAGTGCTCTATGTAGCCTAGTTGAGAATGGAAAGAAATTTCCAATATCCTAGGGACAGTGGGAGCGATGTGCCTACTAATGGATTACTCCATTAGAGAAGAATACTCTACATTCTTAGTTGCGTGGTAGCGAATGTGAAAATTTTCCACGTCATCACTGGGTGATTGAGAGGGAAACATTCATGATTGCTCCGCAAGATGATAAAGAGCCTAGGATAATGCCTAAGGCTCTAGTCTCTTATTTTTAGAAAGTGGATTAATGTTGCGCAGTTTAAGACAAAGTCTTTGAGGATTAACCATTTTTATAATTTGGTTGACTTTCCATTATGACGCAAAACTGTTATAAAGTTATGCATAATTTGGATAGTCATTGTTGAGGCATAAGGCTCTCTAGATACCGAAAGGTCGCACCATTGAGGAAAGTGTAGACCATGAGAAGACTTCCTCCTGGGGAGTGAGGTTGTTTTGACTTAGGCTATGATTGACATAAGTTCGGAACATTGATTTGTGGACATTGTGACCCAACTTTCTCGTTAGAAAATTGGATAAGTAGATCCGTAGGGATTTACCTTCTGCTTTTATGGTGAAAAGTTAGGAGCGCAAAAATGTTGCTAGTTCCAATAAATCTTTTACAGCCTAAAACAGTTATCCAAATAGTGGTTCTTAGATTTCGTCAAGCCATAATAGGCCAACAATGATCAATGAAGACCACTGAGACATGATCAATGGTCCAAAAAGAAGTTTTTCCTTACTTAGTCAGTATGAGCCAGGAATTTATAAGGTTGTCGCCACCTAGGGTGGGCAGTCCTCTATTTTAGATATGATGGACATAGGTGATGTAATTTATATGCTCGGATGTACGATCCTTAGGGATTGCTTTGGGAGAATTCATGTTTTGTCTTCGATGACTTACATAAGGAATATCCTAGAATGATTCTAGATGCAAAATTGCAAACCCATTGACTTACCTATCGGTAAAAGCCAGAGCCTTAGCTATTGAGTGAATCCTCAGATTGTCTTTGGGAGAAACAGATGACCTATGTTCCTTAATCTTTTCTTTGTTGTGGGAGCCTAAAGCACGCTATGTGGGTGTATTCGGCATGATAAGTGTAATCTTTGGTAAATGGTCAACTGAGTTGTTTAAACATTGACCTTGCTCATTAGACTGTGGATAAAATGCTTTACTAGTAGTATATTAATTTGCTCCTTGTAAGATTCAATGCGCTAGTTGGGCGCATCTGTGCTAGTTGGGCGCATTAAGAATGAACGCAAATTGGTCACCAAAATATCTTTAGAGAGGTTATTGCGCAAGAGGTAGTGATCTTAAATTACTTCATGTGAGGCGCACATGGTGGATTCCGTTGTATATACTTATCGCAAGAGGTGCTGATAAGGCTTATGTTTGGAATCTATAATTGCGCAAGCTGTGGTCATTTTTTTTAAAATCGATCACTTATTTTGAGATGATGGGATGTTGACACTATTATGGTTTGTGTCATAATGATTAGCAGATGATGATGTCAGCAGGCAAGATTAGCTCACTCACACGAGAAACGCCCTTGGCGCTTGGGAGCGCGTAAGGATGAGACTAGTGATTTATTTTTATTTGGAGCCAAGAGAGGCTTAAATAATCCACTATGCATGTCGCCTTGGTTACAACCAAGATGAGGTCATGTTAAGGATCAAACACGGATGTTAGTACCCACTTTCCATGTTGTGCCTGTTATGATTAGCCAGATGCGAGATCTCATTTGGCACCTAGAAGGCGAGCAAATAGAGAATTCGGGTTAGGCGCTAGAAAACGACTAGACTAATATTTGTACGGTGTATCGAGTATGATGTCACTCTTTATGGAAGAGTTACTCCACCGTAGCATGTATTCATACTATATGTGCTTGGCGACCGAGTAATGAGGTGAGAGAATGGATCCCTGTTTCCTTACCGTGTGAGTCTTACGTGTCATTATTGATATGACTTTCATTTATGTACCCTTTTATGACTTTTGACTATGTCATAAGGTAAGGGGTTGATGTTCTGCTACTTTGGTATGTTGCCTGCGGTCATGTATGATTCGGCCTTAAGGGACATCACTGGGAAAGCGGTCAATCCTAAACTAAATGGCATGAGGGCAAAAGGAAGATCATCTAGTATTACACCACTATTGTATATTCACTGCTGGCAACTCACATCGCTTTGTATGAGAGGCGAATTGAGGGTGAATATATTGCAAGAATTGAGAGGGTCAAACATTCTCTTTTTGAGGGATTAGAGATGTTTTTTGGACCGGTGTAATTAGATGGGTCTGGGGTATATGAGACACTATTTTTGTTCTTTTTGGGTTAATGTCTCTATGCTGGCTCATTTTTTAGTTTCTAGTATAGAGCTCCCACATGCAAGTGTTCTCAGCAGTCGCACGGTGCATTGGCTAGTATGAGATTGTTCTTTTTTGAGGAGATTGAGATAGAGATGTGGCAGTGTCATGTCAACTCATGTGCGAGTGAGAGATGTTAGAAATTGGGCGCCCATGTGGCATGACCCTTTGAACCTTTTGAACCTGAACCTTTTGAACTTTATCCATGTAAGTTTGAATTTGAATTCAAAACTTATTTAGATAACCATTCAGGATATCTATATCTATCATATCAATAGATATGGATAGATGGATAGATAGATAGATATTGGTTATTATATCTGATTATATATTTTATATATAATATATTTAATAGATCAGATACGTACATCAGATATATGTTATGTGGTTTTTACCCATAACCTTTTTTTCCCATACTCTCTCTCTGACTCTCTCCTAGAAAACAACGATCAAGCCATTTTGCACTGTGACTTGTGTGGGTGGTACTCATTTTGTAGTATCACTCCACTACTGGGTTCGTTGTTCAGATTTTGGAAGCACGTGATTTACCCACGAGGTTCTTCGCTACAAGGTATGATTCTGATATTTTTTTCCCGCTGTAATATAATACTTTGATTTACAATCCAAAAAAATATCGTAAAAATACTTTTTAATGTAAAAAATGTCACTAATATATCATTCTAATAAATAATATTCGTATAAAGTTTTTAAAAGAATTACAGTTTTTCAAAAAATTGTTACTTCATCAGTATTTCATTAATAGTAGTGAAGAAAGGGAGGAGAACATGAAGAAAAGTGGTTAAGAGCATCTCCAACCCATACATCTCTATTTCTCTAATATAGAGGAACAAAATAAAATTTTTTATTCAAAAAGTGAGTTTAGAGGATCTTATTATTTATGCCAACTCCAATCATACATCTCTATTTCTTAAAAAATTTAAACATTTTCTCACTTTTCTTTCAAATTTTACCAGTTTTTCTCTAAAATATAAATTATTTTATTTAATTTTTTGTTAAATATAATTAATATTGGTCTCATTTTAAAGGTATTGTTAATATCTTTTTAATGAAACTAATTTTATAAATATTGAATATACATATTTGATTTTATAAAGACAAAATTAATATTTAAGAGAGTGAATAGTGTTTTAGAGTGATCCTCCATTTTTTCATCTTCCCTCTATATTTGAAGGATCAATTCATCCTCCTCAATTTGGGAGGAGGATATAGAGGATGGGTTGGAGTTGTTTTTGGGAGAGGATCCTCCATATTTGAATTCATGGAGCATGCATTGGAGATGTTCTAAGGAAAGCATGTTAAGTGATCAACCCTAATTATCCCACATCTCTCTCTCTCTCATTAAACTAAGCATTCCCTACATATAAAATTATTTTATGATTTTATATTAAGATTTTATTTTTAAAGTAGTGGGTTGTTGTTTTCAGTTATGCTGTGTTTGGTTGAAAAATTTGAAAATGAGGCCTCGTTTGGGAACAGGCTAATTTAGTAACTTTTTAGCTATTTGGCTAAAAAGGTAGGTAAAAAAAACTTGTATGTTTGGGATGACTTTTTGGCTAATTACGAAAAGATGTGCAAAAAGTAGAGAGAAAACAGAATCTTTGACTTTTTGGTATGAGTTGTTGGCTTTTTGGTTAATTTAGTAACTTTTTGGCTAATTGACTAAAAAAGTAAGTCCCCAAACGGGAATATAGAAATGAAAAGAAAAAAAAGTATATGAAATATGAATAAAATATACGTATATTTCACATAATTTTACATATTTTTTAAAATTTTTTTTTTCTAAATCTCTCAACTAAACACAATAGTAATATTGTTGATATTATTATTCTTATTGTTATTATGGTTATGAAATTAAGGGCACATTCGAAATGGAATTTGATAGTTGTTGATCTTATTATATATCTTGTTTGACACAGTTGAAGTTGAACTCGTGACCAAGGATCATGTGAAGTTGGATGCTGGTGTAGATGGGTAAGGGGTTGTTGTTGTGTCTTAAGGTACAGTAATTATTAATGTTTTGTTTTTGGTGAGGTCTTTTTAGTGTTTTTTGATAATTTGAATCGTTATATTGTAAGGTTCGTCAAGAATATTATTTTTATAAAATATTAAATTAATTGGATATTCATAACCCCACGATTAGATCCTAGTTGTTTTTAAAAATTTATGAAAACTATGTTAATTGTTAATTTTTATAAAAACAAATGTGCTTTAGTTATAGGATTACAGATATTCAATTAATTTAATTTTTTATATGAATAATTTACTTAATAAACTTTACAATATAAACGATTTAAATTATTAAAAAATACTCAGAAAAATCTCACTCGAGACAGCAGCACCCCTCTCCGGGGAGTGAGGATTCTCTCCTTGCAGCTTCCGTGCTTGCGCCCGTCCTTGCAGGCCTTCGGGTCTACTTTTAAGCCCAATTTTGATAATCTGAATCGTTCATATTTTATGATTTATTCAGTATATCATACCTATAAAAAATCAAGTTGATCGGATATCAGAAAGCATATGTTTGGAAAACTGTTTATTAAATTCTTTAAAAAATAGTGTTTAGTTCAATTTTTCAAACACATACTTTCTGATATCCGATCAACTTGATTTTTTACAGGTATGATATACTGAATAAATCATAAAATATAAACGGTTCGGATTATCAAAATTGGGCCTAAAAATAGACCCGAAGGCCTATAAGGACGGACGCAAGCACAAGCTTGCAAGGAGAGGCTCTTGACTCCTCTCCGGGTGTAGATGGGAGCTGTACCCTTTATTCACGTGGTCCACGCCTTAAAGGTTTATTTTTCTTCTCCCTAAATGGTGGGTTGGGGATCACAAGTGCCAACACCAAACTAATATTAATTTGATGAGCTACTCTATCAACTCCTCAAACCAAATTCTCATACCACTTATATTTCGATCATAAATTTAAATAAAATTTTAAGAAGAAATAGTAAAAAAGTGAGTGAAATTTAAATGAGATATAAGTTAAATTTTTTCATTAATTTTCTTTTTATTTTTAAATTTATATCTAAATTTATAATTCAAATACATTGTTAAGATTTGTATGTTGCAATTTGTATCTTTTTAATTTTCTTCTTTTGAGACTTAAAAAAGTAAAAATTAAGTGTACAAAAAAGTTAATGCTAAAACATTAGTTTGTTTGGCATATTTTTAATTTTTTTAGTCTTTTCTAAAGATTTAAGGTTTGATTTAGTTTGGTTTAATTTGGTTATATAGTTGTGGAAATCTCTATTAAAGTGTTTAATGTAATTTCTACTTATAAATTTTAAATCGAAGAAAGTTGATTGTTAAAAAACAGAAGGAGAAGTGTTTTTAATTTTTATTTTTTAATTATTAACTTTTAGCTTTTTAAAAGTGTCATCAAATAAATTTTTGATGACTTTTTAGAGTAGCTAAAATGAACATTTTGACTGAAAAAAATGAGTTTTTTTTTTTAATTTTTAAAATAAACTTTTTTTTATCAATAAAACTAGTTTTTAAGCTGGAGCCAAAAAAATTTCTCAAAAACTAGAATTTTGTTTCACCAAATCATTTTGTCCATAAAAGTAATTTATTAGTGACATTTTTAAAATTTTATCATCAAAAGTTTTTTTTTTTGAAACAACTTTGTAGTCACGTCCCTCACAACGATATGAATTAATTCTCTAATGTTTTTTTATTACAAAATTTTTACTTTTAAAATTAAGAAATTTTGATCTTTAAAATTAGAATTTAAAGGTCTCATTTGGTGTAACTGTTAAAACAGATTATAGATTATACTTTAATAGATTATAAATTATGACTTTAATCAGAAATTGTTTGTAACGCCCCGCCTTTTTATTAATCGGATTTCATTACCAAATCATTATTATATATTCAATTTTAGAGAAAACATACGGAAACTCTTTATATTTACAAGAACACATGAATAAATATTCTTTCATCCGAGTACAACATGAATGCAACAGGAGTTATAATTAAATAAATTGCCCGTAAATTTACATCTTTTAAATTAAGAGAAAGGGTTTAACCCTTTTACATCGATGACATTCTGCCTACAAATAAAAGGCCCCGTGGCCAACAAGTAAAAAAGATCCATAACTTTGAAACACTTCTCGACGTTCACCTGAAAAAGAATTAGCAACGTGGGATGAACATAAAGTCTAGTAGGGATCTCAACATGATCCTAAACAATAACAACTTACAGATA
Source organism: Camellia sinensis (assembly GCF_055761805.1). NCBI lineage: Eukaryota > Viridiplantae > Streptophyta > Magnoliopsida > Ericales > Theaceae > Camellia > Camellia sinensis. Next base: position 22,224,260 of record NC_138975.1, on the reverse strand, counting down.
GCTATTATCATCAATGCTTAGTATCATACTATATAAATAATGTGATGGTTCATATAGAAATATACGTATATAAGAATTTTTCTCAAAATCATTCATTTTATTCAATAACATAAGCAATTCACTTTTCTTTCTTTTTGTTACCTTTTTCCAAAATTCATATGACAATAACAAATTCCTGAAAACAATTTCACCAAGCCCATTACGTTTTCTCCCACTTTCCGGACTTATACCTAATTTGCCTTTTCAAAACATGTTCACAAGTATCCGATGTCCTTCACATTATTCACCATCTCAATACAGTACTTACGTCCGTTTCCAACACATTCGTATCTATACATGTATAGCTTTAGTATAAAAGGAAACAACAAGCAACCAACAACTATCTACTCAACAAATGAGGTAACTCGGCCTTCCAGAACCATAACCATCATAACCCATAATATACCTAGATACACTGAGACAATAATGATAAATAAGTTCTGCTCTACCTACTTTAAGAACGGTAAGCCAATGAAACACATTTCCACAATGAAATGTCAATTTACCAAACACTGACTGGAAGGTAATGGTACCTCTGCCAAGGTCTCTAGGCACTAACTGGAAGGTACTAGTACCTCTCATTCTAAGCGTAGCCAATTCTCCAGGTGCTAGCTGAAAGGTAATGGTACCTCTCATTCTCAGCGCATCATACGTTACCAATTATCACAACATGACAAAGTACAACCAACACAAGTGTAATGCATACACACAAACTATTCAACAAAGTACAACCAAGACAACAGTAATGCATACACACAACTATTCAACACAAAAATGTCATCCTCCACCGATGACCAAGGACAAAAACCTCTAAATGTATGTATTCAACAAACGTATTATAGTAATTCAACTCTCATGAAATTTTAAATCCAACAACAATAATAGTAAAATAAAATATTCACAATCCAATCTCAAGCTATTTTCTGAAATTCACATATGATTTCATTCTTTCTTTTCAAAAATCAATTCTCTTATTTTCCAAGTTAACATACTCCACTCTTTATCCCAATCCATTATTTTCATTTCATAAAACTAAATCCATGGATATCAAAACCACAACCCAACTCAGCTTAATATATTTGAAAGGGAGATTTATTAGCTGAAGTGGGCCGTGGTAATGGCCGGGCAAATTGTGGGCCGAACACAATTGGGTCGTGGTAGCTTGGGCCTGTCCGGGAGGGTTTTTACTTGGTTAAGGCATAGGGCATATGGGACCGAGCTATTTGGCTTGTTGTTGCGGAAGCCGGTCTACTGGGAGTTCGACCGAGATGTCTGCCTGTCTCCATGGGTTTCACGGTTCATGCGTTAGCTCGGCAGGAAGACCGACGGCTAACCAGCTCGACCTACCTCGAGCTTGGCTTGCCGGAATGTAGCCGAGTTCGATTGTACAGGAGCTCGGCGAATGATTCATTAAGGTATGCCGCGCAGCGCGGTCAGGAGAAACCGAGGAGGTTCCGCCGGTCTGCCGAGCTTCGCCGAGGTATCCTAACAGTTTGGTTAGGTGGTGATTGCTGGATTTGTGCTGACAGATGGGATAACAGCACCACGTGTCGAGAGACTAATGGAAGTATATTTGGGGCGCAGAAGGTATATAAGCGAGTCTGCGCCCCCCATGCCTGGGACAAACGAACATTTGGTGAGATTTACACTAAACACAACTCAGTCCTCTCTTTCTCTCTCTATCCCTGTGTGTGTGTCTAACTTGATCGTCGGAGGGGTTTTCCGGCCACACACCGCCGGGTAGCTCACCGCTGTTGTGCTCGCAGGTCGATCAGACAGACTGGAGCTTAGAAGAAAGGAGTGCGAGCTTGCCTGAATATTTGCTCCCCACACAATTGGCGCCGTCTGTGGGAACTTTGAAAGACAAAACCTTGTCTTCCAGGCTTATCTGATCGCCGTCCATGGCGAACAATGGCGAGATTCCGTTGTCTGCCATCGACGGAGTTATCCCGGAGTCAAGCAGACGGAGAGAAGGACATCCCGCCATTCCTCCTATGGCAGACCTGGAAACTTCTCCAGGAGGACATTCAAGAGACGCGCAGGACAAGCGCGGAAGAAGCTTTGGACATTCACGGAGTCCAGACGGTCACCGGCGGCGGAGAGAATCGTACGCCAGGCGACTAGAACACAAGCTAAGGGACCAAGATGCCATCATCCGGAGAATAGCTGCAGAGATGGAGGATCTTAAGCGACATGTCAAAGGGAATGGTGTAGCTGGAGTGAGAGACCACAGTGAGCGCACCCAACCCCACCGTTCTTGCAGTCAGAGCCAGTGGCGTACTCCATCAATCTCAATCACCAAGAGTTACAAGGTTGGAGATTCCGACGCGCACGTAGAGAAGTCCAACGCACAAGACAGCACCTATCAACCCTCACGTCCTGTGACGACGTCGAGGTATTCTTATTCCGCTCGTTCAGAGGATTTGCAGGTAGTCTTGAAGGAACGGGCTCACCGGCGGTAGGCTCAGAGGGTGTCGGCGTTCCAGCGGTTATCCTATGGGGTTTACACCAGTGAAGAGGTCGGAATGCCTCCACCTCGCCTAGTTGCACCTCTCATTCTAGACACAAACTTGGCAAGGCTGAGCACCACCCCTTTCTCCGTGGAGATAGAAACAACACCACTTCCCACGGGCTTCCACCAGCCTAAGTTCACGCTCTACAATGGAAAAATCGATCCCTATATGCATGTAAGCCACTTTCGACAGGTCATGGCCGGACATAGGCAGAATGACGCTCTTATGTGCCTTATCTTCCCGTCAAGTTTGGGCGAGCTGGGCTTGAAATGGTTTGAGAGGCTACCGGAGGGGAGCATAGAAAGGTGGTAGCAGTTGGGCGAAACCTTTGTGACGCGCTTCAAAACCAACACCAAAACGCCAAAGGAAGTTGACCACCTTCTCAGTGTCAAGATGGAGCCGAGCGACACACTGAAGGCATACAACTCCAAATATTGGGAAACCTTCAACGAGATCTTGGATTGCCCGGTCAACCTGGTAAGCACCCAATACAAGCGCGGTCTCCCAGTCAAACATAGGCTGAGGGACTCGCTTACAATGAACCAGTCGCCATCCATGGGGCAACTAATGCAGCGCATCAATGAGCACATCCGAGTAGAGGATGATGCAGCGGTGTCCACTGCGAAGACAGCCTCGGTGGCAACAGACAAAAATGTCTTACAAGATAATCAGTCTGGCGGGTAAAGGGGCATATCACTTAGAAGATTTGGATGGCAAAGGCGTACCCCGGCCATGGAATGCGGCTAACCTCAAACTATTATATTCTTATCGTTCTTAAGTAATTTTTTGAGGAAGAACTTATTTTCCCTACACTTCTGAATGTGATACTCTTTTTGTTAATGTAATAGAAATGAATTACTTTTGTTGAAGAACTTTTCTGATTCAGCCGAGATGATTTACTCCGGCCAAATGAGTTGATGATTTACTCAACTCTAAAGATTCAGCCGAGATGATTACTCCGACCAAATGAGTTGATGATTTGCTCAACTCTGAAGTTTCAGCCGAGATGATTTACTCCGGCCAAATGAGTTGATGATTTGCTTAACTCTGAAGATTCAGCCGAGATGATTTACTTTGGCCAAATGAGTTGATGATTTGCTTAACTCTGAAGATTCAGCCGAGATGATTTACTCCGGCCAAATGAGTTGATGCTTTGCTCAACTCTGAAGTTCCAGCCGAGATGATGTACTCTGGCGAAATAAGTTGATGATTTGCTCAATTCTGAAGTTTCAGCCGAGATGATGTACTCCGGCCAAATGAGACTTTCAAGTTTCAGCCGAGATGATTTACACCGGCCAAATGAGTTGATGATTTGCTCAACTCTGAAGTTTCAGCCGAGATGGTTTACTCCGACAAAAAAAGTTGATGTTTTGCTCAACTTAAGGCTCTAGCCGAGATGCTTTATCCCGGCGGGAAGCTCAGAGGATGGCGGTGCGAACAACCGTGGAAGAGATCTAGGGAGTTTGGTTTTGGAAGACGTCAGTCAAAAGGCCGAGGAAAAGGGGCAATTGACAATCATTTTGGTGGAAAGACCAGAGTTCTTTGCCGAGCTGATCTTGTTCGCCAAGAAGGAAGTCGCGGAGCGGCCTTGCTCGCCTTCTTTGGAGTACCTTGCCGAGCTGATCTTGCTCGCCAAGAAGGAATTCGCGGAGCGGACCTTGCTCGCCTTCCTTGGAGTTCCTTGCCGAGCTGATGTTGCTCGCTAAGAAGGAAGTCACGGAGCGGACTTTGCTCGCCTTCCTTGGAATTCCTTGCCGAGCTGATCTTGCTCGCCAAGAAGGAAGTCACGGAGCAGACCTTGCTCGCCTTCCTTGGAGTTCCTTGCCGAGCTGATTTTGCTCGCCAAGAAGGAAGTCGCGGAGCAGACCTTGCTCGCCTTCTTTGGAGTTCCCTGCCAAGCTGATCTTGCTCGCCAAGAAGGAAGTCGCGGAGTGGACCTTGCTCGCCTTCCTTGGAGTTCCTTGCCGAGCTGATCTTGCTCGCCAAGAAGGAAGTCGCGGAGCGGACCTTGCTCGCCTTCTTTGGAGTTCCTTGCCGAGCTGATGTTGCTCGCCAAGAAGGAAGTCGCGGAGCGGACCTTGCTCGCCTTCCTTGGAGTTCCTTGCCGAGCTGATCTTGCTCGCCCAGAAGGAAGTCGCGGAGCGGACCTTGCTCGCCTTCCTTGGAATTCCTTGCCGAGCTGATCTTGCTCGCCAAGAAGGAAGTCGCGGAGCGGACCTTGCTCGCCTTCCTTGGAGTTCCTTGCCGAGCTGATCTTGCTCGCCAAGAAGGAAGTCGCGGAGCGGACCTTGCTCGCCTTCTTTGTAGTTCCTTGCCGAGCTGATTTTGCTCGCCAAGAAGGAAGTCGCGGAGCGGACCTTGCTCGCCTTCTTTGTAATTCATTGCCGAGCTGATCTTGCTCGCCGAGAAGGAAGTCGCGGAGCGGACCTTGCTCGCCTTCCTTGGAGTTCCTTGCCGAGCTGATCTTGCTCGCCAAGAAGAAAGTCACGGAGCGGACCTTGCTCGCCTTCCTTGGAGTTCTTTGACGAGCTGATCTTGCTCGCCAAGAAGGAAGTCGCGGAGCGGACCTTGCTCGCCTTCCTTGGAGTTCCTTGCCAAGCTGATCTTGCTCGCCAAGAAGGAAGTCGCGGAGCGGACCTTGCTCGCCTTCTTTGGAGTTCCTTGCCGAGCTGATCTTGCTCGCCAAGAAGGAAGTCGCGGGGCGGACCTTGCTCGCTATCCTTGGAGTTCCTTGTCGAGCTGATGTTGCTCGCCAAGAAGGAAGTCGCGGAGCGGACCTTGCTCGCCTTCTTTGGAGTTCCTTGCCGAGTTGATCTTGCTCGCCAAGAAGGATGTCGCGGAGCGGACCTTGCTCGCCTTCCTTGGAGTTCCTTGCCGAGCTGATCTTGCTCGCCAAGAAGGAAGTCGCGGAGCAGACCTTGCTCGCCTTCCTTGGAGTTACTTGCCGAGCTGATCTTGCTCCCCAAGAAGGAAGTCGCGGAGCGGATCTTGCTCTCCTTCTTTGTAGTTCCTTGCCGAGCTGATCTTGTTCGCTAAGAAGGAAGTCGCGGAGCGGACTTTGCTCGCCTTCTTTGTATTTCCTTGCCGAGCTGATCTTGCTCGCCGAGAAGGAAGTCGCGGAGCGGACTTTACTCGCCTTCTTTGTAGTTCCTTGCCGAGCTGATGTTGCTCGCCAAGAAAGAAGTCACGGAGCGGACCTTGCTCGCGTTCCTTGGAGTTCCTTGCCGAGCTGATCTTGCTCGCCAAGAAGGAAGTTGCGGAGTGGACCTTGCTCGCCTTCTTTGGAGTTCCTTGCCGAGCTGATCTTGCTCGCCAAGAAGGAAGTTGCGGAGCGGACCTTGCTCGCCTTCCTTGGAGTTCCTTGCCGAGCTGATCTTGCTCACCAGGAAGGAAGTCGCGCAGCGGACTTTGCTCGCCTTCGTTGGAGTTCCTTGCCGAGCTGATCTTGCTCGCCAAGAAGGAAGTCGCGGAGCGGACCTTGCTCGCTTTCCTTGGAGTTCCTTGCCAAGCTGATCTTGCTCGCCAAGAAGGAAGTCGTGGAGCGGACCTTGCTCGCTTTCTTTGGAGTTCCTTGCTGAGCTGATCTTGCTCGCCAAGAAGGATGTCGCGGAGCGGACCTTGCTCCCCTTCTTTGTTATTCCTTGCCGAGCTGATGTTGCTCGCCAAGAAGGAAGTCGCGGAGCGGACCTTGCTCACCTTCTTTCTAATTCCTTGCCGGGCTGATCTTGCTCGCCGAGAAGGAAGTCGCGGAGCGGACCTTGCTCGCCTTCTTTGTAGTTCCTTGCCTAGCTGATTTTGCCCGCCAGGAAGGCAAGTTGAGGCTTCAGCCAAACAAGCCAAGAAACCGAGCAAGAGGAAGAGCGCGGTTAATGTCTTGTAAACTAAGAACCGAGAAAGAGTCTACCCTGGTCAGATCTTGTAATCCCAGTCACGCTTGCGCGGACAGAATTAAGGGGCAATTGAGAGGGAGATTTATTAGCTGAAGTGGGCCGTGGTAATGGCCGGGCAAATTGTGGGCCAAACACAATTGGGCCGTGGTAGCTTGGGCCTGTCCGGAAGGGTTTTTGCTTGGTTAAGGCACAGGGCATATGGGACCGAGCTACTTGGCTTGTTGTTGCGGAAGCCGGTCTACTGGGAGTTCGGCAGAGATGTCTGCCTGTCTCCATGGGTTTCACGGTTCATACGTTAGCTCGGCAGGAAGACCGACGGCTAATCGGCTCGACCTACCTCGAGCTCGGCTTGCCGGAATGCAGCCGAGTTCGATTGTACAGGAGCTCGGCGAATGATTCATTAAGGTATGCCGCGCAGCGCGGTCAGGAGAAACCGAGGAGGTTCTGTCGGTCTGCTGAGCTCCGCCGAGGTATCCTAACAGTTTGGTTAGGTGGTGATTGCTGGATTTGTGCTGACAGATGGGATAGCAGCACCACGTGTCGAGAGACTAATGGGAGTAGATTTGGGGCGCAGAAGGTATATAAGCGAGTCTGCGCCCCTCATGCCTGGGACAGACGAACATTTGGTGAGATTTACACTAAACACAACTTAGTCCTCTCTTTCTCTCTCTATCCCTATGTGTGTGTCTAACTTGATCGTCGGAGGGGTTTTCCGGCCACACACCGCCGGGTAGCTCACCGCTGGAAAGAAAGGAGTACGAGCTTGCCTGAATATTTGCTCCCCGCACAATATTCAATCCAAAATAATTCCAATGCCATAGTTAATTCTCCTTTTTAGCTATTAACACATTTACACAACCCATAATAACAATTTACAAACATTATTTAACTTTACCCATTTTTAATTCACCAAGTCAAAACATTAAATTAGGCTTTTTCTTATTTCAACATAAACATGTTAGATTACTCCCCAATTAACCCAAACAACAATCAATTTAACAATCTCATTTCCAAATGACAAACCCTAGATCTCTTTTCATGATTTTCAAAGAAATTCATAATGGATATGATTTTTATGCAATAAAATCTACCATATATCTATCAATAGATGAGGAATTGAAAAGGAGCAAATAAATCCCTGTCTCAAGGTTCGAAGCTCAAGATTTGAAGCTAAAGATGAAAACCCAACTTGAAACTCCAATGAAATCTCAAAACAATCGGTAGAAGTCTTGATCTATGCTTGCTCTTCAACATTCTTAAAAGATTTGGGGTGAATCTTGGATAAATAGAAGAGAAACCAAGAGTTTGGAAGGTTAGGGCTTCGAGTTTGGAGGATGGGAGGAAAAGAGAGGGAGAAAAAATAGAATTTTAGGGTTAAAAAGTCACTTTATAATGTCTGTTAGCGACGTGGTCGCTCGAGTGAAGGAAGCTTGGATCGAGCGTACAAAAGAAGCTCCCAGAATCTCTAAAAATCGCGCAGTTTGCTCGAGCGAAGAAAAGCTCGCTCGAGCGAGCATGCTTCCAGCACAGAAATACAAAATTCAAACAGGTATAACTCTCTCATCCGGACTCCGTTTAGGGTCATTTTTGTGTTCAAATTGAAGCTGTGGAAGTAAGCTTTACAATGGCTCTAGCCTCACATCAAGATTGAAATTATGGAGAGAAAAAATGATGAAAGAGTGAAAACTACTCACTAACAATTATTCAAATTTGGAGTTTTTAATTCAATCTCACCCAACCACTATGGTAACACCTCAACCAAGGCTCAAATAACAACTAAGAAGGTTCTCAATCAAGGTAATCAAAGAGTCAAATATAGTTCCATTATAAAAGGAAGCACAGAGTGCTACATTGTTAATCTGTTTAGTACAACTGTTGGATTATAGATTTAAGTTGATGACTAGTATTTGTTAAATAAGCCTGTAGTAGCTTTTTCAATTAATTTTTATTTTTTGTTATTCACTACTTGTCAACATTTTTCATAAAAAAAATTAATAATTTATAGTCTATTTGGGTCTCTATTTTAAAAAAATAAAAAATAAAAAAATCTAAGAGTTTAAACGTAAATTAATATGTCCATCGCAAAAATTGATAATCAGAAATAATGGGTAAGTAGCTTCTTAAGATCAGCTTTTTTTGAGTTAAAATAAGTTGTTAGAATCAGAAATTATTTGAAATAAGGTTGACCAAACAATCTAAAATAACTTTTCAAAAATTAAAAATTATAAATTAGCTCAAAAAAATCTAAACAAACACCCCCAAATGATTAAAGGCTGAGCTTATCAACTTGATTAAAGGCAAATTTTTTTAGGCAAAAGCAAGTCAAACCAACACTTTTTTTTAAAAGGTATTTGAGAGGGTGCGTTTCCAGGGAAACAAAGGAAATTTTTCTTAAGAGCTGCTGTGGATGAATAACCTTATGTTGGTTTTGGTATACAATACTTTTTCGGCATCAAGAGTAGTGAGTGGAGTTAGGAAAACACAATTATTGAAGCCAAATCAAAACAAAATCACATCAAAACACACATTCTCAAGACGGCAAGCAATAATATATAAATAAAAAATTTATATATAGTGATGCGGTACAAATGAAAACTTTTTGTTTTAAAACAAAATATTTATATACAAAACTTAAATTTAAAATAACATCATTGTTACATCATTCTTTTTTAAATGTATGAATTGACCAGTGAATGAATTGGTTATAGTGTGGTTGGGGTTAGGCTGGTTTGATGCTTAGAGAGTTTGAGCACTCCGTTTATTTGGGTAGAAATTATTTTTAAATTATGAAAAAAAAATTAGAAAATATTTTCTAAAAAAAATATTTTTCTATGTTTAATAGTGATGGTAGTGAAAATGAAAGTGAAGGTGAAGGTGGAGGTGGTGGCGTGGAGGTGGGGTGACAGTAGCGGGTGATAGTGACGGTGATAGTAATGGTGGCCGTGTTGATGGTGATGTAGTGGGGAAAGTGAGTGAGAGTGATAGTGATAGTGATAGTGACAGTGTGATGATATTGATAGGATTTTAGTCTAAAAAATGTTTTTTCCTTTTTAAAAGTAAAAGCTATTTTCTGATCATATAGATTTGTTTTCTATTGACCATAAAAAATATTTTTTGTTGACTTTTATTTTTTATTGTACCAAACATCAGAAAATAAAAAAAATATTTTCCGTCTAAACAAATAGAGTGTAAAATCGAGCCAATGATAAACCTTTACCCCGTACAAATTAGGCTAAACAATTATTTATCAAATAATAAAAAAAAAAGGGTGCTGGTTAGGGATCACAATTTTTGCCTATTTTGATAACTAAAAAAAAAATAGACTTATTAATTTATCTGAATCACATCGTTACTCTTTTTTTTTAATCTTTTTTTTAAAACATTTTTTTTTATTTTAAAAAAAAGTCAATAAACTAGCCTTTTTCTTAATTCCCAAAACAACCTCACTCCCTTCTAATAACGTAATTTTATTATTATTTTTAGTCTCAATAAAAAAATTAAACGGGATGCCCCTCTCATCCGTGTTTAAGATGAAGGGATGAGACTCACTTTCCTACCATATTTTCCCCCGCAATATTTTGATTATATTAATTAAATATTTTTTTATGTATATATAATTTATATTATTAAAACTCATTTTGAGAGTCAGTTAAAAGTTAGTTTATTGAGTAAATATAATTTTATTAAAAACCCAACGCTAAAAAAATAATTTGTTTGGTACATTTTTAACTTTTTAAATTTTTCTAATGACTTTAATAAAATTCAATTTGGCTAAGCTTTTGACAAATATGAGTTTATCAAATGAATTAAGATTTTTTTTAGTGAAATAATTTTTTTTCTTAACCAAGACCAAATGAAGCCTAAATACTAATTAAACTAAAACCCTAAATTATGAATGTCATTTTTCACCTCTCCATTTTAACTTTAATCTTTTTAATTGCCATTACTCATCAATTTTCATTTCTCATAAAATATATTTCTAAATTATTAGTACTGTTTCCTCAAGGTGATAAATTACTCCAACATCTCTTTACTGTCGCCCTGCCTTAATTATCTCGTATATTCATGTCCAAAAAAAAAAAAACAAAATAGAGACATGTCATAAATCTGATCTCGTCCCATTGTCATTCATAATGGTAAGATAAAAATATAAAATTAGAAAAAAGGTATTTTGTGTAACGGATACATCACGTGACTGAGATGATGCCATATCAACTTTTCATTTAGTAATTGACATGTAATATAAGATAAGACTGAAATTTAACATAATTGAACACTAAATATTTTAAATCAAAGACAAAACGATTCCTCAAATTTCTATTTTTATCACGAATGAATTAATAAATGGAAGGGTATATCATAATCATATCAGTCAAGTAACGCATTGTTAATTTGTTAGGAGCACTTCATTTGAGAGTATCGTATAGGAGTAATATTAGAAATTATAAAAAGAAAAATCATAAAAATTATCATAAAAGATTCTTTACTATTAGATTACATATATCATAACACATCACATACTAGCCAAAGAATAAAAAAAATTTATTAAAAAATACTTCATAATATTTTTTTTCTAATTTTTAATATTATTCATTGTACAGTACTCAGCATTTATTCAGTGACATTATTATGGTTTTCCTTTTTCCTCACCCAAAAACCTGTAAATTTGGGGGGGGGGGGGAAGAGTCAACGCAACGATGTCTATTAAACCTATCTATCTTAAAAATGTGTTTATATTAGTTAATATTTTATATTAATTTTTTTAATTTTAAATAATTAAGAAAATTTATATTAGTTAATTAATTAGTCTATGATTTATTTGATAATTTTATATTGGGAGAAGAAGAAAAAAATAAATTATTTTACTCATATAAAGTGAATCTTATACTCTCATTTAATATTGTAGTGTTTTACATATTTCAATTTAATATAATTTAAATTTTAAAATAATATTAAAAGTTTGATCTAACCGATTAGGCTGAATTATTTTTTATTTTGACTGATTCGTTAGTTTAACTGCGATTTTAGCAATTTTATCAAAATATATTGATTAGATTTGTTTAATTCGAAATAAATTAAAGATTGATCTAATTAAAGATTGAACAACTGAGAGTGCTTGATTCGAAATAAACTTCTCATTCAAATTATTGTTAACTTTTATTTTATAATCTCACATTGAAAAAACAAGGAAAAAACGAGTTGTTTTACTTCTATAAAACCAATTTAAATTTTAAAATTAAAATAACATTTAAAAGTTTTAATTAATTAATTTTTGTATAAGTTGGTTGGTCATTTGACTTAACCAATTAGGCTGAACTGCTTTAAGTGAGGAGTATTGTGAGTGTTTCAATATCTCATACTAATTTTTTTGATTTTCTTGATTTTAAACAATTAAGAAAATTCCCATTAACTAGCTAATTAGTTTATGATTTATCTGATAATCTCACATCAGGAAAAGAAAGAAAAAGTAAATTATTTTATTCATGTAAACTGAAACTTATACTCTAATTTAATATTATTGTGTTGTGCATATTTCAATTTAATATAATTTAAATTTAAAAATTTTAATTAATTAATTTTTATGTAAGTCGGTTGGTCTTTTGACCTAATTGATTAGACTGAATCATTTTTTATTTGACTGATTCGTTGGTTTAACTGCAAGTTTAACAGTTTTATCAAAATATAATGATTAGATTTGTTTCATTCGAAATAAATTAAAGATTGATCTGATGAAAGATTGAACAATTGGGATTACTTGATTAGAAATAAACTTTCCATCCAAATAATTGTAAACTTTTATTTTATAATCCCACATCTAAAAAACAAGGAAAAAGTAAGTTGTTTTACTTATATAAAGTGAACCTTAATATTGTAGGGTTGTGCATGTTTCAATTAAAATATCATTTAAAATTAAAATATTATTTAAAAATTTTAATTAATTAATTTTTGTATAAGTTGGTTGGTCATTTGACCTAACCGATTAGGCTGAACTGTTTTAGTTTGACTGATTAGCCGGTTTAACCGCAATTTCTCATACTAATTTTTCTTAATTTTAAATAATTAAATTTTTTTTCATTGGCTAGCTTTCATTTAACTATGTCACTACTAAAAAAAGTACTTTTTGCGACCGCTACAAGCCGTCGCAAATAATAAAAAAAACAGTCGCAAAAGACTTTTTGCGACGGCCCATGCGACGGCAAATGAGGGTCGCGAATGTGGGGGTGGCAAATACTTTTTGCAACCGCAAAATAACAGTCGCAAACTATTTGCAACCGCCTAACCTACTTATAGTGACTGATATTTTGCCGTCGCAAAAGAGTTTAAAAAAGGCCTACAATGTATTAGCGACCATCTTCTTATCGTCGCAAAAAAAAAAAAAACACCTACAATCATATATATATGCAAATATTATATACAATAAACGTAAAGACATATTTGCAAAAATCTTAACATTCATGCATTATTTTTCATTATTTAAAAAGGCCTACAATGAGAATTTTCGCTTTTGGAGATTATGGGGCAGCCCAAATCCAAGCATTCAAAACAAACAATAAGTTTCTCGAAAGGGAAAAATATAAACATGTAGAGGATATTGCATTAGACATTGATTTCAACTGTTCCATTGAGGTCTTCCAAGTAGAAATGGCCATCCTCTAACTGAGATATAACGCCCATGACCATCTTCCCCCTGTTAGCCCAATGAGACTCTGAATTGGAGATATCTGCCCAACATATACACATAAATAAGCATACTTTGTTTAATTAACATATGTCTCCAATCTCGATATGTTTATGTGCAAAAAAGAGAGACGGGTTACCTCACAGCTGCCGAATTGAGACCTTTCAGTATCAAATGCAGGCTTAGAAAAATGCTGATCACGAGAAAGCCTGTGGAGCAATAAGAGAAATCTATCCCTATATAAAGTGGCTTTGGCAGAAGCATCACAATGAATGGAAATTTTTCCTGTATGCCTACAATTCAAAAAAGAAAAATGGCATGACTAACACCAACTAATCAAATGTTCAAATTAACATGAACATAATCCACAGCAATGCTGAGAATCTAATCTAATCATAATAATTTAATAAATGAACATAATCCACAGCACAGACAAGGAATGTCAATATAAAGGCTCAACGGTAAATAAATAAAAATAACATGCCAAGAAGGCAATGGGTTGGAGTTGTGACAAGATTTTATCAGTGTTAAAAAGATTCATTTAGCCACCCCTCAAAAGATGTAATCTGCCCAGTGTAACAAGTCCGCGAGGGGCCCTCGCTACAGTTCGGACTCTCGATTTGTATCACGGTTCTAAATCTGAACCAAAGAGTCCAAATCTGGCAAATCGTTTTGAGAAAACAGATTTTGAAAGAAATGCCAAACATGGACTGCTTTGCCAGATACAGAGTCGCCACCTAAATATTTTAAAATGGGGAAACTTAGGAAACCCTGACTCGGTGCCGAAGGCCACGTGTCCGTCATCACCAAAAGTTGCCTCGGCTCGGGAACTTGGGTACGATCGGGGAAGGTCAGCTATGAGCACCCCCTCTCGCCCGGTCCGAAGACCGGCCTCTACTAACCATGATATCCAATTTTGAAAACGTTTATGTGTTCTTAAATCGGTTATTAGCCTAGAATTACTATGTTGTGCGCGCAGCAAACAAGTATAGACCAAATCGCCCAAGTTGGAACAAAACATTTCATGTTTGTTTTGAAAATGATTTGCTACTCGCAAGTAGGCTAAAATGCAGATTTTGCCACCCTCAAGTAGGCTTTTAGAAAAGATGATTTTGCCACTATCTAGTGGGCTTTAAAATTCACAGTTTTAATGCATTATTCCAATTTAGGTAATTCAACCTCCATCCACAGGCATTCAAGCAGTTATATCACATAAGCAGCTAGCCTCATGGTAATCATACTGTCATGGCAACACTCACACGCATGCGATATGCTAAAGCATAAAAGCTTACCTAGTACTCCGAGCCAAAACAGAAACTAGTCAGTAATCATATGCATGATCCTAGTTCATGTTAAAAATGGCTAATGCAACACATGCAAAGATGCAATCTAAACAGGCTCGACTAACCCTAAAATGGCATATGAAATGCTACAAGTAACATGTATTCAATTTGGAATTGAAAAGTACAATGTAGTTTGTATGATGTACCGAGCCCGGTGCATGTCAACAAATGCATGAATGCACGCATGCATAGCATAAGGTATGCTAAAATAAATGTGCCCTAATCGACCATCATAAGCAGGTAAATAAAAGGGAAGAAAGAAGTGGAGGTTGGAAGACATGCACACCACGCACACACACTTATTACAGACACGCCCTCACTCGGAGGGACCAAAATAATAATACAGCCCAAATAATTATTACAAGACTTCTAGTTTAATCAAAAAGGTGCCAAAGGAATATGGCCGCAGCCCCCGCCTCGGGATGCGTGAATAATGCACGTTCGATCCAACTTGCCCGGAAACTCGTTGCCATAGCACTACTGCCTCTGTTTTCACTGCCTTTTCTTCTCTGAAAACTTGTCAAAGTCCCAGAGAACCTTCTATGAGCATTGCAGAACATCATCGGCTGGGAGGAATGGCCACCGGCCGTGTACAATATCCATCGGCTGGAGATAAAGCTATCGGCACTGAATAAATGGCCGGTCGACATTGAATGTTGCCGGTCGGCAGAAACATCCTGCAGAAGACAGTTTTGACAGCAACAAAGGACAGACAGTGTATGGCATGAAATTTCAAGCAAATGTGTGCATCAACACATCCCTTATCATGCTTTTGACTCAAAGGGGTATGTTCCTTGATTCTCGGACCACCAATTGCACATTTCGATGCGTGATGGTCTAAGAAACCAAGTATGCGCTTTGATTTCAAATGTCATGCAAACCAAACAAACACATAAAGCCCAACCTCTATCACATGATCAAGAGGCAAGGCATGCATGCCAATGCAATGCAACCTAAGTATGCAAACAAGAATACAAGCATGCTATGCAACTATATGGCATACACAATGCTAACAACATAACATGCGCAACGCTTTGAAACATGGCATACACAATGCAAGATGGACTTACACCAATGTGAGTGAACCTCAGCCGCACCCACATAGGAGGCCACAAGATGAAAATGAAGTGCCTCGAAATGCGTGCACACGGGCACGCAAACCGATGCAATGGCATATGCAATGCAATGGCTAAAATGGCATATAGAATGCAACATGGACTTATACTAACATGAGGGAGCCTCAGCCACACTCACGTAAGAGGCCGATGGATGAAAATGAAGTGCCTCGAAATGCGTGCACACGGGCACGCAAACCGAGGCAATGGCATATGCAATGCAATGGCATGGAAAATGATATGAAAACACGCCAATGGGATTTTAGCACTGAAATGTGGGGGAAAACAGCCCCGAAATGAGGCGAAAACACACCCGATGCATGGAATAGTCCCGAAACATGGACTTTTGGCACCCGAAATGGCCTATAGCTATACCAAATATGCACAATATGGACATGCAATGAATAGACAGTAGAAAGCCAGTCCCAAAATCAGCATTTTTCCAGTATAAATCATGGCCAAAAAGCAAGCAAAGATAGGGCAACAATGGCATGCAAAAATGGCCCTAAACATGAGGTTATGAAGCAACTCACAGCTGCTAACTCCAAATGGGTTAGGGCCCTTCAACAACATTGAAGAGGGGCCCAAAGTATGCACATTTACAGAACTGTAAAAAACCTAAAAACAAACATAGATGTGGCTAAGCTCTTATGCAAGAAAAAGGGCCAAAATGTGGCCAAAGAGGCAAGTGGTATATGCAAAGCCCAAACTGAAAAATTCCCTTCTACAACATTGAAGAGGGACCAAAAATAAGTATATTTACAGAACTGTAAAAACTCCAAAACAGTATACAAACATGCTAGAAATGCAATGCAAAATGAGGCTCAAAAGAGGCTATAACATGAGGTATACAAAATATTCATCAAACAGCCAAAGACCCTTGATGAAACATGTTAAGAAGGTCAAAATAAGGCTATTTCTAGGCCTGTAAAAAGACCAAAAATAGAAGCATGATAGGCTGCCAAAACATGCAAGAAAATGGCATTCAAGGAGGATATTGAAGCAAGTGCAAGAGGGGGGCTCAAACAGTGTTGAGCCCTTAATGAAACATGAAAAATGGCTCAAAATGAGCTTAACTTCAGTTAGGGTCGGAGCCCAAAGATGTAAGCACAAGGAGCTAAGATATAGGCCAAAAAAATGCACAAAAGAGGGAAAATGGGACTCACCCTTGTAGAACCAATCTTTAGCAACCTTTGGACTGAGTTTGGGAGCTTTTAACCTCTGGAGGACAGCCTCAAGCTGCTGGAATGGGCATTGGAGGTGTTGTGCTATGGCTTGGTGTGTAAATGGCCAAGGATAAGCCCCTTTTGGACCCTTTAACCCACCCAAAATGTAGAGAGAGAGGGAGATATATAGAGAGAGTGATATATATCTCTCCTATATCAGATTTTTCCAACCTCCTAAAGGGGAGGAGAGGCTCTCTTTATATAGAGAAACCAAAGGGGCAAAGCTTCTCTTAGAAGCTTTGACCAAAAAGGCCAAGCTTCTCTTAGAAGCTTGGAGCAAAAGGGCCAAGCTTCTTGGAGAAGTTAGGCAAAGGGGTCAAGAAGTTCAAGCTTCTTGGAGAAGCTAAACAAAAAGGTTCAAAAGGGTCAAGCTTCTTGGAGAAGCTTTAAAAGGGTCAAAAGGTTCAAGCTTCTTGGAGAAGCTAGAAAAGGTCAAAAGGTTCAAGCTTCTTGGAGAAGCTAAAAAAAGGTCAAGCTTCTTGGAGAAGCTAAAAGGGGTCAAGCTTCTTGGAGAAGCTAAAAAAAGGTTCAAGAGGGTCAAGCTCCCTCAAGAAAAGGTCTCGGCCAGGACAAGTGGCCGACTGATCTAAAACAGTGGCCGGCCGGCCAAACACAATGCCGACCGGCAACAAAAGGTGCCGACCGGCATAAAAGATTGCCGATGGCAGTAAAAACCAGCCGGTGGCCTCTAGCCACTGCCGGTGGTGGGTGGGGATGGTCTACAAGCCCTACCCTGCCTCTCAAAGGCAAGATGCAAGTGCTTGGTGCAAAACCAGACACTAAACGGTCGAGTTCGGAGATCCTGAGGCAAGGCGCGTAGCCGAGGCCTCCGGGAACTCCAAATGAACACAAACATGGATGATCACCGAGTGTTCAAACGGTGACGTCCAAGTCTTGAGGACGGTCAAAAATGGGGTGTCTACACCCAGTTGAAAGTCATTCAACTAATGTAGAGATGTAATTGCGAAAGTTGCACCCCTTAAGTGTAAGAAAACAAGAAAAACTTTGGTGCTTGCTTCATCTATTCCTTCAATTACAAATGCAACTAGTTAAGATATTGCCACTTTAAGCCGATAAAACAAAAATCCAACCATAGCCTTTGGCTTTGTTTCCTGGATCTTTTGCAAATTATATATTAGGCATTTTTTTTTCTAGTTATCTGTTGTGATGACAAAGTAGATACACAGATTACCCTAGCACCCATAAGTTGCCATAGTCATGCAAGAACTCCAATTAAACCTACTTAAGTTTTTATCTCCAGCGTCCTACCCTTCAATACCAAAGATTACTTAACTACTGATACAAACCCCTTGGGCAAAACTCACCATTGAAAACCGGCTTCTAAGGGGAGAGTGCCCAAGAGTTTTATATGCACATGGCCATGGCCTATGTTAATCGATGTGGGATCGTAACATATCACGCCGCTCAATACCTGAATCCTTTGCCACAGAGGTCACTGTAGACTGAGATGCTGATAAAAAAATCACTGCAGAATCAAACTCAGGTTGGTGGACGGGTGGGGTGTGGGCCAGAGACAAAAGCAATTACATCTCGACTCTGTAAAGCACTACAAGGAGAAGTGAAATGCACAGAGAAAGATGGGTACAGGTTCTTAGAAAGACCTGCGACTTAATGATTGATCTGGGCCAAGATAGAGCAAAATGGAAAAAGAGGAAACTTCCAGCCCAATCCCAAAATTTGAATGTTAAATTCCTTCTTCAGAACATACGGTGCCTGAATTTAATTTAAGATGAGAAAAAAGCTCTTACAGAAGTGTGATGCTAGGAAATTAGCATAACCAAACAGAAGATGACCACATATCAGAAACAGGGTGATAAAAGAGAGTTTGCTTACTTGACGTGAATAACGTTCTGCATCTCTCTTCATGGCATATATTTCGACTCTCATTTTTTGCACTTCAGCCTGCAAATAAGTATATAACATAAAAAGTCCTTAAATAGTCTTGAAACATCAGTTTGCAACGTTTCAAATTTATTTATTGTATAATAATAAAAATTAGATGTTGGAATCAATTCCCAATTGACAGCTCCAAATAAACAACATTTAGTCTTCAATCGTGTAACTTGATTAAAGA
The DNA here is from genome assembly GCF_055761805.1 of Camellia sinensis. Classification (NCBI taxonomy): domain Eukaryota; kingdom Viridiplantae; phylum Streptophyta; class Magnoliopsida; order Ericales; family Theaceae; genus Camellia; species Camellia sinensis. Next base: position 22,205,360 of record NC_138975.1, on the reverse strand, counting down.
TAACAAGTAACACATGTATAGGAACATCACAAGAAACTTGCCTCTAAAGAAGAAAGCTTGCTCTTAGCATCTCTCTGACCTTGCCGAGCTCGCTCCGCTTCTTCCTGCCGTGCCTACATCTTCATATTCAAAAGATAAAGTGGTTAGATGGATATGTACTACTATAGCATTCTTCTATTGGTGAAAGACTAAATTATAGTTGTATTATTTTTATGGAACGCAAAGGATATAAAAACTATGAGAATTACACTTGAAAGAAAAAATAAAGAGTGCAAGGTATCAAACCGTTTCAATATGAAAGACCTACGTCGTAATCCTAGATTTGAAGTCTTAACACTAAATTAAAATCTTGCTTTAAAGTAGAAGCTTTAAAAAAATGAATGATGGATATATAAATTGATTGGAAAAAAAAATTTCTTGAGAAATTCTCCAACCTAAAAAGAACATTGTAATAGAAACGCAGAAAAAGGTGAGGCTTCAACTTAACAGGAGAGCATTATAATTTTTCGGTGAACAAATTCTCAAAACTAAAGATTTCATAAATGTTTGGTTTTTGGTCTGATAGTTTGAACTCAAATTTAATTATATAATAAAAATATCATATATTAATCAAAATATACGCATATGCTAGGAATTGCCCTCCTATATCTAAATATATATTTTTTTTATAAAGCACAAACTTCAAAACCACAGAACCAAGTAAATTATGTGAAACTCATTACGTATTTTGTTTACAAATTCATAAAAATGGATGTTGGTTTAAATTTGTGTGCTTGAATCATTTGATTCGCATCTTCAGGAAACTTCTTTTGTCCACGACGAGCACGGGCTTCCATATCTTGTAGCTCTTGATTCAAGGATGCACATTCAACCTGATGGCAGATGATGAAGATTATGTGGACTTACATTGCAAGAACGGGAAATAAACCTTCATTTTGAAGAACTAAAGACACCTCCAACAATGCCACCTTCTGCTCAAGTTTTGCCACCTTAGCTGTTCTTTCATCTGTTGTTCTTTAAGGGAAGCAATGAACAAAATTAAATCAAGACTAGAAATATAAGTCAAATTATCAAATGAATCATCACAAAGTCACTAGAAAGAAGAAAACGCATTAGCTACAATGAAGCCACGAACACGCATAATCCAGACAAAGCAGAGCATTGGTGAAGATTCATCTAGAAAAATGAGTTGTTTCCTACAGGATAATCCACATTTCCAACTAAGTCAAAAAAAAAAAAAAATAAAAAAAAATAAAATAAAATAAAAAGAAAAAGAAAAAGAAAAAAGAAAACAATTATTGCAGGTTCATTGATCACTAAAATCATCTCATATTAGAGGAATGAATCAAATAACTTGATCGAGATGGTTTCACAGGCATGATACATGCTTCTAGGTCACATCACATTCACCAATTGAAGATAAAATGGTATACATAATTTTGGTGTTATTAAAGATCTAGCTTCTGGGTCACATTGTAGACACCCCATTTTTGACCGACCTTAAGACTCAGACGTCACCGATTGAGTGCTTGGTGATGTTGCATAATGTACTCGTTCAGAAGTTTCAGAGTCGCGGCCGTGAGCCCTGCCTCCGGACTTCCGAACCCTTTTCTGTGCCTTGTCTCGGTTTGCGAACCAGACTCGGTTTTCTCTGTTTCTTTTCCTGAGGGAAGGGAGAGGTCCCGTAGACCGTCTCTCAATGTCCGTAGGCTACATTTGGTGGCCGTAGGCCATTTTGCCCATTTCGGAGTCCGGTTCCCGATTTTCGGGACCGTTGGCCGTGTGCCTCGGTTCGGGACCGCTTAACCATCTCCTATTGCTCTGATTTTTGGCATACTTCCTATTTGATCCCTGTTGAGGGACACTGGGGGCTGAGAAACCCACTTCGTGGTCGAACGCCATTTTCGGTGCTTAACAACCCATTTTCGGGACCCCGAACTGCGTGTTTTGGCCCCCGAACATTCGTTTTGCAACGGTTTTCGTTCATTTTTGGCAGGTACCTCTGTTTTATCACTGGGAAGGTCACTGAAGGGTGGGAGGCCAGCAATTGTTGCAGCAGCCAGTTATCTCTCCTCCGAAGCCTCCCGGCGCCCGTTTTTCCAACTTCCGGGCTAATGTTGAACACCCTAGGTTTAGTGTTGCCAACTTTCAACCACATATCTGTGATCTACACACCTGGGAGGCCACTAAAAGTTGGTGGCCGGCCATTAAGGTTACCTGACCCTTTTGACCCCTTTCTTCCGGGCTAATGTTGAACCCCTTAGACCCTTTTTCTTGAACTTTGAACCACATATCTGTGATCTACACACCTGAGAGGCTCCCAAAAGTTCATGGCCGGCCAGTAATTCAAATTGACCCTTTTGAACCCCTCTTTCCGAGCTAATGTTGAACCCCTTAGACCCACTTTCTTGGAATTTTAACCACATGGTTGTGTTGTACACACATAGGAGTACCTCCCCAGTAGCTGGCCGGCCAGAAAATCTCATTGAACCTTTTGACCCCTAGCCGGCCGGCTAGGGGGTGTGGCCGGCCGGCCACCTCCAACAAAAGTGAGAGGCCGGCCGTGTTCCTCGCACTGTGCACTTTACAGCTGTGGGGCAATATCCCCCAGACAAGATATTTATCCGGGGGATATTTTGTGGGGGAATTTTGCTCTCCTTTTCCCCCACCTTTACACCCCCTTTTGAACCCTTATAACCAGCTGGTGGCCTCCTTTGTTGGGGTTAGAAAAACTCTCCTTCAAGCTTCCATAGCCAACTCCATTTCTATACCTCTCATTTCTTGAAAAATCTCTAAGTCCCTAACCATCATTCCTTCTACACCACCAAGCTCCACCACCACCATCTCATTTCCAACAACAAGGAAGGTTTCCCAAAGGTCAAAGAAGCTGCAAATCCATCCAAGAAGCAACAAAAGTTTGAGTCTTCAAGGGTAAGTAATACTTTTACCCTTTTGACCCTTTTTCTTGATCTATTTCTAAGCCTCACTTCATTTTTGTTTCAAGCTACGGCCCTAACTGAAAAGGGCCATCTTTTGAGCTCATCTTCACTTTTCATTAAGGGCTCAACCCTGTTTGAGCCCTCCATGGCACACTTGCTTCATTGATCCTCTTGTATGTCATAGTTTTGCATGCTATTTTTGACCCATGAGAAATCTGTTTTTGAGCATGTTGCAAACTGATATTAGGATTATTTTGAGCCCCTCTTCAACATTGGAGAAGGGCTTAACATTGTTTGGTACTTCCATGTGTCACTTGTAGTTATATCCCTCATTTGGCCCCATTTTTGCATAAATTGGCAGCCCTCTTTGCTTCTGTTTTTGGACCTTGGTCCGAACTGAAAGTGACCTTATTTTGGCCTATACTTCATGTTTCATTAACACTTTTTTTCTGTTTGATGATTATTTTGTATACTTCATGTTATAGCACCTTTTGAGCCTTGTTTTGCATCACATTTTTAGCATATTTGTATACTGATTTTGAGGCTTCCATATACTGTAAATGTTCATATTTTTGGTCCATCTTCAGTGTTGTAGAAGGAAATTTTTCAGTTTGGGTTTTGCTTATGCCACTTGCTTCATTACCCCCCTTTTGGCCCCTATTCTTGCATGCTATTTTTCCCCTACCTATACTTGCTGTTTGGCCATGTCTATAACTGTGAAAGTGCATTTTTTGGGACTGTCTAGCTTCTGTCTTTGCATTGCATGTCCATATTGTGCATGTTTAGCATAGCTATAGGCCATTTCGGGTGCCTAAATTCGCATTTCGGGACATTTCCATGCATTTCATGTCATTTCGCCTCATTTCGGGACTGTTTTCCCCCATATTTTAGTGCTGAAATTCCATTGGCATACTTGCATATCATTTTGCCATGTTACATTGCATTTTGTCATCGCCTCGGTTTGCGTGCCCGTGTGCACGCATTTCGAGGCACCTCATTTTCTACCATCGGCATCCCATGTGAGTGTGGCTGAGGCTCACTCATGTTGGTATAAGTCCATATCATTGTTTTCATGTCATTACATCGCATTCTGTCACCGCCTCGGTTTGCGTGCCCGTGCGCACGCATTTCGAGGCACCTCATTTTCTGCCATCGGCATCTCATGTGAGTGCGGCTGAGGCTCACTCATGTTGGTATAAGTCCATATCATTGTTTTCATGTCATTACATCGCATTCTGTCACCGCCTCGGTTTGCGTGCCCGTGTGCACGCATTTCGAGGCACCTCATTTTCTGCCATCGGCATCCCATGTGAGTGTGGCTGAGGCTCACTCATGTTGGTATAAGTCCATATCATTGTTTTCATGTCATTACATCGCATTCTGTCACCGCCTCGGTTTGCGTGCCCGTGTGCACGCATTTCGAGGCACCTCATTTTCTGCCATCGACATCTCATGTGAGTGCGGCTGAGGCTCTCTCATGTTAGTATAAGTCCATACTTCATTTTCCATGTCATTTGCATTGCGTATGCATTGCCTCGGTTTGCGTACCCGTGTGCACGCATTTCGAGGCACCGTTTTTTATCTGCCGGCATCCTATGTGAGTGTGGCTGAGGCTCACTCATGTTGGTATAAGCCCATTTGTCATTTCCGTGTCATTTCATCATATTTTATCATCGCCTCGGTTTGCGTGCCCACGTGCACGTATTTCGAGACACATATCATCGCCTCGGTTTGCGTGCCCGCGTGCACGTATTTTGAGACACATATCATCGCCTCGATTTGCGTGCCCGCGTGTACGTATTTCGAGACACATATCATCGCCTCAGTTTGCGTGCCCGTGTGTACGCATTTCGAGGCACCTCATTTTCATAGCATTTTATCATCGCCTCGGTTTGCGTGCCCGTGTGCATGCATTTCGAGGCACCTCATTTTCATCATTCTTGCATTCTCTCGGTTTGCGTGCCCGCGTGCACGCACTTCGAGGCATCTCACTTTCATAGCATGGTGTATGTTAGGATTGTATCTTAGTCGCATTTCATGCATATCATGCATATTGCATCGTGTTCGGGATAGGAGTTAGCCCGGGCACGGGAAACGAGGTACATTTCGTACTCCAAATGACGGAATGTGTCTCAATTCCCCCAGTCACCGACACTCCGGATTATCCATGATGGAGCTAGGTTTTAGCTGTAGTTTCATGTGCATTCATCCTATATTGAGTTGTGCATTTCGACTCCTCGGTCATCATGCCTCGGTATGCGTGATTGGTGGCACGAGATTCGAGACATGCATATATCTGTGCAAATACATTGCTATGCCCCTTTCCTGCTCTCTGTTGCAGCAAAATCAGGAATCAGCAACCTTCCAGGACTTGGCACGCTTTTCAAGAACAACTGGTGTAAACAGAAGCTAATTGGGGCATTCCGGTGGATTTCCGCGCAAGACAATCCGGACATGCATCATCCATCAGAAGCAAGGCAGTCCCTGGCCTGTACGCCAGTTTTATTTGCTTTCTTAGTTAATTCTTTAATTAATTAGAATTTTGTAATATTTTGGACTGTAACATTCTTTTATTCGGGACTGTAATATTGGGACTGTATATTTATTCGGACCCTCCGAGCGAGGGCACAACTGTAATAAGTGTGCGTGAGTGGGATGTATGTCTTCCAACCTCACGTCTTTCTCCCTTTTATTTATCCGCTTATGATGGTTAGATTAGGGCATATTTAAATTAGCATACAGTATGACAGCATGTTTGCATCATTCATCTGTATTGCATGCACCGGGCTCGGCGCATCATACTAACTGCATTGTACTTTCAATTCCAAATTGAATACATGATAGTTGTAGCATTTCATATACCATCTTAGAATAGCCGAGCCTGTTATAGTTGCATTTTACATGTGTTGCATTAGGCATTTTTGTATACTTAGAATTCATGCATGATTTCTAATGAAGTTTCTATTTTGGCTTGGAGTACTCGGTAAGCTTTATGCTTTAGCATCCTTGCATGCGTGTGAGTGTTGCCATGAATAGCATGCTTACCATGAGGCTATGTGCTTATCTGATATAACTGTCTGAATGCTTGTGGGTGAAGGTTGGGTTATCTGAATTGGAATAAATCATCAAATGTTTCAAGCCTACCTGCGGGTAGCAAACCATTTTCAAAAACAAGTATGAAATGTTTTGTTCCAATTTGGGCGACCCGGTCTATATTTGTATGCTGTGAGCATCACAGAGTAAACTAGGCTAATAACCGGAATAAGAACATACAATGTTTTCAAAAATTGATATCATGGTTAGTAGAGGCCGGTCTATGACCGGGCGAGCGGGGGTGCTCACGAAGTGACCTTCCCCAATCGTACCCAAGTTCCCGAGCCGAGGCAACTTTGGTGATGACGGACACGTGGCCTCTTGGCACCGAGTCAGGGTTTCCTAAATTTTCCGAAATAAAATATTTAGGTGGCGACTCTGTATTTGGCAAAGCAGTCCATATTTGGCACTACTTTTTCAAAAAATCAGTTTCTCAAAACGATTTGCCGGATTTGGACTCTTTGGTTCAGATTAGGAACCGTGACATTTTAAGAGTCCAAGCTGTAGTGACCCCAAATGAACAGAACGGGAGCTCAACCCTCCCGGGGCGTTCGGGGGACGTCTACACACATCACATTCACCAATTGAGGGAGATAAACTCCTACTGCAATTACTTGCATATTACTGACTTTCACAATAACAATATCCTGAAAAGTAACCCACAGAACCATGACACGGAGAATATGTGAATGCTAGTATAATCAACCAATCTAAGTAACACCAGCAATCAATCCTTTGCCTGAATACGGATGTTCCAACAAACATGCACATATTAACACAATAACATGTTCAAGGAGGTGAAAAAAAAATTACTTTAAGCATCTCGAGAAACAAGATCCACTGCTGTGCTCATAGTGATAACGACCACACTTCTCTCTCTCTCTCTCTCTCTCGTGTAATCATATCTTTATCTTATCATCCTCATCATCTATCCATCCCTTATTACCTTTTACTTACTGCCTGCCTCTACCTATGCACTTATCTGTGTATGCAGTAAAAACTTACCATAGGATGTGTTGATGTGAAATTCTAAATTTCTAATACTAATTACTACTCTGCTCAGTTCTAGAAATGGCACCTGATACTCCACTGTAGTCTTTGTTGTGCACTCATGTAAATTCTACAATAATGCTATGATCATACATATATATTTTTATGACAGGACTCACTGTCGTTGAGTATAAGGCTTTTTGAATAAATTTTGCATTAGTGTCATAAACTCACATATGTATCGGTTAAGCTTAGGTATTTTGTTTCTTGTGAGAATTGAACATGAATCCTCCAAAACAAAAATAAAAACAATTGTGAGTTTTCATATTCAATTTAAAAAAAAGGCTACCTGCATGGATTATTGTGATCGTGCATGTGCTCAATCTCATGAACAATATTAGCATTGAATTCATAAGATGTTTCTTTTTTAGAAATGAAATATGTGGAAGTGCATATTATGTGGCACCAGAAGTCCTGCACAGATCTTATAGACTACAGGAGCACACTGTAAAATATATTAAGAACAGAGCATGTTAATGCTACAAGTGAGACAGATAGATATGTAAGGAGAAAAATGTTCAAACAAGATTGCAACAATTTTGCTTGGACTAACGAACTTTGCTTGAAAAATACTGTAAAATATAGTTGAGAAAAGGGAGATATTCTTTGATGCAAGTGCTGCACGTTAACCTGTTGATGAATTCCCTTCTTCAGCTGAATAATTTCTTGATTAATAGCGTCATCCTCTCTGAGATATAACAAACCAAAGATAATGTGAATGCTCTCTGATTTTCATTTGTTGATTTATTTCTCTCAAATTAATAGCAGATGAGGTAGGATTGATACAAACCAAAGCTTGTTTCTAGAATCAGACTACCTGGTGGAAAAATCAATACGAACGAATGATTCGAATTACAGTGAGTTCAGATGAAGACGTTGAATACGAATTACAGTGAGTTCAAGTGATCGAAGTAGAGAGATGAATAAGTTGAAATATGAATGAATGATTCGAAGAGACTCACTGAGACGAGAGAGAGAGAGAGAGACATACCGTTGGAGATCTCTTCTTTAGACGACCATGGTGATCTACAGAGCGAAATCAAGAGAGAGATCTTGATCTAACAATGAACCTGGTTACTCAGACATGATCGAGCGATTTGGGAAAAAATGAGAGTCTAGGCAAGATATAAATCAATGATCGAGCGACTTGGGGAAATGAGAGTTTAAGAGAAAAGGAAAATATAAATTGGGCTGAGTGGTACCTAATGAGGGGCTCGCAAGTTTTTGTTTGAAAATATAAGGTCCAATAGTTGCTTCGGCTGATTTGCTGTTGCAAATAATATTTTTTGCGACCGTCAAATAATCAGTCGCAAAAAAATAGACGCAAAAAATTGTTTCTCTAGTAGTGTGTAAAAATAAAATTCTAATTATTTATAATTTATTTTATAATCCCACATTAAGAGAAGAAGAAAAAAAAGTGAGTTGTTTCACTTATATAAACTAAATCTTATATTACCATTTTAATATTGTAATGTTAAGCATAGTTCAGTTCAAGACGGTTTAAATTTTAAAATAAAAACTTTAATTAGTCTATGACATGATTTATTTTATAATCTCACATTGGGGAAAAAAAAAGAAAAAGTGAGTTGTTTCACTTATATAAAGTGAATTTTATACTCCCATTTAATATTGTAGTGTTGTGCTTGTTTTAATTTAAGACAACTTAAATTTTAAAATAAGATTTGAAAGTTTTAATTAATTAATTTTTGTGTAAATTGGTTGGTCTTTTGACCTAACCGTTTAGGCTGAATCATTTAAGGTGTGACTGATTCGCTGGTTTCATTGTGATTTTAACGGTTTTATTTGAAGTATATTGGTTAGATTTGTTTGATTCGAAATAAATTAAAGATTGACATAATTAAATAAATTTTCCACCCAAACAATTGTTAACTTTTATTTTACAATCCACATCGAGAAAAAAAGAAAAAAATGAGTTATGTCACTTATATAAAATGAACCATATACTCATATTTAATATTGTAGTGTTGTGTATGTTACAGTTTAAGACAGTTTAAATTTAAAATTAAAATATCATTTAAAAGTTTTAATTAATTAATTTTTATATAAGTTGATTGGTCTTTTGATCTAGCCAATTAGGTTGAGCCGTTTTCGGTTTGACTGATTCGTTGATTTAACCGCGATCTTAGCGGTTTTATGAAAATACATTGATTAGATTTATTTGATTCGAAATAAATTAAAGATTAAATGACTGATATTGTTTGATTCGAAATAAACTTTCCGCCCGAACAATTGTTAAATTTTATTTTACACAATCCCACATCGGGAAAAAAATGAAAAAGTGAATTGTTTCATTAGTTATATAAAGTAAACATATGTTTTCATTTAATATTGTAGTGTTGTGCATGTTTCAGTTAAAAATAATTTAAATTTTTAAATAAAATAAAATTTAAAAGTTTTAATTAATTAATTTTTGGGTCAATTAGTTGGTCTTTTGATTGATTTTAACGATTTTATCAATATATATGTATATTGTTTTATTTCTAAGAAGTATGTTTAAATTTTATGACAAACTTTAATATAGAATAAACTAAAACTAAAAAAATTTATAAAATGGAATTTATTTTTATTTTATCATTAATATAATTTTTTTTTTGTAATTTATTCTATTTTTTTCATCCTTACCAATTATTTTTATTTTATGACATCTATTTCTTATTTTATCATAAAACAAATGAAATTTATTTTATTTTATGACATCTATTTCTTATTGTGAACATAAAATATATAATTAATGATATAACAATTGCAATATGTATTGTAATAAAATGGCTAAAATTTAATTCATTCTAAATTATTTTTCTATACTTTTTAAATAAATTTTATGTTATTACTTAATTTTAAAATTATTTTTAATTATTTATTTAGTCCGTGCATCGTATGGGTTCATATGCTAGTACATCAAGATAGGACCCACACAATTGCCACATCATTAGAGCAGCTCTAGAGCTCTCAAAAATTTTTCCTATAATAATATTAAATATCATGAAAGGAATATTATGAAAATTTTTGAAAAATTTATCTATAAATCTCATATTGAGAAATGGTGATTCAATTAATCCCAAAAGTTTTTTTATTTTTATTTTTTATAGATCAATTAGTTCCGTTGATTTTAGAAAGATAGATTTAATATATTATTTGAAAATTAGATCTACGATTATATTCTTATTTCTATTATTTTTCTTGTTTTTGGTTTTCTAAAAATACTTTTCAGAAAATTCTATTTTCTTATTTTTCGTATTTTTTTACTGAATTTTTTAATATTTTAAGATTTAAAAAAAAAAAATTAGACACACCTTACATAAATACACATAAAAAGTATAATTTTTGTGAAAAAATCATTTAAAAATTCACTAAATACCAAAAATATAAAAAAAAAATCGAGAATTTAGTATATTTTTATGTATTTATTAATTTTTTAAAATATTTTTTTACAATTTTTTTACTTTTTAGATACATCTAAGTAAGGTGCATCTAAAAAAGTAAAAAAAAAATGGTTAAAATTTTAAAAATATTCACTAAAAACAAAAAAATACGAAAGACAAAAAAACTCAATTTTCAAAAAATTTAATCCAAAAAAAACTCAAACCAAACACAAACATTATTTTTTCCCCCCTTTTATGTTAGAAAGGTAAAATACTCAACTTATGATAATCAAATTTGGGATGAATTTTTATATTGAAATCTTTTTTATTTGGAATGACTTAATATATGAAAATTTTCAAACATTCCAAAAGGATGTAAGATTATTCAAAAATTTCAAAATGAGCACAAAAACTCCTTAGTAAATTTTAAGCAAATGTATAATTTCAATCTATAACACTCTAATGTAACACTCTAAAAAAATTCTTTATTATACTTTTTTCAAATGTGTGTAACACAATGTAACATACAAAAAAAACTCCTTATTATATTTTTTCCAAATGTGTTCCAATGTAACATAGAATTTTTTTTTTAGTATACTTTTTTCAAACGTAATATTCCAATGTAACACTCTAAAAAAATGATGTGAGATTATTCAAAACATTCTAAAAGGATGTGTGATTCTTCAAACCATTCCAAAATAAGTAAACAAATTTCTTAGTAAGTTTTGGGTAATTGTATAATTTCAAACTATGAGTGTTATGTTTGAAAAAAGTACACTAGGTAGTTTTTTTATGTTTTTGTGTGTGTTATATTAGAGTGTTACGTTTGTTTGGGATGATATAAATAAGTACATTTTTTGACTTTTTACGATAGGATGCGCAGAATAGTAAAGAAGTGATGTGACCCCCCAAAAAAAAAAGATAAAAAAATGAACTTATACAGCACACTCCAAACAAATTACATTTAGAAAAAATATACTAAGGAGTTTTTGTATGTTACATTGGACTGTTATGTTTGAAAAAAGTTCGGAGTGTTACGTTTAAGAAAATTACACTAAAGAGTTTTTTAGTATTTTATATTAAAATGCTACTGTTGGCACTATAAATCTGCAATTATTATTATTATTATTTATTATTTATATAATTGCAGGACATGTGGCATCCTCCTACTCATTTGGAGGTTATGAGAAGTTATGAAATGCGAAAAGATGATGGAGAATAAAGTGGAGAACATGGAGCATGAATTGGATGTTAAAGGAAATTATGAAGGCATTGAGGGACATGTGGCATTGTGGGAATGAAGATGGAAAAGTGGGTAGTTTTAGGTGGTTATTGGGTAATTATTGCTGGAAGTTTTTTCTTACAAATATTTGCCTATAAATAGCCATTCATGGCTACATTGTAAAAGATCCAGAACTAAAATCAAAGACAATTGATTTTAATATTTCTTGTCATTTTCCTTATTTTAGGAGTAGTTTAACATAGATTTATATTTCGAAACATTTATTTTCAACGTTTCCTTTTTGAAGCATCTTATGCACTTTCTTTTTAAAGCATAGGAGTAGAGGTAAGTAATTATTATTTTGATTGTTCACTCAATCGTCTTTCTCTATCGCCCTCATTCTTCTTTTAATTTTTCTTTTCTTTACACTTTGGCAATTTTGAAGTCCTCTTTTGTTGAGGCAAAAGAACCGTCAACGCAATCGCTTAATAATTGGCTTGAATTTAATCTGTAAGGATTTTTCAATCCTTGCTGGCATGCTCACATTTTTGATATTTTTCTTCGTAGGAAAAATAAGCCAACAATTTTTGTCACGCCCAGTGAGACTGCCAAGTGTAAGAAATGACAAACGATTTGGATTTCGCCACTCGACCTTGTCAATATAAAATATATTGGCGTGAAAGAAAAATTTTGGATCTTCAAGAAAAGATCCATTTTCCTGATAAAAAAATTTCCAAATTGTTTCTTCATTACCATATTATTTGGTAAAAGAAAAAATACGCCACTTAATTGGAGTAACTCATCAACTTGATGTAGAAATTTGTCAATGGAGATATTAACCATTTTTGCCAAGTCTTTAATGACTGAATTTTGTGGGGTTTTACAAAATGTTTTTAAGTCATTTGTGACTGAAATTAGTGAAAATATAATTTCATCAATGGCTCGGGGGGTCGAAAAATTCAGTTTTAAAAAGCTAACTTATGAAAATAACTTTGATAAAAAGCATGTTGTTGAGCCACGCATGGTTAAAAATGATGTTCCATATAGAGTTCGGGGGGTTGAAAAAATCATTCTTAGTGAGTCAAACCATGGAAACAACATGTCTATGAAGAATTTTCATAAGTCATTAATAGCTAAAATGGAATAACCCATTAGGCCAAAAAATGATGAAACTCACGTGGAGGGTTTTCATAAGCCGTTAGTGGCTAAAATAGAAAAACAGCCCCATTTGTCAATAAATGATGAAAGTTATTTGGCTAAAGAACATGTTCTCAACCCAAACATGGTTAAGAATGATGAACAATTTAATGTTCATGAATTTGAATTTTTTGAAATTGTTCAAAATGTCAAGTTGTTTGAATTTTTAAAGTCATCTTGTACTATGGTTCTTGGTGTTCAAAACCTGCTCTGGATTTGTGGATCACACCAAAATATAATTATGATGATGTGGCTAATAAAATTAACAAATTGTTCTTATGAGTTCGAAGCACTAAGAACAGGGGATGACCATTTAAAATGCATGAACTTGGCTAGGAAAAGCCTATGTATTTAAATAAGTGATTGAGAATGACTTATCTTTTCAAATTGATGACCAGTTGTTTGTATCTACACAATCAAAGCATCGAAGATACATTCGAAGCATCAAGAGTTGTTTCGAAGGTTGATTACTTCACCTTCGAAGCTGTATAAAGTTTTGAAGATACATTCAAAACATTAAGAGTTGTTTCGAAGGCTGATTATTTCACTTTCGAAACTGTATAAAGCTTCGAAGATACATTCAAAGCATCAAGCCTAACCTTGAAACTTCATTGTAAATATCATCATCCTATATCAATGCTTTCAACCTTCGAGGGGTGATGTTGTTCCTTCAAAGCTGTGCCGCAAGACCTTCGAACGATGAATGTGGTCTTTTATACCACATTCAAAGCTTGTTATTGGTCATCTAGTCATAATTTCATACTCATTCGAAGTACTTTATTGGTGCTATTATATCATTTAAAGCACTTTATTGATATTATTCAAAGCACTTTATTGCTTAGATTAGTCATGTGCTTGGTTCGGCTCTTCAAAAATTCAAGTAAATATTATTTTTAAGGGCCACAGGGGGTAATGTTAGCACCATAAATCTGCAATTATTATTATTATTTATTATTTATATAATTGTAGGACATGTGGCATCCTCCTACTCATTTGGAGGTTATGAGAAGTTATGGAATGTGAAAAGATGATGGAGAATAAAGTGGAAAACATAGAGCATGAATTGGACGTTAAAGGAAATTATGAAGGCATTGAGGGACATGTGGCATTGTGGGAATGAAGATCGAAAAGTGGGTAGTTTTATGTGATTAATGGGTAGTTATTGCTAGAAGTTTTTTCATACAAATATTTGCCTATAAATAGCCATTCATGGCTACATTGTAAAAGATCCAAAACTAAAATCAAAGACAATTGATTTTAATATTTCTTGTCATTTTTCTTATTTTAGGAGTAGTTTAACATAGATTTATATTTCAAAACATTTATTTTCAACGTTTCCTTTTCGAAGCATCTTATGCACTTTCTTTTCAAAGCATAGGAGTAGAGGTAAGTAATTATTATTTTGGTTGTTCACTCAATGGTCTTTCTCCATCTCCCTCATTCTTCTTTTAATTTTTCTTTTCTTTACACTTTGGCAATTTTGAAGTCCTCTTTTGTTGAGGCAAAAGAACCGTCAACGCAATCGCTTGATAATTGGCTTGAATTTAATCTGTAAGGATTTTTCAATTCTTGCTGGTACGCTTGCATTTATGATATTTTCCTTCGTGGGAAAAATAAGCCAACAGCTACCACTACAAAAAAATTGATTTTTTGCGACAGCAAAATGCCGTCGCAAATACCCCAAACGCCGTCTCAAAAGGTTTTTTGCTACGGTAGGTGGCTTTTTGCGACGGCAAGTGGGGGGTCGCAACAAAGGGGGTTGCAAAAGGGCTTTAGCGATGGCACAACGCCGTCGCCTTTGTTTTGCGACGGAAAAATGCCTTTTTTGCGACGAAAAAATTCTGTCGCAAATAACGTCTGAAAATCTGAATTTTTTTGAGACGGCACTGTGCTGCCGTCGCTAAAGAGGTCTTTTGCGACGGCAAAGCTACCGTCGCTAAAGGTTTATTTGAGACAGCAACCTGAGCCGTCGCTAAAGGACTATTAGCGACGGGAATAAAACCGTCGCTAAAGGCGTTACATTTCAGCCAAATCCCTAACTTTTGCGACAGTAAAAGGCCGTCGCAAAAAACCCTGGTTCATTTTTTTTTTGAGACGGTGTGTGCTGCCGTCTCAAAAAAAAAAAAAAAGCTGTATTAATATTATTAAAAATATGAAAATCACTTGTATTAAATGAAAAATAACTAAAAAAAAAATCGATAATTATATAATAATATAAATACATACATAAACAAAAGTTGGCACATAATGAAAATTCATAATGTTGTTCCATTCATAACAATACATAAATAAAAATTCATAACAATAGTCGATGATCCCATTACATAATGTCGCATAATACATACATAATGTTGTTCACAAATCTAAATAACGTAAATCAAAATCAAAAGTTTTCGTCTTGATTCTTCCGTGGGTTACAAAAACAAAAGTTGGTCGTAATCTTTACACGCCTGCATTCCACAAGAAGCAAACTGCTACTCAGGAAATATCTAAAAATAACATAATAAAAACAATTAATGACAATATAATGGTGTTAATATTTTAATTACAGAAAAACATAAAAAATTAACTACTATATAATTACAAAGATAGTTTAGTAAATAATTTTGGCTAGACCGTAATTCGGCCCTAACTCCCAAATCGGAAACCCGATTGGAGTCCCGTCTTCTCCCACAAGTCTCTCGTGCCTAGGCGGTCGTGTGTACCAAGTTTCGTGCTAAAACGACGCCGTTTGGTGATTTTGGGGCGTTAACACCTCGAGTTCAAGTTTCTTAAGGAACTAGTTTGCCTAGACCGAAATCCGACTCTAACTCTCAAACCGGGAACCCGATTGGAGTCCCGTCTTCTCCCACAAGTCTCTTGTGCCTAGGCAGTCGTGCGTGCCACGTTTCGTGCTAAACTAACGCCGTTTGGTGATTTTGGGGCGTTAACACCTCGAGTTCAAGTTTCTTAAGGAACTAGTTTATCTAGATCGAAATCCGACTCTAACTCCCAAATCGGGAACCCGATTGGAGTCCCGTCTTCTCCCACAAGTCTCTCGTGCCTAGGTGGTCGTGCGTGCCAATTTTCGTACTAAACCGACGCCGTTTGGTAATTTTGGGGCATTAACACCTCGAGTTCAAGTTTCTTAAGGAACTAGTTTGCTTAGACTGAAATCAAACTCTAACTCCCAAACCGGGAACCCGATTCGAGCCCCGTCTTCTCTTACAAGTCTCTTGTGCCTAGGCAGTCGTGCATGCCAAGTTTCGTGCTAAACTGACACTGTTTGGTGATTTTGGGGCGTTAACACCTCGAGTTCAAGTTTCTTAGGGAACTAGTTTGCCTAGACCGAAATCCGACTCTAACTCCCAAACCGGGAACCCGATTCGAGCCCCGTCTTCTCCCACAAGTCTCTCGTGCCTAGGCGGTCGTGCGTGCCAAGTTTTGTACTAAACCGACGCCGTTTGGTGATTTTGGGGCGTTAACACCTCGAGTTCAAGTTTCTTTAGGAACTAGTTTGCCTAGACCGAAATCCGACTCTAACTCCCAAACCGAGAACCCGATTCGAGCCCCGTCTTCTCCCACAAGTCTCTCGTGCCTAGGTGGTCATGCGTGCCAATTTTCGTGCTAAACCGACACCGTTTGGTGATTTTGGGGCGTTAACACCTCGAGTTCAAGTTTCTTAAAGAACTAGTTTGCCTAGACCGAAATCCGACTCTAACTCGCAAACCGGGAACTCGATTCGAGCCCTATCTTCTCCTACAAGTCTCTCATGCCTAGGCAGTAGTACATGCCAAGTTTCGTGCTAAACCGACACCGTTTGGTGATTTTGGGGCGTTAATACCTCGAGTTCAAGTTTCTTAGGGAACTAGTTTGCCTAGACCGAAATCCGACTCTAACTCCCAAACCGGGAACCCGATTCGAGCTCCGTCTGCTCCCACAAGTCTCTCGTTCCTAGGCGGTCGTGCGTGCCAAGTTTTGTGCTAAACCGACGCCGTTTGGTGATTTTGGGGCGTTAACACCTCGAGTTCAAGTTTCTTTAGGAACTAGTTTGCCTAGACCGAAATCCGACTCTAATTCCCAAACCGGGAACCCGATTCGAGCCCCGTCTTCTCCCACAAGTCTCTCGTGCCTAGGTGGTCGTGCGTGCCAATTTTCGTGCTAAACCGACACCATTTTGTGATTTTGGGGCGTTAACACCTCGAGTTCAAGTTTCTTAAGGAACTAGTTTGCCTAGACCGAAATCCGACTCTAACTCCCAAACCGGGAACCCGATTCGAGCCCCGTGTTCTCCTACAAGTCTCTCGTGCCTAGGCAGTCGTGCATGCCAAGTTTCGTGCTAAACCGACATCGTTTGGTGATTTTGGGGCGTTAACACCTCGAGTTCAAGTTTCTTAGGGAACTAGTTTGCCTAGACCGAAATCCGACTCTAACTCCCAAACCGGGAACACAATTCGAGCCCTGTCTTCTTCCACAGGTCTCTCGTGCCTAGGCGGTCATGCGTGCCAAGTTTCGTGCTAAACCGACCGTTTGGTGATTTTGGGGTGTTAACACCTCGAGTTCAAGTTTCTTAAGGAATTAGTTTGCCTAGACCGAAATTCGACTCTAACTCTCAAACCAGGAACTCGATTCGAGCCCCGTCTTCTCCCACAAGTCTCTCGTGCCTAGGCGGTCGTGCGTGCCAAGTTTCGTGCTAAACCGACGCCGTTTGGTGATTTTGGGGCGTTAACACCTCGAGTTCAAGTTTCTTAAAGAACTAGTTTGCCTAGACCGAAATTCGACTCTAACTCCCAAACCGGAAACCCGATTCGAGTCCCGTATTCTCCCACAAGTCTCTCGTGCCTAGGCGGTCGTGCGTGCCAAGTTTCGTGCTAAACCGACGCCGTTTGGTGATTTTGGGGCGTTAACACCTCAAATTCAAGTTTCTTAAGAAACTAGTTTGCCTAAAGTGAAATCCAGCTCTAACTCCCAATCCGGGAACCCGATTCGAGTCCCGTCTTCTCCCACAAGTCTCTTAACTTAGAATGTAAAGAATGCAAAAATACATTTTAGCTTAGAATGCAAAGATACATTTTATACCTGATTTTCTGGTGGTAGTGTATATAGATTCTCGTCTTTTGCAGATTCCCTAAATGCCCGGTGGCCACTCGATGCATCAGGAACTTATGATAGTCAATGCATAATGTGTTAATCATATTCGAATTTTATACATAATGTTGTGTGAAAATTGAACTATCAAACAATGTAATTTATATCGAACCTGTCTGTTGGGATCCACACTCACCCCCTATGACACTAAGGCCATCATCTCAGCTCTTATTTGCTGTAACTGTGTAGCAAACTCTGCTCGCAGCTCCTCCCTTAATTCATTCCTTAGCTCTGCACGAACCTGCTGAGTGATCTGAACAATAGTCGATGACTGGGGTGTTGACTGTGATGGCCCAGCACCATCTTTATACACCGCTCTCCGAGGCATAGTTCTCCTGTATGTGCGACAATATCCATGTCTGTCATGACCTACCAACTCATGAAAAATGGCATTCCTAGCCTCCAAAGTCCGACAATCCTCAGGTAGCATAGAGAGTTGGCGATTAAACTCATCCTGTATTGCATAAGACATACAAGTATTGCCAAATTAAGATGGTTGACACACAAAAAATAAAAAATAAATTTTAAATACAATCAAAGGTGTTTGGAAACTACCAAGGTTTGGATAACCTCTAGGTCATCTACTCTACGTGTCATAACCTTATTGGTGTAGGCAAACACAAGGAATTCATCAATCCCGGTAGGAGAACATAAAAAATGAAATACTTATACAACAACACGTGAGATCAATTAATTGAAGAAAAAAATGATATAATTTCATACTTTCTGAGTCATAACTAAATAAATAAATAAATCATAACCAAACACCACATGAGGTACAACCAAAGATCTTATAAGTCTTAACTAAAATAATATCATAATTAACGAAAATAATTCATCATAACTAAAGAAAAAAAAATGACATAACTAATGATGCATATGATAAATGGATGTGTATGGTAGAATTCTCCAAATTATTAGTATTCCATAATACTATGCGGCATTATTTATAAACTTGATAGATGAGTTATACAAAAACACACTCATCATATATTGTCTCAAAAATTATTTAATAAAGATGGATCATTATTGTCTATATTATAATTTTGAACAAAAACACACTAATCATATGTTATGATATTATTATTTTAAAATTATGATCTCATTGATTATACAAATAACAAATATTCAAAATTTCTAAAATTATACCATATCATCTATTAATATATTAATTAATATGCCAATTAGTTAATATAGCATTGTTCTTTTTTAACATAGCAATTAGCAATTAGTAATTAGTTAGCATTATTAATTAATATACCAATTAGTTAAATTATATCATAGCATTGTTCATTCTAATTATAATCAATTTATTTTCTCATAAATGCTAAAGAATATCTTAGTGCATTGTTTGGTATTGACATTAAATGAAAAATATTTTTAAAAGTAACTCAAAAACTTAAGAAGAGTTCTGAAATCAGAAATGTGAATATCAAACCCGCAAGTATATGTGAAGCCAATTTTTCTTTTATTGAATAAAAACTCAAACTCAAATAGATCTTACAGATTTTGAAAAAATTCATTCATCTAGAGATTTATCAATTTAACTTCACAACATCGAACAAAAAATACATTCATCTACAGATTTATCAATTTAACTTCATCTACAGATTTATCAATATACATTCACCTATATATATATATACAGAGAGAGAGAGAGAGAGCATACACAGAGAGAGAGACTCGTTGCCGCACCACCGCACCACTGCTAGCCTGCTCGCCGTTCGTTGCTCGTCCAGAGAGAGCTGTTCGCTGTTCGTTGCTTGTTTGAGGATTTTGGGGGGGGAAATTTTGTTTCAAACATTTAGGGATTTGGATCCAAATGATCGAGCGGCAAGATGAACGGGAAGAGCGGGGCAATTTTTTTTTTCTTTTTGCGACGGTACGTTTTACACCGTCGTAAATGATAAATAATTAGTTCATAAACTGACGCCGTTTTGATAAGCCTTTTTTTGCGACAGTCTCGTGCCGTCGCAAATTGTCCACTAATTTGCGGCAGCAAACATATGCCGTCTCAAAACAATTTTTTTTGCGACGGTAAAAAATGCCGTCGCTAATACTTCCACATATGTTACCCTACCCGCGTAGTTTTATTACCGACGGTAAACCGCCGTCGCTAAAACTCTTTATTTGCGACGGTTTAAGCTGCCGTCGCAAAAGACCATTTTTTGCGACGGGAGATGCACCATCACTAATTCTTTCGTGTTTTTTACTTCCTTTTCTTATAGTGTACGTTATTGGAGTGTTACGTTTTTATTCATAATGTGAGATTCGTTTTAAAAGTAGGAAAAATTCAAAACCTCTATAGTGCAGATTGCCCAAATGTGTAATTTTACATTTGGAGAAACCCACTTTTATCTCTAAAAAATTAAACCAAAATGTATAAGTGACTATCGTTTTGTGTAATTTCTATTTTAATTGGACTTTTAGGTTCATAAGAAAAGAGAAAGAACTAAATAGTTTACAAGATCATATTTTGAAATTTATTAGTACTTGAAAATTCTTTATCATTCAATTAATTTATAATATTTTATTATATGTTATGTAATTATCCTTGAATTAGTTTCATAATTTTTTTATAATATTTATGTTAATACCTTGCATTACTCGTTTAATTAAGACCTTTAGCTGCTTCAGGTGCTTTATTATTTTAATGAGGGTTTGATTAAAATTAAAAAAAACAAAAGAAAGATTTTCTAACATTAGCTGTAGATGAGCAAATGAATCGTTTAGTCAACAAATAATATTCTCACTTTCAACTTTCAAGCATTGACCACCCTCTTACGCGCGTAGCCATGTTGCAAAAAGGATCATGTTTGCTCCGCTTTGTACGATTAATTATTAGGAGAATTTACGTGGAGATTTTAATAAACAAATTTATTATTTAATAAATTCTGTATTAATTAATAGTATTTTTATTAAATATTATTTAAAAAATATAACTAATTATTAATTTTCAGCAATAGTTTAAAAAATTTATCACAAAAAATGTAACTAATTATATGTTTTAGCGGCAATTTTAAAAAAATTTATTACAAAAAGACGCTACTAATTTTTAATTTTTAGCGACAGTTTAAAAAGTTCGTCATATAAAAACGTCACTAATTGTAAATTTTAGAGACAATTTATAAAAGTCGTGAAATTTTTTTTTATTAATTATCAATTTTTATCGTCACAAAAATTATTTTTAGCAATGATTTAACGAATACTTATTTTCAATAGGAGTTGATTAGAATTAAATCCAACTATTAAGATCTATTGATAATTTATCTTAATTATAAAATTTATTTTAATAATTTAAACTATTTATTTAATTAAATTTTATGTATAAATTATTTATAAAAAAAATAAAATTAATGTTGCTACCCAATAATCATAATTATATAGAGCTAGCGAATGAAACTCTTAAAATAATGTTGCTGACATTAGTAAATGAGTAATGATATATACATGAATAATTAATACCAAATTTTTATACAAAATAATATGATTTAATGTAAATTTTTTATTTAAAAATAAAACTTATGGGAGGATAGTTATTATTTACAAAACTTGCTAAGCCATAAATGGTATGGAATTTGGTCAAAAAAAAGGGTTATAAGTCATTGCTTAGCCTTGAATTTTGTTCATTAAGTCGTTTTTTTTTTTTTTTTTTTATCAAACTATTAAATTTGAAGTCATTTTGAGCTTGTTTGTCACACATGGCTTGTTTGGTGGAACTTTTTTTAATATAAAAGGTGATAATCAAAATGCAAAAACTAAAAACATTTATTTCTCAGCTTCCAAATAATCAGTTTATTTAAATTATTCTTACTTAATAAGGTATAGACAAAAGTTACACTAAACAGTCTGGCACATAGGGCCTGTTTGGTAGGGCTTAAAAGTAGCTTAAATAAGCTTATAGATTATTTTAAGTTGTTTTGGTGTGTTTGGTAAAACTTAAAATCACTTTTTGTAGCTTAAATTAAGCCAAAAAAGTGCTTTTTGGTTGAGTGGGTAGAGGGGTGCTTAACTCATCAGCTTAAGCGGGAAGCTACAAAATTGAAGGGCAAAATTACTTAAATGCCCTTTACTAATTTGAAGTATTACCAAGTTGCCACTATATAAACCACCAAACATCACTGTTCATCGTTTGAGAGATAGGCATAGGCAATTTCCGACGAGAGCCGATTTTTGGCGAGAGGCCAACCAGTGCTCTCTCTCCCCCCTCTCTCTCTCTCTCTCTCTCACACACTCACGAACCAGTGCGCTCTCTCCCCTTTCTCTCTCTCTCACAGTCACGAACCAGTGCTCTCTTTCCTCTTTCTCTCTCACGAACCAGTACTATCTCTCTTAGCGATCGGAACCCTAGCTTCGCGATTTTTGGCGAGAGTCGAACCAGATCTCTTTTCTCTCTCTCAGCAGTCGAAACCCTAGCTTCGCGATCGAAACCCTAACCAGATCGACTGCGTAAAACCTTAGAGTCACGATCGACTCTTTCATGATCTCTGCATGAAACCCTAGCTTTGCGATCTGAAACCTTAGCTTCGTGACGGTGATAATTTTTTTTTTTTTTTGGGGGAAGTTTTTAGTGTTTTTTTAATTAAAAAATCATAATAATAATTAAGCAATTTAATGAAATAAATTTTATATTAATTGATACTAATTAAAAATTTTAGTATTAGTTGATGCTAATTAATCCATTAATTCACACTAATTAATTTTATAATGAAAAAATGAAATAATTTTACTACAAATGAAAAAATGAAATATCACTAAAAACAAATGATATAAATTGAAATATTACTAAAAAGAGTTAATATAAATATTACTAAAAAATCATACATTCATATAAATTGATGGAAAAATTGATACATTAATATAAGGGAGACTTATTTACATGTCTTTTTTCAGACACTTATGGTAGGCTAAGTCCTGTATAATTTCTTATAGAGTCTCAAGTCCTATTTAGATAGGAATGTATTCCACAAGATCCTACATAAACGTAACGTAACGTGACACCCACATAAACGTAACATAATGTGACACCTATATAAACGTAACGTAACGTGACACCTACATAAACGTAACGTAACGTGTCACGTTACGTTTCGCAAACTTAATGAGTTTTTATTTTTTTAAATTGAATGTGAAAATGTTGCTGGTTTATGTTGGTGTTACGTTATGTTTCATATAATGTAGGTGTCACGTTACGTTACGTTTATATAGATATGATCTATGGTAACATTCACGCCGCGAATTGCGGAAGGGAGCACCAATCGGGAGACGACACGTGGCGCGGGGGGAGCGTCCCAGGTAATATTAGTGGGACGCTCCCGGGCACCTATATAACTCACTCCCTAACTCTCTTCCAGCAGTAAAGTTTTTCAGAGAGTGACTTGCGTCATCCAAGAGAGTAAGTGACGTCATCGAGAGTGAGTTATGGCATCAATGCGATGTCGTTTTAGAGTCCAAAACAAGAATATCTTCCTGACATATGCCCGATGTTCTATACCTAAAGAGAGATTGTTAGAGAAAATTAGAGAGCTGTTCACAACCAGGCCACCAAATTATGTGAGGATTGCACATGAATTACACGAGGACGGGCAACCACATCTCCATGCCCTTGTTCAATTTCCATACCGTTTTCAGACGCAGAATGAACGGTTCTTCGACGTTACTCACGATCGAACCAGTCGCCACTTCCATCTGAATGTACAAGGGGCCTACAACCAACAGAATGTGCTGGAATACATCTCCAAATACGGGGATTACACGGAATGGGGTGAATTCCGTGAGAGGAGCCGCTGCGCTAACCAGAATAACAAAGACAATATATATCGGGATGCACTTGCAGCCGGCACCAAGGACGAAGCACTAGCAGTGGTACGAAATGGCGACCCAAAATGTTTCTGGTTAAATTATGACAAGTTGTCATCAAATTATGACCGGATTTCATTTAATCCACCATTGCCGTATGTTCATCCATTTACAGACACAATATGGGTCGTTCCAACAGCAATACAGCAATGGGTTGCAGACAATATAAGAGACGAAGCCCAAAGACCGCATAGGCCCAAGAGCATTATAATTGAAGGCCCATCTAGAATTGGGAAAACATGTTGGGCCCGGTCTTTGGGACCACATAATTATTATTCTGGCCACATCGACCTGAGGGACCACAAGAACGACGCTTTCTACAACATAATCGATGATGTGGCCCCACAATTTTTGAAACATTGGCGCAAGTTTATTGGAGCGCAACGGGATTTTTTTTCAAATTGTAAATATGCCCGCTCAAAGAAAATAACGGGCGGGATTCCAAGTATTATATTATGCAACCTCGGAGCCGACTCCAGTTACAAAGAGTTTTTAGAAAAACATGAACACGCCGGGCTCAAAGCGTGGACGATCCGAAACGCAGAATTCTATACAGTCAACGAGCCCCTGTTCGCCAGAACCAGTCAAGAAGAGGCATCGTAATGCCAAGAAGAAGGCCCAACGCAAGAAGATATTCCACTTCCAATGCGGCTGTTCGATATTCCATACGAACGGATGCGTCGAACCACATACATTGGAGAGAGAGGACGCTGTCAGGGGTCTTTTACGATACTTTGAAGAACCCGATGTGGTTCAAAGCAGTAGACCTCTCCAGACCGGGCAATCAGGGGGTCTACAAGATACAATGCCTATTCAACTACAACCTCCGGAAAGCATTGGGAATCCGGACGTTTACAGCAACAATGTATACATGGCTGACTTCCAGTGGTCGCAGAAGCCTGTCGGAGACTGTATTTACCCAGCTTATTGCACGCAGGATGACGAACAAATTATCCAGCTTTGGGATTATTAGCTCTGTAAATTATTGTCTCGCAATGACCATTATACTCGACGAGCTTTCATATTATGTAAAAGATTGGCGATGGGAAAATATTTATGTAAATTTTTATGATTAAATAAAAATGCAAGTTTATTGAATTTATGTGTCTTAATAAATTCAATTTCTGAGCAAGTTTAAGCTGGATAAATGGGCTGTAATTGGTAAACAGACCAACGGCCCAATTACAACAATGAGACCCATTTAATGTTTATTAGGAAGAATTAAAATAGGCCCAGATATATGGCACAGCAGCCCATTAGAGATAGACCCATCAGTAAGCAACGTGGTCCATTAAACATAGGCTCATCCAAACTATGAAAGAAGTGGACACTAAAGATAAGGCCCAAATTTTATTACACAAGGACCAGTTACAAAATAATAATTTACAATTTTTTTTTATTATCTAAACATCCAGAACCAGAACGCACGGGCAGATTTTCTGAAGGCGTGGTGATGTAACAGACATCAGCGACGGAATATATGTCTGACGTCGCTTGGGTTTCTAGTTCGGAAACCGCTTTCATACCGGCGAATAGAGCATCTTCTTGCCGCTGTAAGGCGTTGATGAGCCGGATTAAACTTTCGGCGTTGTTTTTGCCGACGACCAGCAAGGACCAGTGCAGCAACAATAGATTCGGCTCGTATTTTAAAATCAAACGCCGAAATTGGCCTAGATCTCCGCGATCCATTTGCAAAATAATTCAAACTCCCCCCCATTATTTTGGCTTATATAATTTCCCGCCTGCGCTTGCCTTTTTAGATTTTTAATCCTGGCCGCAGATCTAGGAGCGGATCTAGGGTAACGTAGCGTGACGCATACATAAATGTAACGTGACACCTATGATCTATGATAACATTCAATTTCCTATATATGGTTTTACTATTATTTATGATATTAACAACTAATATTGAGGGTAAATGTGTCAACAAATTTTCCACAGGACTTATGGGAACATAAGTTTTTTAGTAGGACCATATGTATCATAAGTCTCTCTAATAGGACTTATAAATAATTTTCCCTTAATATAAAGAATAATAATGATACATTAATATAAATTAATAATGATACATTAATATAAAGAAAAAATGAAATATTACTAAAAAAAATTAAAATGAATAATAATAAAGAATAATAATAATATGAAATCCATAATCCCACAGCTGTACCAAACAGATTACCAGCTTATGCTCACAGCTGTAAGTCATAATCTGTTAAGTTATAATCTATAATCACTTTCCTACAGTTCTACCAAACGGGCCCATCCCTCTAAACTAAAATAAGTTATAACCACTTCTTAAAAGTGACAACAAAGTCTCAATAATATTTTTATCCACCGTCGCATGCAATTGCCAAGTTCATTTCTATTTAAGAAAAAGCTTGTCTATATCAACGAAAAATAAGTATATTTGATCAATTTTTTTTTTAAAATAAAAAATAATATTTAGATCAAAGTTTTCTAATATAATTGTAATGGCACGGCCACCTCTATCATCACACTGTTATCGTCCAACCAGCACTCCCTCGTTGCCGCCACCACCGCCTCCTTCATTTCCATCGCACCACCATTAGTTCAACCAAATATAAAAACATATTTTCTGTTAAAAAAAAATTTAAGAAAAGTTTTACGTAAAAAATAATTTGGGTGCCGAAAAGTGTAGAAGTGTGCAATTTAGTTAGGGGGAAAAAAAAGGTGGTGCAGAAACAAAAGTAGAAAAACCAGTCAGCCTAATGGTCCCATTATTGGTTTCTAAATTTTATATGTGCGAAAGGCACATGGCCAAATTGTAACAAATAATTATGTAGGAGGGGTGGGATGAATCTTGGGTGCCTACAAAGACTAGGCCACTGATTATTTTTTACTTTTTTAAAATTTGATTATTTTATTTAAATTTGATGTTAAAATTAATAATCTTATAACATTTATCAATTTTTTAAAATGACACAGAGGAAAAATTAACAAAAAAATTAAATGGAATGATCAAATTAAAAATAGACTTAAAGTGCGGGGGCTAGGTTGTTCAATTTAAAACTATATATAGAAATTAAAGTAAAATTTAAATCAAATTATAAAGACTAACAATGTAATTAATCCAATAAAAAAAAAATAGATATAGACTGAAGTGGTAGAATTGTAAGGTTGTAGTTTTAAAACAAAATAAGGTAAGTTTTAAATACACCATCTGAGATTTGATTAAAATATAAATTGCTTATGTGGTTCTGAAAATTATATTCAACCCCTGAGATTTTTAATTTCATAATAAATCGTCTCTTTTATTAATAAATTACTAAATCAATTAACAGTTTTTTTTAATAATATTAGAAATATATTTCAATTAATAATTTAAGTAATTTTATTATTATCTAGGAGAACAATTATGAATTTTATTTTTTCAGTTAATTCTGTTAAATAAAAAATTTTGACAATGTGGTACTTGTAATTTTTTAAATCACAAGGGACAATCTGTACTTTAAGCAAATCTTAAGAGTGTATTTGTAATTTATCTAAAAAAATATCATAAAGATACTTTTTAATATAAAAAAATGTCACTAATATATCACTCTAATGAATAATATTCGTATAAATTTTTTAGAAGAATTATATTTTTTCAAAAAATTGTAACTTCTTCAGTATTTCGTTAATAGTAGAGAAGAAAGGGAGAAGAATATGAAGAAAAGTGGTCATGTTAACTGGTCAACCCTAAACTTCAAGAAAAATGGTTAAGAAAAGCATGTCAAGTGGTCAACCCTGAACTTCAAGAACAAAGCACTCGTTTGGCATAAAGAGTTAGTGAGGTTTTTTTTTTAAGTTATTTTAATTATAAAAAGATAAAATAGATTAAAAAGTTAATAAGATAAAATGTCATATTCAAATCATAATTAGTTTATTTTTTCTTTATAAAAATAAAAAAAGTCAAAAAATTCATCACAAACGAAACTTTTTAACTCCAAACTAAAAATAACTAAAAAGTAAAAAAAATCAAAAAAATAATTCACATCCCAAACGAATTCTGTGGCATCTCTCTCTCATTAAACTAAACATTCCCTAATTCTCTTTTTATTTTTAAATTTAAATAAAATTTTAAGAAGAAAAAGTAAAAAAATGTGTGAAATTTAAAAGAAATATAAGTTAAATTTTTTCACTAATTCTCTTTTTATTTTTAAATTTATATCTAAATTTATGATCTAAACACAACGTTAAGATTTATATGTTGCAATTTGTATCTTTTCAATTTTCTTCTTTTGAGACTAAAAAGCAAAAAACAAGTGCACAAAAAAGTTAATGCTAAAACATTAGTATGTTTGGCATATTTTTAATTTTTTTACACTTTTATAAAGATTTTAAGGTTTGATTTAGTTTGGTTTGGTTAAATAGTTGTGGAAATCTCTATTAAAGTGTTTAATGTAATTTCTACTTATAAATTTTAAATTGAAGAAAGTTGACAATTAAAAAGTAGAAGAGAAGTGTTTTTAATTTTAATTTTTTAATTATTAACTTTTAGCTTTTTAAAAGTTACATCAAATAGATTTTTGATGACTTTTTAGAGTGATTAAAATGAACATTTTGACTAAAAAAAATGAGATTTTCGAATGAGTTTTTTAATTTTTTTTAAAATAAACTTTTTTTAATCAATAAAACTAGTTTTTAAGCTAGAGCCAAAAAAAATTCTCAAAAATTAGAATTTTGTTTCACCAAATCATTTTGTCCATAAAATTAATTTATTAGTGACATTTTTAAAATTTTATTATTAAAAGTTTTTTTTTTTTTTTTTTTAAACAACTTTGTAGCCACGTCCCTCACCACGATATGAATTAATTCTTTAATATTTTTTTATAACAAAATTTTTACTTTTAAAATTAAAAAATTTTGATCTTTAAAATTAGAATTTAAAGGCTCCGTTTGGTGTAATTCTTAAAACAGATTATAAATTATAGTTTAATAGATTATAAATTATGATTTTAATCATAAGTTGTTAATCTGTTTGGTATAACTATTAGATTATAAATTTAAGCTGCTGATTATTGTTTGTTAAATAAGCTGTGAAATAGCTTTTTCAATTAATTTTTATTTTTTTTATTCACTACTTGTCTACATTCCTCATAAAAAAAAATAATCTATAGTCTATTTGGGTCTCTATTTTAAAAAAATAAAAAATAAAAAAAATCTAAAAGTATAACTGTAAATTAACATGTCCACAGCAGAAACTGATAATTAGAAGCAAGAGGTGAACAACTTCTCAGAATCAATTTTTTAAAATTAAAATAAATTATTAAAATCAAAAAATTATTTAAAATAAATTTAATCAAATAATCCAAAATCACTTTTCGAAAGTTAGAAATTGGATAAAAAAAAGTCTAAATAAACACCCCCAAAATGATTAAAGGCCGAGCTTATCAACTTGATTAAAGGCTATTTTTTTTTAGGCAAAAGGAAGTCAAACCAACACTTTTTTTAAAAGGTATTTGAGAGGGCGTGTTTCTCGGGAAACAAAGAAAAATTTTCTTAAGAGCGGCTGTGGATGAATAACCTTATTTTGGTTTTGGTATACAATGCTTTTTCGCAATAACTTTAGGTGGCTCGAATTTTCATGATTTAAATGATTTAATAGTCTCAAAATAATATTATTTTAAATATAAAATGACGTTATTTTGATATATTCAATTCATTTGAATCACATATATTGAGACCACCAAGTATTTTTTTTACTTTTTCGACATCAAGAATAGTGAGTGGAGTTAGGAAAACACAATTGTTGAAGCCAAAACAAAACAAAATCACATCAAAACACTCACTTTCAAAACGGCAAGCAATAATATATAAATAAAAAATTTATATATAATGATGTGATATAAATGAAAACTTTTCATTTTAAAACAAAATATTCATAAGTAAAACTTAAATTTAAAATAATATCAATGTTACACCATTCTTTTTTGAATGTATGAATCGACTAGTGAATGAATTGGTTATAGCGTGGTTGGGGTTAGGCTGGTTTGATGCTCATTGCTTAGAGAGTTTGAGCATTCCGTTTATTTGGGCAAAAATTATTTTCAAATTATGAAGAAAAAAAAATAGAAAATATTTTATGAAGAAAATATTTTTCTATGTTTAATAGTGATGGCAATGAAATGAAGGTGAAGGTGGAGGTGGTGGCATGGTGGTGGGGGTGACAATAGCGGGTGATAGCGACGATGATAGTGATAGTGGCCGTGTTAATGATGGTGTAGTGGTAGAAGTGAGTGAGAGTGAGAGTGAGAGTGTGATGATATTGATAGGACTTTAGCCAAAAAAATGTTTTTTCCTTTTTAAAAGTAAAAAATATTTTCTGATCATATAAGCTTGTTTTCTATTGATCATGAGAAATATTTTCGGTTGACTTTTGTTTTTTAATTGTACCAAACACCAGAAAATAAAAAAATATTTTCTGCCTAAACAAATGGAGCGTAAAATCGAGCCAATGATAAACCTTTACCCCACACAAATTAGGCTAAACAATTATTTATCCAATAAAAAAAAAAGTGTCGGGTAGGGATCACAATTTTTACCTATTTTGACAACTAAAAAAAAAAAAGAGTAAACTTATTAGCTTATTTGAGTCACATCACTTCTTTATTTTTTTTACACTTTTTAAAAAAAAAATCAATAAACTAAACTTTTTCTTAATTCTCAAAACAATCTCTCTCCATTCTAATCACGTAAGTTGTATTATTATTTTTAGTCTCAATAAAAAAATTAAATGGGATGTGCCTCTCATCCGTGTTTAACATGAACGGATGAGACTCACTTTCCTACCATGTTTTCCCCGCAATATTTTGATTATATTAATTAAATATTTTTTTATGTATATATAATTTATATTATTAAAACTCATTTCACTACAAGAAATAATGCTTTTGCTGACTATAAAATTGGTTGCTAAAAATTCATTTTTAGTCGGCAAAAGTTATTCGCGACTAATTTTTTTGATCGCTACTTTAATTACCAATTGAGGGTCGGCAAAAGTAATTCGCGACCAAAATTTTTGTTGGTCGGGAAAAGTTAGATTTGCCGACTAAATTTTTGGTCGCTAAATATATCATTACTGCGATTAATCTATTTTGTCGCTAAAACACTTTGGTCGTGAAAAGTGATATTTTCCAAACCAAATATCTTAGTCGCCAATTGTCACATTCCACGACCAAACAGATTAGTTGTCAAAAGTAGAGGAATCGCCGACTAACAATTTAGTCGCCAAAAGGTAAGGAATTGCCGACCAATGATTTTAGTCGCAAAAGTGTAGAATTTGCCAACCAATTTTTTAGTCGCCAAATCTCTTTTTTTTTTTTTTCTTTTTTTTTTTTTTGAGAACAATCAATTTTTGTTTATAAACATTCAATCCAATATCAAACAAAATTCATTCAACCCAACCACAATTAAGGAACAATAACATTTAAAAAAGAAAAAGCTTAGGAACAATAATTAACAAATTTCCTTTCTTGTAACTTTACTAAATCATCAAACAATAATTGAATTCCATTATAAAGATGAAAATATGTAACCGTAGTGCAGCACAGGGCATATTCAAGTCAAATTGAATTTAGTAAGCATGTCTTCTCAAAAGCTATATCCTCTTTGAAGTCCAACATGACACAAAACTTGAAGCCTTTTACCTTCTTTAATGATTTAACAAAATTAATGTATAAATTGTGCAAAACATAAAGACTAATGTTTTGACATCTAATTTCCCAATTGTCTAGCCATTGGCTTTCTAAAAAAATTGTACAAAACATAAACACTAATGTTTTGACATCTATGAACTATACCCAATATAAATTTTCAAAAGACCAATTCTAACAATAACTAATGTATCAGGGATATTAGCCAACACAAATACTGCAAAGAATAAAAATTAGAGGAGCATCCAGATTCACCAGTGCTTAAATAGGTCTAGGCTTTGGTTTCTCTGTTTTCGCAGAAATTCCTGAGACAATGTATTCATGTTTGGCTAGTAGTCACTGCAAGTCATCATTCAGTGCAAGTCCTTGACATAGCAGTGATTCATCCCTACAAGAGGTATATGAATGATGAATATACATAGTCACAACAGCATTGGTTGCATATAAAGAGTAAGCTGTAGCATCTACTACATTCAGTCCCAAGTCATTTTCTTATTATACATAACTCTTGTTCATTTATAAATCAGAAACCACAGACAAGTAAATACATACATGCATACCCACCCACACACACACACAGAGAAAAGATATGCTAAAAGGGTATCAATTGGAGACCTACCTGGAAATAAAGCATAAAAGGGCATTCCATTTTTTAAAAAAAGTACCCAGGAATATTTGATTCCAAATTAACCCAACTAATTTGGCAAAGCCTCATTCATTGTCTACTCTCTTCTTACTGGTCATCCTTCATTTTTAAGTAACTACAAAATTTAGTATAAAGTATAATTTTTTTTCCCTTTATATTATTATTATTATTATTATTTTATTTAGAACAAATTTGCTGCCTAACAAATGAATCCATGATACTAATGGCTATTAATAAATCTGGAATTTACCTTATGTTACCCATCAATTCCAGGTAAGGAAGTACATGTTGCCTATTGTCTTCTATAAGTCATCGCCTCAAACCAGGTCATTTCAACAAAAAAATTAAACACCACAATAACCCATCATTAACACACAAGTATAGATAAGATCTCAAAAACCGAAGAAATCTTGAGAAATTGATAAAAACTAAGAAATGAAACTACAATTGACCTACAAATCTTGAGAAATTGACAAGAAATATGGAATGAACTTTTTTCAGAGAAAGTGAAAAATGGGTTCATATATCTGTCTATCTATCTATGCCAAGGTCCTTGAATTTCAGAGAAAGATAAAATCATCACTTTTCAGAGCTGCTCCCCCATTTACACTTACTTACCTAGGTCCTTGAATTTCAATAATACTTCATTGTACTTCAATGTAGAAAAGGACAATTTAGAAACGATATAAAATTGGTACCATTTTTCAAAGTGAACAAATATTACAGAACAATGTCCAGCTAATTTAGCATATGCTTTTAGTTCTAGAAAGTTTTCATTAACTCTTTGCAAAATATAAAAACAATCATGTTTTTACATTTTATGGCAGTACTAGTTCCAATTTTTTGCCCATGTCATGCAATAACTAAATTTAGTACCTACAAACTCTTTCAGAAATGGTCCACAAACACGAACGTCCAAGCCAAACATCAAACAAAGGCTTAAATGGAAGCAAATTCAACTTATCCACAAGGTAGAGCTAAAAGCCTAAAACGTTGTAGACATAGCTCAGCTTACATTAAGCAATATCTTGCCAAAAGTTGTTTCCTCTGCTGTAATTGTGTCCCTGATATGCGCTTCATGGTGTCTTAGCTCTGGAAATATGTCACCCATCAGTTGCACCACCACCTTTACAAGCCTGATTTCTACACAATTATTAAGCAACCTCTAGAAGAGATAATATATATCAATTAGGAACAACATACGTAATCTTAAAAATACAGCAATTAGGGATAATAAATGTAAAGTTAAACATGGAACCATATAAAGTAGAACTACAATACAAATATAATACATATCTAGAACTGACACAAGTACAGTGAATAAGCATAAACATTGTAGGCTAGTTTTTCATTCCTACCCATTGAAGAATCCAGGTTGAGCTTTTAGGACTTCAGTTCCATAACATACAGCTCGACGAAGAATACGCCTTAGGACATATTCACGCCCCTTATTGCCTGCACAACTAGTGAGAATATCATTAGTTCCACTTGAAAGAGATTCAAAAGAAAATTAACCATAATGATGAAAAACCAATCTTTGTTATGACTTTTGTGAATCGAAAACTGTCAAATTTGACCTAGCAGCTGAGAGAAAACCATTTACCTATAACCAATTATTTAGGATGCAACTAAAAACGATAAGAATAACTATGAGACAAATAAATATATATTATAAAAAATACATAAAGCAGTTACTTGGGCTCAACTAATTCCCAATTCCAATGAATTCATTGAGCTCTGATACCAAAATAGAGGAAAGAACACAGAATCAAAGAGAGATCAGAGTCGACAAACACTCACCTGAACCCAAATCACAGAGGGAAACAAGAAGACAGAGATACTGAGAAGAGACCGAATAGAGAGAGAGAGACAGAGAGAGAGAGAGAGAGAGAGGGTCGTCGGTCGAGTGTGGTCTGAGGCAAAATAAAAGTCACCAAATGAATATGTGTGTGAGAGAGAGAGAAACAGAGGGCGATAGCGAGTGTGGTCTGAGGATATGAGGATCAACGAGAGATCAGTGGGGTCGTCGATCGAGTGCGGTCTGAGGATCTGTGTGAGAGAAAGACAGAGGGCTATGGCGATTTGCGGCGGTGACAATGTGCGACGGACGTGAGCAACGATGGTGAGGGACTTCGGTGAGCTAGAGAGAGTGGGCACCGATTGAGAGAGAGAACACAGAGAGAGGGAGAGGGCGGACCAACATAGAGTGACACAGAGAGCGAGCTAAAGACAGAGGGGAGATTAGGGTTTTTTTTAATTTTTTTTTCTGTTTTCCTAGTACAAAACGACGTCGTTTTACAATCGGCAACCAAATTTTTTTGTCGCAAAAAAATTTCAATTCCCGCCCCCACGTTTCAAATTTCCCTCCCAAACTTTTGGCGACCAAAAGACCAGATTAGTTGCAAAAATGGTACCTTCGCCGACAAACTTTTTAGTCTCCAAATCTCAATCAACGGCTACTAAAATATTAGTCACTAAAAGTACTAATTTGGCGACTAATTTTTTTTTGGTTGCTGAAAATAAGTTTTTGGCGACCAAATTTTTGGTCGCCAAAGAAAAAAAATATTATTTTCCATTCGGCGACTAAATTGTTTTAGTAAAACTCAATATACGGCAACTAAAATATTTTTGGCAACTAAAATTTTGGTTGCCAATTCCACAACCAACTTATTTTTGATCTTCCGCGACCAACTTTATTTTTGGCCGCCAAAATGTGACCTTTTGTGACCAAATTTGTAGTTGGTCGCAAAAAGCATACAACTTTCTATGACCAACTCATTCTTTGGTCGCCAAAATATGACCTTTTGCGACCAGCTCATATTTGGTCGCCAAAAATAATGATCATTCACGACTAATTAATATTTGGTCGCCAAAGGTAACTTTTAGCTACCAACTTTTATATTGGTCGCGGAAAGTGGTCGCTAAAAGTGCAGATTCTTGTAGTGTTTTGAGAGTTAGTTAAAAAGTTAATTTATTGAGTAAATATACTTTTATTAAAAATCCAACGCTAAAAAAATAATTTGTTTGGTACATTTTTAACTTTTTTGATTTTTCTAATGACTTTAATAAAAGTAAATTTGGCTAAGCTTTTGACAAATATGAGTTCATCAAATGAACTAATATTTTTTTTAGTGAAATAATTTTTTTTTCTCTTAACCAATACCAAATGAAGCCTAAATACTAATGAAACTAAAACCCTAAATATGAATGTCATTTTTCACCTCTTTATTTTAACTTTAATCTTTTTAATTGCCATTACTCATCAATTTTCATTTCTCATAAAATATATTTCTAAATTATTAGTACTGTTTCCTCAAGGTGATAAATTACTCCGACATCTCTTTACTCTCACCCTGCCTTAATTATCTCATATATTCCTGTCCAAAAAAAACAAACTAGAGACATGTCATAAATCTAATCTCGTCCCATTGTCATTCATAATGGTAAGATAAAAGTACAAAATTAGATTAAAAAAAGAAGAAGAAAGAAAGTATTTTATGTAATGGATTCATCACATGATTGAGATGACTTCATATCAACTTTTCATTTATTAATTGATATGTAATATAAGGTAAGACTAAAATTGAACATAATTGAACACTCAATATTTTAAATCGAACACAAAACGATCCCTCAAATTCTATTTTTATCACGAATGAATTAATAAATGGAAAGGTATATCACAATCATATCAGTCAAGTAACCCATTGTTAATTTGTTAGGAGTACTTCATTTGAGAGTATCGTACAAGAGTAATAGGACTAATATTAGAAATTATGAAAAAAAATATTGTAAAAATAATCATAAAAGATTCTTCACTATTAGATTATATATATCATAAAATATCACATACTAATCAAAAAATAAAAAAAAAAAATCATTAAAAAATATTAGGATATTTACCAATAAATCCCATCCCACAAACAATTTCACCATTTGGTCCCAACGTTGTGTTTGTTGCTCTGATTGGTCCTATCAATGAGTGAATATAGTTGTGTTGATCCTTTTTTCCTTATTTGGTAATATGTATTGGTCATTTATACCCTTTTTGTTCATGAGGGGTTTTTTTTTTTTTTTTTGTGGGGTTTGTTGTGTATATGGAAGTACAATATGTTTCCTTCATTGTGTTAGGGTTTTTCTGGCTGATGTGACGGTGTGTTGTGGTCATTGGTGTGTTTGTGGACAGATGGTGATTCGAGTTTCACCGGCAGTAGTGCTGTTATGTTGGAGGTATTGTTTTGTTTCAGGTGTTTTCATGTGCGTTGTGTGTCTAGGTTAATTGCATGGTGTGCCAT
This sequence comes from Camellia sinensis, assembly GCF_055761805.1. NCBI lineage: Eukaryota > Viridiplantae > Streptophyta > Magnoliopsida > Ericales > Theaceae > Camellia > Camellia sinensis. The sequence continues at coordinate 22,168,894 of NC_138975.1, read as the reverse complement.
ATAATGTTCATATTGTAATCATTGTTTCCCATTTGTATGGGGTTGGGCACATTCGTATTTAATATGTTAACGGCTTTTCGGCTGTATACGTCGTTGTCCAGATGACACATTGGTGTCGTGTATTGGTGTTTTGGGTGTTTTAGGTTTGTGTTACTGTGTAATTTATACGATTTTTACACTCAATATGTGTTGATACACATTGATGATTTTATGTGTATGCGATACACATGGCTGGGTTTTGCATAAGGCACGGAGGATGAGGGGGTTGTTCACAAATATTCGTATGTTACAGTCTGGTGCGTTGCATTGATTGTAATCTAAAACCATTTTGTTACATTGTTTGCATATTGTAGGGATGGACGCTCATGTTATGCTGGATTGTTGTTACTGTGATACGAACGCCGCCATGAAGTTGCAATTTCCATTTTGATTTGATGATTTGGTTAATTCTGTCCGTCAAAATTTTGATGGTCTCATACATGCTGATGTGTGTTTATTTTTCAAGATTCCAAGATACAACAGTTTCAAATCACAAAATGATATCGATATGGAAAACATGGTATCCCTTGCATGGTCTTTCCGTTTAGGAAATATTGATGTCGTCATTGAAACTCGATGCATGCAAAGTTCAAACGGTTTTGGTGATGCAAATCGGAAACCATCGGATGTTAGATTCAGTTCGCCGAAGGAAGGATATGAGTCGGACGATGACGATGAACAAGATGATTTACTCCCAAAATTTTGTCCTCATGTTGACAAAGTTTAATTGTCCGCTCCATGGGCTAATGGCACCACACATGTGGGTCAAAGCTTTAAGGGCGGGGCTGCTGAATTCCGTAATGTTCTTCGTAAGTATGCAGTTGAATATAGATTCCGGTTCAAGTATCTGAAGAATGACTCCGTTCAGATTACAGTTGTGTGCACGATGAGGGAATCAAAAGGATGTATGTGGTCTATACATGCAAGAGTCTTTCATGCTCATGAGTTCTTTTACATTTGTAAGTGGAACGCAGAGCACAGTTGCGGTGTTGCCATTCGGACACCAAAAAACCCGAGGGCAGGGTCTGTTTTAGTGTCTGTTGTTATCTCTGAACGAGTACGTGACAAACCGCTCACACGACCCTCCGATGTTGTTTATGACTTGAAGAAAGATTTTGGATTAGACATAAGCTACCGGGTAGCATGCTTGGGAGTTGAGAAAACAAGGGGTGAGATGTTCGGTGCACATTCCATTTCGTTCGATCAATTATGGTGGTATAGTAATTCTGTTATGGAAAACAATCCGGGCAGTTACATTAACATTGACTATGATGACCAAAATCACCGATTTGTACGATATTTTATATCATTCTAAGCATGCATCGATGGTTTCAATCATTGTCGCCCTTTACTATTCCTGGACGGTACCTTCTTGAAGGGGAAATTCAAAGGAAACTTGCTAGCTACTACTGCAAAGGATAGTAATCAAGGTTATGCTCATTCGTAACACACACATTGTTAATGGCATAATTTGTTTTTTTTTTTTAAAACTCAATGATGTTTGCGTCCTACCCATTTACTAAACCCACAATTAATTTTGCACACAGGTTTATTCCCATAGGCAATTGCAATTGTCGACTCGGAGAAAACAACTAATTAGGCTTGGTTTTTGGAACACCTCGCGAACGTGGTCAAAACAGACAGGACGATCACATTTATTTCAGACCAACACACAAGTATACTCGAATCTATTCCGATCACATTTCCATCTGCCCACTACGCGTTCTGCTTGCAACATTTGCAACGGAACTTGCAAAACAAGATGCGATACACCAACAAGATGCACTGTGTCGGCTTGCTAAGCAAATTTCGTGAATGCACTTATGCACCGACCGTAACAACATTCAATTCCAACTTAGAAAGGTTTAAGACATCGGGCAGACAAGTGGCAACGGGTTTTTTGAAAGATTTACCTTCGGCGTATTGGGCAAATGCCTACTTTCGGTACGCACCCAATCATGAATATGTTGCACCAAATTAATTTCATACATTGTTCGGCTTAATGCATTTTTCCTTCATAATTACATAAAACTATTTTTTACATTTTCATCGTTATGTCTGTAGCGGTGACCGGTATGGCGAGATGTGTTCCAACGCCGCTAAGTCATTCAACTCATGGATCCGTGAGGCACGCCACCTCCCAATCACAAAGATGGTTGATAACATTAGAACGGAAATTATGGACCAAATGTCAAAACGCCGACGTAAGGCAGCCGCGTGGCCTGGAGTTCTTTGCTCTAAAATCGAGTCCCGGTTGGTAAAAGCATACAACAAAGGCAGGGCGTGGCTTTTAAGCCAATCAAATAAGGATGTGTACGAGGTCTATTCATACCCATCAGTACTTGTAGATGTTGGCAGGCGGATGTGTTCGTGCTTTCAGTGGCAGATTAAACGACTTCCATGTGCACACGCAATGGTTGCAATCCGTAACAGCGAACAGGATTTGTATGACTTGGTTGAACCATATTACCATGTGTCCGAATATCGTTCCACATATGCTTCAAGCATAACTCCAATACCAACTGTTGAGAAACCACCGTTCAACACTAAAGATTTCATCATACACCCACCAGTTATGAAATGACCATTGGGGAGGCCAAAGAAAAAACGAATTCTGTCTCAGGGGGTAGACACACAGCAAATTCGATGCGGACGTTGTCAATGCATGGGGCACCACAACAGGAAGACATGTAAAGAACCAATTTAGTTGTCACTGCATGCAACATTATGTTTACTGTTTTCGTTCATAAGTTTGTCATTGTGATTTTCTTTTTTCCCCTTTTAAATAAGTATGTATGAACACACCGAACATACTATACTATTATCGTTTTCGTTATTACGTCGTCTTCATTATGTAAGTCAACCAAATAATTTGGGTCAGACACAATCCCAAACTTAACAGTTTACCTAACTATTTTCCTACTATTGCCCTGTTTTACATTTTTCAAAATATTTTGCAAACAGTGGTATGTATCATTTTCGTTTTCGTAATAATTTGGTTGCATGGATGGCATTGAAGTCAAATGTGGTCCCATTCAACGCACATATTCAAAACATGGTATGTTAAAAACGTCACACCTACATCATGACACACATTCACCAAACTATAATACATACTTCAAAAGTTACAACACCACAATCACCTTCTCACTTACTCAACACACGATCGTCACAATCCGTAACATACCATACACAACACACAACATGGTTCACCCACACCCCAGCATAAACATTTACCTAACCACCCTATACGTGGAACAACACCGACCCATATAATTTGTTTTGCCACACAAGCTGCTGCTGTTCAACATACCCAATCACATTACTATGCACCAGACAAACCCACTATCAAACAACATCACCAGCCAATATCATGTACATTTCATTCACAACTACATTTTTCCAATACCAAGCTTATATAAACACAATGCCCATGCAAGTATCGCAAGTTACAAAAAAACAAAACATATTTAACGTAACCCCATATCGTATTTACTACCAAATTAATATTGTTAATGTACGTTCACAAAATCAAAAAATCCATGCATATACCACTTGCTAATAAAAAATATATAACTGTACGATATTGTTTTCATATGTGCTTAAAAATAAACATTCAAGTGGAATGTTTAAAACCCCTAATAATGTCATTCACAAATCCTTTAACCATGTTTGCTCTCAACACGATGTCGTTAGTACCTTGCAATGAACGCCCTACGTCGACATGGTGCACGTACTGCCTCATCACCGCGTAAACAATAACCGCACAATCCAGCCTGCGTTGGAAAAACCCAAAAAATAAGTGTTCAATTACATTGCACAATCACTTTCATAAATAACGAAAAAATGTTACGGTTCCAACACCGGTTCACTTACAAGTCGGGTTTCTGCTATGGGCAGTCTTCAACAGACTCTAGGGGATGGTTGAACGTCTCAGCGATGCTAACCTCGTCTATTCCATCTGCTCGTAACGACCGCTTCATTACAATTGACACACGTTCCTTCTATCACACACAAAACAATCACCCGAATTAAATTTAAACTCACAATACATCCATGACCTGATTAAAACAACAATTACATGTATTCCTTACCAGGACAAACGCTTCACTGTAGTGCACGTCTGACCTTCCAGACGAACGTTGCCTCATTGGATTAAAATGTTTCCAACTTCCATCCTCTGCGTCGTACACCACCAGCGTCCAATGTGCTTGGTTGCATATAGGAAATGAATGTAACAACAATCCTTTGACGATGTACAATTCTTCAGCACATAACTTTCCATTGTTTGCGTGCTACTGGTTTTGATAACATTCTACAAAACAAAAATTTTATATCAGTAGATAATCCACTGGTCACTATACAACAATTAAACAATACTTTCTCACCATGCAAATACTGTTGAAGAAGTAAGATTTGTCCAATAAAGAATCACCCGCACAGACATGTGCCTGCTCTGTCACCAATGTCTCAGCATACATATCAATCACCTGTATTGAGACACGAAAACATTAAATATGGAAATCAACCATATCAATTACATATGGCGACACACATTTCACAATTCCATATAACACAACACATCGCGCGCGACACTAACGTAATGACACAACTCACATTGCTACAGATACTTTCTCCACGTACAAGACTCTTGACGACGATAAAATACACTGTCACACCACTTTCAACACTAGCCCACATGACAGCCCTACACATAAAACAAACACAGCATCACATCATCTCACCAAAACACGTTACGCGTACGAAGGGAAATTACATAAATACCCGTACATACCCGTCGCCATTTCGTTCATAAGCCTTTGTTATTTTCATCTTCTCCTCAAACGTCATCAGTTTCCACACCCCAAATCGGTTGTTCAACTCAAGCCCAGACCATTTAGTAGTAGGCACACCAACTGTGTCCACATCTACAACTGTGTCATTTACAGTGCCTTTGTCCACCTTCCCACCCTTGCACCCGTGCGTGACTATTTTCTTTTCGTGCTCATGGCTTACCTGGCAGTCATAATCTTTAGCCTTAATTCTTTCCTAACTTTGTTCTTAATGTTACGCACGAATGAATTTCTCACACCTTTCCCTATATTCGGAAACACCCTCACTTTAAGGTCTGACAGATTGACATCACCCACACTCTGTTGTGGCGCCGAACTAGAATCAGACATTGTGTACACAGTAACATTTTGACCACTAACTCCCAAATTTACACCAACTTGAATAGGCGTAACATCATGCACCACCGTCACATCGAGCCCACTTCCTCCTTGGCAATGGCTTGCACCAACGTCCCTAAAGTCATTTTTCCGGTAAGCTTGCGTGACAGTGTATACTTGTTGGTCAGCCAGTTGGTCCTCCAACATTGAAATTGTTTGGCGTAATTCCTTGTTCTCATTTTCAAGTTTTTGTATCTCGTCATCCTTAACCTTCATGACACCTGAACCCACTGACAATGTTCATGGCTTACATTTCCATTTTACTCTTCAAACTAACTACTTTATCCTCCAGCTTTGATATTGTCCCCTCGTTTGTTTTGTTCCACACTTCTATGTCTGCCATAGACTTCAAAGCCTTTTCCAATTCGGTTAAACTAGCCACGTCACTCCCTACATCACGCACCATGCTGTGCACGTCTTTCGCTTTCACTCCCATGTCATCCCCAACCTCATGCGCCACACGTACCATCACATCGCCACAACCAACAACCACATCCGTCACTCTATCATCACGATGGCCAACTTTATGCTCGTCTGTTGCCAAAATGTCACGTTCATACTCCAAAGACCTTAATCTGTTAGTTCGTACCTGCCCATCACATAAATAAAACACAACACAAACATCACAACATTCATATACCCTCATCAAATAACAGTTGTAAACAAATATTACACATCATTATAGAGGTCATATACCCGGAATTTGCCAGGTGCTGAGAAATCCAAACCCTGTATCTAGGTAACTAAGGCACCAATGTCCCATCTCATAAATTTTGGGAACATATTCTCCGTTTCAGGTTTCACCAGTGTTGAATGTTCACTACACGTAAAACAATTAATAAATTTGTAAAACAAACTAAAAATTACATACCAGCAATGCGACAACATAACTAGTGACCTTCTCCGGTGTATGATGGAAATCTTTGATTGAACCCATCAACATTTGCAGTATTGCACCAGTCCAATCGTATGTACGTACAGTCTTTAGGTCATCAATGTATCGCACAAATGCCCAGCTTATTGTCTCTCCAGAATTAGCAAAAAACAACTTCCCACACATATAAAGTGTCAACAACTTTGCTGTGTCCTCCTCGTCAACCCTTCTTCGCCCGGCCATGGCTTCTTCGAACAATGTTTTCACGAGCTTCGATGTTATCCTTACAGTGTTATGACTCCTCTGCTGAATGAAATTCGATGTCGGCCTTTGACAAGGAGACAGATCAATATGCTTAGTACCACATTGAATCCCAAACAGAAGTCTAATATCACTTTTACATAGCTTCACAAAATTTCCACCAATGTTGAATGCATCACAATGTGCATCGTACATCCGTATTATTTTCAAAATCGCCTCGTCAAACTTCATGAATTCATTGTGATTCAGCTTGTTAATTCGGATAGCCTCAATCATGATCCAAAATGGAGTCCTCTTCAACTGTTCAAAGTGACCAGCCCTCAAAGAAGATGTTGTTACAAGCTTCACGATGCCCGCAATGTTTGAGCGGAAGTCAATCCTTGTGGGTGCAGTGCGTGACGGCCCTGAAGCCAGTTTATTAACTTGTTCACGAGCTTGCTGGTGGGTTGTTTTCGATTGCTTGAACAATATGCGGCCCTGTATGTTAACACCCAGTCTGTTCGATTTTGCCCCACTTGCACCTTCTACACGCTTCCGTTCACATGAGCGCGTCCACGGACTTCTGCTACCGTCACCATCTACATTTTCACAAAAAACAAATTAATTACATTGCATACCCTGAAACACCTACCTAATGTACGCACAAACCAATAAAATTGAAAAATTTTAATTACAAACATAACCCACAGACCTGAAACAATATAAACACACACATACAACTCCATGACAACTACACCACCAGAAAACTCATAATAGAGAATGTAAATCATCGCAATGATAGCGCGTTAAAGGTTTTGCAAAAATGTGACACAACATAAACAACGTGTTTACCAAACCCACTAATTCCCTTACACATTTATTGGCACTAATGTCACCCCCAACCAACTCACATCTACTCATATCACATTGCCCCACTCTCACTTAACACCACAACACTTGTACGTACCCAATACACATTCTCACATATCAACTTAGTCAGTCAAACCACCCACATATCAAACATAAAACCCTGTGTTACATGTTCACTAATCGCCAACACGTAACAGCCAAACACACTTAACGCTAATACTGTCTAACAAAAAGACACACAATCAACCAAAAAAAAATAACACCACTTGCACAACATCAACGCCACATAGTGTCACATTACATGCCAACACCAAACTTTCAGCCAACATCGCAACCCAACACTTTTTAACTCAACATAAACAGCTACACCCATCACCATCGTTTCATGTATATGACACCTACAACATACAACAACACACTCAACAACGTCACACACAATACACACCCACACACAATATACAACCCCCACTTTTCCCAATCACAAAATAACTGATTCGGAACATTATACAAAAATCACCAAACCACAACCACACAATGATTTAACCACATAAGGAACATAACGAAAAGGGAAACAACAACAACATTGGTGACACGTACCTTTCGTAGACATCGTTTCACTCCGGCTGAGAAATTACAACGCCTCCTTCAAATCTTCTCCCCGTACCCTACTTGGAATACCTTCGCATGTCGCAATGTAACAAATCACCTAACCGTTGGCACACACACAAACAGATCACGATTGTCGATTGCTCCTCAACAAATATGACAGATCTCCCACAATCTTAGAACAAAACAAATTGAATCGACATGAATTACAGTTCCCAAAACATGCCTAAATGGGTTTAGGTTTACAATGTATTACGGGAACGGTTTGCCTAACGGGTCGGATCGTAGTATGTGTGGCACGTGCATTATGCTCCCAAACGTAAAAAAGTACTAAAAGCCTTAGTGTACTTTCTAATTTAGTGACACCCAACAAACACCATCAACGTGCCACATGACAATTGAATTTCAACCTCTCAACAACATTGAACTGTGTCACGTTTAAAAAATGTTCACGTGTGTACCACTAAATACCTAATGGTATTTCTGTCATTTATCAATACAAAGGACCAAATAGATCATAAGAATAAATATTGGAATCCAATAGAGTACAGTTTCAACATTTAAGATTTATTAATAATTTTTTCAAAAATATTTCATAATATATTTTTTTTAATTTTTAATATTATTCATCGTACAGTACTCAGCATCTATTCAGTGACATTATTGTGTTTTCCTTTTTCCTCACCCAAAAACCTGTTTTTAGGTAATGATTAACGGCTTTTTGTAAAGTGTTTTTTTAGAGTCAAAAAGCCGAATCACCCGCTTGATTATACGGGTTTTGTGGAAAAAAGAAGTCAAGCAATAAACAATGTCTGTTTAATCTATTTATATATATATATATATATTATAAGGAAAAATGAGTTTAATTGTGAGAGTTTATATCTCATATTAATTTTTTTAATTTTAAATAATTAAGAAAATTTTAATTAGTTAGCTATTTATTAGATAATTTCACATCGGGAGAAGAAGAAAAAAGTAAATTATTTTACTCATATAAAGTGAATCTTATACTCCCATTTGATATTGTAGTGTTGTACATGTTTCAATTTAATATAATTTAAATTTTAAAATAAAATTTAAAAGTTTTAATTAATTAATTTTTGTGTAAGTTGGTTAGCCTTTTGATCTAACCGATTAGGTTGAATCATTTTTGATTTGACTGATTCGTTAGTTTAACCGTAATTTTAACAGTTTCATCAAAATATATTGATTAGATTTGTTTAATTCGATTAAACTAAAATTGATCTAATTAAAGATTGAACAACTGAGATTGCTTGATTCGAATAAACTTCTTATTCAAATAATTGTTAATTTTTATTTTATAATCCCACATTGAAAAAATAAGGAAAAAATGAGTTATTTTATTTTTATAAAACCAAGTTAAATTTTAAAATTAAAATAACATTTAAAAGCTTTAATTAATTAATTTTTGTATAAGTTGGTAGGTCATTTGACTTAACGATTAGGCAGAACCGTTTAAAGTAGGAGTATTGTGAGTGCTTCATTATCTCATACTAATTTTCTTGATTTTCTTAAAGTAGGAGTATTGTTTTACTAACTAGTCTATGATTTATTTGATAATCTCACATCAAGAGAAGAAGGAAAAATTGAATTATTTTATTCATGTCAAGTGAAACTTATACTCTCATTTAATATTGTAGTGTTGTACATGTTTCAATTTAATGTAATTTAAATTTTAAAATAAAATTTAAAAATTTTAATTAATTAATTTTTGTGTAAGTTGGTTGGTAAAGACCTAACCGATTAGACTGAATCATTTTTTATTTGACTGATTCATTGATTTAACCATGATTTTAGCAATTATATCAAAATATAATGATTAGATTTGTTTGATTCAAAATAAATTAAAGATTGATCTGATTAAAGATTGAACAATTGAGATTACTTGATTAGAAATAAACTTTCCATTCAAATAATTATAAACTTTTATTTTATAATCCCACATCGAAAAAATAAGAAAAAAGTAAGTTATTTTATTTATATAAAGTGAACCTTAATATTGTAGTGTTGTGCATTCTTCAATTCAAATATCACTTAAAATTAAAATATCATTTAAAAATTTTAATTAATTAATTTTTGTATAAATTGGTTAGTCATTTGACCTAACCGATTGGGCTGAACTGTTTTGGTTTGACTAATTAACCGGTTTAACCGCAATTTTTCATATTGTTTTTCTTAATTTTAAACAATTAATTTTTTTTTTCATTGGCTAGCTTTCATTTAACTATATAAAAATAAAATTTTAATTAGTTTATAATCTATTTTTTAATCTCACATCAAGAGAAGAAGAAAAAAAAAAAGAGTTGTTTCACTTATATAAAGTAAATCTTATACTACCATTTGATATTGTAATGTTGTGTATAGTTCAATTCAAAACAGTTTAAATTTTAAAATAAAAACTCTAATTAGTCTATGACATGATTTATTTTATAATCTCACGTTAGGAAAAGAAAGAAAAAGTGAGTTGTTTTACTTATATAAAGTAAATTTGAGATTCCCATTTAATATTGTAGTGTTGTGCATGTTTCAATTTAAGACAGATTAAATTTAAAATAAAATTTGAAAGTTTTAATTAATTAATTTTTGTGTAAATTGGTTGGTCTTTTGACCTAGTCATTTAGGTTGAATCATTTAAGATGTGACTGATTCGCTGGTTTCATTGTGATTTTAACAGTTTTATTCGAAATATATTGGTTAAATTTGTTTGATTCAAAATTAATTAAAGATTGACATGATTAAATAATTTTCCGCCCAAACAATTGTTAACTTTTATTTTACAATCTCACATCGAGAAAAAAAGAAAAAAAAAAGAGTTATTTCACTTATATAAAATGAACCATATGCTCATATTTAATATTGTAGTATTGTGTATGTTGCGGTTCAAGATGTTGCAGTTTTAAAATTAAAATATCATTTAAAAGTTTTAATTAATTAATTTTTGTGTAAGTTGATTGGTCTTTTGACCTAGCCAATTAGGCTGAACCGGTTTCAGTTTGACTGATTCGCTGGTTTAACCGCGATCATAGTAGTTTTATCAAAATATATTGGTTAGATTTATTTGATTCGAAATAAATTAAAGATTGACCTAATTAAAGATTAAATGACTAATATTCTTTGATTCAAAATAAACTTCCCGCCTGAACAATTATTAAATTTTATTTTACACAATCCCTCACCGGAAAAAAAAGAAAAGAAAAAGTGAGTTGTTTCATCAATTATATAAAGTAAACATATGTTTCCATTTAATATTGTAGTGTTGTGCATGTTTTAGTTAAAAATAATTTAAATTGTAAAATAAAATAAAATTAAAAAGTTTTAATTAATTAATTTTTGGATAAATTAGTTGTTCTTTTGACCGATTTTAATGATTTTATCAATATATATGTATATTGTTTTATTTCTAAAAAGTATGTTTAAATTTTATGACAAACTTTAATATAAAATAAAATAAAACTAAAAAATTTATAAAATGAAATTTATCGTTATTTTATCATTAATATAATTTTTTTTTTGTAATTTATTCTATTTTTTTTAGCTTTACCAATTATTTTTTTTATGACATCTATTTCTTATTTTATCATAAAACAAATGAAATTTATTTTATTTTACGATATCTATTTCTTATTGTGAACTTAAAATATATAATCAATGATATAACAACTGCAATATATATTGTAATAAAATTTTTAAAATTTAATTCATTCTAAATTATTTTTCTATACTTTTAAAATAAATTTTATGTTATTATTTAATTTTAAAATTATTTTTAATTATTTATTTAGTCTGTGCATCGCACGAGTTCATATGCTAGTTATAATAAGGGAAAATCGGTCTAAGGTCCCTATCCAACTTTTAGTAATGGATTAGATCCACGATATATTCTTTTGTAGTCTAAGATCCCTCACTCCCGTACCCTTATATTACACCTGCACTCTTATAGCCAGAGAGGATAACCAAGTCAGGAACATAAAGGTTTGAATTTAATTCTCGTTGGTCGAAACCCCGAGAAACTCAAGGAGGTTTTGGAGTCGATCGGAGCCAAATTCGGGAAAACCCAGATCAAGACTCTGGTTGTTGATTTCTCTGGAGATTTGAACGACGGGGTTAATCGGATTCGTGAAACCATTGAAGGTCTGGATGTTGGAGTTCTGATCAATAATGTTGGAGTTTCGTAGACTGCAAAATGCCCAGTTGGTGTCCCCGGCGATGCCGTCTGTGGCGGCCGAACAACACTCACCACCTCTTGAAACGCCGCCACACTACAAGCGTCCATCCAAGCGACCCAAACTCCCCTTGGGTTTGGGATCCTCTTTTCCCTCAAAACCTGCAACAACTCCCCATCATTTTGAACCAAATTTCACTACCAACTATGCTTTTCCTTCCCAAGAAGAGGATTAATCTATTCTTCATCATTTTCAAATTAATAGAATTGTCACTCTTCGGTATGGAGCATTCTCCTCTTTCTCATAAATGCTATTTGTTATCCTCATGAAAGCATCACTCTTATCCTGTTGTCATAACTATTTTGGTTAATATGGAAGATATAAAACCACAATAAAGGAAGAAGACAAACAAAACTGAATATAAATTGATTGTGAAGTTTAGTTTTTTTAGCATCAAGATGAGTGACTACTGTAAGGATTATTTATTTTATATACACTGTTATTATACTACATTAATTTTGGTGGAATAAAAATTCAGAGAAATTAACCAGAGAATTTCTCTAGACCAACCCAGAGAAAATTCAGACCAACCAAACCAGAGAATTTCTCTGGACCAACCCAACCCAGAGAAAATTCAGTTCAGACCAAAAAAATTCCAACAACCCAGAGAAAATTCAGACCAACCAAACCAGTTATATATATACACATCCAGAACCATGCCTCTTTCCTCTCTTTCAATTCGCTAGCATAAAAACCCACACATATACATACATATATTTATGTAGACTTTTATGTACGATAGGAATCATCACAGTAGGTTTGGGGAATATAACAGAGGGCATTTATGTCTACTGGTTAATGAAAAACTCTTTCACTGTGGGCAGAAATTGAATAATGAAAATATTTATTTTGATGATGAAAGCATAAGAATGAAAATATTGAGGAATTTTCTCTGGACCAATTTTATCTGGATCAATTTTATTTGGACAAATATATTACACAAAGTCAGAGAAATTCTTTGTGAATAGAGCCAGAGAAATTTGTGAAGTTAGAGAAATTTCTTGGATCAATGTACAATAACCAAGGTTTGTTAATAAAAATACAACTCTGCAAATAGAGAGAATTTCTCTAATCTGTCTGGTTTGGACCAGAGAAATTTATGGTTTTGTTAGTAAAGATTGTATTGTTGGCTTACATAATACATAAAGTCAGAGAAATTGACAATGTGCAAAGGATTGGGGCATAAACTTAAGACAATGGGAAAAAACTGTAAGAGAGAAAGAGTACTAATCAATACCAAACAAAATCATGGGCATTTTGCATGCTAAAAGTAGCAACAGATTTGGAAATTTTCTTAGTGATATAGTAAAGAGAACAAAGTACTACCTAATGTCCATAAGAGCATGTGATTGCATATGGTCAGGACAGTCAGTTAATGCATCAGAGAAATTCTAGGAAGGATTGGGCCAGAAAAATTCTGAGAAGAATTGGAGCAAAGAAATTCAAAATTTCTCTGGACTCAACCAATGCACTAGAGAAATATTGAGAAATTATGGGAAGAATTGGGCTAGAGAAATTCTGAGAATAATTAGACTTTCCTGAGAAACTTGGTCTGAAATTTCTCTGGACCAATTTTCTCTGGACTGAAATTTTTCTGGACCAATTTTCTCTGGACTGAAATTTCTCTGGATCAAGGTTGAGGGACCTTAGACATTATGAAAATATTGTTGAGAGACCTTAGACATTATGAAAATATTAAATGTCCTTTATGCTATACAACCTTAATATGAGGGACCTTAAAAAATAAACCCCTTATAATAACAGCAGTGATTGGTAGCTCTAAAATAGAGCTATAAACAACGCTGTACTAAGCTGGCAGCTTGAAAAAAAAAATGTTAAGCCTAAATATCACATCAAGATGGGACCCACACAATTAACACGTCATTAGAGCTGCTCTAGAGCTCTGAAACATTTTTCTTATAATAATATTAAATATTATGAAAGGAATATTATGGAAATTTTTGAAAAAATTATATATAAATCTCATATTAAGAAATGGTGATTCAATTAATCCCAAAAGTTTTTTTTTTCCTTTTTTATAAATCAATTAGTTCCATTGATTTTAGAAAGATAGATTTAATATATTATTTAAAAATTAGATTTACGATTATATTCTTATTTCTATTATTTTATTTGTTTTTGATTCTCCAAAAACGCTCTTCAAAAAATTTTACTTTCTTATTTTTCGTATTTTTTTGTTTTACTGAATTTTTTAATATTTTAAATAATTTTTTTAATTTTTAGACACACCTGACATAAATACACATAAAAAGTATAATTTTTGTGAAAAAATCATTTAAAAATTCACTAAATACCAAATATATATATATATATATATAAAAAAGAATTTAGTATATTTTTTTGTATTTTTATGTATTTATTAATTTTTTAAAATATTTTTTCACAATTGTTTGACTTTTTAGATGTATCTAAGTAAGGTGCATCTAAAAAAGTAAAAAAAAAATTAAGATTTTAAAAATATTCACTAAAAATAAAAAAAAATACGAAAAATAAAAAAACTGAATTTTCAATAAATTTAATCTAAAAAACTCAAACTAAACACACAATTTTTTTTTTTTTTTTCCTTTTATGTTAGAAAGGTAAGATACACAATTTATGGTAATCAAATTTAGGATGAATTTTTATATTGAAATCTTTTTTTTACTTGGAATGACTTAATATATGAAAATTTTCAAACATTCCAAAAGGACGTGAGATTATTCAAATATTTCAGAAAGAGCACAAAAACTCCTTAGTAAATTTTAAGCAAATATATAATTTCAATCTATAACACTCTAATGTAACACTCTAAAAAAATTCCTTAGTATACTTTTTTCAAATGTGTGCAACACTCCAATATAACACACAAAAAAATTCCTTATTATATTTTTTCCAAACGTGTGTAACACTTCAATGTAACACAGAAAAAATTTTCTTTGTATGCTTTTTCCAAATGTAATATTCCAATGTAACACTCCAAAAAAATGATGTAAGATTATTCAAACCATTCTAAAATGATGTGTGATTCTTCAAACCATTCCAAAAGAAGCACAAAAATTTCTTAGTAAGCTTTGGGTAATTGTATAATTTCAAACTATGAGTATTATGTTTGAAAACAATACACTAGGTAGTCTTTTAATGTTTTTGTGTGTGTTACATTGGAGTGCTACATTTGTTTAAAATGATCTAAATAAGTGCATTTTTTGAATTTTTACGAAAAGAAATGCAAAAAAGTAGAGAAGTAATGTGACCTAAAAAAGATAAAAAAAATATTAAAAAAATGTACTTATATAGTACACCCCAAACAAATTACATTTAGAAAGAGTATACTAAAGAGTTCTTGTGTGTTACATTGGACTGTTACGTTTGGAAAAAGTTCGGAGTGTTACGTTGTTACGTTTGAAAAAAATACACTAAAGATTTTTTTAGTATTTTACATTAAAATGTTACATTGTTATAGTGTTACATTGGAGTGTTACGTTCTTATTCGTAATGTGAGATTTGTTTTAGAAGTAGGAAAAATTCAAAACCTCTATAGTACAAATTGTCCAAATGTGTAATTTTACATTTGAAGAAACCCATTTTTATCTCTAAAAAATTAAACTAAAACGTATAAATGACTATCGTTTTGTGTAATTTCTATTTTAATTGGACCTTTGGGTTCATAAGAATAGAGGAAGAACTAAATAGTTTGCAAGATCATATTTTGAGATTTATTGATACTTCATCCAAAATATTTTATGAAAATTCTTTATCATTTAATTAATTTATAATGTTTTATTATATGTTATGTTATTATTCTTGAATTAGTTTCATAAACTTTTTATAATATTTATTTTATAATACCTGGCATTACTCGTTTAATTAAAGACCTTTAGCTGTTTCAGGTGCTTTATTATTTTAATGAGGGTTTGATTAAAGAAAAATGTTTGAGGGCCCGAAATGTGAGGCTCGAATGCGGCTCGAAAGGTTCAAATTTTTTTTTTCTTCTTTTTCTTCCTTTTCTTTCTTTTCTTCTTCTTCTTCGTTTTGAACTTGAGAAGCAGAGGCGAGAGAGAGAAACAGAGGGGAGAGGCGGGAGCTCGTCGTCGCTCGTCGGCCGATCGTCACAGCTCGTCGGTCGTCGGTCGTCTGCCGATCGTCGCCTCTGCCTCCGCCCGCCTCCGCCTCTGCCTCTGCTTCCGCCCGCCTCCACCTCCGCCTCCCTCCGCCTCCGCCTCCCTCCGCTTCCGCCTCCAGCCCTATTTTTAGGGCCCCCTCCAGTTCTGCTTCTCCTTCTCTTCTTCCTCCTTGTCTTCTTCTTCTTCTTCTTCTTCTTCTTCTTCCTCCTTCTTCTCAAATTCGAGCCAAATTTGGCTCGAAACCCTTTCGGGCTCTGTAACAGAGCTCTTGATTAAAATTTAAGAAAACAAAAGAAAGATTTTCTTACATTAGCTGTAGATGAGCAAATGAATTGTTTAGTCAACAAATAATATTCTCACCTTCAAGCATTGACCACCCTCTCACGCGCGTAGCCATGTTGTGTTGCAAAAAAGGTCAAGTTTAGACCGGGTATTTTTCCGCTTCATACGATTAATTATTAGGTAAATTACTTACACCTTCTTTGAGTTTTAGTTAAATTATAACTTTTTTTATGAAATTTCAAAAATTTTATTCCGTCATACAAAGTTTATATTTGTATAATAATTTAATCTTTATTGTTAATTAAACGTTAAGAATGATTAATTGATATTACTAAAATATAAATTAAACAATATTATCCTTTCTAAAATCTCTTTGATAAATCAACAAAATTTACAAAAGAATTACATTAGATGAAAAAAAATTAAGTTTTTGAAACCATGTTTGATTTATTGTTTAGAAAAAAATTTCAGAATTAAAAAAAAAAAAACTAATTTAATAAAAATAAATATGAAAAAATATATTTAATTTGTAAAAATTATTTCTAACCACTCAAAAGATAAAATTATATAAAAATAAAATTATTATTTTTTATTTCTTAACCAAATTAATTTTTAATTTTTTTTATAAAAAAACTTTAAATTTTTTTTCTAAAAATCAAACCAAACATATTTTAAAAATTTTTTAACAAGTCATTTCTTGTGTTTTAAACTTATTTAATTATTTGTTAATTTTATGATATTTTCACTATCTGACACTACAATATATAAAAGTTTTAGGGACCAATTTTTTTGTTCTCTAAAAGTGAAATTTTATTGCAAAAGACATTTAGGGACTAATTTCTATCGTCGCGAGAATAGTCACTAAAAGGTTGCCTTGAAAAGTTAAAAATAAGACTTTTGGTGATAAAATTTCAAAAATGTCAATAATAAATAAACTTTTAGGGAGAAAATAATTTGGTCTCAAAACGGTTTATTTTTTTAGACAAAAAATTTGATACAAAAAAGATAATAATTAATTACTAATGTTCAATTTTCGTTGCTAAAAAAATAATGACATTTTTCGCAACAAAAATATTTGGTCTCATAAAAATAATTTTGTCCCTAAATTTTGGTCTCTAAAACTTTATTTTTTTGTAGTGTGATAAGTGTTTTTCCGTTTTAATTTTGCATTTCATAACTTATTTAAAAATGATAAGTTAGCTAAACCTCATTGATGGGTCGTTGAACACACCAAAATTAAATACTAAACTATACCCAATTCTATCAGAATAATGGCAAGTCCAGGTATCGATCCACAGGGACTATTGTGAAATTAAACTAATTTAATTGTCAAATTTCTAAATTAATTTTGATAAAAAGATTGGTTGTTTATAACCTAATTTAATAACGAATAAATTAAACTAAGGAATTAAATTATCAATAATAAATGAAATTGGGTTTACTGAATTAGGGAAAAATCCTAGGGTAGAGAATTCACCACTAACCACATAATTAGGGTTTCCAATTGAAATTAATTATGCTATGGTTTGAACAGATTAATGCTTCGCAACTACAAGCTCAAAGCATTTAACAAGAAAATCATCACATTCAATGTACGAGCACGAACCATCTCAAGTAATACGAATCGTTCACTCTAAACTAGGATAGTGATACGACTCATTCCTCGTAGCATGGTTCGTCCCATACCTTGAATGTGAAGGAATAGAAAACTCATGTATGGATAATATTCAACAATCACAGAAAGTCAAATATTTGAAAAGATAATGAAAATTATATATAAAGAATTTCTAAAACACCATACAATGGTTCAAACCTTTACATAATATAAAATCAAAAAAGAAAAACCTATTACATGGCTAGGGTTTCTTCAAAACCCTAGAAAAGGAGACTAGCCACTCATGGAGGAGTGGGAGAAGGTAGATGGAGAAGGAACCACCATGGGAGACATCTTTGAAGCTTCTTGTTTCTTTTCCTTTCCAAACCCTAGCCTCTCCCTTTAGGTCAAAACAACTTCCGAACCCTAATCCAGCCTTTTACTTGCCCTTTTATACTTCCAATCTCGTCCAAACAGGTTTAAAACGTCGGTTTGACTTTCCCAGAAAAAGTCAACGCACGTGTGGAAAAGTCAACGCACGTGCGGGAAAGTCAACTCTGCCCAAATTCTGTCTTTTTGCTCATTTTATGCTCCGACGATGTACAACCTAATTGACACTCAACACACATAAAATATATAGTTTGACCAGCAAGTGAAGTTAAGAGATTCTAATTAACGGCCTCAATGATGTACATTTCGGCCTTAATCACATCCCCTAACTTACTACTTGCTAGTCCTCAAGCAAGTAAAATAAAATAAAATTAAACAAAATCTATCTATTTCCTCTTTCGTGGAAAAACGGTTGCATTTAGCATATGCAACAAGCCTTTAAACCACAAGGTTACCCCAAGTGGACGAGTAAAGTCTCGTGAGGGTTTCCAGAAATGATACCCACAAACATTAACATATTCATATATACTCAACAACAAATGACCACACTACTCCACCTAACAATCAACTTATGTGCCACTACAGTGTGATATTTCGACATCATGAGTCATTAAAGGCACAGTGGACAAACATGAAGGAACCTATTGAGTCAAAACCACAATTCAGTTAATACAAAAGTAAAGTTCCCTATACTTGTGCATGCTAGTAGACAAGTCATGAGTACCCTCGGTGTAAAGTGCAATCTCCATATTAGTTAACTATCCACTATAATAGCCCAGTGTAACTCATAATAACACCCATCATATACAGAAAAACTAACCTGTTGCTGCCAAGATTTTCAAAAGTTGTTTTTTTTTTTTTTTTAAATGACTGTGCAATGTCCTGATCCATTAAGCTTTCTAATCAACCCATGTAACAAGCATTGGGCCAATGACTCCCAAACCAGACGGTTTTAGGGCACTAGGTGTAAAGACACCCCTACGGGCTTAATAACTCGAGTTGAAAAGGCTACGAATCCGAACAAGTCATTATTCTTATTTTTCCTTAACTGTGCAATGTCCATGTCCCTTAAGCTTTCTAATTAACCTATGTAACAAGCATTGGGCCAATGACTCCCAAACCAGACGGTTTTAGGGCATTAGGTGTAGAGACACCCCTACGGGCTTAATAACTCGAGTTAAAAAAGGCTACGGACCCAAACTACTCAAGTGTTTTTTTTTTTTTTTTTAAGAATCTTGGCTCCTCATTTATTCTTTTCTGCAACTCTAGCTATTATCAATGATGTACACCAGGGATCATAATAAAAAGATCACTGCTATGATAGTGTGTTCATGTGAATTAAGGCATACTCATGACAAGTGTACTTATACCACAAACATAGACAACTCTGCTCGTGCAAACATGGCATGCAAGTATCTACCCAATAAACCATTTTCATACAAGTCTACTATGCTCTCTAATTAACATATGCAAATATCATCACTGTACTAGCAAAAAGTCACATCAGGTGAAGTAATGCAATCAAGTGAAAACAGGTATAAGCATGAATTATGAGCCAAATAGGAATGCACAAAAGAAAATATAACCCTCATCCCCCAACTTGAATATGACATTGTCCTCAATGGAAAAGTAAAGAGAAATGAGAGAAAATTACCAGAATTGTAGGTGCACATCCGGATAGGCAGAGAGTAATATATACACACGTCACACATTTTTTTTTTAAATAAAAATGAAAATAATTAAATAAATGAATAAAAATGACCTTAAATTAAATTAACTAAATTATAAACTAAACTAAACTAAACTAAACTAAACTAAACTAAACTATAAAGTAACTAAACTACAAAAGAGACTAAAGTATAGAATAAAATAGCCTAAACGAACCGATTCTCTTTTTCTTTCTACTTATTAATTAAATGAACAATTACGGTACAGAAGAAAAATAAAAATAACATCACTAACTACACAAGTATAATAAAAATAAAAATTAAACCAAAATCTACTAACTAATTAAACTAACCAGAATCACTAGAAAGCAATTTAAACTAAACAAATATAGCAAATAAAAAAAAAACAAAATTAAGATTATTGTTAGCACCATGCTTTCGGAGTTTTTTTTTTTCGAAAATAGAAAATAGAAAATAAAAAATAAAAATAAATAAAAGTCAAATTTTTTTTATATAAAAAAATTATAAATAAAATAATTGTATATTTATTTTTTTTTTTAAAATATATTTATGTATTTATTTAAATTTTATTTACTTCAACAAATTAAAAATGAAGGAAAAGAAAAAAAAATAAGAAAAATAAGAAAAACAAAACCAGATGCACAAACTTTTCCGCATATGGCCGCACATGCGGCGATTTGCAACTCCTTGCGATTTTTTTTTTTTTTTTTAAATCGGCGTCCCGCACGTGCGGGGCCCAAGCCGCACGTGCGGCTTGGTCAAAATTGCCCAGCCCGCACCTGCTTTTAAAGCAGGGGGCAAACTTGTTTTGTGAGATTTTTTTTTTGCCCCATGTGCGCACAATGCCGCACATGCGGAATTTTCTTTTTTTTTTTTCTTTTTTTTTTAAGAATTTGTATTGGTTTACAATTGAACATGTATAACAACAAAGTTTTTTTTTTTTAAAAAAAAAAAACACAAAAAATAAACATGAAAGCATTTTTTTTTTTTTTAATTAACTCTCAGCACCTAACAAAAGGCACCAGAGTTATGGCATAAAGTTGCCACTTCATAATCCCCCAGGTAATAAAACCCAGCGTAGTTTATAGCCTTCGGGCTAGTACAACCCAAATATACTTAACCATTTCTACCTTCAATTGACATCCGAAATAAATATAGCACATAAGAAAATAACGGAATACCCACTAAAGGTATAATCTTCATGCGAAAACCACGGGTACTACTTTTCTCCCTAATTGTGTTTGTAACTTTCCCTATTCTCTAACAGGGTGACAGACTAGGTTGATTCGGTATCTAGAATCGAGGCGCATAAAGTTACCTCAACCTATGGGGCTGCCATACAGAGTTCAAGCCGAGGTAGTTTTGAAGCAATCTCCACCCCCTGGGTATTTAAACCAGACTCTAGTCTCGGAAATCCCAAACCTTTGTGTTCTAGGCTTTGCCATTCGAACTCTAGTTTCCACCGTCTCAGTTGGTCTCCTAGGAACTCACTACAAACACGGTTAGGTGGCTATACCAGACCGTCAGATGCCGTTCGAGCACGACAAACACCAAAGGAATTACACCTTTAGAAGATTTAAAGTCTCCTAGACGCAAGTAAAGCATAACGAGAACAAAGAAAAACATAATAGCATAGAAGGGAAAGAAAAGAGAACAAGAAATCAATCTATCAATCATAATAAAATGGGTCCATCAAACCCCTGGGTAAAGGAAAATGATCCTTCCTAGTCGAGGAATTTAGTCTCCTATAATCAATGCAGCCTCGCCACCCAGTAGTGGTTCGTATGGGGACTAACTCTCCTCCCTCATTCTCAACAACGATGATGCCCGATTTCTTGGGCACCACTTGTGTGGGACTCATCCACTTGCTATCTGAGATGGGGTATATGATACCCGCATCCAACAATTTCAAATCCTCCTTAACTAACCCATCAATATCAAAATTTTCAAACCCAAAATGACCTAGACAAGCCTCTAAAGGGTCCTCTACAAGAATGGAGGGCAAAGCCTCCTCCACAATCTCATCCACAACATCCACTAATAAGCACTCCTCTCTCTCATGAGGTTGTTGGGATGCTTGGAAAACATTAAGTTTCACTTGCATATTGCCAAATGAAACTTCCATAACCCCGGTCCGACAATTTATGCATGCATTGGCCGTAGCCAAGAAAGGTCGACCTAACATCACCGGGATTTGTTTCTTAGAACTGGTTACCGGTTCCATATCTAACACCAAAAAGTCAACAGGGAAGTAGAACCTATCAACCTTAACTAGCACATCCTCAATCATGCCACGTGGCACTCTGAGGGACCGGTCAGCCAATTGAAGAGTGACAGTAGTGGGCTTCAACTCGCCAAGCCCAAATTCCTCGTACACAGAGTACGGCAATAAATTGACACTAGCCCCTAAATCTAATAAGGCCCTATCAATGAAATGGTCCCCTATAATGCAGGCAATGGTTGGGGCACCCGGGTCCTTAAGCTTAGGAGGTGGGTCATTCAACAAGATGGAGCTTACTTGCTCCGTGAGTAGGACCTTTTGGGACACATGTGTCCTAGATTTACGCTTTTGCGTACAAAGGTCCTTCAGAAATTTGGCATATGATGGTACTTGCTTAATCGCCTCCAACAGGGGGAGGTTGATTTTTACTTGTTTAAAGACATCCATCATTGCTTCCATAGATGCCGCATTCTTATTAAAAGAGGACGGTGTATCGAGGCATTGGAGAAAGGGTGCCTTAGGCACATATGGAGTGCTAGGGACTAACTCATCCCTCTTAAGTGTTTCCCCCTCACCCTTGCTCTCATTAGGTGTACCCCCATGGTCACCCTTCTTAACTCTAGTTGCATCTGGCGCAACTGACTGAGGCTCTAACTCCCTACCACTTCTTAAAGCAACCACCGCCTGCACTTGCTCATGTTGCTTACCATTCCCACCCGAACTCTCTGCCCTATATTGTCCCTTAGGGTTGGCCACAGTTTGACTTGGTAATTTTCCCTCCTCTCTTCGATTCGTGTAGTTAGCTATTTGACCCAATTGGGTCTCTATCTTGGCAATAGAGTGAGTGTGGGAGTGAACTATCGGTGCTAATCCCTTAAGTTCTGAAAGAACTTCCAACACTTGAGTCTCAAAGGCAGAGTTGCCCTGAGGAACAGGCAGGGGTTGTGGTTGCCGGTACAGTTGTGGGGGTCGATAAGGTTGCGGTGGTTGGTAGGATGATTGGTTGGCAAAATTATTGAAATTCTGCCTTGGTGGTGGAGGATTATAAGAAGTGCCTTGTGAAGGGGGTCTCCATGAGAAGTTAGGGTGATTTCTCCATCCCGGATTGTATGTGTTGGAGTATGGATCATTACCCGGGTTGGAGAATCCTTGAGCCGCATTCACATGCTCTTGGACTAACTCCGGAAATTGTGATGCCGAAGGGCACTCACTCAAGTCATGAGCAGGGCTCGCGCAAATAACACATGCCTCATGAAATTGA
This sequence comes from Camellia sinensis, assembly GCF_055761805.1. NCBI lineage: Eukaryota > Viridiplantae > Streptophyta > Magnoliopsida > Ericales > Theaceae > Camellia > Camellia sinensis. The sequence goes on along the minus strand of NC_138975.1, from coordinate 22,145,233 downwards.
GGTTGATCTTACTGGGTAGGGGCATGTCCCGTAGCTAATAAGTGGTCTATCTTGCGGGACAGTGCCTCTACTTGTTGGGCTAACTCTAGGTTTTGCCCGACTTTATAAATGTCCCCTCTTTTTGGGGCTCCAACTACGGGTTGCCGGACTTGCCGGGCTGCGGAGGCATGGTGAAGGGAATTATCACTTAAGTTCTCAAACAATTGCCATGCCTCGGCATCATTTTTAGACATAAATGTCCCACCACAGGACGAATCCACCATTTGGCGGTGTGGCTCAGTTAAGCCATAATAGAATGTTTGAACAAGTTGCCAATCAAGCACTTGGTGGTGGGGACACTGTTGGATAAGGTCTCTAAGTCTTTCCCACGTCTCATGGAATTGCTCGTCATCCATTTGAGCAAAGTTTGTGATGGCTCACCTAAGTTGGTTGGTTTTACCTATGGGAAAGTACTTCTCCAAGAACCGTTGCTGTAATTGGTCCCAAGTTGTGATTAAATTAGCAGGTAAAGAATTTAGCCAGTGTTTGGCTTTATCCTTTAACGAGAATGGAAACAATCGCAACATTAAAGCCTCATTTGTGAAATTCTGGATCCTCACTGTCGAGCAAATTTCCAAAAATTCATTCAAATGCTTATAAGGGTCATCATGAGTTAGTCCATGGAATGATGGGAGCATTTGTATAGTGTTGGACTTAATCTCATAATGAGCAGCAGTGGTGTTGGGTAATTGGATGCATGATGGTGATGTATATGAGATGGGTGTAAAATAATCCTTAAGTGTCCGGTTAGGCACATTCGGGACATTAGGATCTGCCATCTCTAATGGCTCAATGTATGAATATTCAAGCCTAGGAATACGGGCAGAGGTCCTAAGTCTCCTAAGGGTCCTTTCTAGTTCAAGGTCCAAACTCCACAATTCAGGGCAACAAGAACGACGCCCGTGCATACACTACCCAAACACACACACAAGTTCCGACTTTGTGCACTAAGTATGAAAGCAAAATACCAAAGGAAGAAATACTCACAGCGGTTTAACGAAAACGCTTTACTCGTCTTACGGATGCTTGACATGTAGACGTTGTCTCCAACCTCTGTTTGAGCTTTGACTTCCGTTTTAGCACTTTGGTGCTTTGCTTGTGAGTGTTTGCTTCTGTTTACTCACTTTAGCGCTGCGATTTTTTTTTATTTTTAAAGCTCGGCTGCGCTCCGCTTGCACTTCAGTGATAGCTCCAATTTCAAACGCTCTGCACACTTAGCAACACCAAAAGCATAAAATCCTAAACTAAAAATTAAAATAAGAATGTAACTTTAAATTAACTAATTTCGCCAGAAGTCCCCGGCAACGGCGCCAAAATTTGATGGGTCGTTGAACACACCAAAATTAAATACTAAACTAAACCCAATTCTATCAGAATAATGGCAAGTCCAGGTATCGATCCACAGGGACTATTGTGAAATTAAACTAATTTAATTGTCAAATTCCTAAATTAATTTTGATAAAAAGATTGGTTGTTTATAACCTAATTTAATAACGAATAAATTAAACTAAGGAATTAAATTATCAATAATAAATGAAATTGGATTTACTGAATTAGGGAAAAATCATAGGGTAGAGAATTCACCACTAACCACATAATTAGGGTTTCCAATTGAAATTAATTATGCTATGGTTTGAACGGATTAATGCTTCGCAACTACAAGCTCAAAGCATTTAACAAGAAGATCATCACATTCAATGTACGAGCACGAACCATCTCAAGTAATACGAATCGTTCACTCTAAACTAGGGTAGTGATACGACTCGTTCCTCGTAGCATGGTTCGTCCCATACCTTGAATGTGAAGGAATAGAAAACTCATGTACGGATAATATTCAACAATCACAGAAAGTCAAATATTTGAAAAGATAATGAAAATTATATGTAAAGAATTTCTAAAACACCATACAATGGTTCAAACCTTTACATAATATAAAATCAAAAAAGAAAAACCTATTACATGGCTAGGGTTTCTTCAAAACCCTAGAAAAGGAGACTAGCCACTCATGGAGGAGTGGGAGCAGGTAGATGGAGAAGGAACCACCATGGGAGACATCTTTGAAGCTTCTTGTTTCTTTTCCTTTCCAAACCCTAGCCTCTCCCTTTAGGTCAAAACAACTTTCGAACCCTAATCCAGCCTTTTACTTGCCCTTTTATACTTCCAATCTCGTCCAAATAGGTTTAAAATGTCGGTTTGACTTTTCCAGAAAAAGTCAACGCACGTGCGGGAAAGTCAACGCACGTGCGAGAAAGTCAACTCTGCCCAAATTCTGTCTTTTTGCTCATTTTATGCTCCGATGATGTACAACCTGATTGACACTCAACACACATAAAATATACAGTTTGACCAGCAAGTGAAGTTAAGAGATTCTAATTAACGGCCTCGATGATGTACATTTCGGCCTTAATCACTCATGAAGGAATCTGTAATTTAGCTAAATCTCAGGAGGCAATATGTAATTTATCTAAACCTCAAGGGGGTGTAGATAATTTGCCCTTATTTGTCAAAAAAGTATTTTAGTCAATTTATGATATCGGTTAATAGCGTTAATTGTGATGGAGAGAGATGTAATTTTTGAAATCTCAGGGAAGAATCTATAATTTTGTTAAACCTTAAGGAAGGTGTAGGTAATTTGCCCATGAATTTATTATTTAATAGATTCTATAAAAGTGTCATTAATTATTAATTTTTAGTAACAATTTAAAAAATTTAGGGAGACTTATTTATAAGTCATTTTTCATACACTTATGATAGGTTAAGTCCTAAGCAAAAACTTATATCCTCATAAGTCCTATGGAAATTTACTTGACACATTTACCCTTAATAGTAGATGTTAATTTCATATCTATATACATTAATTTTGAAATTCAGAAATCATTTCGAAACCCCCAAAAAACATTTCAAAACCCCCAAAATAGGTTGATTCAGTTGTATACATTTCGAAAACTCACCACGAACAGGAGAAGGAGCGCGATTCGACGGAGACGATCGACGGGAAGGTGACAACGGTTACCGTGTACAGTGAGAAGCAGGAATCATGACTCCGAAACGTAAGTGTGCATTTGCCCCTGTTTCGCAATGTTAATTTATTTGATTTTTATTAACAACCCAAAACCAAGGTTTATGTGACCTTCAGTCGTAATCTGCTTTGTTATTTGTATGTTTTGTGAGAATTGTGATGAATAATTGATTTTACAGTTTCTGAATTGGAAATAATAGGTATGTTGGGGTTGTACGATGGACGTTCTGCGGGTTGACCAATGTGGGTGATTTATGCTTGATTCGTTGTTGAATGGGGTTTGGTAGACTATTTTGGGGGCCACAGTCACAATCATTATTTGATTTTATTTGTTTTTTTTCTTGATCCGAGCATAGTATTGGGTTTGGTAGACTGTTTTGGGGGTTTGTCGTTGTGTGTTGTACAGTTAATGAATATAATTGTGGCCCAATATGAAATTAGTGTCGGATGTGAGTGGAAGCACATATAAGTTGGACTGTGTGTACAGTGCCACGTTGTGGTACGATGTCGTTTGGTTATTGTCACTCAGATATACAAATGTGATAAATTACAAATTTGACAAATTACACGCACACCTTTGTCACAGTTACGTCAAGCACTTCTCAGTCACATTTGAAACCATGGTGCGTAATTTGTCACAGTTATGTCAAATACTTCTCAGTCACATTTGAAAAACATGCCGTGAATGTGTGCGCATAAGTTGTCACAGTCATGGCCATGAATGTGTGTGTGTAATTTGTCACAGTTACGCCAAGTACTTCTCAGTCACATTTGAAACAGTGGCCGTGAATGTGTGCACGTAAGTTGTCACAGTCATGGCCGTGAATGCGTATGTCAAGTACTTCTCAGTTGCATTTGAAACAATGGCCGTGAATGTGTGCGCGTAAGTTGTCACAGTCATGGACGTGAATGTATATGTCAAGTACTTCTCATTCACATTTGAAACAGTGAATGTGTGAGCGTAATTTCTCATTCACATTTGAAACCATGGCCGTGAATGTGTGAGCGTAATTTGTCACAGTTACATGACGAACTTCTCATTCACATTTGAAACCATGGCCGTGAATGTGTGCGTGTAATTTGTCATATTCATGACCGTGAATGTGTGCGCGTAATTTGTCACAGTTACGTCAAGTACTTCTCAGTGACACTAGTCACATCACGAACATACTGACATGCAATGTTACGTATTGCTATTAAAGTACATATGTTATCAGTAGGATCTTGCTTGTATATGAAATGTGAATTTTTGGTGGCATTTTTTTTAGGAGGCTCAATTAAACATACACCACAGTCAGGCTCCAAGGCGAAAGTGACCAGCAGTGAAGGGACTAGAACTGGTAAAAGACGGCGGTCTCAAACTCCGTCATAGAATCTGAACGCATTAGGGCAAAGTAATGCTTGAAAGGGAAAGAAGCTGAAATATGAGCCTCAACAACGACTAAACAAACAACCAACATGTTACTACCGTTCCAACATTGCTGGAATTGTGAAGTTGGTGGCAGTGTCAAAACTGAATGATGAGCATTTGCAACATCTTCAGAAAATGCCTTTCTAGTTGTTATTGGATGCGATGCGAAAAACCGATCTAAACCAACATGAATTCCAAAAATGTGATGACATTGTAATGAGGATCATTCAAACATTTGTTCCAGATAAGTCGGCTTTCATGATTAGTGGTAAACACATTGAGCTTACCAGCATCGATATGTAACTAATATTTGGAATTCAAGGTGGTAAGAAGAGTTTAGATCTGTCACATGGGCCAAGACTCCCAACTGACTTCATCCAACAAAGGTGTCCCAAAATAGCACGCATAAACTTGAAAACCATTAAGGAACTGTTGATGGATGCATTACTTGGGGACACTACTCTGGATCACCAAGATGTAGCAAAGTTACTGAGTTTGTACTTGTGTGGGAAGTTATTCTTTGCTACTTCAGGAGAGACCGTGGGATAGGGGTTCGTCCGGGTTGTAGAGGATCTAGACAACATGAAGGCATATGATTGGGCTGGAGCAATCTGCACAACTTTGATGGAGTCAATTAAGGGATTTTACTCTAAGCCTGAGAAAGTTACTGGATGTGTTACTGTCCTACTTGTAAGTGCTCTTTGTTTTTTTTTTTTCCCACAATATAATTTTGTATTTGTTTGAAAAACTTTCACAGCTAATATTTTTAACCCATGGTCCCACAGTTTTGGATATGTGAGCACACCAACTTGATACAAGAAGATCGTGGAGATGGATTTCCGAGGTTTATCAAATGGAATATCAGCAAGTTGGTCACAAAGATAAGAGCAGTGGACATTGAGCAGCCAAATGATGTGGAAGTACGATTTTCTGTACCGTTAGAGTAAATATTAGATGTGCCAATTTACTATTTTTGAATTTTTATTTTTAAATTGTTTGCAGGTTGTGGTAGGAGATCTGCACATTAGTCATTCTAAACGGCGCTTCATGAAGACCAAAGACGTTAAACAAATTGGAGCAAAGGCCGAATGTTCAAAGTGCAGTGGGATTGGTGCTGAGAGTAATGATCAGTGTGCTCGGGGTGCATCTATGTCTGAAGAATACCAGAGAGCACTGCTTGATATTGGTGTGCTTAAGATAGAAGTAGCACGTAAATCTGATGTCATATTTGCATTACAGACAGAACTGGCAACAATGAGGACAACGTATGAAGAAAAATGTGCCAAGTTAGAACAAGAAATCACAATGAACAATAAGCAGAAGGAATGTGACATTGAAAGGATGCAACAGCTAGTGAATGAACTTAATGACAAAAATGCGAAGCTCGTGGAACAGTTGGAGGAGTACGTAGTCCATGAATACACCCAAGCAGCTGCTGGTGTACAGGAGATGAAGCAAAGTAATAAGGAAATGTACCACTGTGACGCAAACGTACTTGCCATTATGCCATTGTCAACATCGTTTCCATCTGATGTGAATGAGAGGACAGAGTTTCAAGGGGTGGATACTCATGTGACCCCGATCAACAACATTGGGCAAATGGCATGTGATGTGGATTTAATGGCTGGTATTAATCAAAACACTGGAACAACTGCGTTGCAAAACTCGCTTGTGAGAAACATTAAAAAGAAAAATAGGAAGGAGCATAAACTGCCAGAGTATGAATATCCACTGGGTTTGCGGAGGCAAAAGAAACCATCTGATAGTGGTGTGGTCAATGAGGGTGAGTGTGACAGTAAACAAGAAATGGAAGATGACATCATTGAGGTTGACAACATTGCAGACCCAGATAGGACATTTTCTCGGTTTAACTTGACTAATCGTCTACTAATCTGGAAGTTGTTATCAACACAAGAGAAAGAGAAGCTTAAAGAAGCATATGAGAAAGGGAGTGACAGGTAGGTTATGCAACTTGCTCTTACCATTATGCATTTGTACATGAATTTATTGTTCAAAAAATGTATTGCAGTGTACAAGTCTGGACTGGACCGCATGTGTCCAACTCTGTGTCTTTCAATGACATACGGGCGATCGTTAAGGGGACATTACGAGGCAATGTAAGTATGGTATTTGTAATTACTCGTCAAACTTCTGAAGCTTCTTCACATAGAATGCAATTTACGTACATGTATACAAGGCAAGGAAACATGCAAGGAAAAATAAAAATTGTTTTCTTTTTCACGTAGGTCATTGATGCCTACGCAGAAATGCTGATGTACGAGCAGCAGATGAAGTCGCCTAAATCCAAGGATGCCGAAAATCATACATTTTCAGCACATTATGTTTGGTAAGACATGCAACTGAAGAAATGAATATTGCCATTTTTAGTTTGTCATTTTATATTTCCAAAATGAATGTCTGCAGCCTACGATAAGAGATATAGCCGAAGATGTACGTGACAGGAACTTCGCATTGCGTGCCTCGCATGCCCTGAAGGCCAGATATATTCAATTCCCAATCCACTTAGATAACCATTGGACACTAATGGTTTATGACATTGGGAAGGGGTTTTGGTTGCATTACAACTCTATGAAACCAAGACGTGGGAGGAAAGACAAACATTACTGGGAAGCGTCGTTGCTGGTTAGTAAACATCAATTACTTTCTTGCAGTGATATTTGTATTTTATTTTGGACAACAATACTAATTATTGTAATATAAATTTGACAATAATGTAGAAATCCTACTTTGAGGATTACATAAATCGCAGACTGAAGGTGGGCACAGTTGAAACACAAGATTTGGTGAAGGAGCTTCTAGTGGTTGATTATTGTCCGCAACAAAAACCAGAATCGTAAGTTTGTTACGTTTCTTTCCAACGTATGCCATTCATGTTTTCGTACATTGCACGTGGTCTCTTTTGACATTGTTACTAATGACTTAAATTTTCGTGATAGGAATGATTGTGGAATTATAGTATGCTTCATTATGAAGCAACTTGTGCGTCACGTAGATATTGACAAGTCAATGGGCGGGGAGAGCTACAGAACAATACGAGCCGGTATGGTGAAGTCATTTGTGAATGACAGGAGAAGGTCATTTGTGGCTGCCAATTGACTGTCTTCTGACGGTGGTATATAGGTGCAGATTTGATATTTTGGGTATATAGTCACACTGTTTTTGCTTTGGAATGGTATTAAAAGCTTGCTGGCACAGGAATAATTGGAAGTTTATGATGTTTTTCGTAGCATGGTGAATATGGATTACTAATTAGTGTATTTTGTTTTGGAAATAGGTAACAATGGATAATTGACATTTTTGGGAATGCAATTTATTTTCTTAATATGGCTTTATGTGTCATTCAGTAATGTGAATAGGAATTTAAGGGCACCAGGAATGTTGCATACATAAGTGTGAATGTGGTTGTCTAAATGTGAATGTAATTGGTAATGCGACTCATAATGTGAGTTGAATGTGAATGTTAATGCCACAAAACAATGAGGGTTGTTCATTTCTAATACACAGATTGTGTTCGTGAATGTATGTCAGTGTTTGGTACTTGTATTAGGGACTGTGAAATTGCAAATATGAAAGTGGTTGACTGAGGGTGAAGTTGTATGTAAATGTGTTGGTGATTGTGACAGCGAATGCGAATGTGAATAACAGAACAGGTTTGGTTGTGTAACTGTAACACCCAAAAAGCAAATGTGACTGTGTCACAATGTTTTGAACTTTTTTGGAAATGTGAAATACAAATGTGAATGTGGTTATGTGAATGTGAATGGTTACGTTTATGTCATGGTGAATGTGAAATTGGATGTAATTGTGAATGACATAACAGGTTTGGTTATATACCTATTACGCCCAAAATGGAAATGCGAATGTATGATTGTGTTGTGCACTATTTTTGCGAATGTGAAATACAGATGTGAATGTGGTTGTCTGAATGTGAATTATTATGTTTATATCATAGTGAATATGAAATACGATGTGATTGTGTTTGTTAGAACAGGTTTTGTTGTCTACACTTAATAGCAAGATTGTGGTGCCGAATGTGTAACAGTTTCGTGCACTTTTCTTACTGAGTGGGAAAAAGAGGAATGTGAATGTGTTTGTGTAAATGATATTGCCAAATTCAATGTGATAAGGAATCTTGATTGGCTTTGACAATTTCAAATGTCAAGAATTTGCTGTAATTTAACATTGACTAACCGGTTGCATGACAACCTGTCAGATGGAGACAATAACAACACCACCTATGTTACAAAATAAATGTCTTCTCACATGCAAGGCCAGTGTGCAACACATTTTGTCTAACGTATTCTGTAGGTCTGAAACATACGTTTGCATGACCAAATAAGTAAACATGTAACAGCAACATATGAATGAGACAGTGTGAAAGAAAAAATAACTGAATGATCAATTGTAAACAGTGTCTTCACTTATTAAAATCTGTCACCAATTGGCTTCAATACATGCTACTACAAGAATACGATGCTGCTATTCAAAACAGATTACAAAAGTGAATGCTAAATGCCTATTACTAAATTGGTTCTTTACATGTCTTTCGGTTGTGGCTGCCCATGTGTCCACATCGACCGCACCTAATCTGACTTAGTTTCTCTCCCCGAGATGGTATTCAATTCTTCTTGGGTCGCCCTGGAGGACGTTTAACTGCCGGTGGATATATGATGAAGTCGTCTTCCGAAAGGGGGGTTTGTCAACTGTTAGTATTGGCTGAATGTATCCAGAATAAGCGACTTTATACTGATCCACAGTGAAAAAGTGTTCAACAAATGTACTGAAATCCCTTCCACTACTTTGTATTGCAACCACCGCATGTGCACATGGGAATCCGTTCAATTGCCACTAGAAGCAAGAACATGAACGCTTGCCAACGTCTACCAACACCGTCGGAAATGAATAGACCTCATATATGTCTTCATTTGACTGGCTAACAATCCATGTGCAACCAGTGGAGTACGCCTCCCTAACACGGCTTTCCATTTTCAGACAAAGTAAACCATTCCAATTAGTAGCCAAAACTTTATGCTCAGCCCTCATAGTCATTATTTGATTTCTGATTGTATCAACCAACCTTGTGATTGGATAATTACGGGCATCAAGTATCCATTTATTAAACGATTCTGCAACGTTCGAGGTCATCTCCCTATACCGTCTGCCCCTGTTCACATTATGAAAACATAATGAAAATACTATCACATATTGGGTACTTGCAATGTTAGCACATGTAAGTCTCGTATGAACCTGAAAAATGCATTGGCCCAATGCTTCGGTGGCATATCTTCCAAGAAATTATTTATTCCAGATCGTCCTGTTCCTTTTAGCTTCTTCCAATGCTGCTGAAACGAAGCCTCGGTTGGAGCATACGCACATTTACGCAACTTCGCCATTAAACCAAAACGTACACGGTTGTCAACCCATCGTAATTTGTCCCTTAAATTTGCTTGGAGATGTTGTAAGCAGTACGCATGGTGTGCAGATGGGAATACAGCAAGCAAGGATTCAAGCAGCCCAATATTATGGTCCGATATGAAAGTTAATGTGCGAGCACTACTAACAACCTTTGTCAGTTGCTGTAAAAACCAAGTCCAATTTGCAGTTGTATCAGAGTCAGCAATAGCAAAAGCTAATGGGAATAAACCTGCCAGATTCAACAGGTTTACCTTAGATGAAATATTTTTAACAAAGTTTACGTCCACATTAATAATTGTTCACAATTCGAATCGCACCACACACAATGTTAGTAAAATAACATTCAATTGGAAACAAACTTGCAATTGGGAATCACCCACTACTGTAGTGGACTTAAAAAAAAAAGATTAGCCACAATGTAATGCATTACTATATGGAAGTATAAAGTAATCATCGTAAGAGACATACCTTTGTTGCCATCCTTCCCGTCGCTGCAAGCAAATTGCCTTTAAATCTCCCTTTTAAAAAAGTGCCATCAAGAAACAATAATGGGCAGATATGGTTGAATCCGTCAATGCAAGCTTTGAATGAAATGAAGAACCGCTTAGACTGCTCAAAATCCAAGTTGACATAACTCCCAGGGTTGTAATGCATAACCGCATCCGCGTACCACCTAAGTTGATCAAATGAAGCATGGTAGTCACCATACACCTCGCCTCTTGCCTTCTCCACACCTAACCATGCTACATGGTAACTAACATTAAGGCCGTACTCATTTTTTAGCTCAAACACGACGTCAGTAGGACGTGTAAGCGGCTTATCACGTAACCGATCACCGATAACATTGCAAACCAATTCAGAGTTAAGCCTGTTATTCTTCCCAGTGCAAACAACAACACCACAACTATGCAAGTTGTTCAACCTCTTCAAGTAAAAATAACCATTGCATGTTTGAACCCTTCCATGTACCAACCATGAACACCCTTTTTGCTCTCGTAATGTGCACACTGCCGTAACCCAAACTGAGTCATTTTTAACAAATTTGAAGTCAAACCCACACTCAATAGCATATTTGGACAAAACCAAATGGAAAGCAGCAACACCCCTTTCGAAACATTGGCCGACATGACTAATGCCATGTGACCAATCAACTGTCATCAACATTTTCTCACTATGGTGACAATAATTGGCCAACAAATCTACACTACATTGGGAACCTGTAAATGGTTCACTATCAGGATCCAGATGATTTGCAGACATAGTCCCACTAAATTGAGTACCTCGATTCAAATCATCCACCTCATTTTGCAAGTCAATCACAACGTTAATATGGGTAACGCCAATGGACCTTGCAATGGAAAACATGTTTTCCATGTCTACATCATTACACAACATCACTTGATTCTCGTGACACGGTAATTTGTAAGATATTGAAATCGATGATGGTGTCACATCCACCCACCTATCACATAAATTTTGTATCAAACGTTTTAATGTCAATCCATTAACACCCCTGACAGCAACCGTTGATGAACCGAAGGTGCAAAAAAGCATGATGTCCATATCCTGCACAACAAAATGAATGAAACATTAACCGTGGCATACATCCTACAAAAAACAATCACAAAACAATCACAACATCGCCCAACCCACATCCAATCACATTCAATTTTATATCTGCACAATGACAACCCCAATTAAATAACATACAAAGAGAAGTTAGATTAACATTAATATACATTCCAATAAATTCCATCAACCGATACAATTTTCACATTCAGTTGTAAAAAATAGAAACCAAAGACTTTGCGAAACGAAATGTGACACATATTTCTACAAAAAAATACAAGAATCAGACAACACAATACAAAAACCAAGTACTTCTCCATGTGTATGTTACCTACATTCACATACATTCCAATAGTATCCACAGACAAGCAAATGTGACATTGATAAACAAAAAAATGAAGCCCAATAATTTTGCGATTCGTAACGTGACACATATGTTTTGAAAAAGCACCACAACTGCAAAACACAAACTAAATACAAACGAATGTAACACAGACCATGACCATATAACAGCCTTCGAATCTACAGAATTGCGCCAATGTAAAGCTGCACCATTTCACAGAACGCAGCAACATTCTCACATTCCCAATTTCTAATCTAATAAGCTATCGTAAAATACTATTACGAAACGAAATGTGACATGTATGTGAACATTATAACACAATATCATTACCACGGAAGTTGATACAAGATTACCATAACAAAGTCTACCAATGGATTGCTATGACAGATTGCGAAATTCTTACGATATATGAGGACATTGAAAACAAAACATTCGGGAAAAAACCAGATCAACACTCACCAATTGAATAAGCAGACAACTTGATCTCCTTCCCTCAAACAATCTGACTCGAAAGCGGCAAGATGAAACAACCAAACCAGAGCAACACTCACCAATTGAAAACCTAACACAGTCCGCGATCATGGCGAATATCACGGCACCAAACAATATGGAAAGAAAACGGTTAACACATTGCAAGCTGTATGAAGGGTATAATAGTGAACTAATTCAATTAAAACACAATAGATGGGACTTAATGGAATACTTTGTAATTTAAATAGGACTTCACACTTAATAAGAAATTTCTTAGGACTTAACATAGTATAAGTCTCCCTAATAGGACTTATAAATAATTTTCCCAGAAATTTATCACAAAAATATAATTAATTATAAATTTTAATGACAATTTAAAAAAAATCGTTACAAAAAGACGTCACTAATTTTCAACTTGCAACGGCAGTTTGAAAAATTTGTTACAGAAAAACGTCACTAATTATAAGTTTTAATGACAATTTATAAAAATGATGACAAAAAAAATTCACTAATTGTTAATTTTTAGCAACATGTGTAAAAAATTGTGACAAAAATTTATTTTTAGCGACGATTTAACTAGCACTTATTTTCAATAGGACTTGATGAGAATTAAATTCAACTATTAAGACCTATTGATAGTTTATCTTAATTATAAAATTTATTTTAATTATTTAAATTTGTTATTTAATTAAATTTCACGTACAAATTATTTATAAAAAAACAAAATTAATGTTGCTACCCGATAATCATAATTATATAGAGCTAGCAAATGAAACTCTAAAATAATGTTGCTGACATTAGTAAATGAGTAATGATATATACATGAATAATTAATACTAAATTTTTATACAAAATAATATGTTTTAATGTAAATTTTTTATTTAAAAATAAAACTTATGGGAGGATAGTTATTATTTACAAAACTTGCTTAGCCATAAATGGTATGGAATTTGGTCAAAAAACGGTTAAAAATCATCACCAAAGATCCTCTAGAGTGTTTTTTTTCTAAAGTTTCCTAAAGTGGTGTATTGTTTGGTTGAGATTTAATGCTGAAAAATTGATGTGACTTGTCATTAAATCTCAGCCACACAATGCATCACTCTAGGAAACTTTAGGAAAAAAAAAACTCTAGAGGATCCTTGCTCAAAAATCATTGTTTAGACTTGAATTTTGTTCATTAAGTCAGTTTTCTTTTTGTTATTATTATTATTATTTTTTATCAAACTATTAAATTTGAAGTCATTCCACAATTGGCTTGTTTGGTTGAACTTTTTTTAAGATGAAAGTTGATAATCAGAAAATATAAACTAAAAGCACTCATTTATCAACTTTTAAATAATCAGCTTATTTACGTTACAGTAATGGTATAGAGCTCGAATTTGGCTCGAAATTAGGGGGAAGAAGAAGGAGGAGGAGGAGGAGGAGAAGAAGGAGAAGAAGAACTCGACTGGAGGGGCCAACAAATCAGGCGGAGATGGAGGCAGAGGCGGAGGCGGGTGGAGGCGGGGCTGCTATGCCGACGAGCGACGAGGGACGAGCTGCGAGATCGGCCGACGAGCTAGGACGCCGACGAGCTGCGACGATGACGACCTGCGTTCTCGCTCTCGTCTCTGTGTTCTCTCTCTCGCCTCTGTTCAACTCAACGAAGAAGAAGAAAGAAAAGGAAGAAAAGAAAAGGAAGAAGAAAAAAAATATATCAAAACCCAAAACGACGTCATTTTGGGTTTTGAGCCAAATTCGAGCCCCTAATTTCGGGCCCTCAAACATTATTCTTTACGTAATCGATGGTGCTACATGTACCAATTAGTGTACTAACTACTGTACCGACACTAGTTATGACATTATTACTGACCCAACTCATTATACAAATTACAAATACCAAAAATCTCTTAAATTATACCACATCATCAATTGATACATTAGTTAGTATACTAATTGGTGCACATAGCATTATTCTTAAGTTATTTCTACTTTAATAAGATATAAGCAGAAGTTATCCTAAATAATCTAATTCATACTCCTAAATTAAAAAAATATATATAATCACTTCTTAAAAGTTACAACAAACAATCTCAATGATGTTTGGGTAAATTTCACTGACACCCACTGAAATTTATGTTTATTACAATTCCCCCCTCACCTTTTGAAAATTCAATCTCCCCATGAGGTTTAAAGTTTCATTACATATTTCCCCCTTAGCAATTTAATTTTTTTAAATACCAATTTTGCCCTCATTGGGTAAATTACATTGACACCCCTCACATATTAGAAATTACAATCCCCTCCCTAAGGTTTAAAGTAGCATTACCAATTGCCCCCTCGGTTAGTATTAGTTGGAAAAAAAATTATTTGAAAAAAAATTTAATCAAAAAAAAATTTTTTGTTGGTAAATTTTTTAAATTTTTGTTTAAAAACTAACGTAAACTCATTTTTTGAATTTACGTTTTTTTTCTCAAATTTACAAACTGAGACAACCATTTATAAACTAAAAAAATTATCAAATAAGTTTTTATGACAGTTTTTTTAATTTTTGTAAATATAAATTGAAAACTGAAAACGAAATGGATATCAAATAGGTCTCAGATGGTAAAAATGTCGTAAAATTAACAAATAATTAAATAAAGTACCAACGTAAGAAATGATTTATCAAAAAATTCTTAGACTATGTATGGTTTGATTTTTAGAATTTTTTAAAAAAAATTAAAAATTAATTTGGTTAAGAAATAAAAAATAAAAAATAATTATTACTTAAGGGTAAAAAATAATTATCATTTTAACTTTTTGGCAGGTTATATACATACGCATGGCTGTTTCAATTTAATTTGTAAAAAATTATTTCTAACCACTCAAAAGATAAAAATTATATAAAAATGATAATTATTTTTTATTTTTTATTTCTTAACCAGATTAATTTTAAATTTTTAAATTTTTTTTCTAAAAATCAAATCGTACATAGCCTAAGAATCTTTTGATAAGTCATTTCTTACGTTGGTAACTTATTTAATTATTTGTTAATTTTACGATATTGTTACCATCTGAAGCCTGTTTGGTAACCATTTCGTTTTAAATTTTCAATTCATATTTACAAAAATTTTAAAAACTGTCATAAAAACTTGTTTGATAATTTTTTTGGTTTATAAATGGTTGTCTCAGTTTGTAAATTTGAGGAAAAAACATAAATTCAAAAAATGAGTTTATGTTGATTTTTAAAGAGAAATTTAAAAATTTTACTAATAATTTTTTTTTTCAATTTATTTTTTTTTCAAATAATTTTTTTCCAATTAATTTTTTTTTCAATGATTTTTTTTTTCCAACTAATACTAACCGAGGGCGCAATTAGTAATGCTATTTTAAACCTTAGGGAGAGGATTGTAATTTCTAAAATATGAGGGGTGTCAATGTAATTTACCCAATGAGGGCAAAATTGGTATTTAAAAAAATTAAATTGCTGATGGGAGAATCTGTAATGAAACTTTAAACCTCAAGAGGGAAGATGTAATTTTCAAAAGGTGAGAGAGAAACTGTAATAAATATAAACCTTAGGGGATGTCAGTGTAATTTACCCATGATGTTTTTATCCACCATCGCATTCAATTGCCAAGTTCTTTTTTATTTAAGAAAAATCTTGTCTATATCAACGAAAAATAAGTATATTTGTTTAATTTTTTTTTAAAATAAAAAATAATATTTAGATTAAAGTTTTCTAATATCACTGTAATTGCACGATCACGTCTACCATTACACTGCTATCGTCCCACCACCACTCCCTCACTACCACCACCACCGCCTCCTCCATTTCCACCACACCACCACCATTAATTCAACAAAATATAAAAACATATTTTCTGTAAAGAAAAAAAAAATTAAAGAAAAATTTTCCGTAAAAAATAATTTGGATGCCAAAAAATAAGTGTAGAAGTGTGCTATATAGTTGAAGGGGGAGGGGAAGATGGTGCAAAAACCAAAGTAGAAAACCATCAATATAAATTTTAATATTAATACAAGGATTTTGTGGGAAACCACTCGCCCAAGTGGAAAAATATCTGAGATTACCTATCTATGAGAGAGGGATTTATGTTGAACAATATGCCAAGCTACGGTCTTGGGTTGAACTGAACCAACACGGGGCATAGTGTTAAGCTGAGCTAACCCAACGCGAGATGTGGTATTGGGCCGAGCTGAACCTTTGTGGTAACCGAGTGCAATAAAAAAGGGCCGTGGTTTATGACTGAGCTGGTGATCGACAGATTGACCGGTCCAGGAGTGCTATGTCATTGCAGCACTGACTGAGAACAGAGCCAGCTGAGGAGCCAACCTGGCTTAGGTCAGTGTGAGATTGATCTAAGCTAGCATTCTAGGGACATCATAAGTGATTACTCGGTTGAGGCGCTCCACGTGGTCCAATGACAAGATGAGAGAAATCCGCTCTAAGCATGCGTCAATACCATTTGGCAGTTTGGCTAATATTGTTTGGCAGTATTGACACGTACATGTGTAAAGAAAGGAGAGGGCAGTATAATGCGCGCACAATCTAGGGCTGCATGGCTAGCCTAGATAAGATGGGCACACAGACTCTGGGGAAAGGTATGCAAATTCTTACAATTCTATCTCTAGCGCTCTGCTTTCTCTCTTCTTCTCCAAGAAAGCTAACTTGATCGTCAGATGGGTTTTCTAGCAAATCACCCGCCGAGTAGCTCACCTCTATTTTGTTCGTAGTGAGTCGGAGTTCTTTTGGAGCAAGACAAGCTTAGTAGCAACGCGTACGGAAGGCGACAGATATTTCCTTCCCGTACTCTAGCCAAGACTTGTTTTGATGTAGACTTTATTTATTTATTTTTCCCTAAAATTGAGGCCAAGCTACTAACGTTTTTGAATTATGAATGGTTTCCATGTACTCGCAGGAATGTAAACTATGCATTGCTCTCTTAAAAGCTAATCCTTTTTTGCATTCATAAATGGTACCCAAAAAAAGAAAGGATCTTAGTGTTTGGGTGTTTGAGACTTAAAATTGTATGACGGTAACTTGAACAAGTTTAGAGTCTAATTACCCTCATGCTGTGTGTTTGGTTGGGGATTTAAGAAGGAATTTAGAAAAAGAAATGGAAAAGGTAAGTAAAATGTAAATAAAATATACTTACATTTCACCTAGTTGCATACACATTTTCGTTTTCCCTTTTTAAATCCATTCTCAAATCCTCCAACCAAACATAACGTTAATTTAAAGTGTAAAGGAATTGTCCAAGCCCAACTTCTAATCCGAACTAGCTTAAACCCAACTTTTAGTCCGAATTAGTTATTTATACCAAACAATAAAATTGATTTAATTCCATATTTTATATATATATATGTTTATGTTTATTATATATGATAATATATTACTAAACTTTGAGATCGTGTTAGACAAATTTAAAATAAGCTTCATCAAAACAAAATTTTAATCTTGGCAAGTAATGTTTAGGCCCAAGTAATAGTAAACTAACAATCAGGCCCAAGTTTTATATTTAATAGAAAACTAAACTCAGTACAACAATTATTAAGTAAGATTGAATAAGTCATTATGCATTTTATTAAGTAAGCTTTATTAAATAGTATAAATAAAAAAATAATGTTCTACATTACGCACTTTTGTATGAATTTTGTTATAGATACAAAAGCAATGAGACGTATATTGATAAATACAAGTGGATCCTTGTTGGGCTTGGGTTGAGTTGGGCTCAAGGTACTATCGGGTGAGCCAGACTTAGCTTAATGGTGTACGGCTGAGATTCCCTCCAGGTAATGTCATTGTCTGGGCTTACCTGGGCCTGTGGAGTCATATTTTTACGATTCACTGTTCATTTTGTAAAATATTTCAGATATATTATTTATAAAAAAAATTTAAGTCGATTTAATAATCATAATGTTTTTATTTTATCGCGTTATGACCAAAAAAAAAAGAATGATTTCTTTTTTAAAAATACACTTGTCATTCATTTTTTTAAAGACAAATATGATAAATTAAAAAAATTATAATTGTTAGATTGACATAATTTTATTTTTTTATGAATAATATATGCATCATTTACATTAAAAAAAAATTCATTAAAATGACACTAGAAGTGAATCTCCTAGGGTAGGACAATACCTTCCCTTCGAAATCTGGTACTGGAGGAGGGTAGCCAACATGAATGGTAATGGAAAGTCCTATTCACATATAAATTCATATGACAAATGAAAAATGATTAGAAGCTCTAATGAGTTCTAATGGGAGTAGACTCGATTATGATATGATATTTTAGTCTTGATTTTATTTTATTTTATTTTATTTTCTACCACATAATTAGAGCTCAATTAGAGCACCAAAATTAGATGGATGTGTCATTGCTCATAACAAATTTCATATCAACCATGTAACAATACTATTTTTGTAAATATATATATATATATATATATATATCTTCATAATTATTTTGTTTTAAAATTAAAAAAAATCTACATTAAATTAGGGGTACTCGCAGTTCGATTTTGAACAGTTCGATTTGCAGTTTGCACCTTCCCGCATATGTGAAGTTTGGAAAAAATTGAACCCACAACTGCCCGTAGTGCGGGTTGCAGTTTGTACGAATAAGATTCGCGAATGTGCAAACAATTTGCAAATTGAACTTTTTTTCTTTAAAAATTTATTTTTGGTTTTTTTTTTTCGTTATGTAAATATTTATTTTGAGTCATTTTCTCACAATTTTCTAAAATGCTCAACATTAATAATTAATGAATTAAAGCTTATAAAATAAAAAATACAACAAAATCAATTTCTAACACAAACAAATTATTCAAAATCCTAAACTTTTAAATATATTATAAACTAACACAAGTACATCTCTTAAAATCCCAAAACTAAATTATCAAAATGATTCACTACCCAACAATATAATTAAAGTAAAATCATTCAAAATCTCAAACCTACTTAAACGTAATTATTCATTAACTTTTACATTCATCCAAAATATAATAATAAAAAAATAATAAATTGTTGTCAAATTTCATCTAATTCAAACCCATTAAATAAAATAAAAATATTTACAAACTCGCAAACTCCATCATTTAAAAATAGATATATATTTTAGTGCGGACAGATTTTTGCGAATGCGAGTACAACCCGCAACTCGCAATAATGTCATATTATAAGCCGCATCCATTCGCATTGTATATGTGAAATCGACCATTTATATGCGGATTGATTCGAGTTAAATAAATTGTACGACTTGAATAACCCCATACTCGGCCCTACATTAAACTAAATTATTATAAATTTTTTATTTGTATATTACCATCAAGTATATATGAGCTAGTATTTTTCATATAAAATTGCATTGGTTCTCTCGTTTCTCCACCGTGTACATCCAAAAGACAAAACAGATCACTAGAAATCAAAGCCTCATTATACGTGTTCGAGTTCAGACCTCCTCTTTTCTCTCAAATAACCAGCTACATTTGCCCATAGAGATTTCTTACCCAAAACCAAACAAAAATAAAAAACATTATAAAAAATAAAAATAATAAGGAGTTTAAATGCAAGAGAATGAAGATCATGTAATGGGGATCTTCTCAAGTAACCAGCTACATTTGCCCATAGTGATTTCTTATTATGGAGGTGTTTCACAAAAAGTTTTTTTTTTTCTTTTTAGACTAAAATAAAATATCATATCAAACTCATGATCATTTCATTTTTTCTCTCACAAATATTATATTCAATTACAAAAAAAATCTAATTCTCTTTTCAAACGCAACTATTTTAATTTATTAAAATAACTAAAAACTAAAATAATAACTTACTAAAATAGTCAATTTCCTAACCACTCTTGCCCAAAACCAAACAAAACATAAAAAAACATAAAATAAAATTGGAGTTAGTGCAAGAGAATGAAGATCATGTAATGGGGCTCTACCAGAAGCACCTCAAGATGGTGATGAGAAAATGGAACAAGTAGTTTTCTCGATGGAGCAAATCGGGTCGAACCAATCGGTCCAAATTGAGATTGCGAGGGAGGAGATCGCTGCAGTACAACAAGGTGGTGATAGTGGCCGTTGGATCAGCCACCATTCCACTCATTAGCCTCGCCAGTGATCTAAACATCAATGGTGTTACTATACTCTGCAATTACAACCAAAAACAACAATCACATTTTATAATCACAACCCATTTACATTTATAATAATCTCTTTTGCAACCACTAAATATGAATCTGTTTGGTATAGCTTAATATATATGAAAATCAGAAATCAAAAACACCTTGCCTCCTATTTCTAAATAATCAATGAGCAAAAGCTGCAACAAGACTAATTAAATTTTTTTTTTTAAAAAAAATTTTGAAAATATTAAAAATTAAAATTAAATAAACAATTACAAAATGCATCAATCTTTTTGGATTCTTGAAAGACAAAACAAAACTCTACCCTATTCTTAGGCTTATTTTGATAATTGGTTAAAATAGTAAACAAAATAAAAGTCATTAAATAAAAAGAAAAGTTTGCTTGTTTATTTTTTCACACATTTTTTTTTTTTTGTAAAAAATAAAATAAAATCAATTAAAATAATTAATTATAATGAGAACGAAGGGAAAGACATACCATGATTTTGATTGAGAAAGATGGGATGTCATGAATGAATCAATTATGCTACCATTCGTATGGACTGGCTTATTATGAGCAATCTTGCCATCAGAGAGAGAGAGTGAGAAGTAGTACTGTATTGTACTGTACTTTGATGGGTTGGTGTTTTAAGGCATTGTTCCGGATGTGTTACGATGGCATATATTTTTAGTTTTTACCGCACTTACGAATTATTTGGAAAGTGTTAAATTAATATATTTTTTTGATTTTTTATAAAAAAACGTAAAATATGGATTGAATTTGAAATGATATGGTAGAGAGGTAATATGATCTAAATAAGATGATTGTGACCTAAATAAAATAATATGTTAAAATAATATGTGTTATTTTAGCACATACCAAACAAGCACTTAAATTACATCATTTTTTTATTATATTTTATATTTTTTTTATAAAAAATTTAAAAATATATTTATTTAAATCATTTCTTAAAAAAAAATTGTTAAAAGTGGAGAGTAGGTAGTAACTGTTAATCTTTTGAGCTAAATTTCAGGCCTACTGTTCTCTACCCTACGTGTCGATTTGAATCTGATTAAGAAAAGAGACTGAGAAACCCAAGAGAAGAGAAGGGACTGAGGAGTTGAAAGTGCAGACCAAGCAATCAGGCCTTCGTTGCAGCTATAACTTCGGGCCTATCGACCACCCCACTCCCACTCACTCACCTCTTCTTCTATTTTAAAATTTTATAAACACTAGTATAATGTTAAAGTTTTGAATAAATTACAAGTACATCTCTAAAATTTATTTAAAATATAAATTATTTTTATAATTTTAAAAATGATATTATTTCTTTTACGGTTTATAATTTCATAATAAACGGTCTTTTTATTAATAAATTATCAAGTTAATTAATAATTTTTAACGATATTAAAAATTTATTTTAATTAATAATTCAGCTAATATTATTTTTGTATATGATAACAGTTATAAATTTAAATTTTTTAATTAATTTTTAAATATAAAATTCTAACAAGGGATATTTATAATTTTTCAAATAATAGAAGAGAATTTGTAGTTTAAATAAATCTCAGTGATGTATTTATAATTTATCCTAAAATTTTTATGGAAATTGCTTGCCTTGATGCTCAAGACATCTAATCAAATTGTGATAATCGTTAAAGAGTAAATATACCTGTGAGATTTTCTTGAGATTTTGGTTTCCAATCTCATCATCCTCAAATTTTGGTAATAATTATGATAAGGATTTAAAAAAATTATTAAAAACAATAACTTTTCTACGTATACAAAATTTAATTTTAAATTCAGTTACAATATTCATATATAGGGTGGAACCCACGTATCATGTAAGAAAATTGTATATAATTTTAAGATCAGAGTATATACACTTAAAAAAAATTTAAAAAATATTCAAAAATTATAAATATAATTTAAATCACACTATAAAAGAGTTAAATTTTGGGAGTAAGTTTTCTAGTGCATACTTTAGTTACAGTAATTAAAAACATTGGCTGGAAAACTGTTGGTGAATTTTGGGAGTAAGTTTTCTAGTACATAGTTTTATTGTTTAGTTACAGTAATTGAAAACATTTGGCTGGAAAACTGTTGGCTAGGAAAGATGGTATTGCCATGCATACATCTTTCTTGTGTATACGTGAACTTTATTAGAATTTTTCCTTAAATATTATTATTTTGAAATGGGTGAAATTGGCAGGGATGTAATCGGTTCGGTATAGTTGGTATTCAGGTAAAAAAAATTATCGATCCGATAATGTCGGTTTTATTATTTTGAAACCGATACAGACTATTTCTTCTATCAAACCGAACTGAACCAATTGAAATATTTTGGTTCAGTGCAGTTTAATTGGTCTAAAACTTTCAAATTTAAGCTACTTTTTAATATAGTTATCAATTTATATAAAAATATTAAATTAATTATTTATCCACCACTTTAAACATATCCAATCCATCCATCCATTTAATGTCGTCGTTTGGCAAAAATATTTTTAGTTAACTTTTTAGAGTTAGGATTTTTTTAGCATAGGATTAAAAAGTTTATTTGGCAAATTTTTTTTAATTTTTTTGAGAAAAAGTGAAATGAGTTTGGATATGATATTTTTATTGATTTTTTAACATATTTTGTTTTTTAATGGCTAATTTAGTCCCAACTCAACCAACCCACATAGCCAACAAAGCGAATAAATACTTTCAAATTCTTAGATTAACAAAAATACAAACAAAAAAAAATAATAATAAATATTAAGATTTCAAAAAAAATGAGTTAAAGTTAACCTTATATATAATAAACGTTTACTAATTTAGATTATAGAGAAGATAAGGTTAATTAATTGAGATTAATAATTTATTATACTTATTAATATCATTATATTAAATATATGAGTAATGCTATATGTACCAATTAGTGCACTAACTAGTATACTAATTGATAATGTGACATAATTTAAAATGTTTTTGGTATTTGTAATTTATTTAATGAGTGAAATCAATAATACTGCCATAACTAGTATCGGTACACTAGTTATTATATTAATTGGTACATGTAGCACCACTCTCTCTCTCTCTCTCTATATATATATATATTATAAATACAATACATATTAAAGTTGTTGATTTCAGTTTAGTTCGGTACATAAAGTGTTTGAATCAATACTAAATTGAAAATCGAAAAAAATTAAATTAGAAAATTACACAGACTAATTCTTATTAAAAAAAAAACTAAATATAACCATTTCAATATGATTCAATCGATTTTTTAATTTTTTTTACATCCCTAAAAATTGGTTTAGATAGATTTGTAAAGGTCCTCAAAAATTAACGACAGCTTAAGTGTAGTTTATCATAGGGGTGGCACCGTGGCATTTCCCGGAACAGGACCGGTTTCATCGGCCGTCATTATATAGTGCGGGGTTTTGTGTTTGAGTAAATTTAGTTCAGTCGTAATATCAGGTTCAACCCCGGGTGGTAGCTCCAAAATTCGTGGGTCGAAAGATCAAAACGACGTCGTTTTGATCTTTGTATTTTTTTTTTTTTTAGCAGAAGGAAGAAGAAGACGAGGGAGGAAGAAGGAGGAGGAGGGGAGAGGAGGGGAGGAAGAGAAGGAGAGGGAGGGGAGGGGGCCAACAAACTCGGGGCTGAGGCAGGGGCGGAGGTGTGGCGGCGAGGCAGAGGCGGAGCTGCGGCAAGGACGGCGAGGCGACGGAGCTGCCGCGAGGACGGCGAGGCGACGAGGACAGCGAGGCGACGGAGCTGCCGCGAGGACGGCGAGGTGACGAGGACGGCGAGGCGACGAGGACGTCGGCAGAACCAGCACCCCGTCTCCCTCTCTTCTCCTTCTCCTCTCTTCTCTCCCTCTCTTCGAATTCGACCCAAATTTCGACCCACGAAATTCGAGCACCCACCCATTTTTCTATCAGGTTTCTATATTTGTGAAAGTTTGATTTAAAAAATAATTATAAATTTTAAATTCATCTATAAGGTTATATATTTAAAAAAATTAGATAAATTACATTGACACCCCTGAAGTTTCTATTTACTATAGATTCTTCTTACGTTTGGAAAATTACACTTACCCCCTATCAGATTAAAATGACATATTTATCTCTTAACATTTATACATATAAAATAATAAAATAATACTAATATTTTGTTTATGTCATTTTAAGAGAAATAATAATCATCTTCTTTAGTTTAATCCACACAAAAAATTGAGTTTTTTTTTTTATTCTTTTATTTTTTGTGTTTTTTTTTTATTTTGGAGAAATTACTCATAAATCCCATATGAAAAAGTGTTGCTCCATTTAGTCCCAAGTGTTTTTTATTAAACCATTTAGTTTTTTTTTTTTTGTTGGTATTTTGGTTATTTTTGATTTGGTGGTATTTGAGTTTACTTGTTTACCCTTATTTGTGATTTCATTTTGATTTTATTTTCTGGTGTTGAATGTTTGTGGTAAGGTATGGGTTAACATTACTGTTTTTGTTGAGGGGATTGCGTGGATTGATTTGGGGAGTTTTTTATTTCTTCCCGTCGATGTTTCATTTACTAATGTGGATTTGGTATTTTTGCTGAAGGGTTGTGTGTGGGTTAGGTGGTGGCGTTGCTGATTTCTGGTGTCCTGTGTTTCACGTGTTGTGCGATGTATGTCAAGTTGGTTTGCTTTCTTTATTTCTAATGTTGTTTTGTTGTAGGTTTTCTGATGTTGGGTTGGTTTGTACATCGAACCATGGCTTTTTGATGTTAATAACGTCTATTTCCCCTTTTTGGGAGGGGATGTTATTCATTTTTTTGTGTGGGCCGAGCCTGTAAAACATTGCCGTCAGTGTGGATATTGTCACAATATATGGTAATGATGTTTATATTTTTTATCGAACCACGTAGTCATGATATTGTTCACAAGTTTAACATACTAGAATGTTTTGTGAGGCTTTGCAAACTTGGGTTGTGGAATTGTTACGCTAATATATTAACGTATTGGTTGGTCGTTGTGTTAATTTTATGTAAATTCAATGTTGTGTCATCGTGATGTTGCAAGCATACCATTAATATGAACATTGTGTCAATTCTTCAAAATAGACTGGCCAAATACACTCATATGAACATAAATTTGTAAATGTAATTTTTTTTTTCCTCCTCCTTTGCAGGTGTGGAGTTCATGGTGTTGTTGTTGTCGTCTGAACGGACAATTGTGACCGCAGTGTTCTCCCACCCGAATTACGTTTCGAGCGACTCATGCATGCATTACCTATTGGAATTATGGTTTTTATAGGCTTATTTTTTGCCAACTTTGAGCCCAAATTTGAGTGGGTCCCACATGTCTTTTGAGATGGGTCCAAAGAGGTGACGTGTTCCTTACCGCATGGCAAATCACACGGTGAAAACGGTTTGTCAAAACCATTTATAAGTGAATGGGAAGTTAATGTTGTTTTTGGGTTCGTGAAATGGATAATTAAAGAATAAAATGTGAGTTTCCTTGTAAGGCTTGTCCCATATTGAAACTTTAAGAGAACTTGTGTATGTATATAAGCTCTAGGTGACAACACTTGGGTTAGGCATTAAGGGGCACCCCAAGTTTGTAGAAGGGAGGAGGTATGGACAAAGTGAACATTAGCTCAAACCACCACACACACGCGCGCGCCACTGCTGCCGGCCATCTGGGTATGGTTGTGGGTTGGTTCTAACTTTTATTTTTTGGACAAAATTTATTTTAGGAAAAATTTGAATTTTGCACCAATTTTAATTCAAATTTTTTTATCCTAACCAGTATGTCTTTTCCATAACCAATCCAGACAATTTTCAACCTATTTTGCACCGGACAGATTCAGTTCTTTCTAACAGATTAAAACAGCCAGCAACTTCCAACAGATTAAAACTGCCCAGCAGTTATTTGTTCAAATTTGAATTGTACTTGTTCAATTCAAAATTGTATCTGTTCGGACAGATCTATAGGTTACCTATTTGCCTATAAATAATACAACATTCCAGTAGTTTGTTCACTAGAAAAATACACTTATTGCTCTGAATTTTTGCTATTTTGCATTATTATTCTTCATATTAGTTTTTAGGAAAAATTCTGAGAGTATAAGAACATAGGTATGGTTCGCCGTATAAATTGTTTGGAGTGTTATTACAATTTGTGTAGATCATTGTATCTTGGGAGATAGACGCCATTTATCCGTAAGCACTGAAGGGGGGCGAATCTGTCTTAAGGACAGAGTGTCACACACTTGACTTGATCTATTTTTGCACTTATTCATTTCGGTAAAATAAATTTTGTAAGTAATTTATTTTTATTTGTTTGATTTAGTTTCAAGTTATTTATTTTACACAGAAGATTGTTCCAACAATCTTAAGACAGATTTGAATTATTTTGTTTATACAGAATTTTTCGTTTCTTTCATTTTCTTCTTCTTACCGAAATTATTTTATATGGTTTTACAAATAATATTCTAGTTGGAAAAACAAAGAATAGTAATATACTGTTTGAAAAAATAGTAGTAATATACTGTTTATTTTCTTTGACAACTAGTAGTAATATACTGGTAGTCATTAACAATTCAGAATATTTATTTGTGAAGTTGGTAAGAAATTAATTTTGATTTTTAGAAATAATTTCTGAGTTTTCATTAATCAAAATTCTATTTCAATATTTTAATTTTTGAAGTGTCACAGAAAATTAATTTTCGGTGTGGAATTAATTTGTTTAAATAAAATTTTATTTTATTTTCAAATTAATTGGAAATAAAATTTACAATTTTTGCTTCTTTTATTTTTACAGAATTAAATTATGTGGTTTTGGTTTAATTTCCTGTCTAGTAAAAAATTCTAATTATAATTTTGTTTTATAATTTAGAATTCATGGCTACTGAAACTGGTCAAACTAATGTTCAAACCAGTACTGGTATGGTGACTGCCATTGCTCCAACTCTTTCTCCTGTTGTGATTGTGCTAGTCAATCATGGTGAAAAGCCAAAGAAGTTCCTAGGAACTAATTTTAAAAGATGGCAGTAGAAAATACTGTTCTATCTTACTACTCTCAACCTAGCGCGTTTTCTCCAAGAGGATGCTCCTACTCTAAAAGAGGATGAAACCGACTGGCAAGTGGTTACTATGGTCGATGCTTGGAATCATGTTGATTTCCTATGTCGGAACTACATCTTGAACGAATTTGACAATACATTATACAATGTCTATAGCCCTATCAAAATGGCAAAGGAACTTTGGCAGTCTTACGAAAAAGTACAAAACAAAAGATGCTGACTCAAAGAAATTTCCGGTTAGCACATTTCTGGATTTTGTAATGGTTGATTCTAAGACTGTAATCAGCCAAGTTCAAGATCTCCAACTTATTCTGCATGACATTCATTCAAAAGGCATATCTCTCAGTGAATCCTTCCAAGTTGCTGCCTTAATTGAAAAATTACCACAGGACTGGAAGAAATTCAAGAACTACATCAAACACAAGCGCAAAAAAATGACTTTAGAGGAATTGATTGTGCGCTTGAGAATTGAGGAGGATAACCGCAATTCTAAAAAGCGGGTTAGTAAGCATCCAATGGAGTCTAAGACAAATGTGGTGGAACATGCTCCAAAAGCAAAAAAATAAAAGTATTCTGGAGAAAGTTCCGCACAAGGCTCTAAAGGAAAGGAAAATAAGAAGTATAAGTTTAATGGCAAATGTTACATTTGTGACAAAGAGCGACATCGGGCTAAAGATTGCTGTAACAAGTGCAAAGGTAAAGGAAGATCAAGCAAGAAGCCTGCTCAAGCCAATATGACCGAAGTGGACAAAATTTTCAATGATGTAGATGACATAAATCTTTCTGCAGTTGTTTCCGAGGCAAATCTTGTCGGAAATTGTCACGACCCAAACTCGCCCTTACGGGTTTAGCATCGTAACTAGCCAGTAATCCTTGGATTACCGAAGGCCTCTAAACAGATAAGCATATAATAAGGGGGCTAACGGAAGCAAGTACATAAATATAGTTGTCCAATGAGCTGTGCTGACTTATATGAAACAGAATATTTAAAACTTTATATACATAGTCAAAAGTCAATCATACATTATACCCACACACATTAAAGTACTAAAGTACAGCCAACAGAATTACATCAAGTCAAATAGATATACAGGACCAACAGAACTTGAACACAAGACACTTCGGGAACCTCCATGTGAGGCACAATGGCTAGCTAACAACCGAACACAGATCCAGACAAAAAGTCTCCAGACTTGAACTTCGGAATGCTCACCTATACATATATATATACACACAGTGAGCTAAAGCCCAGTGAATAACATTAAGGTAAAGTGGTTAGTGAAAGAAATCCGAACATATTATAAGCGGAAAACAGATCATAGCATAATCATTCTCATATCATAACATAATAATGGTACATCCCATAGAACACATCACAGAACGTCTTTCGACTAGAGTAACCGATTCTGAATACCGATTAAACACAAATCACCACAATGAAGTGGCTAACAAGATCTCGTAAACTTGTATGTCATGGACCCGCATTTTCATGCCGCCCCCCATGACTTGGGACTATCTATGGATGCCATAATAGATTTCAAACTGGAGATGTTCGTTCATGTAAAACAGATATCATAACAAAAATCATAGCTTATCACATGTCATTTGGAACATAATTTCATATAAACGTATCTTTATGATAACGTTACTCACAGTGGTTCTCGTAAACGGTTAATCAATCTTCAGACGTTGACCTACAATCACAAAAGTACATAACACAACATATCTCATTGTTACACGTTCACATGGCCAACACAGCTTAACTTTCATTACATTGGTTCTTGTTCATACTTAGTACATTGATTAAAACACACACACACTTGCAGTCTCGGAACTTGGTACATTCTTTTCTTAGTGTGTTTCTAATCCATAACCTCATTATCGAAGCTTAATTAAGGCTTAAGAATGCCTAAGATGCAATGAGGATGCCAAAACATGAGTTGGAACACTTAGGCAAAATTACTGAAAATAAGGTCCCCGCTCGAGCGTAGACTTCCTCGCTCGAGCGGACATGCAAAATGAGGATGGTCGCTCGAGCGCACATTCCTTCGCTCGAGCGATCTGTAAACGACATGAAACTTCTGGGAGCTTGCAATTCACGCTCGAGCGGACTTTTGGTCGCTCGAGCGGAGTGCACGCACTCAGAGTGGTCGCTCGAGCGTAAACTCCCACGCTCGAGCGTGGATGCAAATTCTGGAATTTCCAGATTTGATCACCAAGCTCAAAACTCGAATTCAACCATCCAAAACACATCTCTTGGGCCCCAAAACTTGAGATAACATAGTATACTTGTAAAACATGAAGAATTTAGAATCATTTCATAAAATCATGGCCCAATGGTTTGTTAACTCACAATTTCAACTTGAAATTCAAGAAACAAACATGCATGTAAAATCTTTTCTTCAAACTTCATGAAACTAGTAAATTGAGCTCAAAGGCTCCATGCATGAGGGAAATCCTTTTCAAAACATGGATTTAAGCTTTAAAATATGATGAATTGCACATGCATGTGCCAAATAACTCATGATAACAACATAGATGCCCAAAATCAAACTTAACATGTCAAAACTCCATGTATTCATGTATGCATATATGAATGGTAACTCAAATCTTCATCCTAGGCTCAATATACACATTTAAACTCACAATCTACATGTTAATAACTTAGATGCATAAATTTAGGAGTTGAATTCATACCTATAGTCTTGAATTAGTCTAGCTCTTGCACAAAATTGATGAACTCTAGTAAAATCTTCAACTTCTTCTTTAATCTCTCATTCCCTCTCTCTAGAATTGCATTCTCTCTCTCAAGATGAAATCTCAGATTTTTCCACTCAAGGGAAATGAAGGGAAATGAGCTCAAAAGAGCTAAATGTGATGCATATATAGTTATGATGATATAATGCATTAATTGGGACATTAGGCTAACCAAACCGACCTAATTAATCGTTCTAAATCAATTTTTAATAAAATTTGTCACAAGGTTCTAAAAATTCCAAATAACATATTGATGTAATCAATTTCGGTTTCGAATGCCGATAAGGCTTTCAATTTACATATTAAAGCGGAAAATCCAAACAGGTATTTCTACAGGCAACAGATAGAAAGCCAAATATCATGCAAAATACAGAATAAACACATAATTTATTTTAATCCTCTCATTAGCATGATTAATTACGGATTAGTGGCTAATTACGAATCGGGGTTATTTCAGAAATCCTATGTCACGACCCGCTCCTTGTATCCAAGGGTTAAGCATCGTGATGGCCAGTAATTGAAGTTATCTCCGGCCAATTCTTAAACAAATTAATAAACGCGAGCGAAAATAATATTTAAGTAAGGATACCAAAATAATTATCGGAGCTTCTATTTTTATTACAAAATTTATTGACAAAAAAAGCCGATATTTACATAGAAAAATATCATAAAGTGTTGTGTGTGTCTATTCTGCAGCCCC
Organism: Camellia sinensis; assembly: GCF_055761805.1. Classification (NCBI taxonomy): domain Eukaryota; kingdom Viridiplantae; phylum Streptophyta; class Magnoliopsida; order Ericales; family Theaceae; genus Camellia; species Camellia sinensis. The sequence continues at coordinate 22,114,326 of NC_138975.1, read as the reverse complement.
GCGTCTAAGACTTTCCAAAAGTTATTTCTGAATTGCACTGTTTCCTGAAAATTGATAAACAGCTATAAGTACATGGTAGAGTGAGAAATATTATGCTAAGAGTATAAGAGATACAAAATAACCATAGATAGTTATGGAACTAAAATATTTAAAATAATTTAGTCTGAACAAATAATCATTTAAGTAGCAAAATTAAGATTATGTAAATAAATAATCATAACCACGGTACCGAACAAAACAGAACAGAGGTCACAAGAGTGACAGTCAGAACAGGGGTCAATGGATTCATAACAATACAGAGGTACAGATTCAAGAGGTGGCTCGTACGGATTATAGAGGTGGCTCCCACAATAGTGTAACACTTATCTCTGCACAGAACAAAGATCAATAGATCCATGACAACAGAGGGCCACAAAGTGACCAAACAAAGGCCAATGGTTATTTAAGTCCCCTAAGGCGTAGGACTCTCGTGATGGTACTTACAAAATAATTACTCAAAACATTTTTTAATAAACAGTTATATCCATGGGTTTTCCTTAATATATCAAATAAGGTTCATAAATAAATAACATAATTAAAAATGCTAATATAATATATAAAACACAATTTACGTAAAATAAATTATGGTAACTCAAAACATACGCAAAATATATAAGGGTAACTCAAGGTATAATATAACTCACCTTAATATTGACCCTTACTATTTTCTTCTTATTTTTACTACCTTCTCACGGATATTCCTTCGCTCTCCTTTTTCTTTCTATTTCCTTTTCCTTTCTCCATATACTCTTTACAGCCCCACCCATCTCCCTTTATATATATACACAGCCTAAGGGCATTAATGGCCCGAATTGAATGATTCATCCTCCCTAATTCCTAGGCAGCCCAGATGGCTGAGTTTGAGTCGTTCAGCAAATACACAGTTGATTCTTGATAGATTTGTTTTTATTATTATTAGATTCGTTGTTATTATGAGATTTGCTATTAGTATTTGTTTATTTATTATTTTTAACTTTAATTTGGAACCAAATTAACACAAATAATTTTACATTAATCCTGATTAATAGAATAATTACCCAATAACAATATAAATTAAATTACACTTTATCACATACACCCATAACATTCAATATTTTATTTTACTCTTATAGAATATTTAATTAAACATTTAGGGTTTTTCTCATTTATAATTAAATAATACTAATAAAATTTAAAAGACAACTTAATTTTTTGGGTTGTTACATCCTAAAGAATGGTGCATGGACACTGGTGTTACTCGCTACATCTGTGCCGACAAAAAAATGTTCACATTTTATTCTGTGATGGACAACGGTGAACAACTTTTTATGGGCAACTCCTCGACTTCTAAAGTTGAAGGACAAGGAAAGATTATTTCGAAGATGACATCTGGAAAGGAACTCACTTTCAACAATGTGCTGCATGTACCAGACATTCGCAAGAATCTAGTCTTCGAATCTCTGTTGAGTAAAAATGGGTTTAGTCTAGTTTTTGAAAATGACAAATTTGTACTTATCAAAAACGGGATGTAGTAGGGAAATGTTATATATCTGATGGCCTTTTCAAACTAAATGTAATGACTGTTGTTCTCTCTGTTATTAATAAATAATACATCTTCTTCTTACTTGCTTGAGTCTTTAAATTTATGGTATAGTAAACTAGGACATGTTAATTATGGATCTTTGCATAGATTAATTAATATGGAATGTTTACCTAAATTTGACATTAATTTAAATCATAAATGTGAAATTTGTATTGAGAAAAAATTAACTAAAACTCCTTTTTATTCAATTAAACGAAGTACGGAGCCACTTGAATTAATTCATAGTGACATTTGTGATTTTAAATCAATTCAAACTAAAAGTGGAAAAAAATATTTTATCACTTTCTGTCACGACCCAAACCCACCCCTATAGGTTTAGCGTCGTAACCGGCCAATAATCCTTAGATTACCGATGGCCTCTGAACTGATTAACAAAATTAAGGGGCTAGCGGAAGCAAATACATAAATATAGTTGTCCGATGAGCTATGTAAACTTACATGAAACAGGATATTTAAAACTTTATATATATAACCAAAAATCATTTTTACATTATACCTACACACTTAGCTATAACATCTTAAGTACAGCTAATAAAACAAAACAAAACGAGTCTTATACAGAAACAACCAGATCTTATAACACGTGACACTTTCGAAACCTCCACATGAGGCACAATGGTTGGTTGACAACAAGACATAGATCCAGACAAAAATCTTTAGGCTTGATCTCCAATACGCTCACCTATACACAGATATATACACATAGTGAGCTAAACCCCAGTGAATAACATCAATGTAAAGAGGTTAGTGAACGAATTTCGAACATTATATAATCATAAAACAAATCATAACATAATCATCCTCATATCCGAACATAATAATGGTACATCCCATAGAACACATCACATATCGTCTTCCGACTAGAGTAATCAGTTCTGAATACCGATTAAACACATATCACCACAATAAAGTGGCTAGCGAGATCTCGTAATCACATATATGTCATGGACCCGCATTAGCATGACATCCCCCATGACTTGGGACTATCTATGGATGCCATAATAGATTTCAAACATAGGATATTCATTCACGTAAACAAATATCATTTCAGAAATCATAACTTATCAAATCACATTTGGAACATAATTCATATGAACATATCTTTACAATAACGTTACTCACAGTGGGTTCCCGTAAACAGTCAATCGAACGTCGGACGTTGACCTACAAACACAAAAGTGCATAACACAAACATATCTTATCATTACACGTGTTCACATGGCCGTTATGGCTTAACTCTCTTACTTTAACTGCTTATTCATTCCGTGCCATATAACTTGTTTATATTGCCCATATACTCGGATTTGACACATACTTTCTAATTCACTTTACATACATCGATTCTTAGCTCATGACTCTTCAATAACTCATAATTCATGTCTACATATGCTCAGAAATGGATGGAAATGAAATGCAGAACAACTTGTCAAAATGCACTAAAAATGGCCTGGTCGCTCGAGCACAACATTGGTAGCTCGAGCGGGCCGACCTGCCTGAAAAAGTACTGGTTGGTCTCAATCTATGCTCGAGCCACAACCCCTACGCTCGAGCGGTTCAACAAGATACAAAGGGTTTGCTCAAGCGCGACTTTGGTCGCTCGAGTGAAGCGCTTATGTCAGCAAAAATGCTGAGAGCTCGCATTCTCCGCTCAAGCGCAGGTTTCCTTGCTGGAGCGGACTGTGGAATTCTGGGTTTTCAAAAATAGAGTTTTGAGCTTCCAAATGCAATTTCAAAGGTAAACTCATGCAAGGCTTGTCTTTAAAGCTTGAAAACTTTTTTAAAACATGAACACATGATCCTTTATAAACCCTTTAGCTCAAAACTCATAATTTTAGCCAAAATTGAGTTCAACTTTCATGCATGTAAACCTTTCAAGCTCTTTTCTCCAAAACTCATGAAGTTAACAAAATTTGAGTTCATAAACTCCACGCGTGTAAGGAATTATTTTCCAAAACATGAAACCAAGGTTCAAACATGATAATTCAAACATGCATGTGTCAATTATCCAAAATTTCTACATGAATGATCAAAATCAAACTTGATATAGCAAAACCCAACACAATTGATAAAACTTATGATCAAAGTGATGATTAAACACTTATATATGCATGCATGTTAGAATTATAAACAAATTCTTCATCTTCTTAACAAACATATGTGAAATACATACAAATGATCATAACAACTCCATGAATTTATCTCTACAATACATAATCTTCATGAATTAATAGCCAAAGGCTTACCTAGAGTCTTGAATCACTCTTGTTCTAGCTTAATTTTGATGGATTCTAGCCAAGATTTTCAATTCTCCTTCAATCTCTTCTTTTCTCTCTCTGGAATTCCTCTCTCTCTCTCTCTCTCTCTCTATAATAAAATCTCAGAATTTGCACTCAAGGAAGGAGAGAAATGAGCTCAAGTGAGCTCAATTTGTTGAATATATAGTTATGATGCCATAATACATTAATTAGAACATAAGGCTTGCCAAACGCAACTTAATAAATCAGATTGAATCAGTTTTTAATAGAAATTGCCATAGTATTCTAAATATTCCAAATAACACATCCATGTAATCAATTTTGGTTTCGGGTGCCGATAAGGCTTTCAATTTTCATATCAAAGTAGATTTCACAACAGATATTACTACGAGTAACAGGTAGAAAACCAAATAACACACAAAATACACAACAAACACATAATTTATTTTTAATCCCCTCATTAGTATCTTTAATTACGGATTAGTAACTAATTGTGGGTCGGGGTTGTTACACTTTCATAGATGACTATACTAGATATAGTTATGTTTATTTAATTTGAATCAATGATGAAGTTTTGAAAACTTTCATTCAATATAAGAATGAAATTGAAAATCAACTTGGTAAGAATATTAAAAAACTAAGAAGTTATAGAGGTGGTGAATATGAATCATCTTTTGGTAAGTTTTGTAAAGAATATGGAGTAATTCATCAAACCACCGCTCATTACTCACCTCAGCAAAATGGAATTGCTGAAAGGAAAAATAGAACTTTTGAAAGAAATAATGAATGCCATGTTAATAAGTTCTGGATTACCTCAAAACTTGTGGGGGGAAACAATACTTTTTGCTAATTATATTCTTAATAAAATACCCCGAAAGAAAGTGAATCAAACACCTTATGAAATGTGACATGGGAGAGTACCATCCTACAAATACTTAAAAATGTGGGGGTGTTTAGCTAAAATGGCTATTCCTAGTCCGAAAAAGACTAAAATAGGTCCTAAAACCGTTAATTGCATTTTTATTGGTTATGCCAAGAATAGTAGTGCATATCGATTTTTGATTCATAAATCAGAACATTCCGAAATGCATGTAAATACTATTATTGAATCTCGGAATGCATCATTCTTTGAACATGTATTTTTGGATAAAACTGGACAAGAGACTAGTATTAATAAAAGATCTTATGATGCTATTACTAGTTATAATTAAGAACAAGATCAAGATCAAGAACAAGAGCAAAAGCTAAATCAAAATGAGGAAGAGGAACCTAGGCGTAGTAAACATACTAGACCCTCAAGATCTTTTAGTCCAGATTTCCTAACATTTTTGTTAGAAAATGAGCCTTTAATTTTGAAAGAAGCTATGTCCAGTCTTGAGGCTCCTTTATGGAAAGAACTATAAACACCGAAGTTGAATCCATCCTGCAAAATCACACTTGGGAATTGGTGGATTTTCAAAAGAAAAATGAAAACAGATGGATCAATTGACAAATATAAGGCAAGACTTGTGGTCAAAGGATATAGACAAAAAGAAAGTCTTGATTACTTTGACACATACTCACCAGTTACTAGAATAACATCTATTAGAATGCTAATTGTTATTGCATCTTTGTATAATCTAGAAATTCATCAAATGGATGTTAAAACAGCTTTTTTAAATGGTGAGTTAGATGAAGAAATTTACATGGAACAACGAGAAGGATTTTTCTCTTCCAAGAAAAGAAAAGAAAGTGTGTAAATTAGTTAAATCATTATATGGTTTAAAACAAGCGTCAAAGCAATGGCATAAGAAATTTAATAAAGCAATGATGTCAAATGGATTCAAAATTAATAAATGTGACAAATGTGTTTATATCAAAAATACAAACAACGGTTATGTTATAGTATGTCTTTATGTGGATGATATGCTCATCATAGGTAGTAATAATGACATAATTAACACTACCAAGAAAATGTTGAATAAACATTTTGACATGAAAGACAAAGTGATTGCTAATGTAATACTTGGTATGAAAATTACCAAAACATCAGAAGGTTATGCTTTGTCACAAGCACATTACATTGAGAAAATACTTGATAAATTTAGCAAAGATGATGATCATCTTGCTAGAACACCTGTGAATGTTAATTTGTTCCTTTATAAGAATGTACAGGAAGGTATTTCTCAATTAGAGTATGCCCAAATCATTGGAAGCTTAATGTACTTGATGAACTGCACTCGCTCGAATATAGCTTATGCAGTAAGTAAATTAAGTAGGTATACGAGTAATCCAGGAGTAGAACACTGGAAAGCTATTATAAGGGTTCTTAGATATCTCCGATTTAATCGTAACATTATGCTAAATTATACTAGATATCTAGCAGTACTTGAAGGATACTGTGATGCAAACTGGATATCAGATACTTGAGACTCAAAATCTACCAGTGGGTATGTCTTTACTCTTAGTGGTGCAGCTGTATCTTGGAAATCTTCCAAACAGATTTGCATTGCTAGGTCTACTATAGAATCAAAATTTATAGTTTTAGATAAAGATGGGAAAGAAGTAGAATGGCTTCGCCACTTCCTTGAAGATATTCCAATGTGGCTAAAACCGGTGTCTGCTATATGTATACATTATGATAGTCAATCAGTAATAGGTAGAGCACAGAGTCATATACATAACAGTAAGTCACGACACATTCGTCGTCGACATAACACCGTAAGACAACTACTCTCTAATGGAATTATTTCCATTGAATATGTGAAGTCTAAAAATAACATAGTGGATCCACTAACCAAAGGGTTAGCAAGAGAGTTAGATGAAAATTTATTGAGGGGAATTATAACAACCCCGACCCATGATTAACGTTAATCCATACTTAAGTATGCCTAACAAGTAATTAAGATGAAATTCTGAGTTAATTATATGTGCATTGCATTATTTGTGTTTATATGTGTTTAACGTAAGAAGATCTGTTCATGTTTTCGTTTCGGTTTGTGAATTAAAGGCCTTATCGGCATCCGATTCAGAAATTGACTTGATTTTTGAGTTAATTAGAATTTTTCAAATTTTATGGTAGGTTTAATTAAAATTCGATTCAGAACGATTAAATTAGATTAATTTAATGCTTATTTGATTAACTTTAATTAATTACCACCAAGCAAGCCTATGTAAGACTCCTTACATGCTCCACTCATCTCTTTCTTTCATTTTCAACACATTTTTGAGTTTACTCACACACACAAACGTGAGAGAGAGTGAGAGGGAGGTAGACTTGGATTCAACCAAAGTGGGAATTGCTTGAGAATTGAAGAGAACTAGGGAGGATTAGCTTGACTACTCAAGAATTGGTTTACTTGAAGCTCAATTGAGAAGTGTAGGTGAGAACTCAAGCTTTTGATAATATAATTAAGTTGGCCAACTCATGAATTCAAAAGAAATCCTATAGGAAGGCAAGAATTAAGCTTAGATAGTTGATTTTGGGAGTATATCATGCATGCATGCATAATTCTCATAAGTTGAAAAGTTGATTTTCAAGAATCTCCACATGCATGTCTATACTTGGGTTTTGTTCAAGGAACTCAACATGTCTTTGACCCAAACATCTCATTTGCTCATGATTTGGAAACTTGAAGCTCAAATCGCTCCATGCATGTCATATTCATGTCGTGTTTTCACAATTCAAGTTTGAATTTTGCTCAACCGTCAAGCTTATGGACCTTGATTTCATGAAATGACCTTTAATTCTCAATGTTTTTCAAGTTTAGACAAGTTTAGACAAGTTTCCTCAAGTTATTGGTCCAAATGATGAGTTTTGAAGTGTTGAAATCAAAATTTGCAACTTGGAAGCAATTATGGAAATTCCAAAATTCTGTTCCTACGCTCGAGCGTAGGAATCCACGCTCGAGCGACCACTCTGAGAGGGTGAACTTATGCTCGAGCGACCAGAAGTCTGCTCAAGCATGAAATGTAAGCTTCCAAAAGTTCTTATGTTTTGCAGCACGCTCGAACGACAAAAGTTGCGTTCGAGCGAGCGTCGAATGGAAAAATCAAGCAACCAGCATTTTTGCAAAAGTTTACAGGCCGCTCGAGCGACAGATCTTGCACTCGAGCAACCATTCACATTTTACATGTCCGCTCGAGCATAGGAAGTCACTCGAGCGAGGACCTTGTTTTCAACACTTTTTGTTAAATGTTTTCAAGTGCATTTTTGCATTCTTTTTTCATCTTAGGCTTTCCTAGGCCAAGATTAAGACACCATAATGAGGATAAAGAAGTAGAAACACACCAAGACAAGAAAGAACTAAGTTAATGATTCCGGGTGTGTAATTCAGTACGTATTCATTTTGTATATGTGTAGGTTACGTGCCACAAGATATCTGAATTGCCTACTCTGTCCGTTACTTGGAGCCATCTGTTATCTGTAAGTAATAACTTAGTAAAGCTATGTTTGAGTTAAATTATTTTCTGTATATGAAATAAGATTTGTTCTATGAAATGCCATGTTTTATATTATGAATGATTGTCCAACTCTAACAAATGTTTGTGGTATTATGCTATGATCCAAGTATGCTATCTGTACCCGGCTGGGGGTTCCTCTATGGAACTAACAAGTATAATCTATGATGCTTTGTATATGATCTGTTAGCGTTAACGGATAAACCATGTATGATCAAGCATGAATTCTAAATTATGTATATTTATTGAAGAAGAATACGAATGTGAACTAGCTTAGTCATGGGACATCATTCATTTAACCCTTTACTCTGTTATTATTCACTAGGCTCCGGCTCACTATTTATATTATGTATGTAGGTGATCAGGCACATGACCAGGCTTAGAGTTGAGGACCTAGCGTCTCAGTTTTTGTCAGCCAACCTTTGCACCTCCCAAAGAGTTTCCGAACCAAGTCAAGTCTAGTGACTGTGTTGTTATGAATGTATAAGACTTTGTTTCTCTTACTCCATAAACAAGTTTCTCTATTTTTATGTATATGGAGTGACGTATAAATACTGTATCTTTTGACGTCACTCGTATATTTATAAAAGTTTAATATTATCTGTCCCATGTATGTCTTCATAGCTCAATAGACTCTGTATATTTTATGTATTTGCTTCCGCAGCCCCTAATTATATATTATTATGTTAAGAGGCCTTTGGTAATCCAAGGATTACTGGCCGGTTACGACGCTAAACCTATAGAGGCGGGTTTGGGTCGTGATAGGAATGGGACTCAAGCCTATTAAATAAAAGTTACTACAACGGAAACACAACCTAGTTGACTGGAGATCCTAAGATCTAGGTTCAAATGGACAACCGAGTTATGTATGACTCATAAGGATCACTAGGAAGTCAAACTCCTACCCATTTCTATGATGAAATAATGATGTCTGCAGCGTTTTAGGTTAAGTAATATATTTAATGATTCTTATATCTAGGAATACCTAGTAGAGTATGGCAGGATACTCTTCATTAGAATCACTTATATGAGTGTGAACTGGGCCGGTTCTACAAGATCTATGAAGGGCTATAATTCTTTAGAACACTCATGAAAGACCAGGTTATTTAGGGCCAAAATGAACACAATAGTAAGAACTAAACTGTGTCTGGTAATATGCTGTGTGAGTTCTATTGTCTTGGTTTATACAAATGGCTGAACAGTTGAAGACATCATATTCACTGGTTAGCTAGTAAATCCGATAGTGTCTCACAAGAAAAGGTTCAAAGCCAAAAGCTACCTATTCTTTGCAAAATATTTCCAATTTCTGCACTCTATGTAATTAGATCATGTTGTTGCATTTTCTCTCTGTCAAATTTCATTCATGTGGGAGATTGTTGGAATTATGATTTTTATAGGCTTATTTTGGGCCAACTTTGAGCCCAAATTTGAGTGGGTCTCACGCGTTTTTTGAGGTGTGTCCAAAGAGGTGATGTGTTCCTTGCCGCATGGCAAATCACTCGGTGAAGACGGTTCGTTAAAACCATTTATGAGTGAATGGGAAGTTGACGTCGTTTTCGGGTTCGTGGAATGGACAATTAAAAAATAAAATGTGGGTTTCCTTGTAAGACTTGCCCCACATTGAAACTTTAAGAGAGCTTGTGTTTGTATTTAAGCTCTAGATGACAACACTTAGATTGGGCTCCAAGGGGCATCCCAAGTTTGTAGAAGGGAGGAGTTATGGACAAAGTGAACCTTGGCTTAAACCACCACACACGCACGAGCGCCACAGCCGCCGCCGTCCGTCCGTCCGACCGGTCGGTCGAACCGTGCAGGGTGCAGGTGTGGGTTGTGGGTCCGTTTGGTTCTAACTTTAATTTTTTGGACAAAACTTATTTGAATTTTTTCAAAAATTCTTACAAGGAAAATTTGAATTTTACATCAATTTGAATTCAAATTTTTTGCTCCTAACCCATGTGTCTTTTTTAAAACCAATCTAGACAGTTTTCAACCTGTTTTTCACTGGACAGATTCAGTTCTTTCCAACAAATTAAAACTGGCAGCATTTTCAATAGATTAAAACTACCCAGCAGTTATCTGTTCAAATTTGAATTGCACCTGTTCAATTCAAAATTGTATCTGTTCGGATAGATCTATAGGTCACCTATTTGCCTATAAATACTACAACATTCCAGCAGTTTGTTCACTAGAAAAATGCACTTGTTGCTCTGAATTTTAGCTCTTTTGCATTATTATTCTTCATATTAGTTTTTAAGAAAAATTCTGAGAGTATAAGAACACAGGTTTGGTTCGCCGTACAAATTATTTGGAGTGTTACTACAATTTGTGTAGATCATTGTATCCTATGAGATAGACGCCATTTATTCGTAAGCACTGAAGCAGGGCAAATCTGTCTTAAGGACAGAGTGTCACACACTTGACTTGATCTATTTTTGTACTTGTTCATTTCGGTAAAATAAATTCTGTAAGTAATTTATTTTTATTTGTTTGATTTAGTTTCAAGTTATTTATTTTACACAGAAAATTGTTCCAACATTACCTAAAACACAATCAACAATATCACATTAGTAAACAAAAACAGAAACAAAAAATCTACAATTTAACACAACCACCAGCCTCAAACAATATAATTCAACACATCTGTGCCCACAACTCAAACGATGACAAAGCGACGTCCGTATACGAATATCATTAACTAATTACCTATTGAAAATAAACTACCAACGCAATAACACTAATATAGTGACGCAAACCATTGTGCTCACAACCAAACGATGACAAATCATTCACCACCCTACAACGTAACATTATAATTATATAGTAGCCGAATGTGTACAACAAAATACATTCAAACATGACCTACTACAATGATTATTAACAGTCATAACAAACACACAACTACGCCCCGCACAATAAGGACGATGTCATTAATTATTTGCCCAACCAAAACACACCATGCCAACGCAACCAACTAACAACTTAACACTGCACATTGTACTTCCATTCAGACAACTACAACCACATCAAGTTCATCTCCCACAAAAAATCCAAAATAGCTACGTATTTTAATGAGTAATTAGGAAGCGGACATCTATAATAATGTAGATTCAAACATGCTTTGTTATCATTTTCATTCACATTACCATAATCATTACCACATTACTACATTGTTGTACAAAAGAAGATTCCACGCATAGACTTAGCAACAACCAAAAAAAAAAAAAAACAGCAGCGCCAAGCATACCGACCAATCCACAATTCAAATCAGAACACTGACCACATCAGAACATAGACCTACAAAACATTGTACGTACCATCACACATCGACAGTCACATTGAAACTCACCTCCACAATTCCTCAATTGTCGAGGTAACTTAACACTTAAATAAGATGTGAACATATATAACAATGTATATTCAAACATGCTCTACTATCATTGTCGTAACGTTAATAACAACTATGTATTAGACGCAATCCAAAAACAAGGGTTCATAAACCGTATGGAACCACAATCGATATAACACAGTCAAGCATAATGAACACAGAACGACATGTGATAACTTTTTCGATTTACTAACCTTTGTGCTCACTAACATCACACATATACTAGTAAAAGAGATAACACCAAAACACCTAACTCAACTACAAACACATGTTAAGGACCCTAAACCACATTTTGAACAAAAACCTCAAAATCAACTCAACCAACTCACACATCACAAACACCATGTCTCAACTACCCTAATTACAGATTATCCTCAATGGATTACTCACACTAATACATATAGTTACATTGCATCCCCACGTTACCATTACGATCATGATAATGTCCACCACACCACATACCCTATATACATTAGATTCCCACACTATCATTACACACACCACCATTTAATCGACTACCTAACATTACTCAATACCACAATCGCACGGAAATAGGCTATGCAATCAAGCACAAATCACACATTCGAACATTAATAAAAAAAAAACATAGACCAACCTAACATCATTGAATACATACCTATCATCATTCGAGCAAACAATAAACACCGTTTGTGATGCCATAAATATTGTTGTCTTCACCGTTAATGGTAGTATAAAACGTCTTGCTCAACGATCTGAAACGACTATTGAAATATACAATAGAAAAGGGGTTTATCGGCTTTCTAGGGTTTGGGAAAAACGAATGTTATTTTTGGGAATGACGAGTGGGAAATTAACATTAATATTACCCAAAACAACATCACATTAACGAAATCATAAACAGGATCATCGATGTAACATTGGAATCGAAATAAAAAAAACTTTCCATTTTGAATTTTCCGTTAACATTGCACAAGAGGGAAATCAAAAAACACTATAATATGGTTTTGCCCATTTTTGTAAATTCCATATCACGAAAAACCCACAAATACCCTTCCAATTGGTAACTCACGTGCTGAAATTGAGGGCTACAATAACTTTAACATTGAAACGGGACCTCTCAGTCTACAAAATGAAAGGTAGGACTAAATGGTTCGAGATATCTTGATTTGGGATTTAATGGTGCTTTACCCTTTTATTTTTACTAAAATTTTCTAATATTTTAAGTAATTTTTTTATTTTAATTTTTTAGATACACCTAATCATCTAGATATACTTAAGAAGTATAATATTTTGTGATTTTTTTTTTTTAAATTCACCAAATACAAAAAAATACAAAAATTAAGTAATACTATAATAAATGTAAATGACAGTGTTTGATAATACTATAATAAATGTGAATGAATAGACAAGAAAGAAAAATGATGGTGGAAATAAAAATGAAAAATTCTTTTCATATATAAAAATTTATTCAAAAAATATTATGATAGTGATGTTGTTGTAAATATAAATCAAGTTTATGGTGTGTTTTATTTTAAAGTAAAATGTCACCATTAAGCTATATCATTGTGTTTGAAAATTTTAAACTATATCATTAAGCTATATTATTATGTTTGAAAATTTATGTTTGTATATCATCACTCAATAAGAATATTTTCAGATAGAATTTAATGATAGAAAGTTGTAAAATGTAGTCATGATGATAGGAAAAAGAAATGGCAGTGAAAAGGACAAAATGGTCATTTAGAAAATTTTAGGGTATGACATCAACAATCCAGAGAGTAATTTGTAATGAGATTACAAAACTCAGGGAGGTGAATGTAATTTTTCAAACGCGAGGGAGAAATTTGTATTAAAGAGAAATCTCAGGGGGTGTTAATGTAATTTACCCAAAAAAATTTAAAACGATCCATAATTAAATTAAATTATATATTATATTTCTTAAATACATATATTGACATCATTATAAATTGAAAGATTTTGTGTATAAATTATTATTTTTTAAAATAAATTCAATTACACATCACCACAAATGTAAATCTCAATAAACAACAACGCCACATCTCTCTAATTTGTCACTCCTAAATGACCCCTAATGATGTGGTATTGATGTTAGATCTTACATGATAGAATGTTTGACAAATCAAAATTTGACACTTGTCAGACACATCTTTAGGGATGATTTTAAAGGGTGATAAATTAGGTGTCTCAAACATTTTTCTTCAACAAAATCAACAAAAATAAAATCAAATCCCAATAAAAAACATATATTTTAATATATTATAATTAATTTAATTACGGGTCAGGTCGAATTAAAAGTATAAATCTCAAATTCCAACTCATTAATATATTGGGCTGAAAATGTTCGTCCAACTTAGTCTTATGGGCTAAAACAACCTTCTCAAACATTAGAAAAATATGGTCGGACTGGGCGGGTTGGACGGACCAACGAGCCGATGCCCGCCCCTATCATGCATTCTAATGAAGTTTTTTGCTTTTATTTTTTTATTTAATTTATTTTCCTTACATATCTATGCTTATAATCAAGGTTGATTTACCACTTTTAGTATTGGGAGCCTTAAGATGACAAGACTTTCTTTTTCTTTTTCTTTTAATTGGGTTTTTATTTGCTTTTCTCACCTGTCATTAAATAAAGATTGTTTCATTATAACTTTTATTATTTTATTATTGGTGTTTATAAATTAACGAAGTTGGATATAACATTATTAAACAGACACTCATAACTTCATCTACCATGGAAGCTGAATTTATGTCTTGCTATGAGGCATCCAATCAAGCAATATGGATGCGTAATTTTATCTCAGGACTTGAAGTTGTGAATTGTATTGAGAAGTCACTAAAGATTTATTGTGATAATAAAGTTGTTGAACTTTATTCCAAGAATGACAAGAGTTTGTCAAAATCAAAGCATATTGACATAAAATTTCTTGTTGTGAAGGAAAGAGTTCAAAGTTATCATGTGTCAATTGAGCACATTAGCATAGGCCTCCTGATTGCGGATCCGCTTTACCACCTAAAGCATTCAAGGAGCATGTAGCTCGTATGGGAGTGATTAGTTCTCGTGATGTGTGTTGTTAGTAGAAGTCTGTTTTACTCTTTCTTTAGTTAATTGACACTTGTAGTGATCACTTTTGGTTTATTTTTGGATGATTATGAAATAAAGATGTTTTTTTTCTATTGTGGTTAAACATAAAGTTAGAAAAAAAAAATTAATACATGAACTCTTTTGAGTTATAAAGTTGGACCAATTGGAAATAGGCATGATAAAGGATCATTTTACATGAAATTTTCATGCTACATGTTCATACTTGATCTATGTCACTGATGACGTTGGTATTTGTGACCATGGATGGGTCTTGCCACAATAAATGTGACAAAGACCGCTATGATCCTATATTGATGTTTTTAGTGGATCAAATTGTTTTAGAGATGACACTCATAAATTTTAATAGTAAAAGTTTGAACTCATAAAGTTAAGAATGTTTGATATCAAGTCGACCTATATGGCCCAAGTGGGAGATTGTAAGGAATTTTCTGTAGATGGGCCCACATAGATCAAATAATTATACATTGTATTCTGTTAAACGAAGTACAAATGGTGTCGATTAGACTCATTAAATTATGATCCATACAGAAACATGATCGGGTCATGGACACATCTCTAGTAGCACATGTTTTTGGTCATGCTATGTGTACTAAATGAGTATGGGCTAAACCATATGTGTAAAGACCAGTTTAAGGCCACTTGTAATGCCATTATTTATGATGGGTTAATATGGAATTGGGGCTTTATAAATATGTGGTTAAGATCCCCACTCAAACCCTAGTTTTGATATCATATTTTTCCTTGGTCATGCTATGTGTGCTAAATGAGTATGGGCTAAACCATATGTGTAAAGACCAGTTTAAGGCCACTTGTAATGCCATTATTTATGATGGGTTAATATGGAATTGGGGCTTTATAAATATGTGGTTAAGATCCCCACTCAAACCCTAGTTTTGATATCATATTTTTCCTTGGTCATGCTATGTGTACTAAATGAGTATGGGCTAAACCATATGTGTAAAGACCAGTTTAAGGCCACTTGTAATGCCATTATTTATGATGGGTTAATATGGAATTGGGGCTTTATAAATATGTGGTTAAGATCCCCACTCAAACCCTAGTTTTGATATCATATTTTTCTATCAGTGTGTGAGCGCAAACAAGAGTAAGGTTTTGGAGCGGAAGACAATAATCATTAAGAAGTCTACCGCTTAAATTAACTATTATCAATGGCGTCAGGTACGCAACTATTATTATTTTCTTCTATTGATTTGACTTGAGATTTTATGGTTTAGATTTCTTATGAAATCCCACATTCACCAATATGAAATTGTTTCATTTAAGGAACTTATCATTAACATGATTTTGAATTTGTCTCAGGCTTGGGCATTATGGAAAGAAGGAAGAGCTTTAGAGCTAATTGACTCGACACTAGCAAACTCGTACCCTTATAATGAAGTGCTTAGATGAATTCATATCGGTCTTTTGTGCATACAAGATCTTGCAATAGATATACCTACCATGTCGGATGTTGTTCCAATGCTTACAAATGAAAATATAATACTACCATCACCAAAACAACCAGCATACTTTATAGAACAAAATAGGCAAGAGGCACCGATGCCTGGGAAATTAGATTATTGTTCCATTAATGAGGTATCAATTTCTGTGATGGTACCCAGATGAGGTTAGTGTTGGAACATTTTCATAATATATTTATATATATTTAAATATATAATTGTAACAACCCTCGCCATTGTTTACCGATAAACTACCGATTACTGCTAAACTGAGACTGATTATGATTGGTAATTGAACTGATTGAAATACTGGACTGACTGACTAAAATCTGAAACTGATTGATTGAATATATCTGTTTGAATTGCATTTCTATCTGTTGACTGTTTAATATCTGTTCAGTTTTTATGTTTAAACTGTTAATTGAAGGCCTTATCGGCGGCCGAATCCGAAATCGATTGATGTTCTATGATCGTTAGAATTAATGTGAAATTATGGCATATTTATCTGAAAACTGAATTGGTATGATTAAATTAGATTAAAATGGGTTAAATTGCATTGTTGACTTAATTACTATTTTGCCATTGTGAGTGGCCACTATCTAAGACCACCTTTGAGCCTCATTACACCTAGATCAAACATTTGCTCAACTCATTTCCCTTATTCTTGCTGACCAAGAGAGTTAGAGTGAGGGAAAGTGAGTTCCTCCTTGATAGTTGCTTGTAGACTTGGAGATTTTAGAAGATAATTGTGAATTTGAGCTCCTACACCTTATAATTCAAGACTTAGGTAAGGATTTCACCTTTTCATTGATGTATTTAAGATTGTTCTTGCATGGTTCTTGAGCCTCTAGAGAGCTAAGTCATGTCTTAGTCTAATAATGTTGAATTGGAACTCATTCCATGCATGCATGTTGGTATTGTTGAGTTTTAAGTTGATTTCATGGATAATTGTTGCATGCTTGTACGAGTTCTAGCTAAGGTTCGTGAAACCATCATGTTTTTGAAAGATTTGGCTCATTAGAGCATGTATTGAAGCTTTGAATTGATTTAAAACTCATGCATGTTCATTTGAATTGTTGTCATGAAAATTGATTTGAAATTGGGTTTGTTTGAACTATCCTTGGGCTTTGATTTCACAAATTGAGCTTTGAGCCATGTAATATTATGTGTTTACAAGAGTTTTCTAGAAAATTGGCCCAAGAGGATCGAAATTTATGCATCAAAACATGGTTTTAAACTTGAAGGTGCAATCTAGATTTTCCAGATTTTGCACTCCCGCTCGAGCGGGGAAAGTGGCGCTCGAGCGGGGAATTCGAGCATTCAGTACTTTGCACTATTTTACAGTCCGCTCGCGCGGAGGATTGTACGCTCGAGCGGAGGCTTGTGTCCCACGCTCGAGCGGACATCGAGTGTCCGTCAAGCGGGGATTTCACCTATCCAGTACTTTTGCCGTTCGCTCGAGCGGGGAAGTTTCCGCTCGAGCGGATACCTTTGTTGCATGTCCGCTCGAGCGGGGAAACCTGCGCTCGAGTGGAGACCTGTTTTTCTGAAAATTCTGAAACTGTTTTCTGATCGCATCTTTGCATCCTCATCCCATCCTAAGCATTCTTAGGCCTAGTTTAAGACATCTTAATGAGGGTATACACACCGAAGCAAATTAGGGATTTAGTTATCATCTTTCCCAACTGTGTAGCTTAGTGTGTGTTCAATCTGTTACTGTGTAAGGTTGGCTTCTGAGGGGACGCGCTCTAGCTTTACTGTAGCCCAGAACTCTGTGAGTAACAACTGTGTAAAGATATGTTCAAAATGATTATCTTCTGAACAATTGAACTGTACTGCTTTCTGAACTGATACTGTTAATTGAATGAATATATGTCCTATATTCTGAACTGTATTGTGGCATCCTTAGCAACTACTGTTACTGACTGTTACTGTTACAGAGATCTCTGTCGGTTCCCTTGTTGGAACCACTACTGTTTACTGATTGATGGCCATCATTGACTGTTCGGTCTTTCAAGACCTACTGTTTACTGTACTGTTATGCTAATGGATGTACCACATATGACTGCACTGACTGAACGACTGAAATACTGATTTAATGAACTGTTTTCATTACTGTAAGGACATTCATTCTAAACCTCTTTACGCCTTATGTTATTCACTAGGCTTTAGCTCACTGCTCATATATATATATATATATATATATGTAGGTGTACAGGCACCAGACCGCAGCTAGAAGCGTCGGGGTAAACTCCAGTTTTGTCGAGCCAACCTATGTGCCTCACTGCGAGGTTCCGAGCCCGTCAAGCTATGGCTTAGGGGTGTTTTAATTTCCCCCGTCTGTCTCTGTTACTGTTTTGTAAACTGTATAGACTGTTACTGTACTGTTTAATAGGGATTAGGTCCCTGAACTGAATGATTGTATATATGTACATACTGTTTTGTCACTGACTGCATATATGCATGAAAAGTCTTTTGCATACAGACTGTCATAGCTTATTGGACATTGTTTATTTACTGTTTTGGCTTCCGCCATGCCCCTGTACTCTGTTTTACTGTATTACTGTTAAGCAGGCCTTCGGTAATCTCAGATTACTGGCCGGTTACGGTGCTAAAACCATAGGGGCGGGTTTGGGTCATGACAATAATTTAGTTATATGAATGATTAAAGATATGTAACTTTAGGGTTTAAACCAAAGTATGTAAAGATTGAGTTTAAACAAAAAGGTATGTCTTTTGGATTTAAATAATGGGGTGTAACCATTGGATTTAAACCAAAAGATATGACTCTTGGATTTAAAGGGTATCACTTTGAATTTAAAGGACATGACCTTTGGTCTAAGGACACAAACCCATGCCTATATAAAGGCTGAATGGGTTGGCATTTAAGAGATATAATCCATATGAAATCTGTGGAATTTCTCTCCAACATTCATATTGTTATTTTCCTCTTTACTTGGTGGATTAGAAAAATCCAAAGGTACTCGGGATCTGATTTCGTTCGTGCATAACGCAATCAGACATTAGTCTTTAGACTGGGCTTCATTGTATCCTGAAGGTAGATTCGCGAGTAACCTGGTGCACACCATATTCGATAGAATTGGTGAGGACAAATATCGTCTTAAGGAAAGCGACGTTGTAATGTGCCTTGAAGTAGTACTTATTATTTTCTATTTTATCTCTTTCCATCTCATTTATGAAATTTGCACCAACAATCTTCAGACAATATTCCTAAGAGATGGAAGCACATTAATGTGTATTTGGAATAATGTATAACGAGTAAAACAGAATTCAATTTTATTTATGGTATAAAGTGGATTAAGAAACAAGGTATGCCTTTTTAATATATGTGCAATTTTATATGATAATGTTAATGACAATCAAATTGCCAGGTATGAGTTATTTTCTATTCTATTTTTGAAATTAATATTATATGAATAATTGCATGCCTATATCTGTTGTTTCTTACTAATAAAGTGTGTGTTTATAAGTGACACATAATTTTCAAAGAAAATATATTATTCACATGCCATGAAAGAAACTTTTATGAACAAGTTATGTGTTTTAATTATAATTGTTGCTTTAACTTTTGCTTTCTCTATTGCATGATAAATATAATTTTTGATGGTATATGTTTACAATCAATGAGATGTAATTCAAGAAATAAGATCTTTGTGACTCTCTGTATTTGGTGACCAGAATTTGAGTCAACTATAATTTCTACCAAACACATGATTTTGTTGTTTATATCTATTATCAATATACATGGAACTATAAGTTTTGCAAGAATTATAGGATATTGTTAATATGATTTGTTTGAAAATTTTATTAAAACTATTTATATAGGTAGGCTTTATGTTTGTGTATATATTTGAAAATTGATATGCATGATTTTTTCATAACTAGAAGTTGGAAAAGGAAAATTTGAGAAAAAAAAATTTATTTGAAAATTTCGAATATTTTTGCATGATCTTAATTGTTGCTTGTTGTCAAGAATTTATTAAATATATACATGTATATATATATGTGTGTGTGTTTGGGACATTGAAGTTTCCTGATATCTTGGGATGATGACTTTGTTTTGGTTAAAATCTGTAGTGTGGTTTGTTAAGAGTAATGTAACCCACAATAAAATAATTTGAATCACTCAAATTCACATAAGAATTGAATATCTTCAATAAATCTCGTCACTTCAATTTCTTGTGAGATAAACTTTTTTGGCATTGTCAAAGGATTTGTAAAAATTTGTATGTGGGTTATTGTACTTAATGCAAAAATAGCAATTCATTTGAACATGACAATAACATTCTGTATCGCCGAAGTAGTCGTGTGATAAACTATCGGCGTGATGGGTGTGTCAATTATTTGACCAACTTAGATTGTTTGGCCACTGGCTGCTTTTTATTTAATTATTATTGTTATTGGTTCAATGCCCATAAGATCCATTCCCAGATTGTATGTGGTAGAAATCTGATTTGTTTATTGAAATGAGCCCATGAGAAGGACCCATCATAATTTGCATCTTGGGGGCCCAATGTAATGAATTTTAGTTATTTAGGTTGCTTGGGTCTATGTTAGTCAATCAGTTTTGAATTAAATGGAGAAAGGCCCAAATCCATTTTGAGCCACAAGATCAAAGTTTGAACTTTAAAAATCCTGGTTTTGGATTAAAGGAAAAATCCGCAAGTATTAGAATATATTTTGTGAAATTTCAAGAATGTATTTTAAAATCAAATTATGATTTTAATTATAAAATTATGTATGATTTTTTATTTGTGAACTCTGGAAAATTGAGAAAATATAGAGTATATATTGTATACTTGGTGAATTTTCTGAATGTAATTAAATTAGAATTTCCAATTTATGTAATTTGTATTTGAATTGAAATTATATTGATTGATCAATTTATGATTCAAAACAAATACAAATACAAACACAAATCATGAAACTTGAGATATAAGAAAGTGTTGGTTCTAAATATCTTAAGTATTTGATTGTTTAAGTCCCACAGTTTAAATTTCTCAAAGTTATTGAGAATGGTTAGTTTATATGTTAAAGTGGGTATTCGATTATTTGAAAGGATACATAGGCGCTTGTTTAAACACTAGGCATTAAAACTATGACGTGGAGTAAATAAAATATTACTCTTGGTGGGGTTTATCTCTTAGAATTAAAGAGATGATTTTTACAATTTGTTAGTCTCTTGTAACAAAAGAGATGGAGCGACATGATATTTTCGTCACGGATTTTTTTGAATTTTTCAAGATGCAAACTCATCATTAATATGAGTTGATAGTTATGATAGTGATTGTTAGTCCGGACATGTTGATCATGTCATAAATGGTGGTAATACATAGCTATGTAAGAATTTTGTCAATGTGATTGTAAATTATCTTAAGAAATACTTGCAAGGAATTTGATATGAGATCATCAAAGGGGATTTGTTTTAAGCCCAAGTAATATATTACTCCTGGTGAAAACTCGACTCAACGTTTGAAGAAACATCAAGTCTTGAGTTCAATGAACCCAAGTACACCATATGTCGTGATTTCAAGCACTTAGTTTTATTTTATTTTCATCCCAAGGTTGAAGTGCTTGGTACCTGTAATGTGAAAAGAAGAGGATGAGCGCTTATGAAATAGGATATAGACACAAGGCCAATCCATGTGTTGGCTTTTTGAATTACCTAAGGAGAAGAAAAATTGTGTGTGAGACGTGTCTGGTTAATCGTATAAGATTGCTAGTTCAAAGACAAGTCTGCTATGCCATCTTAATTAACTTTGATGTGTTTTCACTAAATGAATTATTCAAATAGAAAGATATCCTCATTTATGCATAAATTTTCCTAATTTGTCCTAGTTGTTATTTTCATATATTTTGAAAATGGTGGGGAAATGTTGGAACATTTTCATAATATATTTATATATATTATATATAATATAGTTATATGAATGATTAAAGATATGTGTTTGGTTTGTGTTTGTAGAGTAGTTTTTGAGATAAAAAGTACGAAAACTTGTTTGGTTTGCCTTTTTTCAGAAATAGTTTTGGAAAATTGTTTTGGGAGAGAGTTTTAAAAAAAGTAATTGATTTGATGTGTATGAGAAAGAGATTGATTTTGGAAAGTAGGTAACCAAACAAAATTTTGAGATTTTTTTTTGAAAAAATTTGTTTGGTTTGATTACTCTTGAAAATTTGTTTGTGAAAAAAATTTTCCAAAAATTTTTCTAAGAAACAAACCAAACAAGGCCGTAACTTTTGGGTTTAAACCAGAGTATGTAAAGATTGAGTTTAAACAAAAAGATACGTCTTTTGGATTTAAATAATGGGGCGTAACCATTGGATTTAAACCAAAAAATATGACTCTTGGATTTAAAGGGTATCACTTTGAATTTAAAGGACATGACCTTTGGTCTAAGGACACAAACCCATGCCTATATAAAGGCTGAATGGGTTGGCATTCAAGAGATATAATCCATATGAAATCTATGGAATTTCTCTCTAACATTCATATTGTTATTTTCCTCTTTACTTGGTGGATTAGAAAAATCCAAAGGTACTCGGGATCTGATTTCGTTCGTGCATAATGCAATTAGACATCAGTCTTTAGACTGGGCTTCATTGTATCCTGGAGGCGGATTCGCGGGTAACCCGGTGCACACCATATTCGATAGAATTGGTGGGGGCGAATATCGTCTTAAGGAAAGCGACGCTGTAACGTGCCTTGAAGCAATACTTATTATTTTCTGTTTTACCTCTTTCCATCTCATTTATGAAATTTGCACCAACAGTTAGAAGCAATACATAGACACATAACTATGTTCTATGCATGGCTGAGAAATTATAGAAGAAATTTTGTGTGTCCTATTTTGTGTATGGATTTAATGAGGAATCCAAATTATTATGGGCTGTCATCAGCTGTGGATTTAATATGTTCAGCATTTGGCCCTAGGATTGAATTGTTAAATTCAGTTTTGGATTTGATTAAAGCCCCAATATTTCTGGGCTGATCCATGTGGTTGAATTGGATTATAAATTTGGATAAGGGTTTGAAAAAGGAAAATAAAATGAAGAAAAAATTTATCTTAAATTTCTTTCACATCTCCCTTGTTTTTCCTTCCCTTTTTTCAGATTTTTATTCAAATTCATAATTCAAATACAACCTAAAAGACCTAGGCATCTCCCATTTTTGTTGTTTTACTTCAAGTTTAAAATGCAATATTGGAGTGGTTTGGTGTAGTTTATGAAATTGCGTACAAATTTTTATTTTTATTTTTTTGGAGGGGGGGTTTGAAGGGGAATTTAGGGAATTTATTTCAGAGTGTTTTGTGTAATTTCAACTTACGACTTATGAGATAGAAATGATTTGGCTAAGCTAAAAAAAGTAATTATTGGGAAAGAGGAGGAGAAGTACTTTTATATTCTACTTTTGAATTATTATTTTTTAATTTGTTACAAGTTACACCAAATAAACTCATTATTACATTATACTATCTTTTATATATATATATATATATATATATATATATAATTATCCTTTCAAATATATTTTTATAATTTTTTCCACTCCAAAGAAATTTTTACTTTTGATGATGGACTGCACATCCTCACCAATAGTTATTATAATATTATGAATAAAATTAATATCACATGTGATACATTAGGATTTATGATAAATGTGAAATTATCTTACTTTCCTTTCGGTAGTGCTACGTAGCTCGAAACCCGTGGCTCGAGTTTGGCTCGACACCAAAACGATTTTTTTTTTTCTTTTTTCCGTGTTTTTGTTGCAGAACGAAGAAAAAGAAGAAGAAGGGAGAAGAAGAGAAGGGAGGAGGAGGAAGGAGGGGAGGGGAGGGGGCCATAAAAATCGGTTGGAGGAGGAGGCGGGGCTGCAACTGCGACTGTGACAATCGGCTAGGCGGTGGCGGTGGTGCGACGATCGGCGAGGCGACGGTCTGAAGCTGCAACGATCGGCGGCGAGGCGACGGCGGTGGTGCTGCGCGACGATCTCCTCCCTCCCTTCTTCCTCTCCCTCCCTTCTCTTTCTCCTCTCCCTTTTTCGAGCCAATTCGAGCCCTTGGTGTCGAGCTACGGCTCATTTCCGCTTTCCTTTATGTCACACACACTTACTTTACATCACTAATACATCCAACATATTGTTTGGGATGTGCTAAATAAATACACTTTTTGTCTTTTTAGATTAAAAAATTAAGGAAAAAATATGGATGTTTGGGTTAATTTTTTGACTTTTTACGAAAAAATGTGTATTAAAAAATTATGTAAATTAGTGTGTAGGAAAAGTTTTAACAGTGTAGGCTGTACGATGGCAGCAAGGTTTGCAGAGTGGTGTAATAGGAAATGGTTGCCTCCTTTTTGAGCAACCATTTGGATGGTGCTCTTTGGCCAGTGAGGGCTCACTGCGGGTCCCGTTTTGCTAATTAGAACCGTCAATGTGTACAACTCGTTGAGTATTATATACTTGTAAAAAGTCACGTTGATCGGATATCTATAGCTATCTAATCGGATTAATTTTTTTGTCAACCGTTAACTATAACACCATCCATTTTTTATACAAAAATGATTTGATCATATAGTTAGCGATATCCGATCAATGTAATTTTTTACAGACATATAGTACTGGACAAGTTGTACACATCAAACGGTTCGGATTATCAAAACGGGACTCGTGGTGGGCCCCCATGAGCCCAACATAACCATCCAACTTAGTTGATATATATCTTCTTCTTCTTTTTTTTTGTTCCTTGCACGGTACTTTCCCATCAATTCAGTACCTTTCATTGGATAGAAAGTGAAAGTAAAAGAAAGTGAAGTGAAAGAAAATATATATATATATATACATATTTTCTTATAAGTATTTGATTAAGATGAAAATTTTGTAAGAAAAATATTAAAAAAAAATGTAAAAGTTTAGTTGTAAATAACTCACACATTCAATTTTTCTTATACTTTCTTATTTTTTTGCAAGAAATAAAAAATGGGGTTTTTTTTTTAAGGTCCTTGATATTATGATTTTATAGTATAAAGGACATCAAATATTTTTATGAAGTCTAAGGTCCATCAACAATATTTTCATAATGTCTAAGGTCCCTCAACCTTGATCCAGAGAAATTTCAGTTCAGAGAAAATTGGTCCAGAGAAATTTCAGTCCAAATTTCTCTGGAAAATCTAATTATTCTCAGAAAATCTAAATTTCTCTGCATCCATAAACACCCTTACACTGGTCTTCTCACAAAATTATCCATCCAGAGAAATTTTAAATTTCTCTGGTCTCCTTAGCCTTTGATAGACTCTCCAGAGAAATTTCAAATTTCTCTGGCCTTCCATATATGTTCCACTCTCCAGAGAAATTTCTCTACATTTCCACAACATTACCTCTCCAGAGAAATTTCAAAATCAACCCATGGAAATTTTAGTTTAAACCCAGAATTTCTGTAATAAAACAAAATGGACAAAACAAGAAATACACAAAATGGACAAAACCATAAACAAAATGGTTAACATGATCATCTAAATACTATAGATGATTTTAATTGAGAAATAGATTGATTGATAGTTTCACATCACAATATGACAATTCCTTTCATTGGGGAAAAATTTTGATAAACTGACAAAACATTTTAACCAGATAATTCCACCCTTGTGCCAAAAAAAAAACAACCAAAAATTGTGAAAGAAGGAAAAGAATTGAAGAGGAAAGAGAACTCACTCTTGCTCTACCCTCAGAACCAGAGCCAGAAATTTCAACTTCAACGGAGAAGCCTCAAAAAAAACCAAGAAACACACACACAACTTCCATGGCAGCAAGCAGCAATAGCTATGGACCTTGGTCTCTGTTGACGGAGAGCTCGAGCGGCCAAAGCAGAGTCCAGACCGTTGCCTCATTGTCGGAGATCGCGAACCAGAGGCGGACGTCGACGCTAAAGCGGGCGGAGTGTCCACTCCTCCGAAGAAGGCGAACTCTTGGTCGATGTTGAGGATCGTTGCCGGTTTCACACTGTGGAGCACGATCGTCTCATTGTCTTCAAGCTTAATTCTATCACCTGTGTCTAATTTGTTGGGTATGGGGGTGAGGGACCTTAGACTACAAAAGAATATATTGTGGACCTAATCCATTACTAAAAAGTGGATAGGGACCTTAGACCGATTTTCCCATAAAAAATTAGCTACAATGATAATATGTTTTGTACAAGAAAATTAAATTTTTTTTTTTAATACTTTTCATCACTTTCAAACTAAACAAACTCATAGAATTTTTTATTTTTTTTTTCTTTCTTTCAATATCTACTTGTTTCATTCTAAATAAACAGAGCCCTAGGGTTTGATCATTTTTCAATTTTCAATGGGAAAGTGTAGGAGGACTAATTGTTTGTAATTAAGAATGCATGCTACCCGTTTGGCCTGATCCATATATTAAAAAAAGAAAAAAGAAAAAAAAAAGCTATTTTTTATTTAAATAAGTCAAAGAGAAAATTTGTTTGTGTTAGACTAAAATGATTTTAAAAATTAAACTTTTTCATAATAAAAAAAGTCATTTTTTTAAAAACAATTACTAAAGGCATCAACTTCTTAAAATTCCAAAAAAGCAACTAAAAAAAACAATTCAGGTGAGGTTTGGCAATTACATTTTTATCAACCTTTTGTTGATTTTTTTTTTCGTTTTTACTAAATAAAAAATTCAAATTTTTTTTTATACTTTTAGATTTTAACTTGAAAATTTATATAGAATAAAAATAAAAACAAAAAATTCAAACCAAAAAAAACTTAAAATTTTGATTTTTTAATTTAATTTAATTTTTACTTTTTTTGTTTTTACTAAATTTTTTTTAATTTAATTTTAAATTTTTTCTAAATTAGATGAAGTGAAAAAATAATTTTTTTAAGCTAAATGTAAATTTTTTTAACAAAAGATAAAATAAAAGTTCAAAAAAAATTGTGAGGAAAGCCTCTAAAGATAAAGTTGATATTATGGTAGATGATAAAGGAAAAATGATTGAGGGTTTTAGAATGAGAGTTTTAGAGGTGTTTTAAATGGATGAGACTTACTTGTGATGTGATGTGTCTATCTGTATGTTTGTTTTTTTATTTTTTCCTTATCACGTATGTAGAGCTCTCTATCATTGTTGTAAAAATAAAAGTAAGAACAATTTTAAGGCCCGTTTTTTTTGGGTATAGAGGGTGGGACGGGATTAGAATGGAGGTGGGACCCATTTAGTGTTGTATTTGTTTGTAGATTTAGAGAAGTGAGTGAGATGGAGGAAGGGATTAAGATGAAGATTGAAAGGGGGATTGTGATGGAAGAGGTGGAGGTGGTATTAAAAAAATAGTGAGGGGACTAGAATTTTTTTTTATTTTTTACATGTTGGGCATTTTTTTTTGAACATTAATGTTTAATTTTTTGTATTTTTTTGTTTGTTTTGTTATTTTATATAAAAATAATTTAACAATTTCTACGCCAACAACTATTATCAAAACAAATACAATTTTACTTAATCCCCTCACTATCAATTCCTTCCATTCTACATTTGAAAACAAACAGGCCTTAGTAGGTAAGAAATGAGGGGTTTAAAGAAACGGGAAAGACTATGGAACAAAAGGATGTGTACAGTATACATCTCTAAATTAAAAAAGGAAATGACATAACTTTTTATTTTTTTATTCATAATTATAAAAATTAAAAAAAAAATCATAACCAAAACAACACTTGAGTAATAACTAAAATAAAATCATAACTAAAAAATAAAATTAATTATAATTAAAAAAGAAAATAGGATAATTTAGGCGTGCATAGGACAAGGGGGATTGGGGATGCTGTTGCGCAGGGTGCGCAGCAGCATCTGGTGTGCAGCAAAATGAGCTCATTTCGGGATCTATTTTGATAATCCGAACCATTCACATTTTAGAATACATCAAGTAGAACATACCTGTAAAAAATCAAGTTAATCAGATATCGTTTATCCATTCATTCACTCACATTTCTATCTACAAAAATAAATAATAATTGTAATTTAAAGTATTAAAATGAATATAAATGTGAGTGGATGAATAGGTAAACGATATCCGATTAACTTGATTTTTTATAAGCATGTTCTACTTGATATATTCTAAAATGTAAACAATTTAAATTATCAAAATAAGTCTCAAAATGGACCCATTTCACCGCACAATAGATACTACTGCACATCCCGCGCAACAGCATCCCTATTCTGGACGAGGGGTGTATAGTAGAATTTTCCAAATCAAATACAACAATGGATTAAAGGGCATAACAGTAAATTAATATTTTTAAAATTTTTAAAATTTTTTCTATATAAATGTCTCCTTTTCCAGACTTTTCTAAGCCACTAAAATTTGCTGTCTGGGGTAGGGCTCTCTCTGTCTGCGATAATCCTTCTTCGCATCCAAACGAAACCCTAACCCTAGAAAAAAAACCAACCATGTCGTCCAAGCAAGGTAATTAATCTTCAATCGATTTCAATTTTCTTTTTGTTTCTTCAGATTTGAATCGTAGATTTGCTGGATTTGTGTTTGTTTTCTTTAATTTTTATCACAATGAATGAATAACAAAGTATATGTGATACCTGTGTTTGTATAGGTGGAAAAGCAAAGCCTTTGAAGCAACCCAAGGCTGACAAGAAGGAATACGACGAGGTATGATCATCAATATATTGATTTTTTTTATATAAAAAAATTGATATTTTTGTGTTTTTTCATGGTTTGATTTGTTGATTGTGTTTGGATATGTTCCAAGTGATATGATTTACCTATCAATAAAAAATTGAATTATTGGGTGATACTTTTTTTAAGGATAGGAGTGAGATAATTTATTGATTGGTTGATTATGATCTATTGGTTTGGAGAACTTGTGCCCCTCTTTGGTTTGAGAGAGAGAGAGAGAGAGAGAGAGATTTGTTGCTTGGCTGGCTATTATGCATAGATTAGCTACCCAAGATAGATTGAACAAGGATGATATTATACACCAAGCAAGTGTGTTCTGCGTCGTGCAACAGGGTTGAATCCCATGATCACCTTTTCTTTGGTTGTTAATTTAGTAAAGGATTGTGGATTGGAATTTTGAGAAATTGCTGGTTAGTGGGTTATATTTTGTCTGAGAATTTTTTGGACATGGTTGGTAGGGTAGCTATAGTTGCTATTTGTGCATCATATTTGGTTGGTGAGGAACCAAAGAATATTTGAGATTGAAGATCCTGATAAGGATTCATTAATGCAAAAAATAGGGGGGGATGTTTGTGATTGACATACATTGTTTATGTTAACGAATATCCTGGCTATTGGGATGTTGAGGTAAATTGTTTATGTACCCTACTGTTACAGATTTTTGGGTCTTGTAAGGTACTAGAGGTAAGCCCCAGGTTTATATTTATCTTTTTCCTCTGGAATATATTGGATTTGTTGATTTTTTTTTTTTTAAAGGCAATTTTATTCTTCAATGTGCAAATATGTAGGGCTTGCTGGTTCATATATTCTAAGGTTGCCTTTCCATTTAGGGATTATTGATTAATTTTATTGGGTCATGCTATGGCAAGTCCACAAGTTCTTCCAATACAACATGGGGGAGCTGCACATTAGATATATTATCATAGCTTATATACCTGTTTGATTATTTACATATTTGTTCTTACAATCTTAAATGTTTGTGCAGTCTGATTTGGCTAACATCCAAAAGAAGAAAGACGAGGAAAAGGTGAGATTTTCGTGTGGTAACCTCATATTGTACTCCAGATTTTCTTTGACAGTTTGTTTATTTGATTATTGTGAAATATTATGAGCAGGCACTTAGGGAGCTTAGAGCCAAGGCTCAACAGAAGGGAGCATTTGGAGGTTCTGGACTCAAGAAAAGTGGGAAGAAGTGAGGGTTCTCAAATCCTAATTCAGCCTCCAATTTGTTTTGCTATGATTACAATATGCACTTGTGATTTCTTTGGATAGATGTGCTTGCCCTAGTTCTTGCTAAGTTAGCCGTCAAACTTTTCATGGAGTGTTCTGATGAAAAATCTA
The DNA here is from genome assembly GCF_055761805.1 of Camellia sinensis. NCBI lineage: Eukaryota > Viridiplantae > Streptophyta > Magnoliopsida > Ericales > Theaceae > Camellia > Camellia sinensis. Next base: position 22,084,019 of record NC_138975.1, on the reverse strand, counting down.
AATAAAAATTGTGTTGGACTTCTTTGATATGCATAAATATGTATTATTGTTCAGTATTGACTGCATCTGTTTGTGATTGGATTGCTGTGGAAATAACTGGTATTGCTTTTGTTCATTCGTTTTCCTCGAGTTCTTCATTGAATTACTATCAATCAACATTTACTATTTGGAAAAGGAGAAGCAAGCAAATGGTAGATGAGCTTGTTTTGGGAACGTAGTATCTAACCTGATCGATTGAGTTGAGTTGAACTGGAATTATCATTGTTTGTGAAATTGATCACTTGCATATTATTATTATTATTATTATTATCATCATCATCATGGTAGAGTTAATGTTGAGATTCTGCAACTTGTGTCTTTTTTGAAACTGCAATACTTTCATATTACTCATTAAAAATTAAGTAAAAATTACTACTTGGCCATTGTCCATTCCACACTAGTTGGGAATGCAATTGAAGTGATATGTATATACTATTTCTAGTGTATTGTGTACAATTGAGTTTTCAGACTATTAAATATTAGAAAGTGACACTATGAAGTACAGACACTTCCCCAGAGGCTGTGTATGAGTGTTGGACATGGACGTGCTGTGGACACGTGTCCGACACTCTCCCTAAGGTGTCTCTTTTTTGTGAATTTTTTTCAACCAGATACGTTTCGGACACCGTGGGGTACAAAACGTAATTTCTAGGAACTTGTAAATGGGTTTGAACTGTAAAAAATAAAAACTGAAAAAAGGGAGGAGAAGAGAAGAGAGAAAAACAAAATCGAAGAAGAAGAGGAAGAAATATACCTTTTTCAATGATCTTGAACAGCAGAGAATTAAAGAAGAAGAAACATACCATAGAAGTCAGCTGTTTTTTGTCTCTTCTCCTTTGATTATCTTCTCCTCCTTCTGCGATTTTCTTCGATTCTCTGTTTTTTGATTTTTTTTCCCCTCTATTTCTTTTCTCTCGCTTTTTCTTTCTTCGACTTTTTTATTTGGGGGCTGAATTTAACCTGCCCTTCTCCTCTCTCTCTCTCTCCCTCCCCTATTATTATTATTATTATTTTGGGTACTGAATGTAATCTCTTTTTTTTTCTATTTTTTTTTTGTCTCTATTTGATTTTTTTTATTCTTTTTTATTTTTGGTAGAATGTAACCTCTTTTTTTTTTCTTTCTATTTTTTGGCTGAACCTGAAACAAATTAATTGTATTTAAAGTAAAAATTAAATTGTTGACATTGATTAGTTTTATTTAAAGAAAAATTCAAATTGTTGATATTGCTAAAATTATTACTGATTTTAATAATGTGTTTATTAATTTTATTATAGGAACCAATTAAATTTTTATTATAAAAACTAATGTGTTATTTGGTACTTTTTATTACTTTTTCATGACTTTTTTTATTTATAAAATTATGACTTATAATAAATAAATTTAATTATATATATATTAAAAGTGTTCGTGTTTTCTATTTTTTAAAAATTTGTGTGTTCGTATCATGTTTGTATCCGTGCTTCTTGAGGTTTTATAAAAAGTATTAGGGTAAATTACAAATACACCCTTTGAGGTATGCTTAAAATATAAATTGTCTTTTGTGATTTAAAAAATTATAAATATCTCTCTGTCAGAATTTTTTATTTGATAGAATTAATTGAAAAAGTGAAATTTTTAATTGTTCACCTATACAATAATAAAATTATCTGAATTATTAATTAAAATAAAATTTTAACAATATTAAAAACTGGTAATTAATTTGATGATTTATTAATAAAATGACCTGTTTGTTATGAAATTAGAAATTTTAAGAGGCATAATGTAATTTTTAAAATCACAAGAGATAATTTATAATTTAAGTAAACCTCAGAGGGTGTGCTCGTAATTTACCCAAACTATTAAGTATGAATGGTACATAATATATTACATGTGCTTCTTGACATTATAAAAACTATTTACTATGAATGGTACATACTATATTACATGTGTATTGCGATTGAATTGTAAGTTTTAACCAGTATGTTGTGAAAGACGCTTGAAAACTATGGTTGAAATGAAATGTTTTCAACTTGAAATGCGTTGGTCATTTGCATTTCACCTTTAATATCGCAATGTGTATATCTATAGTATAAACAGGTTGAGTCGTGTCTAGTAAAAATTGACTTAAAAACTTGAAATGTTAAAAAATGCATACAAATTTGACTAGTTTATCTTTTTTTGAGTTGACATCAAATAAGTTCTATTTGAGTCAATTATGAATTGAGTTCAAAGAGCATATTTTTTTGTTATACATTGTGTACAAGCTTAGCCATGTTTGAGCCAGAACTTAGAAAATTAATCAATTTTAAACCAGTTTGTCTCAAATGAATTTTCAACAATGTTTTTATGCAATTCGTAGTTCCTTTTTTCTGGGCGAATGCTTCATATCTTTTGACAGTGTATAAGCAAGAGATTGTTTCATAAAGGTTTTTATTTTTCTTTATAGTCGGTCGTGAGGAAATACAAAATGAAGAAATTAAACTGCACAATGATGAACTTGAAAATTTGTTGTGAACCTGAAAATGGTAGCAACTCAAAGGCTTTCTGAAAATACTCAATTTTGTTTCCAGCCTGGTGACATACACATTCATCACAAGTCAGGCATAGCTGACAAAATTTCTAAATTCATAATAAGCCAAGCCCGAATGCGAATCTGACAAAGTTTCAATGAAACCAATATCCTCATAAAAGGGTCTCAAGTTGTATAGCACACAAGAATTTCATTGCCAGTGCCACCATTACAGAAAGCAAAAGCTTTTGCATGAAAAAGAATAGATTCAAAATTCCATCAAGCCCCCTCTAAATGCATCATGATAGATAAAAATAAAATAATGAAACTCCAAAAAAAAAGTCAAAAATAACAACTATCCTTAATCCGACAATTGCAAAAATATGTTTCTGAAATGAAACTTGAATGTGCAAAGAAAGCTTAATTTGCCTCTGCCATTATAAGGATACATCCATTAGTATTAACAATGTCTGCGAGTCTAAATGTCGAACAAACTCCCTTTCCCCTTCCCAACTAGAAGACTGATCAATGCTACTACTGTTCTGGTTTATCCGTTTCTTCCCCTTCAGGATCTTCCTCTTCTTCCTCTTTCTTTTCTTCCTCTTCCTCGTCTTCTTCAGGAGGATCAGCTGGCAACGGCGGTGGTAATGGTGTTTTCATTGGGCTGAATTGGGGGAATATATCTGGTCTCCGCCCAGGCTTCGGCCTTTCCCATTCCTGACATGTAATTAAGTGTGAACAAGATGAGCAAAGATCTTTTCCAGTTACATGAGTGTAGTTATTAATTGGAAAAAAAAAAAATGTACGAAGCCAAAAAGTCAGGGTGCAACAACAGGACACTTCATGAGTCGTGGAAATTGGCTTCAGCTCCTTCCAAGAAGAGAACAAAGTGTCGACCATGTTTGGATCGCACGAATCGAAGGAATTAGGAATCCCATTGCTATTAATAAGATTTCCATGTTAATGCCACTCAAGTATTTGTACTAGTTGGGAATATTAACATGATAAAATTTTAAAATATTGTGGCTCACCATTCTTTTTTACATCCGAATGTCAATCACAATTAGATTCCCATGGTGAGAGGGTAATATAGCAATCTCGTTCTGCTTGGAAAAGTAATCTGGAATTTGGATGCATGCAACAATTGAATGAACCTCCATCCTTGCCATCCAAACATGACCTCGAGGGATTATATCTTATATCATATGAAGCACATCATGCACGAATATTATTGACTTAACACCCAGATTGAGTGCTATGATGTCACAGGGAGGAAAACAAAAAAAAACTTTACTTCCACCGCCTTCTTGGCAAAGTATGACATTTGTCAAAACTTGTAGCTGGTGCTCAGTTCTTCAACAGCCCATTCCACAATTGCAGGTATATCCTACTTTAAAATAAAAATATATATATAAAAAATAAAAAAAAAAACAAAAACCAACTTAAGTACAATTTATTTTCTCTTTAACCGGATTAATTTGATCCCTGTGATGTACTGCAGTAAATGAGTGTTAAGCTAATATAAGCTAATATGCAATAACAATAGGACGTAATGTTATATATTATCACAAGAAGAGTCCACTGTAGATCATTAGTGCAAAAGGCAACAATTGTTCCATTGGAACATGAAAGGTGTTGGCACATGCAGATGGGGTCAAGATGCACCAAAAAGCTGTGTGTATTGTGTTTCTTTCGATCAAGCGGCGCCAAATAGAAATTTTGAGAGCATAATCAGGAATTGTAGAAATTTATAAACTAACAAATGGCCCCACATCAATGCCTTAATGCATCAGGGGAAGTAATGAGTACACCATGTCATTGTGAATATGTAATTGCAAAAGTATTGCTAGAGTTCCATAGCGGTGTCACTTGTGAGTACACAGGATATCACAAAAGGCGGATGGCATAGACCTTATGGTCATTTATTGTATTGGGCAGCAAAAGATGAAAATAAGGGGAGAAATTTAATGTTTAATGACGAAGGGAAGGAGAGGCAACTGCCATATTTTTATGGATCTTATTAAGGGATTTCCAGTTTCACAACAAAAAAGTATGACCATGGCAAAAAATTGCTCATTTTATGGCTTTAATGAATTCTTCAACATCAGCAATAACTATCAAGTGTTAGCAAACAATATCTTTGGGTTGCATGGATTGCCAAGGACCATTGAACTGATCAAGAAGCAGTTACTTGAGAATGTTTTGGCAAAAGTTCTGTGAACTCCTATGCAGGGAACTACAGGTTAGTTCTTACTGTCTGCAAACAGATCACAAAACCACTTCACGAACAGTCTTCCCCCAAAAAGTTGGAAACAGTTACATCCAAACTTGCATTGCATTATCAAAAACAATTGTTGTTCACACAATGTAAAACTAATCTTCATCAACTATGAAGGACTCTATCATAGACGCAGTTGATGGCCAGTAACAGGTGAGGAAATCAAGTTGTGTTGAGAAAATTCTCACACCTAAGACAACATTAAATGTACTGAGCTTATTAGCATCACATAAAGTCTGTCGGAAGCAACACTGCCATACTAACACTAAGGTTCATAGTTTTATGGAGTTGCCCTGCCTTCTATGTGTTCATTTTGGGTTTCCAGTGGTAAAGGCCAGATTCCTTGAATTAGAATTGCTAGAAATACGTACCCACATCAATAATTTTTTTCATATTTCATTTTCAAAGTAGCAAGGCATGAACAAACTCAAAGATACATGTGCAAAGACTTTGAGTTCGAGAACAAGATTTTCCTTGAGGGGTTGTCCCAAAATAAATAATGTTCCATTCATTGTAAGCACTTATCACTGTTACCTAACTTTCGTGTTTCCTTCAAGTTTGTGAGGGGGTGGTCAGAATTCAGGAAGTTTTGGTGGAAATTATCGATACAAACAACATGGCAAAGCCAAATTTGTATTTAATCATTGAATGCAGGTTTCTTCAGAAAATTTTGCATACAATAGCCCACTACTCAGGTTCCTAAATGTTGGTATTTAGGGGAGGCAGTTATCTCTAGTAATTCTTCATGTGCGCATGAAATTTATCTTCCTTGAGCGTTTATTATTTTTGTGAGTCATGTTTCACTGATTATGCGGATTCGAATAAGCACTCAGCTAGTTACAGAGATAGACATCAAAAGCTGAGACCTTATACACAATTTCACTTATTAAGACAAAGATTTCGCTATTTTGGGGCGAATCAAAGCCAATTCTCCCCTCAACTTCACGTAATACAACCAGTTTAAACTTAATTGAGGCGAGTTTTCCTCTGCTCACGTTTACTCAGCAACCAAACAAAGTACAAGAACAAAAAGGTGAGACCACAAGATGTTGGAAGAAATTACACAGAGAGGGTGTAAAAGGGGCTTACGATGGGGAAATCAAGAGGAGACCGGCGAGTCATCTTCTCTTCTTCTGGCGCCATACACACGACCAGCGACCTCCGACGACTACGCGTTATTTCCAATCGCCGCCGTCGGAAAGCGAGAGCAGGAGACAATGGCCTTCGGGAATGGCTGAGCGGCGGAGAGGTGGTGGTTAACGACGAAGGAACCGCCAGTGCCGCAGTGGACGGCGGTGATGAGGATAGAGACAGAAACTCCATTACAGGCCGCTTCCTTCTCTCTCTCCCTCTCTCTAATGCCAAATCCTTCTTGCTGATGGGTCTTGGTGTAGCCGGTAAGAGAGATTATAGATTATAATTTAAGAGTTTAATTAGAAAAGTTGTTAATCTGTTTAGTATAACGGTTAGATTATAGATTTAAGTGGTTGAGCAATGTTTGTTAAATAAGGTTTGGTTTGGTATAAATATAAAAAGTTAAAAAGTCAAAAAGTCATTATCTTATTTAAGTCACGTCATTTTATTTAAGTTACATAACCTCTTTACCATATCACTTCAAACTCAATTCATATCCAATTCATATTTCATAAAAAATCAAAAAGTATACTTATTTAGTTTATCCCAAATAGCCCCTAAGTTGTGAAGTATGTTTTCAATTAACTTTTTATTTTTTATTATTCACTATTTGTCTACATTTCTCGTAAAAAAATAATAATAATACTTTATAGTCCATTTGTGTCTTTTTTCTATTTTAAAAAAAATAAAAAATAAAAAAATCTAAGAGTGTAACCGTGAATTAATATGTCCACAGCAGAAACTGATAATCAGAAGCAAGAGGTGAACAGCTTCTCAGAATCAACTTTTTTGACGTAAAATAAATTGTTAAAATTAGAAGTTGTTTGAAATAAGTTTAATCAAACAGTCCAAAATAACTTTTTAAAAGCCAGAAACCATAAGTTGACTCAAAAAAGCCCCACCAAACACCCCATGGTATGGTATGGACCACCAATCGCAGCTTCGGATACGGACAAAATCGAGTGGAGTATATGATTTTGAGTTACTAAAAAAATATAGAATAATACGTGGTAGCTCAAAAAAAATTGGTCTGAATTGGCTCAAAATCTAAAATGATGTTATTTTGGGTTTCTCTTTTTTTTCTTTTTTTTTTCCTTTTATTTCTTTCCCTTCCCTTTCTTCTCTAACACAGACAGAAGAAAGAGAGAAGAGGCGAAAGAAAGAGAAAGAGAAAAGATTGAGAGGAGGAAGAGAAAGTAAAAAAAAAAGAGAAAAAGGAGATCTGTATACACACAGAGGAAACGGTGATAGTGGCGCCGGTGGATGGCTCTTTCTCTCTCTGCTAGTGGGTGGCTCTCTCTCTCTCTCACATATATATATAGATCTGTGTATGCATAGATCTGTGTATACACAGATCTAGTATTGATGATGATGATGATGATGATGATGATGTATAGATCTTTCTAATATATATATATATATATATATATGTTTGTGTGTGTATAGATTTGTGTATACACACAGATCTAATGTTTATGATGATGTGGTGTTGTTGATGTTAATGCCCTCTCTCTCTCTCTCGGTCCCTAGCTCTCTCTTCTCTCTTCTCTCTTCTTCATCTTCATCTTCATCTTCGCCTTTGTTTCAAAGAGAAAAAAATTCCAAAACGATGTTGTTTTGGAATTTGAGCCATTCGGGGCAAGCCTCATTCGAGCTACGTAGCAGAACTGAAAAATATATATGCTCAGTGGACAATAGGGGCAACTTATAGCTTATTTTAATTTGGGAGTTTGTGCTAGACTGTTTGATGCAGTTTCTATTTATAGTTTATTAGGCAGAAAAACTTAAATAAGTTAAAAAAAGTTGATTTTTCAAAAGCTAAGGAGGAATACTTTTAGCTTATACTTTCTTATTATTAGCTTTTAACTTAAAATAATCGCTACCAAACACCCCCAGTATCCGCGGTCCTGGTTTCGGTAATCAGATTAATTCAATTTAAAGAAATAGATTTATTATTAAGGCATTTAATAGAGTTCAGTCACATATCATAAAAGAAGTCAATTATCAATCGTAGTACAATATGGGATCTCTGAAAAGAGTCAGCTAGACAAAGCCAACATTCCGTGTTCTTCAAAAATTAAACTTGATTAACTCCTATGAAAGAATTGCTTTCTTTATGAGGCCACCACCCTAGTAATAGAATATAAGATTAAAAAACGGGTTAATTACATTTTACCTTCGAAATCCATTAAATTTAATTGCACGTTATGCACAAACATAAATGTATTAGGACAAATTAAAAAGCAAAATCACTGTAGTGTCCTTAATTTATTTTAAACTTTTTTTCTTCCATGTTCTTCCTCATTTTGCAAGCTCTCTGTTTTTCTTCTCTCACACACCAGCACCGCAGCCACTTCAACCCACCGCTATCTTCTGCCACCAATTGCACTATCCAAAACAACTCACACTATTAACTCTACCCCCTACTCTGTTGTAGCCAATCCTATATCGCTATCCATTGCTAACAAATGCTCTCAACCAGCGGTAGAGAAATGAAGCTTATGGCGGCCATAGCTACACAAAAAACCTAGGACTTGGTTTGGGAACATATTATTTTAGTAATTTTTTAACTTTTTACGAAAAGATATATAAAAAAGTAGAGTGAATGATGTAATAACTTATAATAATTTTTTTGCTTTTTGACTAAAATTTCAAGTTGCCAAACGAGTGTAAAATCTCTAGCGAACCTCTCAACTCTTACCATCATTGTATACAAGAAGAAAAATCAAACGAAGGACTAGCAACTGCCTCCATCACCATCTTAAATCTTAATTCACCCTCCATTGCCTGTTGAGAGTTATCACTAACTCTCTTTACTCTCTAAAATCTTCTCTCTAGAATATTTTAGAAGTTTCCACATGAATCTAGAATACTCCGGAAAGATGTAGAATATTTTGGAAAGACCTAGAGAAATCCGAAAGACTCTAGAATATCCTAGAAGGTTTCGGATATTAAAGAAGTTTGGAGAAAACTAGAGAAATTTAGAAAGTTCCAAAAGGTTCTAGAATATTTTAAAGAAGAATAGAAAGCTCTAATATGTACTAGAATAATCTTGTTGTAGAGCATAGGGAAAGTGTGAGTGTATTCTAGAAAGTTCTTTAACTAGTATAAATATGAGATGAATGCATGTACTAAACAATTGGACAATTGGACAATTGAATGAAAGAAGAGTGAGTCCAAAGTGAGTGGTCAAGCACTATCTAGTGTGAGGTGTCTCAAGGTCTTGTATGAGGAGGACACAAAGTGTGAGTACTTGAATGTATGTGTCAGTGGATAAGTGAAGTGTATTGAGTAGTATGTGATTGTGTAAAAGTGTTTTGTGTACTAGAGTGTTATCAATAAATGTTGTATTTTTGGGTCCACCAGCGTGTTAAACTCAACATTGCCAACATAGAGTTGCATCAATGACGGTCCAACATCCATGTGTCTCTCTTTGTTTCCCTCTCAAGAAAGCTTGCACAAACTGGCTTCCTCAAAATATATAAACAGAGGTTCATATATATATAGATTCACATAGTTATACTTATGGGAACTTGCTACTTGAAATTGAACACTGATTTGATCGTATCTTGTTTTTGAATTTATTAATTAATGTTTATAATGTTTCCCATTTTATGATATGTGATTTCTTGCAATTCTCAATACTTGTTTTGGAGGAGTTACAAAGAATGAGGGATTCATTCAATGATACTGTGAAATAAACACATGTATATATAAACATGTATGTTCAAATAAAGAAGTGAAAAAATAATAGATAAAGATAGCATGATTGAAAGAGAAATTAATGGTTTTTATTTTAGAAAAAGTGTGAAAGAATAGTTGGAGGTACAAATGTGTCAAAGAGAGTAAGAACAGTTAATTTTTTTAACGAGAAAAAGTGAAAAGTAGTGGCATTGAGTTGAAAATTTAATAAACAAATAAGGACGATACAGACTTTCTAAAAAAATCGTTAACAAAGTTAAGTCATTACACGAAAGTCCAAAGCACGAGGGGGTTTATGTGTTCGGTTTTAAATCGTAAGGGTGTTAAGGGCACTTTGGGAATAAGTTAAAAAAAGTTAAATTTTTGACTTTTTTTAACCAAAAAAGTCAATTTTTTTAGCCAAAGAAATCAATTTTTTTACCAAAAAGTCAAAAAATCAACTTTTTATCAACTTCTCAAAACACCACCAAATTATAAGGAGGTAGTATAATTTACCCTTAAAAAACCCTATCAATTATTTTTTTGATAAATTATAAATACACTCTTGAAATTTGTTTAAAATCTAATTTATCCTTGTGATTTTGAAAATTGCATCTCCTTTGAAGTTTCCAATTTATAATAATAAATTGTCAATTTTATTAATAAATCATCAATTCAATTAATAGTTTTTAATGATATCATAAATATATTTTAATTAATAATTCAAGTAATTTTATTATTATATAGGAGAATAATTATGAATTTTATTTTTTTAGTTAATTCTGTCAAATAAAAAATTCTGACAATAAAATTTTTATAAATTTTCAAACTACAAGCAATTTATGTAGTGCATCCGACGTAAAGGGTTTCTTATTATTATTATTTTTTTTTTTAACATTTCTATTATAATCACTAAATTAACAAATCTTAACATATAAAATAAAGTTAAATTTTTATTATTTTTATCGTATGGCACACCAACGTAATTTTAATATTTTGACGGGCAAATCATATTTTATCCCCCTAAACTATTGTCTCATATCATTTTACTAGGAATAACTCGTGCCTGAAAGCATTGTGAACAATTTTTGCTTGAACGTGCTACAAAATTCAATTATAATAAATCAATTTAAAATGACAATATCACTCCAATTTAAAACTTCACATAAAAGATATAAAGAAAATTGAAATAAATAACTAATAAATTTTTTATTTTTTATTTCCTAATGAATTTATCATGAATGTAGGCTTCCCACCTCATTCACATAATTGGGGTGATGCCTTTAAGAGTTCCCATCTCATTCTCTAACATATTTTTAAAATCAACCCTATTTGATAAATAATTCAAATCATTCTAATAAAACATCAAATATCAATAGCAATAGTTCAAATCCTCCAAAAAATTTCATAGTTTCAACTAACTACTTATAAATAAATGAAATAAAACTAACCCAAGTTATTTTAAAGACTAACCCAAGTTATTGTTAATACCAGAATATCATGGATGATACAACAAACCCAAGCTAATTTCACAACCAACTGTGTTGGAAAATCAGAGGTCCTGAAAAGAAAAATGAATTCAGAAACAAACCATGAAAATTCATAACCATGATAGGAGGGAGGGGGACCTAAAGTATATAAAAATTAAGAGGCTATAATACTATAACATCCTCCTTCAACCCACTAATAAATTATTCATGCACAATAGACTCTAAATTTTCACAAAAATCCATGTCAACCATATGTGACTTCCACCAAAATATGCAAAGATACTAAATTTAGTGAATTTTCAAAGGCACTTTACTGTCCACACTCAATAACCATCCATAAGGTCCAATCGCTTACATTAATAAGAGACTTTACAAAAATATTAGAAATTCAATGAAATACATATTAGTAAGAAGCTTTACAAAAGTGGTTAACATCAAGGATATACTTTACAAAATATTTGTCAACTTTACAAACTGTATGCCATATAATGTTTTCAAACTTGTTCTTTTACAAAAAGTACTTGGCCACCTCTAAAGCGCCTGGACACCTTCAAACTTGTTCTCCATCACATTCTGAAATGTCCATGTATCAACTTCTGTGTACTTTTTCCAGTGAGGAGCATGCACAACAATCTAATATTTAAAAAACAGTAAGATTAGCATATTGAAACAATACGAAAAATAGATATTGAAACAATATGGACCAAGGATACCTTATTACAATTTCATCAGAGCAATGTAGTCTTATTTATCGTCTTGAGCTCTATAGCTTTTTCAACCCAATCCTACAAAAGTTTGACTTGATCATAATTTAAACACAATTTTAATTAAAATACACTTTCAATTTATTTCCTTCTTTCATCATTTGTGTTCTTTTTTAAACTTTAGTTACCTCCCTCTTGTATTTGGAAAATTTTATATATCTTTGTAAAAGATCTTTTATAATTTTTTAAGGATGCATAATTTAGTTTGAACATCATTAAAAGTATCATGCCCATCTTCACAAACTTTATAGTAAAAAAGAAAATTACACAGAGATTATGCATCCTCCAAAATATCACATTCCCCCTATGATTTTCTTTACACATGTTCCAAAACAAACTTGAAAACAACCATACCATTTGTGTATTTTTTATTCCCTTTCTTGAGTAGTTTTCCTTTCCTTTTCCTTTAAACTTCTCATTTTCCTTCGCCTTTACCATTGCCTTTGCTTTTGCCTTTAAAAAAATAAGCAAAAATTATTAAGAAAAAAAATATGAGAAGCAAATAAATTTGATTAGTGGGCTTACCCCACGAACACAGAAGACATTGAAGTCCCGTTCATTATGGATCACAACATTGACATTTCTGTTTTGAAGAAACTGAAACTATGTATATATACAAATGCATTTGAAAGGTCAAAGAAAAATTATATTAAGGAATGAAGATTAAATAAAAAATGAGTATAGAGATCTAATATTACTGTTTCCTCTAACATATTATCCACCTGTAAAAATAATACAAAAGCATTTGATTATAAGAAAAATTATAAATAATAAGTAAAAAATTAAGCCTCGATTCATAAACTATGATATGAATTAAAAAAATATGAATGTTGTGTATGATATGAATTAAAATGAACTCCAAGGTTGTTGAAGAGGTTGAAACACCAGAGACTTATAGTGAAGAAATAATTCATTTAATAGTGCTATAAATAGATTGGGTTTAAATACTAATGGGTTGTGCAATGACTATTTGATTACTTAATTGTGCCATAATTTAAGTGCAATGGGCTATTTCTTTCTCACTATAATTCTAATCTTTAACAATCAAATAAAAACAAAAGATCACAGAACATTACTTTGCAAAAATAACCCAAATCATTTATCAAAACACTAATTATATTTGAAACACTTCAATCTCATTGATACTTTATTTGATTCATTGGAATGAGGTAAATGATGATTTCCATTGCAATGAATTTTTCATTATTCTTTTAGTCAACCAAATATGAGAAGTGCAAGGAATCTTTGCACTTTATTACAATGAACCAAAGACTACCTTAGAGTTTCACGTGACATTTTATTCGAAAAGATTAAAACATAGGGGAAAGGAAAACAGGGGAAGAAACTCAATCAAACTGCCAAATAAATAGTATGGAAGTAAACAACATTTTCCATTCCTCTAATCAATCATCAATTTGAAGACACTGCAAGTCCAAATTCTAAGCTAATCTAAATATGCAAAATTCCTTTCAATCTAGTGATGTTGTACATACAGTTGGTTGTTGGATGAGTTTTGGTCCAAAGTTTGCCGCTTTTGGCACTAATTTTTTTGGCCAGGCACATCTTGTAGGAAAGAGGTTACATTGTAAGAAAAAAACGTTACATATGAAAAGGCTATATCCAATTGCAAGAATAAAATATAGATGTAGAAAGAAGCAAATCTATTTAGGACTAAGTTCTAAGTTAGAGTTAAAGACCCAAAATTTATTTTTGAAGTGTTTTCTTTTTTTTTTTTCATTTTTTGTTTTCAGGTAAGAAAAGTACTTTAGATTGTAATTAACTCTATCATCGAGGCATTGCTTGAACATAAGTTGTCTAAATTGGCAATTAACTAAACTCTACAAAGAGTTAAACCCGCCCAAGCATGGCTAAACAACCAACAAAGTCAAACTCTGAATAACCAACAAATAATATATTCAAATCAAACTCAACCACCCCAACCTCACAATTTTAGAAACTACGAAATTTTCCTCTATTTTTTTCAATAACCAAACACCCAGAAAAGTCACACACAAAAAAAATAAAAGTAAAAATGTAATGATAGGAAAAATCCAAAAACCAGCAAATTTGACTATCCAAGCCTATAAACAACAATTCCTATTTAGCAAAGTTGAGAGCTCTATCCGCTAAACAACAATTTCTAGCAACACATAAAACATATGTTAAAAAACTTAAATCTTATCCCATATCCCAAAAATGTCTGATTTCCTGAGATGAGAAAACAATAGAGAACAACAACCCATTTCCATTATTCATTCATAATCAACAATGATTCAAGATACAACTATAACCTGCTCAATCCATTTCAAAAGCATAACAACAAACTAAGCATTAATATAACAATGTAATAAATATATTTAAAAAAAAAAGAAAAAAGAAAAAGGTTGAATGTAACAATCAATCTTCAAAACAAACTAGAATAAATATGTAACGACGTAAAATGAAATGAAATGAAATGATGGGTGTTGAAGGTGGGGGTGGGGAGAGGGCTTCGAGAGAGGGAGTTACATATCAAAGCCGATGGGGTGGGGAGTGGCTTTTTGGCTAAATGTCATATAAGACTCTGTATTTTCCTACCTCTTCATTTTGGTTTTCCCCTTTGGCTTGACACACTTTCAACTTGGAGCACGAAACTCACCATTTCTGCAATATGCCTTCATCAGACTAGACCAAACAGTTGCATATAGTTCTCTAGTTGTGTGTAAACTTGGTGTTCTATCCATTTCTTGAAAAACCAATGTTTTTGACTTAAGGTTATATTAGTTGCTAAAATCAGAGGGCTTAAGTTTTCCTATTTTTGAATACATACTTGGGTTTTCTATAGCCAAATACAATTAAAAAATAATATAAGCAAAAAGCCACAACTATATAAGAAGCCAAAAAGCAAGACAATCCATTTCAATTATCACAATCCAATTTACTGGATTAATAAATGATATTGATTACTTGAAAGTAGAAAAATGAAAGAAAAAAATAGGAAAAAAACAACCCATCATTGGATTATTAATAGGAAAAACAGCCCCAAAATGTCTAATTTCCTGATTAATCCCTAAAATCAATCCATTTCAATTATAACTTGCTTAATACAATTATAAATTGCTTAATACATTCAGAATCAAAAGCATGAACAATAAAATGATTCAAAAATTATAACCTGCTTAATACATATTTATGGATAAATAATTCAAAAGCATGAACAACAACAATGTAACAATCAACAACAACAACAATATAACATGCTTTACACAATCCACAATGGAATTAAATTGTTAAAAGGTAGTTTAAAAGAATTAAATTGAAATTATATTTAAATAAAAAAAAGTAAAATTATATTTCATTCATATTTTACTCACTTTTCTTTCTTTTACAATTCCAAATCTCTACATAAAACCATGATTCAATACCCTTAGTAGATTCATACAAAAGAACTATTGTACTGAACTTTATTGCTAATCCACAGAGATTACATTTTCTTAAACAAAACCAAGAAAATCTACAGTAGGGATGAGGTTGCCAATTAAAGCAAGGTTTTAATTTAAAAATTGTTGATCATTCATGCACTCAGATACTTTGATTAAGGCAAGAAAGTGATGTCCTCAACTTTGATTATGTTCACAAATTAAACTTGCAACTCAGTTATTGCTCAATCACTCGTCTTGGATATCTAAACAAAAATCAAAATTAAGCCTAACAAAGATATCTAAATAAAAATCACAAATTGAACTTGCAACTCAATTATTGCTCAATCACATAGGTTATCTACTCAATTTTCTATCTAAGCATCCCTTCAAGAAGATGGCAAACAACCATATTATAATTGTCTATTTGCTCCGGTTTCCACTAGCCTTCTAGCCAAAGCAGATGAGAAGAATGGTGTTTTCTATCCAACAAACTTGCTTTGCCAACTAAGCAAACTCAAGAATAATTTTATATAATGCTGCAACTAATAGATTGTAGTTTAAATTCGAAAAGTTTTCTTTATTTCCTTTCACTACTCTATAAGTTCACCAACTAAGCAAACTCAAGAGTAATTTACACGGTGGGACATGATTTTAGGAGAAAAGAGACAAAAAGAAAAAGAAAAGAAAAAAAAAAGAAGAGAAAAATCTTATTAATAAGCAAAGAACTCGCGTTGTAAGACCTGGAGCACATCTTATTACAATTATTTGTAATTATTTATGAAACAAACAATAGAAACCAATACGGTGGATACAAACCAAACTGTAAAAAAAAAAAAAAATGCAGTGAATCAAACCAGAATATTCACATTAAAATGTATTAATAAAAAATTGTCCATGCCTACAACACTACTGATATTTCTAGTGAATTATAGGCAAAATTAATTATCTCATGGTAGATGCTAAAAATTTTTAGGTGTATCATGTACAGACACTAAAAATTCTTGGTTCAAAAGATTGGTATTACTGAAATTGGTTTTCTTCTATAAATTAAGATTAAACAAAACTAAGATGAGCAATATAGAGTAGGGATGAGATTGCCAATTAAAATTTTATTCAAGTCTAAGCATATGCCCAAAAAAAAAAACACAAAAACACAAAAACAAAACAAAAACAAAAAAGAAATCTCAGACAGGAGTTTAATTTTTTAATTTAGAAATTGTTGATCAGTCATGCACTCAGATCCTTTGAATAAGGCAAGAAAGTGATGTCCTCAACTTTGATTATGTTCACAAATTAAACTTGTAACTCAGTTATTGTTCAATCACTCTTCTTGGACAATGATGGATAAACAAAAATGATGACAGGTTATCTAACAAAGATATATATAACAAAGAAAAATGCAAGAATGGTGATTATACAGGTTATATACTCTATACACTCTAACTAATCATCCTTTCAAGAAGATGCCAAATAGCCATATTATGATTGTCTATTTGCTTTAGTTTCCATTGGCCTTCTAGCCAAAGTAGAGGAGAACAAACCTACTTTGCCTTGTTCACCAACTAATAGATTATAGTTTAAATCATGAAAAGAGACATGAAACCATATAAATCATGAAACCATATAAGTTCACCAACAGTTTTCTTTACTTCTTTTACACAGCGGGACATGATTTTTAGGAGAAAAGAGACCCAAAAAGAGAGAGAGAGAGAGAGAGAGAGAGAGAGAGAGAGAGAGAGAGAGAGAGAGAAAGATGAAGTAATTGAAACCATATAAAACGTCTTAGCCACGAACAACAACAAATAAAGTCAATCCCCAAAAATATCTTAATGACACTTCTAAACAAAATCAGGCTCCAATCAAAATTGAGTGAATTCCTGTAACAAAGCTAATCATTTCAAGAACTTGACACATCTTAATCCAAGAAATTATTCATGAAACAAACACAAATGTAACCCTTTATTGGCTAAGAAATTGAGTGAAGCATCTTATTTCATTTACTTTTTTTTCTTTTTTTTTTTTGTAATTATTCATGAAACAGTTATAGAGATCCTGGTTTCGATCCTTCTTTCAAGTTTTGCAACTTCGACTGGGCCGGTCGAGGGTCTAGCTACCCAATCAGCTCGCGTCTAGGAGGCAGCGCCCCTTGCCGGGTCCGGGGCAGCGCCCTGGCGGGGTCGAGGGGCAGCGCCCCTCAAAACAAAAAGGAAAAATACATTCGAAGTTGCTTGTCCGCTCGAGCGTCCATTTCCCCACTCAAGCGGAGAATGTTTGGTTCCTACACTTTGACCTGTCTGCAAAAGTACTGGAAAGGTGTATTCGACGCTCGAGCGTATCTTTCCACGCTCGAGCAGGAGTTTGTGTCTTACGCTCGAGCGGGGCTTTCCACGCTCGAGCGGACTGTGCTTTATCAGATCGTGAAAGTGACATTTCAGATCATTTTCTATTTTCTCTCTCTCTCTAAAAGTCTCCAAATTTCCAGATCTTGAGCTTCTCTCTCTAGAAACTCATATTCTCTCTAAGATTTCATCTAAATTCATTATGTTCTTGACCCTAGTGTCTTTGAGAATAAGGTAGAGGGCTTCAAGAGCTTCATATTGATCTAAGTAAAAGTGAGTTTCATCATTTTTGGAGTTCAACCTTGCTTTGCTCGTCTTCTCTTCTTGAGGTAGGGATTTTCTACACTCTAATATGGTTTTTAGCTTAGTTATTTGCTATTGTATATAGATGATGAGATTTGGTTATGGTTTGGACAAATCTAAGATTTGGGTGTGAAATGAAAAGAGGGGTTTTTGATGTATAAGAGATAAATGAGTATGGGGTTTGAATATAAAATCTTGGTGTACCAAAATAGTTGATTTTGGATGTTTGAGTCAATATTGGGAAAAGGGGGATTTTTCCCTAATTGGATAAAATTGTTATTTTGTATAAATAATTGGAATTAACATTGAATATGTTAAATTAGATGATTATTGATATAGATGGTGATATTGGATATGTATTATCTCACCTATGGAAGTTTTGAATAAACTATTTATTTCGATATTGAATATATCTTGGAAATAATTGCATTGGGCTATCGGCAGGGGATAGCTATGATTGTTGTAGAAATTACATAAGGATTAGCCAATTTAATGCTAACCCATTGTTGATGTCATTGAATATGATCATGTCGTAAATACATTGTATATGTATGTTTTTTGGGAGGAGAAAAGGGATGTACTCTATACATGGCCATGTTATAAATACATTGAATATGTATGTTTATTGGGAGAAGAAAGGGAATGTACTCTATATATGATTATGTTTATAAATGCATTGCATATGTATATTTGTTTGGGGAGGAGAAAGGGGATGGAATCCATTTGAAGTAAGTTGGCTCGAGTGTCCTGGGTGAAAGACCCGAAATCTCTTATATAAATGGGTGTCGGATCCTTCGGATGAAATATCTGTAAAATGGCAAAGTTTGAAGTGTTTATGTGTGTTTTGCATATTTGGAAAACCATTGAGTTGTAGTCTCAGTTTGGTTGTTGAAAGATAATGAATTTAACTCATGAATTGAGTAGTATATATGAACTGGAAATGAATTGATGGAACATGGAATAAGATTGGCCTCAGTGGCATATGGGTGTGTAGGCCTTGTGGATGCTTCCATATCGGTATTGTTTATATACGTGGTATTTATACCTTTGCTAAACTTCACAAATTGTGTTAGATTATTTCTACTGGGTTGTTGGCTCACTCTATAAGGGAATACCATTTTTTAAGTGCAGATGAGATGTTTCCTCCAAGGCAATAGCGTGGATGGACTTTTGGGAAGCAAAAGCTTCTTAATTATATATTGTTGTGTGTTTGTTGGTATTTGTAAAGTCAGGGGCTTAAGATGTAATGAACAAGATTCAATTTGTGTAACCAAGCAATGACTTGGAAAGATGTAAGCCTACATGGCATTTAATTGTTTGTTAAACAGTAAACTCTGATGTATGAAAGTATGTTGTTTCTCATATTTGTTCTGTATATAATTTATCTTTATTGTATTATTTTGGGGGCATTACAAAACTGTATAAGAAAAAATGAAGTGAAATCAAGTTACAACCAAACTGCAAAATCATTTCACCAAATCCTCCAAACAACACATTTCACCAAATCAAGCTCACTACCAGAATTGTGCAAGTAAATAAGAAAATACGGGATAGAATTATGCAACAATACATACTAAAAAAAGTAAAAGATAGGATAGAAGAGCCCTTTATTGGTTTTGTTTCTTATTGTAAAATAACCCTTTTTATTTTCACCAAATCAAATATTTACTGGGTTTCTTGCCAAACAGGATAGAAGATTTTTCAAACCCTTAGAAACACAAACATAACCCTTTACTGGCCGAAAACTGTACGATGTGTTGATTAATTCCCAAAAATTGTCTGATTTATTGATTAATCCATTTCATGAGATGAGAGAAAACAACTCAAAAAACATGAAGAGAGTGATAGTGAGGGGACTAAGACCTTGTGGGGAAGAGAGAGGTGTTACCTGAATATGACGACAACCACCGAATCAATGAAGAGCCGGTGAAGCAACGAAGAACCACCGAAACAATGATGATGAATGGATTTGAATACAACCACTGTGGCAAAGAAATAGAGAGAAACAATGTTGATGAAATGGGTTTTGGGCATTGAAGGGAGACTGAAATGGGTTTGAAATGTTTTCAACTTTCAAGCTATATCGAACGATGAAGATAAAAAGACAGTAAATCTGAAATGAACAATCTCAACCTTTAAATCTATAAGATAGATGTTCCATCCAGATTCAAACCCACTTCAATTAAACTAATGCAGAACAATGTAACTCTCAACAACCAATTCCAAAGACTTTTGCTTGAACAGTATGATATTGTGAAAGGCCTATTCGTGAATTCTATAATTCTGTTAAGGGCCTATTCGTTGAAATAGAAAAATGAAATGTGATTTAGATTTAAATGAGACAAAAATAATAATAATAATTAGTTGATAATTGTAAGAAAAAATTAATAAACCAAACTCATAAATTTGATTTTCATAAACCCAATTTGATTTTAATAAACTAGACTTATAAATTTGATTCTTGCTTCCCCTACCCCACCCACCCCAATTTGATTTTAATAAACCCAAATAATGATCAATCACAAACTGTAAACATCAAACACAATGTTTCAATCACAAATTGGACAAACCTGTTGATTACTAAAATTAAAGATTATTGATTATTGAAATTAAAGATTAGAGTGAAGATATCCAAAGATAGAACAAATAACCAACAAAGTATAAATACTAAAGAAAAAGCCTAGGTTTGCTCACCTGAACAGTATGTATACCAGATTATTCCTTTGTTGAACACCCTTGTTCCCTTTTGCAATCCCTTTGTTCCCCTTTTGCAGCGACTCCGTCGTCAATATTCAAGGGGGTTTAGGCTGCCACTGTTGGGATAGCGGAGAGATGGAGGGAGGAAGAGAGTAATAGGGGGTTTGGGGTTCGGTCGCTGGCAAGGGTTGGGCAGAATGGGCTCCAATGGAGGTAGAGAGAGAGGGGGGTGCCATCGTCAATATTCAAGGGTGTTTGGGGTTGCCACTGTTGATGAAGATTGTGATGCGAAGAGAGGGAGGAAGGAAGAGAAGATGAAGAGAGAGAATGGGCTCCGACAAAGAATGAGCTTCGATAGAGAGAGAGGGTGTATGTTTTCAAAATTTGAAATCATCAGAAAAAGATAAGTGGGAGAGACAAATGGGAGAGAGAGAGAGAGAGAGAGAGAGAGAGAGAGAGAGATTGGGTGTGTGTTGAAAATGAGAGGGACAAATGGGAGCGAGATATTTTGAGCCCTTAGATTAAATCAATCTAATGGTCTAAATTTTGACACAGGAACAGAAGTCACATCAGGATTCAAATTCTGAGCTGTTTTGTTATATAGATTCTTTTAAACTAAAAATTGTAACACTTAACCCCCTTATCTATTAATTCTTTTCAATGTAGACCTTAACGATGAAAATACCTACTTAACTATAGAGTAAATTACATTTTACCCTCTTGCACGATCACTCAAAATCACTTTACCTTCTTAACTAAAAACAAATATGATTTTTCTTTTAAAATACAATTTTTAAGTTTTTTTAATATTTTTTATTTTTAGTAATATTTTCATTTTTTAATCAAAAATTTTAAATTTTATAACTTTTTAAAAAATTTAAATAACTAAAAATATATGATTTTTTTATTAAAATATAAAAAAAATAATATTTTAAAATATGAAAAAAAATATGAATTTTTTTTAAGTTAGTAATTTTTTCATATTTTACTCACAAATATGGTTTTTTATTTTTAGTGAATAAGTTTTTTTATAAAAAAAAAAAAATCACTAAAGAAGAAAAACATACAAAAACTTGTATATATCTTTATATTTCTTGTTTTTAGTTTTTAGAGAATATTTTTTAGATTTTTTTATAAATATTTTTATTATATTTTTTTCAATTTTTTTTTATAAATTTTTTTCTAACAAACTAAAAATTAATTTAGTGATAAAAAAATAAAAAAATAAGAAATTTCAAATTGAAACTGATATTAGGTGATAGTTCAGGAGATAAAATAATATGAGGTGATAGTTTAAGGGAGTAAAGTGTAATTTATCAAATTGATGAAAGGTTATTTTAGCTATAAAGATCCAAATTAAAAAACATTAGCAGATGAGGAGGGTTAATTGTTAGTACAATTTTTAATTAAAGGGGGTAAAGTAATGCGGGACAATTGTTTAAGGGGTAAAGTGTAATTTATCTTATTTTTATTAGAGATGCTTTAAAGGTGAATGATAATGAGTATGTGTTGTTTGTCTCTCAAAATATGTGTTTGGAGAAAAAATTCAAAAAATTAAAATTTAAAAAATAAATAAATAAAATCATTTCTCTCTACTATATATCAAACAATCATTTTTTGTCTCTCTTCTCTTCTTCTCAATCACTTTTTCTCTCACATACATCTATTTAACTAAAAAAAAAAAATCAAATCATCCCAAATTCCAAAAATTTAAATTCAAAATATATTTTAAAATTTTTTAAATGCACTCCAAAAAATTATTTTTAAAATAATATCTCAAAACATAAAAGGCCATTGCCAAGTTTCTGGACTGGATCCCTTGGTAGGATTGTCTGTCAATTTTTCGGACAAATATAACAAGGACCATTGGATCAAAATTATGGACTGATCCAATGGGCCAACTAAAGGGAAGACAAAACTAGCTTTCTCCATGATCACCACATAAAGGGAAGACTAGAAGGCCCAATAAATTATTTAGCATGATTCATTTTGCCGATACCTCCTATTGCCCACATATTTTATTTATTTATTTTGAACTGGTCCTCCTACTGTCAACATGTATCAAAAGAATTTCTCACATTTCTCTGCAAAGATTTAAAAATAAAAATAACAAAAAAATGAATAAAATAAGCTAAATTCTCTTTCTTTTCTTTTTTTTTTTTCTTTCTTCACTTCTCAAATTTCTCAATGAACTTAGATCCAAACACAACCTCTATAAAATCCAATTAAGTAAATAAATAAATATCCTCACTAGTTAACCAAACTGAAATTGTAAAATGAGTTTGACAAATGGTATGTTCTATGAGCACAAATGATTCACAGTTTCACACATCATTAACCTCAGGTTGCATTCACAAAAATGGTGACAGCCTTATACCAATAAAAAAAAAAAAAAACAAATCAGTGGGATAATTTAAAAATAATCTTTTAAGTGTACTTATACCTCGCATAAATTACTTGCATCTCCCCTTAAAATGAAATTATTTTAAAATTAACCAATTCATTTGTAATTTCCCACAAAAAAATCACTAAAAAATGGTTTGAAAGTTGGGCCCTTAAGCTCATATTTTATTTTGAAATTATCATTTGTTTTTAAAATAGGTTCATGTTTACATATTTGGTTTATGTTTATTAAAAAAATAAATTAAAAAATTATAAATTAAAAATTAGTTTTTATTTATTTAAAAAAGAAAATATTTAAAAAAAATTTAAAACAAAAACTCAAAAACATGTTTGTTAATATTAATGCATAAAATGTTTGTTTTGTTTTTTAATTATTTATACAACGAAAATCATACAAATTATAAAATTATAATAAACATCCAAAATTTAAATATATATTAGTATAGTACCAACTATAGACCAATTTAAAGTTAGACGTACGTAATTAGGTGTTGTTTTATATTACAGTTCATGTAAAACTTAATGATCAGAATTTTAATGAAAAGTGCTAACAATGATAACAAAGTGAAGCATAGGAATAGTGTTATACATAAATACAAATTTGATGAGTCGTTTCACATACTAAAAATAAACATTAAATTGTAACAAATTTTTTAGAATAATGGTAAGTCCAAGTATCGATCCGCAAGGACAAACGAGAAATTAAACTAATTTAATTATTAAATTCCTAAATTAATCTTGATGAAAAAGATGATTGTTCATAACCTGATAATAATTAAATTAAATAAAGCGATTAAACTAGCGATAAAAAAATGAAATTGGAATTACTGATTGTGAAAAAATATAGGGTAATGAATTCACCACTAGTTAAATAAATAAGGTTTCAATTTGAAAATCAATTATGCTACGATTTGAACTAAATAATACTTTGCAACTACAAGTTTGAAGCATTGATCAAGAGAGTTATCACGTTCAATGTATAAGCACCAACCATCTCAAGTAATATGAGTCGTTCACTCTAAACTAGGGTAGCAAAACGACTCGTTCCTTTTAGTATGGCTCGTCTCATATATTGAATATGAAATAAAAGAAAACCATTGTATGGAAAATATTCAACAATCACAGAAAGCCGAATACTCGAAAAAATAATTAAAAATATATATTTGAAACTTCTTAAACACCATATAATTGTTCAAACCATTACATAAAAGAAAACCTATTTACATGGCTTTCATCAAAACCCTAGAAAGATGAGCCTAGCCATTCATGGAGGAGTGAGAAGAAGTGAAGGAAAAAGAACCGTCCATAGAAATTGCCTTTGAAGCTTGAGAATCACATTTTTCCAAACCCTAGCCTTTTCTCTCTCTTTGAATTTTTCAGAACCCTAGTACAGCCTTTATGTTGCCTTTTTATACCTCTTATTCTTTTCAACAAGTTTAAAACATTGGGCACGTTTTCTGAGGTACGACCGCACGTGCGAGAAAAACCTTCCACACGTGCGGGAAAGCTGGGGCCCTATTTGGCTACGAGGTAAAAACCGCATGTGTGAGAATGGGCCTCTGCACGTGTGGGAAACAATTTTCTCTGCATTTTTGCTAATTTATGCTCTCACTGTGTACAAACCTAATTGATAAATTTGCATAAAATGTATAGTTTGATAAGCAAGTAGAGTTAAGAGATCCTAATTAACAACCTCAGTGTTGCACAATTCGGCCTTAATCGCATCCCCCAACTTATAACTTGCTAGTCCTCAAGCAAGAAATAAAGAAAGAAAAATAAATTTAAACATGATCTAATTATCTCCTTTTTCGTGGGAAGAACGGTTGCATTTAGCGTATGCAACAAGTCTTTAAACCACAAAGTTACCCTAAGTGGACGAATAAAGTCTCGTGAAGGTTTCTAGGAATGATACCTACAAACACGAACATATTCACATCTATCCAACAACAATCAATCACACTACACCACTCAAGTATTAACTTATTTGCCACTACAATGCAATATTCAGACATGATGAGTCATTGAAAGCATAGTAATCAAGCTTGAATGAATCTATTGAGTAGATACTGCAATTCAGTATTACACAAATCAAGTTCTATGTACTTGTGAATGTTAGTAGAACACATCATCAGTAACCTCGATGTAACGTGTAATCTCCATAACTAGTTAACTAACTACTATAATAGCCCAATGTGACTCATAATAACCTCCAACAAATACAGACAAGATTAAACTTTTGTAACTAGAATTTTCAAAATGTTTTTTTTGTTTTTTTTTGTTTGAAGAGACTGTGCAATGTCCTAATCCATTAAGCTTTCTAATCAACCCATGTAGCAAATATTAGGCCAATGACTCTCAAACCAGACTGTTTTCAGGGCACTAGGTGTAGAGACACCCCTACGGGCTTAACAACTCAAGTTAAAGACGCTATGAACCCAAACGAGTCAAGTGTTTTTTTTTTTTTTTTATTGATTTATTTTGAGAATCAAGGTTAGTCATTTATTCTTTCCTATAACACTGACAATTATCAATGATGTACACCAAGGATTATAATAGAGAGGTCACCGCTATGATAGTGTGTTCATGTGAATTAATACATACTCATGATAAATGTACTAATACCACAACTATAAACAACTATCCTAGTGCAAACATCATATGCGAGTGTTTACCTAATAAACCCTTTTCATACAAGTCTACATAAAATGTTTGTTTTGTTTTTTAATTATTTATACAACGAAAATCATACAATTATAAAATTATAATAAACATCCAAAATTTAAATATATATTAGTATAGTACCAACTATAGACCAATTTAACGTTAGACGTACGTAATTAGGTGTTGTTTTATATTACAGTTCATGTAAAACTTAATGATCATAATTTTAATGAAAAGAAGTGCTAACAATGATAACAAAGTGAAGCATAGGAATAGTGTTATACATAAATACAAATTTGATGAGTTGTTTCACATACAAAAAATAAATACTAAATTGTACCAAATTTCTTAGAATAATGGTAAGTCTAAGTATCAATCTGCAGGGACAAACGAGAAATTAAACTAATTTAATTGTTAAATTCCTAAATTAATTTTGATGAAAAATATGATTGTTCATAACCTGATAATAATTAACTTAAATAAAGCGATTAAACTAGCGATAAAAAAATGAAATTGGAATTACTGATTGTGAAAAAACATAGGGTAATAATGAATTCACCACTAGTGACATAAATAAGGTTTCAATTTGAAAATCAATTATGCTACGATTTGAACTAAATAATACTTTGCAACTACAAGTTTGAAGCATTGATCAAGAGAGTTATCACGTTCAATATATAAGCACGAACCATCTCAAGTAATATGAGTCGTTCACTCTAAACTAGGGTAGTAAAACAACTCGTTCCTTGTAGTATGGCTCGTCTCATACCTTGAATATGAAATAAAAGAAAACCATTGTATGGAAAGTATTCAACAATCACAGAAAGCCGAATACTCGAAGAAATAATTGACAATATATATTTGAAATTTCTTAATCACCATATAATTGTTCAAATCATTACATAAAAGAAAACCTATTTACATGGCTTTCATCAAAACCCTAGAAAGATGAGCCTAGCCATTCATAGAGGAGTGGGAAGAAGTGAAGGAATAAGAACCCTCCATAGAAATTGCCTTTGAAGCTTGAGAATCACCTTTTTCCAAACCCTAGCCTTTTCTCTCTCTTAGAATTTTTCAAAATCCTAGTCCAGCCTTTATGTTGCCTTTTTATACCTCTTCTTCTTTTCAACAAGTTTAAAAAATCGGGCACATTTTCTGAGGTACGACCGTACGTACGAGAAATGTCACCGCACGTGCGAGAAAAACCCTCTGTACGTACGGGAAAGCTGGGACCCTGTTTGGCTATGAAGTAAAGATCGCATGTGTGGGAATGGGCCTCCGCACGTACGGGAATCAATTTTCTCTGCATTTTTGCTCATTTATGCTTTCACTGTGTACAAACCTGATTAACAAACAGGCATAAAATCTATGGTTTGACAAGCAAGTAGAGTTAAGAGATCCTAATTAACGACCTCAATGTTGCACAATTCAGCCTTAATCACATCCCCTAACTTACAACTTGCTAGTCCTCCAGCAAGGAATAAAGAAAGAAAAATAAATTTAAACAAAATCTAACTATCTCCTTTTTCGTGGGAAGAACGGCTGCATTTAGCGTATGCAATAAGCCTTTAAATCACAAAGTTACCCCAAGTGGATGAATAAAGTCTCGTGAAAGTTTCCAGAAATGATACCTACAAACATGAACATATTCACATCTATCCAACAACAATCAATCACACTACACCACTCAAGAATTAACTTATTTGCCACTACAATGTAATATTCAGACATGATGAGTCATTGAAGGCATAGTAATCAAGCATGAAGGAATCTATTGAGCAGAGACTGCAATTCAGTATTACACAAATCAAGTTCTATGTACTTGTGAATGTTAGTAGAACACATCATCAGTAACCTCGGTGTAACGTGTAATCTCCATAACTTGTTAACTAACCACTATAATAGCCTAATGTAACTCATAATAACCCCCAACAACTACAGACAAGATTAAACTTTTGTAACTAAGATTCTCACAATGGTTTTTTTGTTTTTTGTTTTTGTTTGAAGAGACTGTGCAATGTCCTAATCCATTAAGCTTTCTAATCAACCCATGTAGCAAGTATTGGGCCAATAACTCCAAAACCAGACGGTTTTCAGGGCACTAGGGGTAAAGACACCCTTACGGGCTTAATAACTCAAGTTAAAGAGGTTATGAACCCAAACGAGTCAAGTGTTTTTTTTTTCTTTTTTTTTATTGATTTATTTTGAGAATCAAGGTTAGTCATTTATTCTTTCCCATAACACTAGCAATTATCAATGATGTACACCAAGGATTATAATAGAGTGGTCACCACTATGATAGTGTGTTCATGTGAATTAAGGTATACTCATGATAAGTGTACTAATACCACAGCCACAAACAATTATCTTAGTGCAAACATCACATGCGAGTTTTTACCCAATAAACTCTTTTCATATAAGTCTATTATGCTCTCCAATTAACATATGCAAATATCATCACCCTACTAGCAACAAGTCAACATCAAGTGAAGTAGTTATAAGCATGAATTATGAGCCAAATAGAAATACACAAAAGAAAATACCCTCATCCCCCAACTTGAATATGACATTGTCCTCAATGGAAGCAAATGCGAAGTAAGTAGGAAAGAGAGAATATTGTCAGATATTGTAGGTACACATCTAGGTAGGCAAATAGCAGCACACGCACACACGTTTTTTTTTTTTTTTTTGAAAAGAGAAAAAGAAACAAATAAAAGTAAATAAATAAATAAAAGAGACAAAGAAAAAGATAGTTCGGTACTGTTGAGAATCTGATGGTGGCGGTGGGAGGAAATGTTGGGGTTACGGAGTGCAGAGAGAGAGAGAGAAAGAAAGATAGCGAGAAAAGAAGATGAGAGTCAGAGAGAGAGAGAGTGTTGGAAAGAGATGTGTGTGGGTTAGGGTTAGATAGAGACCTTTTTTTAAATAAAATAAAATAAAATAAAAGTAATAATAATTTGCAATTTTTTTTTTTTAAACGACGCTCTGCAAGTGCGAGGCCCAGGCTGTACGTGCAGCTCGGTTGCCACATTACACACTCACACTTGCAATTTAAGCAGAATGTAACCTTGGTTTTTTGGATTTTCACCGCACGTACGGTGGACTGTGCTGCACGTGCAGCTATGGTGCCCGCATCAATTTTCCGCGTCTACATTTATAACAGTAACGAGAGAGGAGATTTGGATTTACGCCGTATGTGCAATGGCCTGTGCCGCACATGCGAGAATTTTTTTTTTTAACCCAAGTACATCCAAAAACAATTCAAGCCATTTCTACCTTCATTTCACATCCAAAATAAATATAGCATTTCAAAAATAACTAAATGCTCAACAAAGGTATAGTCTTCACGCAAAAACCAAGCATACTACTTTTCTCCCTAACTATGTTTATAACTTTCTCTATTCTCTAACAGGGTGACAGACTGAATTGATTCGGTATCTAGAATTGAGGCGCCTAAGGCTAACTCGACCTATGGGGCTACCATACAGAGTTCAAGCCAGGGTGGTTTTGAAGCAATCTCCACACCCCTGGGTATGCAAACCAGACTTTAGTCTCGGAAATTCCAAACCTTTGTGTTCTAGGCTTTGTCATTCGAACTCTAGTTTCTACCGTCTCAGTTGGTCTCCTAAGAACTCACTGCAAACACAGTTAGGTGGCTATACCAGACCGTCAAATGCCATTTGAGCACGACTAACACCAAAGGAATTACACCTTTAGAGGATTTAAAGTCTCCTAGACACGAAACGCAATCACGCACACTACACAAAACACTATTTTTGTCCTTTTTTAAAAAAAAATTATTTATTTATTTTAAGACAAAAACAATAGCACATAATACATCTAAGTATTTGTTAAACCAAAAACAAAAGCCTTTCCCCCAACTTAAATGACAATGGCCTCAATGGCATATACTAGAAAAAACCAACAAGAACAATAAAAGGAAAGGGAATTGAAACACAAGATATCATAAATTCTTGAAATGCAGAGAAAGATGCCCCTCAACTGGAAGGAAACTATACTTGCAAAAGGGTTAGAAAATAAACACAACAATATTTTTTATTATTTTTTTAATTTGGAAATCCAAGGCTTCATGTTAATCTTGATTTAAGTAATCTACCTCAAACCAAATTTGTTATGTGACACCCGAATGTTTTAAATTTAACATTACGATAAATAGAACTCAGAAATTAAAAATAATAAATAATAATAATAATAATAATAATAATAATAATAATAATAATAATAATAATAATAATAATAATAATAATAATAAATGCATAATTTGGGAGATTGAGAATTTTATGGTTAAAGAAATACGTCGTGAAACATTACACATCAAATATTTTAATAAGTGGTAAGTGGTGATTTATAGTTGAGTAGTGAGGTTTTAGACGTGAACCTAACTGATAGTCATATATAATTTTAGGAGTCATCTTGAATTACCAAGAAGGTAATAACTTTTAAATTAAAAACAAATGATCAAAACATGTCTAAGTTCCAAGAAGCTGGATTAGTCAATGGTCATAGAATTCAAACAAGTTAATAAATAAAATGGATAAGGGTGGACTCAGTTTTGCACGCGTCAAATTTCGGAAATTTCTGAGACTTACTGCCCACGTTTCACCTTCCTATAAATAGGAAGAGTGGCGAGTTAAGGCAACGGAAAGAAAAAAAAGGTATAAGAGAGGACGCACGGGTGAGCATCTTGAGTGTTGGTGGAAAGAAAGGATAAAAGAATTAATTTAAGGTGAGTTGTATTCTACCTTAAGTCACCAAAATATATTTTACTTACGTTTTGACTTATCAAAATCTATTTTATACAAGTTATGTTTTATTAGAATATTTATAAAAGTTATGTTTTGTAAAAGTTTCAGTTACGTGGATTATTTTATGAACCCTATTTGCTTAAAAGGAAACCCATGGATATGTTTGTTTTACTTTTAAAGAATATTTGGCTATGACCTTATATGAAAATATGTTTTGTGAGTACCACCACGGGAGTCCCATGCCTTGGGGGACTTAAATAACCATTGGCTAGTGTTTGACCACTTTATGGTCCAGTGTTTGTCGTGGATCCATCGACCAGTGTAGTGATTGTCACTTAGTGATGTACCGTGGTTACAGTGATTATTTCAGCTTCGGGCACTTAATTAATTTGTGTATTCAACTCAACTCAATTTATGTTAATGTTTTAGCTTAAATAAATATCCATGGCCATTTTGTGCCCCTCATAGTATAATATTTCTCACTCTGCTATATGCTTATAGCTGTTACCCCTTTCAGGTGACAAGGTTTAGCGGGATCAAGATGGAAAATGAATTGCTATTTTATTTTGTTTTCTATCTTTTATTATTAGACTCTTGTAATATCATGAAGTTCAAGTAAACTATGTTTTATTTCCTTATAAATAAACAGTTGGTACCCATTTATTTATTTTAATTAATTTTATCTGCTTGCGCTGTGGCTATAGGATTATCCAAATTATATTATTTTTATCTTGTTACGACGCCATGCCTTTGGGTACCAGGTTTGGGTCGTGACATGTTAGGTCGTACTCAGCAGTTCCATTCAAAGGTGTACTCATCTATTGGGCCCTGACACACCACACTGAAAACATACAAAATAATAAATAAAGAACTAAAATTAAAATGCTCAAGTTGCCTCCCAAGAAGAGCTAAGTATATTGTCTTTAGCCAAATATTAACACAAACTTATTTTTATCTTTTCTTCCAATTTATGAGGTACGGGTCCCTATAATAAAAATAAATCAACCCATCCAATAGTGTGGGACTAGGTTTTAAAAGACTTGTGGGAGGATGATTAATGGAATGGAGAAATATGTGTGTGAAAAGTATAGTATATAAAGGAATCTGATAGATGGAAGCAATAAGATCAAAACCAAAAATAAAATCCCACCCATGCTGATTTACTTTATAACTATAATTTTCTACAATTAAATCCCTATCAATTTTGTCCACATGAAAGGCCAAAACTATGGGAAGAGTTTCTATCATATCTCTAGGTGCAATGGTAGGTTCAAGTGACAAAAATACTAACTCCATATCAGTTGTTGGATCACTAGAGAGATGTGTTGTGGCTTCACTAGGTTCAATTTGCAACTCTTTTTCAAAAATCTCACGGCATGCACTTTTATGAAAGTCTTGAATAAGTTGGTCAAAAGAAATCCACACCTCAGCTGGGAACATCTCAAAATTTTCAGTTAACCACATTGTGTCTACAAATTGACTTGTTTGAGAGTTCAACCCATTGCAAAAAAAAAGCAATGAGTTGAGTCATTTTGTAACCATGTTGTGGACAAGCATCTACATAGCTCTTGTATCGTTCCTAACAATGACAAAATAATTCATCTGTTTCTTGAGTAAAATTTAATATTTTTCTTTTCAGAAGAGTGAGGTCAAATGAAGGTTGTAATTCTTTTTATTTAAAATAAGCCAATATATTTACCCAATTCAGGGCAGCAAGAATGGCGCCAGTGCATACACCACTCACACACAAACACTAGGTTCCTACTTTTGTGCGCTAAGTTATGAAAGCAAAATACCAAAGGAGAAAATACTCATAGCGATTTAACGAAAACGATTTACTCGTCTTGAGGGTGCTTGACGTGTAGACTGTTGTCTCCAATCTCCACTTGAGCTCTCTATGTTTAGCACTTTGGTGCTTTGCTTGCGAGTTTTTGCTCTTTTTTTAAAAAAAAATTTTTTTAGCACTTTAGTGCTGCAGTTTGTTTTTAAAACTCAGTTGCGCTCTGCTTGCTCTTCAATGATAGCTCCACTTGCAAAAACTTTGCACACTTAGCAACACGAAAGCATCAAATTCTAAACTAAAAATTAAAATAAGAATGTAACTTTAAATTAATTAGTTTCGCCATTAGTTTCGCCAGAAGTCCCCGGCAATGGTGCCAAAATTTGGTGGGTCATTTCACATACCAAAAATAAACACTAAACCATATCAAATTCTTTAAAATAATAGTAAGTCCAAGTATCAATCCATATGGACAAACGGGAAATTAAACTAATTTAATTATTAAATTTCTAAATTAATTTTGATGAAAAAGATGGTTGTTCATAACCTGATAATAATTAAATTAAATAAAGCGGTTAAACTAGCGATAAAAAAATGAAATTGGAATTACTGATTGTGGAAAAACCTAGAGTAATGAATTGACCACTAGTTACATAAATAAGGTTTCAATTTGCAAATCAATTATGCTATGGTTTGAACTAAATAATATTTTGCAACTACAAGTTCGAAGTATTGATCAAGAGAGTTATTACGTTCAATGTATAGGCACAAACCTTCTTAAGTAGTACGACTCATTCACTCTAAACTAGGGTAATAAAACGACTCGTCCCTCATAGTATGGCTCGTCTCATACCTTGAATATGAAATAAAAGAAAATCATTGTATGGAAACCATTCAACAATTAAAGAAAGCCGAATACTTGAAGAAATAATTGAAAATATATATTTGAAACTTCTTAAATACCATACAATTGTTCAAACCATTACATAAAAGAAAACATAGTTTCATGGCTAGGGTTTCATCAAAACCCTAGAAAGACGAGCCTAGCCACTCATGGAGGGTGGGAAGAAGTGAAAGAAGAAGAACCCTCCATGGAAATTGCCTTTGAAGCTTGAGAATCACCTTTTTCCAAACCTTAGCCTCTTCTCTCTCTTGGAATTTTTAGAACCCTAATCCATCCTTTTTGTTGCCATTTTATACCTATTCTTCTTTTCAATAGGTTTAAAACATTGGGCACGTTTTCTGAGGTACGACCGCACGTGCAGGAAAAACCCTTCGCACGTGCGGGAAAGCTGGGGGCCTGAGGTAAAGACTGCACGTGTGGGAATGGGCCTCCGCACATGCGGGAAGCAATTTTCTCTGCATTTTTGCTCATTTTATACTCCCACTATGTACAAACCTGATTGACATTAAACAAGCATAAAAATATATAGTTTGACAAGTAAATAAAGTTAAGAGATCTTAATTAACGGCTTTAGTGTTGCACAATTCGGCCTTAATCAAAACCACAATTATAATTTAATTACAAAGCTTCTACTCATTTTGGAACACAAATTCCATGGCGTTGTATAATTTAAACACCAATTGAATTCTCCAATAACAGCAAGGCCTCGTTTGGGAACCAGCTCATTTAGGCAAAAAGTCAAAAAGTTAAAAAAGTCAAAAAGTCAACAACCTATACAAAAAAGTCAAAAATTCTCTTTTCTCTCTACTTTTTGCACATCTTTTCGTAAAAAGTCAAAAAGTTATCCCAAACATGTTAATTTTTTTTAGCTCATATTTCAGCCAAATAGCTAAAAAGTTACTAAATTAGCATGTTCCCAAACAATGCACAAAGTTAAAAAAAAATATATTGATTTTTTGAAAAAACATAAACATTTTTTTTGTGTTTATGTCTTTCAGTCTTATTTATAAACTGGGACTAACTAAAAAATTGAAAACAAAATGATTATTAAAAGATCCATACCTAATAATATAATTCAATGTAAACCATTTACTTTAAAATAAAAGTTCACGAAGATGACATTATTTTATCAAAATAGCAGTACTACAATATTTTTGTAATATTTTTTCTATATAAATAGCATTTTCTTCTAAAATATATATTTTCTTCTTCAAAAAATAAATGTAGTTAAATCATGTGGCAATAATTGCTGAATCAATTTAGTTATTTTAGAAAGTGTCTTGTTAACATTTGTCCAAATGGTGTATGATAAGCAAACTTAAAAATATTGTATATTCTTTTATTATACCAATCTTCATGCATAACATACAAACAAATGAAAAAACATTACTCTAAAAGCACAATTAATAAAACATTTTAAAAAATATTTTACACATTAAGGGTTGGTTTGGGATGTTCTAAAAAAGTGTACTTTTTGACTTATTGACTTATATGGATTGGGTTTGAGTTGGGTTTGATGTGATGTATTAGATATGTGATGTGATTTAAATAAGATGATGTGACTTAAATAGGATAGTAACTTTTTGACTTTTTAACTTTTTTAGTATACTCCAAACCAACCCTAAGTCTTTGTTTGGGATAAGCTTGTTTAGCTTGATTATTTAGCCTCTGTTTGGCAAGATGGTTTTGAGGTTTTTTTGGCTATTTTAGCCACAAAAAACAAAATAGGCTATTTTAGCCATAACAAACAAAACATCACATCAAACCCATAATCATTACATTCTTCTCTCACAAAAAAAGCCAAAAAAGCCAAAAAGCCAAAAAGCCCTTCCCAAACCAAGCTTTTTAGCCCAGGCTAAAATAGCCAAAAAAGCTAAAAAACCAAAAAGCCAACCCACTTCCCAAACGGAGGCTTAATTATTTTAGTCTGGCTAAAAAATTATATTTAAAATGATAACTGACTCTTTTTATAATTCATTGAATAGTTGTGAGGATAAAATTAAATAATTATAATTTAAATATAATATTTTATTTTATTAATTGTTTTAATTTTTTTTATTATTATATATAATTAGTCACAAAAATTTATGCCAAGACCCAAAATTTTAAAATTTATTTAATGCCCACAGCACATGCCTCGATTTCGTCACCCTGATTCAACCATGGATCTTAGCCACGTGTCAATCATTGTCCTCCCTCCAAAGTACGAAATTTGAATTTTGCAAAGTTGAATGCGCGGCTCTCAATAACCACCATAGGCTGTAGGGCCAAGTTTGGGAACACTCCAAAAAGTCAAAAAGTTACTCAAAAAGTTAAAAAGTTATCACTATTTATCAAAAGTCAACAATTACGGCTGCACAATTCCCAATTCTAATTATCTCCTACAAATCAATTTTTACAATTTTTTATTACACATTTTTCTATAAAAAGTCAAAAAGTTAACCCAAACATTCATATTTTCAACCTCAACTTTTTAGTCTAAAAAGACAAAAAGTGCACTTATTTAGTCTTCCCAAACTTGACCTAATTATCCGAAACACCACACTTGTTTATTACAGCCACACCCAAACACGCTCTCCACCATACGAGAAGGGTTAATTACACTGTGCCCCCTAATGTTTAATAATTTTTCACTTAGTTTTTAAAGTGTTTCTTTCCCCCTCATTTTGGCATTCATATTTTAAAAAATTTCCAATTTTTACTAAATTATGTTCAAAATTAGACCAAAAAATAATATGTTAACTATTACATAATATAAAAAATATATTATTATATTGAAATTTGAGTTTATGTTAAATGGGTAAATTATATATAATAAAAATATTTTTATATCACGTAATTGTTAATGTGATATTTATGTCTAATTTTAAATATAAATTAATTTTTTAGATTTGAATATATGAAGAGTCAAAGGGCTGTTTCGGGAATATGGTTAAAAATTGATTTTTTGATTTTTTTTTAAACGTATAAAAAAAAATGTAAAAGGAGATGATGTGATCCAAAATGGGTTAAAAGTTGAGAAGTGACTTTTAACTCACTTTTCAAAAGAGACCAAAGTTAAATGAAACAAACTCTAAGCCTGTGTTTAATTGGAGGATTTAATAAGAGAAATTGAGGGTTCGTTTGGGATGTAGATTGGCTTTTTGGCTATTTTAGCGTAAGGCTAAAAAGTCTCGTTTGGAATAAGTTTTTTGACTTTTATGAGAGAAAAAATGAAATAATTGTAGGTTGAATGTGATATTTTGTCTTATTGGGTTAAAAAATCTATTTTGTCTTTTTGTAAATAGCCAAAAAAACAAAAAGCCTAGCATGCCAAACGAAGGCCGAAAAGGAGAAGAAAATACAATTTCACTTTTTATATAATGAAAAACATAAGGAAAAAGAAAGTGAGAGAAAAAAAAAATTAGGTAGCGTTTGGTAGAGTTTTCTAAATATGATTTGAGAATAGAGTTATATTTTGAGTTTGTGAGTTTTAGAATTATGATTTGAGTGTAAAAAATTTATTTGATTATGAGTTCTTAAAAGAGTTTTGAATTGAGTTTGAAATGGATAATGTGACATGTGATATTTAATACAAAAACTTACAACTCATAACCAAACACACAACCCAAAATCTTATTCAAAGTTCATAAAAAATTTTAAAAAAATTTTGAAAATATTTTTTATTTAAAATATAAAAATAACAGGTGCAAAAAAAAAAAAAAACGTACACTGTTCCGGTCAACTGGGGCACGTCCAGGGAACGTTTGAGGGGACGACTAGGTTAGCCAAAATTTTTTGCTTGGAAAGGAGTTTTCAAAAGTTGGTGTGAAATTAATTTTAAAAAATTACAACCAAACACCACATGCAAACTAAGAGGTGAAATTACAATTCTAAAACTCTTTTAAACCGAGCCTTATTTTTTGTTTTTTGAGTTCATTTAGACTTTTTTTTTTTCTTTTATCCACTTCTCAATTCAACTAATGGGCCATTTGGGAACATCATAAAAAAGTCAAAAAGCCAGCTTTTAACTTATTTTGCTCCACATCACTTCTCACATAAAAAAGTCAAAAAAATCAAAAAGTCAACTTTTAGCCATTTTCCCAAAATACCTCCAAACATAACTTGCAATTCAAATCATAAAAGTTTGTTTTTATTTTTTATTTTTTTTTCGTTTTATATTTTGCTGATCAAATCTTTCAACCAAAGACAGTCTAAGGACTAAAGGTGCTTTTGATTGAGGGATAATGGGAGACTATTTACTGTGCGGATTGTAATCCATTAGAAGCATCCAATCTGGCGTTCGTTTTTTTTTTTAGTCCGCCAGACATGGAGTCTGTCCGGACTCCTTATCCTCTATATGTGGGATTACACTATCCGAGGGGGGGTGTGAGGACATATTTCGTGGAATAGTTTATTGTTGGAATTAGATGGTGAAATGACCACTTCGACCCTATACTATTTAATTATGTATTATTTTTAGTAAAATTTAATAAAATTTAAATGTCTTAATTTAAAAATAAAATAATTTTATTTAATTTTTTATTGATGTTTTATTTATTTAATTTTTTAAAACAAGTTTTTATAGATATTTTATTGATGTTTTGTTTTGAAATTTGTTTATATTTTATTTAATTTCATTATTTAAATTTTAATAGATGTTTTATTTAATTTCATTATTTAATTATTATTATTTTTAAAAATAAATTTATTTAAAATTTTAATTAAAAAAATAATATATATTTTTATTGATATTTTATTTATTTAATTTTAAAAAAATAAATTTATTTAATTGTGTAAAAAATAAAATAAAATAATTTTTTATTTAATCTAGCTAAAAATAATTAAAATATTAAAGATATGTTTAATATTACTATTGTTTAGTAAACAATTAAAAAATGATAAAATAGTTTTTTGCTGATTTATCCTATCTAGTTTGTCCAACCAAACAATGGATTCACTAAAAATACTATTCATTTTTCAGACATCTAATCATATGAGAAAACAAATACGGAATATATATCAAATCCAATCAAATAGTCTAAGAAATTTACAGTTATAAAATTCAAATCCGATAAATTATAATTCTTACTATCTAGTCTCTCCAAACAAACACACCCTAAGGCCTCGTTTGGGAACATGCTAATTTAGTAACTTTTTGGCTATTTGGCTAAAAAGGTAGGTAAAAAAAACTTGTATGTTTGGGATGACTTTTTGGCTAATTACGAAAAGATGTGCAAAAAGTAGAGAGAAAAGAGAATCTTTGACTTTTTGGTATGAGTTGTTGGCTTTTTGGCTAATTTAGTAATTTTTTGGCTAATTGGCTAAAATAACCTCTTGCCAAACGAGGCCTAAATATAAAAGAAAGGAGGCAAAGTGTAATTTATCCCAAACAAGAACAAAAACGGTACAGATAGATACATAAAACGACAAGGGTCCACCATGTGAAACGGTTTGCCTGATCCAAAAATTCAATTCGGACCTACCTACCATCTTTCAAATCCCTACCACTCGCCTCTCTCGCACGTGCCTCCTCCATCCTCCTTCACACGTGCTTACCCCCTCAACTCTTTCAAATTTCAAATATCTCTCTCTCTCTCTCTCTCTCTCAATGTCCACTGTTGTCGACCCATGAAATGAACCATGCTTCAATTCGATTCTTCTTCACTTTGAATCTCAACCGTTGAACCTCGAAGCTTCAATGGCACTCATGCTTCATTTCCTTGTCAACCCCATCTCTCTCTGATTTTTCACCATTTGCATCCAAAGAAAGTGATCGATTGGTTTCAGAGAGAGAGAGAGAGAGCGAGAGAGAGACTACTTTCGAAGCATTTATTGGGTTTTTTAATAGAAAGAATTTGGAGTAAGGGGTTTCAATAGAGAGAGAGAGCGAGAGATCAGTGATTGAATCGAGTTTAGAGAGAGAGATG
Source organism: Camellia sinensis (assembly GCF_055761805.1). NCBI lineage: Eukaryota > Viridiplantae > Streptophyta > Magnoliopsida > Ericales > Theaceae > Camellia > Camellia sinensis. Next base: position 22,044,981 of record NC_138975.1, on the reverse strand, counting down.
AACGCAGTGGGGAGGCAGGGGCAGAGATCTGGTGCGTCGGCGGTGCATCACCAGCGTCAGTACTCAGACAACTTACTTGACTCCTCATCATCCAATGGTCGGTGGCTTCAATCCAATGGTCTTCAACATCTCCATTCCTCAAACACCTCTCTTCCTCCTCTCCAGGTTCCAATCTTTTTCATTTTTTTTCAATTAGGGTTTTTGAATTTGTATAGATCTGTGTTTGTTTACTTGTGGATCTGTGATTGAATCGATAAACAGGACTACGGTTACTATGGTGGAGGTCAGGGTTCGAGAATGTACAGGAATGCTCCGAGGAACTTCAATGGAGGAAGTGAGTTTTTCACTGAGCCCTCTTCGCCTCCGGTTAATTCGAGGCCTTCGGGTCAGAGAAAGAACGGTGAGGACCCTGACTCGCCAAGTGGGTTCAGTCCTGGACTGTTAGATCTACACTCTTTCGACACCGAGCTTCTTCCTGAGGTGGGTTTCTTGTCTGTTCAAGTGGAGTTGTATTGTTTTGAGTTTTATAAGATTAGATTGCTGTTTTGGTATTGTGGATTGTCCATTGATTATCAATTTACTTTGAAGTTTGCTAGATATAGAACAAGTAGATGAGGAATTCTTGGAACAATTGGACCGGCCAAAGGCCAATAAGAAGTCAAATTTGACTTCTTCTTCGCCTTTTGCCCATCTGATTGTTCCAAGAATTCGTCAGGTACTTGTTCTACAACAGTTATCTTTACTGGGTTATGAAGAATTGAAGTACTCGTATATGCTACATTATATATGCTCACTTTGTTTCTTATGCATTTGCATATGTGGTGGGAATTGAGATACACATAGATTGAAGACCCGTTATAATCTGCATTTGTAATTTTTAACTTGTTTGGATACAGTGGAGGAGTGATGGGATAAAAAGGAATTGGCTGAAGAGTAAATTGACTTTGTAGGAATTTTAATTAGTTTATGAAGCTAATTATAGGTTTTCATTTTTACTTCACCCCCCTTCAATTCCGCCCAATGCAAACATAATGTGACTGTGTAAGGCAATGAGTGCGCTGATAAAAGGAATAATTGTTATTGACCAGCTAAACAAAGCAATGTGATATGGGTTATTGTAATGTTCTGCATTCACTGCTGCAAGGAGTTTGCCCATGTCATAGTCCTTAGTTATTTCTGGACATTGGCTAAACTCAGAAATTGATGTTGATTCATGTTATGTTCTCTATCCCATCCACATATGCTGATTCTTTTTTTATTTAAAGTTGACAATTTGGCAATTTGTATCCAGGAATTCAATAGTGAGCCTTAACAATTTGTGCTCACTTTGCCTTTTTTTCCTTTTGTTTTTGCTTTCTTTCTTAATCTGCTGATTTTTTTGAGTATTCTGTGGGCAGATTCCACTTCCAGGCCAATATGATGCCCCTTCTCTATATCGTTCTGTTCCAGGCAGAAACTTTGATGACTCTGAGTCATATCTTGCAAATAGCAAGCAAACTGGTAGAGTTCGTGGTGTGCCTGATAACAACCTTATGAAAAGTTATGCTGCAGATAAAGAGAAGGCCAGTAATGTTGCAAAGATTAAAGTTGTGGTATGCTTCTTTTAAATTATTACTATTCTTTGTTTCCCAATTTGGTTCCCGTAATAATTATTTCTCTCCGTAGTAATTAGCTGAGTGTTACTAATGCCTGATTGCCAGCTTGAAAACCTTGAAACTACCAAAACCAACTGCTTGTTTGGATGAGTGTAACTTTTCTCTTCTCTGCAGTGTCTAATCTACTGAAAAACGCGTCTTAAAACCTGTTCTAAAATATGCTAATGATGGCTTGGTTACAGGTGCGCAAAAGGCCACTAAATAAAAAGGAGCTGGCAAAGAATGAGGACGACATCATAACTATAGAGTCACGTTCCAGTTCTCTGACAGTTCATGAGACTAAACTTAAGGTTAGTATTGTTGCGTGGTTTATGTAGTGCTGGCTATCAATTTTAACTATTTTGAAATTTCAGTTTGATGTAAAAGCTCCTTGCCCTCATACTTTATTTTGAGTATAATTGTATGCATTGTTGTTTGTCCTTATATAACATGAACATATATAATTTTATTTTACCATTGTCTTTTCTTATTTTGGCCTTATTCATATCAAAGCTATCCCAGTTATAGAATTTTGTGATCAAATTTTTTTGAACTTCATATATGTTGTTAAAAGTTTTATATCTCAAAATTCTGCAGGTTGACTTAACAGAATATGTGGAAAAGCATGAATTTGTTTTTGATGCAGTGCTGAATGAGGAGGTCTCAAATGATGAGGTGAGTACGCCGCATAAGCAAAAATAAGAAACTAAAATGAAAATACAAGCTACTTATGGATTTGGCGTGATGGAAATAATTTATTAGGCCATTTGGCATTAGTTAATCTTGGTTTTCTTATCTTTCCGTAGGTATATCGTGAAACTGTGGAGCCCATTGTTCCAATAATTTTTCAGCGGACCAAAGCGACTTGTTTTGCGTATGGACAAACTGGTAAATATAGCTTTGTTCATATCTCTGATGGAATCTGTTACAACCTTTCTAAATTGGGTAGTCAAGAGATTGTCATTCCTCAATTTTTTTGTACTAATCATTACTTATTGGCGGTTTACCTGGGCACTCTTGTTGTGGAACTTCACTCTAGCACATAAAATTGTGATTTTTTTTTATGCTTGCTCGTTATTGGGCTGCTTTACGCTGCTTTAATGACGCTTGTAACTGGTACTCAAATTGTTCTCTTGTGCATTATACAACTCGTGATTTTCGTTCTTGTTTTTTTGTCTCCTTGCTCTTGGTTTGACACCATTTGGTTGTTTATCATGGCCGATATCTTTCAGAAGATAAGCAGGGGCTTTTCATTGTTAAATGCTTGTATTTTCTGAGTACATCTCTACTCTTTAGCGAGTGTCACTCACTGTTTTCTTGGCACATCTCCAAAATGAAAGACTTAAAATTCGGAAAAGGAAATGTGGTGGTTTCTACCATCAGATATCTGTTGCTTCTTTTTTTCAAGTTACCATTATAATAAGCTTTCATTCACTGTTTGTTTACTTGTTCAGGAAGCGGAAAAACTTACACTATGAAGCCATTGCCCCTTAAGGCCTCTCGAGATATCTTGAGGCTGATGCACCATACTTACCGGAACCAGGGCTTTCAGTTGTTTTTCAGCTTCTTTGAGATATATGGAGGAAAACTTTTTGATCTCCTCAGCGATAGGAAGTATGTGCTGTTATCATATCCTGCTTTGGAATTACCATTTGTGGTCTTTTAATTTCTCTCTACTTATGCAGGAAACTTTGCATGAGAGAGGATGGTAAACAGCAAGTTTGCATTGTTGGTTTGCAAGAGTACAAAGTATCAGATGTGGAGACAATCCAGGAGCTCATAGAGAAGGGAAATGCTACAAGAAGTACAGGCATAACTGGTGCAAATGAGGAATCATCACGTTCACATGCCATTCTCCAGCTTGCTATTAAAAGGTCAGCTGATGGCAGTGAATCTAAGCCTCCAAGAGTTGTTGGCAAGCTCTCCTTCATAGATCTTGCTGGAAGTGAACGAGGTGCAGATACTACTGACAATGACAAGCAGACAAGGTTTATATCTCTCTACTTTTGTGTATTATTTTTTTCCCCTTCACTAAAAAGAGAACTTTTAAACACCACAGATGTGACACTTGATGCTGGATTTATCAAATTGATAGGATTAGGCTCCAATCATCAAACTGTAGTAGCTAAGATTTGTATTGAATGGGTAAATTTAACCATTTGGCTCAGGGCCGTTCCTTCCCCTCTAGCTCAAGGTCGTGCGGGCTTAACCTGCAGCGTTAAATTGACACTTATTTTGCCTTTATGTTTTAATTTTGGTGTTTTAAAATATGTAATGCAGAATGGAAGGTGCTGAGATCAATAAAAGCTTGCTTGCATTGAAGGAATGCATAAGAGCGCTTGACAATGATCAGGGTCATATTCCTTTCAGAGGAAGTAAATTAACAGAAGTCCTGAGAGATTCATTTGTTGGAGACTCCCGGACTGTTATGATCTCCTGCATATCTCCTACCTCAGGATCATGCGAACACACTCTTAACACGTTAAGATATGCTGACAGGTACATAAACAGAAGTTTCGGGTAGCCATTACTTGTTTTTCTCCCCTTATTTCTGTGTGAGCTTAACTACATCTCATATATATATACACTACTTTTTAGGGTGAAGAGCCTTTCGAAAGGGAACAATTCCAAGAAGGATACTTTATCATCCACCTTAAATCTGAAAGAATCAACAACGTTGCCCTTATCATCAGTTTTTCCTCCTGGGCCAACCTATGAAGATGGTATAGCTGATTCATGGCCTGAACATACTGATAGGGAGGAATTTGATGTTTCAGAAGAGTTCCAAGAGCCAGAGAAGCCATTATGGAAGAAGAATGGGAAAGTGGAAGCATATGGTATCTCAAATTTAGAAGATAAAGTGAGGAGAGCCAATGGGCAGACAAAATGGAAGGACCCACCAAAATTCGACACAAAAAACTTGCATACTGATGATGATTTGAATACTCTATTGAAGGTATGAGAATAGTAGGAGAATATTTATTAACTAAAGGTTCAATCTTCTGACTCTTTTGGCTTGTCTTCAGATATTTATTCATCAATGAAGGTTCAATTTGTTGACTGCTATGGCTTGTATTCCATGTTTCAGGAAGAGGAAGATCTTGTTAGTGCTCACCGGAGACAAGTGGAGGAGACGATGGATATAGTTAGAGAGGTTTGTGATACTCTGGGCTGGCTTATCTTTTTCCTTAAGTGGGATTGTACTTTTCAGAGAACTACTTTCATCATAATCTCAGGCCCTCATGTGGTTGCATGTTCAGTGGAAGTAGCCACTTGTTGGTGTCAACTGAAGATTAAGAAAGATAATCACACTGGAAGATTTTGAAAAACTCTCATATGATCACTTGCTTTCTATCTTTCAAAATTTACCTTCATTTTCATTGAATGCATGAATGTTTATATTTGTGCCTGCAGATCAATGAATTTGACATACTTCTTTCATATTTGTAGGAGATGAACCTGTTGGTTGAGGCAGATCAACCAGGAAATCAGTTGGATGATTATATATCTAGATTGAATGCAATCCTATCCCAGAAGGCTGCTGGCATTCTACAACTACAAAACCGTTTGGCTCATTTTCAGAGACGTCTAAAGGAGCATAATGTTCTAGTGTCTTCAGATTGCTAGATTTTATACAAAAGTTACTTTTTAAGAATATTGTTTCATGATCAACCCAAAGATTGGTTTGCTGAATACAGCATTGTGGTTTAACTGGTTGCTTGTTCTGCTGCCGAGTCAAGATTTGGAATGTGAGGAATCATTTCTTAGTCATCTGCAAATTCTTGGTGTGTATACTGCCAAAATTCAGGGGTTATGCTTTACAAGCAGTGCTATTTTTTAATTTTTTTTTTTTTAAACCCAATTTCAGAAAACTATGAACTCACATGCCTATTTGGCATGATTTTATTGTAAAGATTTGCAGCTTCATGATAAAGTGGATGTTCTTGTTGGACTGTGAAGAGCATTTGTTTGAGTGTTATATAATGTTCAATTTTATTGGCTAACCCACTTTGAGTTTACCCCTAGCCAATCTGTCCTGCTAAACCCGTAGTTGTGATGGTGCATGGTGAATAAATGAATGTAAATTGTACATTGCCGAATGCTTTTGGCTGGCGGGGAATCCATCATCAGAATAAGGATGTGAATAATTGTGACCATATAGTTTTGGTGGGTAAAAAAAATGTATTCACTCTGTTTGGCTTTAAATTTTTTATTTTTCGTATTTTGTTGTCTTTTAGTAAGTTTTGTTTTTAATATTTTAAGATACATTTAATTAATTAAATATATTTAAAAAGTAAAAATTTATGATTTTTTTTTATAAAATTCAATAAACAAACAAAATATAAAAGTGTATTGAATTTTTGAATTTAGTAAATTTTGCAAAGATTTTTTTCACAAATTTTATACTTTTTATGTGAATATATAAAAAGTAAAAAAAAATTTATTAAAATATTTTTTAAAACAATTCATTAAAATAAAAATAAAAAGTACATACTAAAAACTTGAACAGAAATACCTCGTAGCTCGATTTATTGAGGCTCGAGTGGCCTGAATTGTTCTCTCTCCTCCCCTCTCTATTCTACTTCTGTTCTCCTCCAACAATAATAGAGACCACTAATTTTGGAGCTCTAAAAAGACCACTAATAATATAGCACTCAATAAAAAAAGAAAAAAAATACAATACCAAGGTCAAAACATCAAATCATTCATGGTGGGACCCACTGCCACATCATTAGTGATAGCACTAATTAGTGCTCTCACTCATTTTCCGTTCTCCTCTCTTCTCTAAGTGTTCTCTCTCCTCTCTTCTCTATCTCTGTTCTGTTCTCTCTCTCGCTTGCCGTGACTGTCGTGACCCTTCTCGTCTTTGCCCAACACTACGGCAGCATAATAAACAGATCCGGCAACACCACAGTCTATGCCTTTAGAGAGTGCATGAACGACCTTTCTCGCTCTGATTGCGACCTCTATTTTGCCCAAATCAAAACCCAGATCCTTCGTTGCCTCCTTTTCCAACGTCTGATTCGCGATGGTCAATTGTTCTACGATGGGTGTTAGTTGAGGTACGGCGATTACATGTTCTTCAACGAAAGTTTGAGTGGATTGGATCGAACTGTGTGTGGGTGTGTGGGTGGGAATGAGACTCTATTTCGAGAAAATGTTGGTGATTTTGTGAGGAATTTGAGCTTGGAAGGTGTTAACAATGGTGGATTCGCTGTTGGGTCTGGCTTAGTGTTGTTTTTATTTTTGTGTTGTTTAACAATGGTGTTCTCCCATCTTTTTTTTTTTTTTTTGTTGTGTAATAATGGCGTTCTCCCATCTCTTCTATGTGGTGTTCTCCCATCTTTTCTTCTCCAATCTCTTTTTTTTGTTTTGTTCTCCTATCTCTTCGTCTCCTCTGTGTGTGTGTGTGTGTTGTTTTTGTTCTGTATTGTTCAGCATCATTCTCGTCCTCTCTCTCTCCCTCTCTCCCTTCTCTCTCTTCCTCCTGCTTCTCTATTTCACTGAGAAAAAAGAATTGTTTTGGCACCTCAAGCCATTCGAGCCAGTCCATTTTCGAGCTACGTAACAAAGTTGAAACTTGAATTGAAATCTCCAATTTGGGTGTCATATATGGCTGTTTGTACCATTTTTGGCAAAAATTGTCATGTGACAATTTCTCCAATTATTTATGTTACATGGCGATAGAAGATTGAAGGTCAAAGATTTTATGGGACCCACGACCAAGATTAGAAGGTAGCGGTGAAATTGATTTTTTTTAATTAATTAAATTAAACCAAACCATTGGATTAATTAAATTAATTAATTTAGATTTGCTCCAATTTGATGGATAGGCCTTAACCGTTCCTAAAATGAGGGGGTGACTGAGGCTATCTCCTATTTTGATACCTTATCTAGTTGATAAATGATAAGACTTGGAAGATTTGAAGATCTTCCATATTAGCAACAAGCATACAAAGGTGGAGTCGGTTTTTCCAAGATCAAGACAAAGGGTTTTTTATGGACACATGGCAGCTTGTGGAGAAATGAAGGATCAACTCAAACTATAATCAAGGGATTATTTTCCAAATAAGACAAAATTGGTTTTTTGAACTCTCTGAGGATAGGCATACACAGCAAGGAGAAGGAGATCCATGCAAATTTTATAAATCACATAGAATAAATTCAAATTCAAATTCAAAATGTGGAATGACACATGGTGGCCTATGGGAGTTCAACGGACCAAGTCAAACTGATAAGGATAGGCTTTAGCAAATTGAGGATCAAATCGTTCCCACTTTTGGGGGGTCAAGATTAGCATCAAGAACACATGTTACTAGGAAGGATTGCTATGGCAGTTGAGCAGAAATAGGGTTTCTCCAACACTATATAAAGGACTGTAAGTACAACATTTGAAGGGGTCTCTGACCAAACACTCGACCAAGAGTCTTTCAATACATGCTTTTCAATACATTTATTCTAACTTCATAGCTCATTTATCTTAAGTTTATAGCTTACTTATCATAGGTTCATAGCTTGGTTCTTTAACTTCTTAGTTTAGTTATCTTAAATTACCAATTATACTTCATTTTCAATCAATGCAAGTCACAATTTTAATCTAATATCTTTGGCACCAATAAATTTGTTAAAAGTCCTCTTCATTGGGAAAAAATCCGAACCAGTGGTGGTTCTTCTTAGTCACACACAGTCATATACGCTTTGAATTAGATTCACAACTTTTGACACGTCTGCATTTAATCAACAAACTTTTTTATATTCACATTGATAAAGTTTCTAGAGTGGCAATACAAATTTTTGAAGAGTGCAAACAATGGCCTTATTTTAAGTGGCCTCATCATGCCATGCAATTGCGGATCGGTAGTGTCACATACACCAATTAGTGCACTAACTAGTGTACCAACACTAGTTATATATGACATTATTATTGACCCCACTCATTATATAAATTACAAATACCAAGAACATTTTAAATTATGTCACATCATTAATTGGTACACTGGTTACTATACTAATTGGTACATATAGCATTATTCATTGCAGATAGAATGAGTAATGCTAGAGACCTAAAAAATTCTACCAAAGTTTCTACCAAATGTCTCGCATGGGTTTGGGATCCACACAATATGGGTCCCATGTGGGTCTCACACCCATGTGAGACATTTGGTAAAACTTTTAATAGAATTTTTGAGATCTCTAGTATTTTTGGGATAGAATGCCTCTAACATAGTTTTAACTCGTGCTTGAAGGCACGTCCAATAAAACTTAAGAATATATTTTAATTTTATTATAGACATTTCGTTTCTATTAACAAACACCAAAGTGTAAACTTCACATCAACATCAAAGTATAAACCGCACGTCAACACAAAAATAAAAACAGACCTGCTAAGAAAGTCAAGAAAAAATTGTAAAACTAAACAAAGAACACAAACCAAAGCTATTGTACATGTGTTAACGTTTTATAATCCAAAAAAAAAAAAAATACTAAACACCAGATAAAGCAGACCAGCAAGTGTTTTGCAATCCCAAAAAATTAAAACTAAACACCAAACAATGCATATCAACCAGTACTCTACAATATAAAAAAATTAAAATTAAAATTAAAATTAAAATGGACACCAGCTGATGTAGGCTGAAAGGTACCATATTGAGGCCACTTAAGTTATATTTTTAGTCTTTTAATTTTGTTTATTTGGTGGAGATGATGTGTTTCGTACACTTGTACAGATTTGGCAGGAAATATGAAAATTCAATCAAAAAGGGTCGCGAAAGCAGATCCTCTATGCGAGAAGTGAAGAATCCGAGCCAGCCAGACTACCGCACGTGCGGCCAAGCTTCACCGTATGTGCGGCCCACATGGGCGCACGAGCGAACCACCTAGGGATGCGTGCACAGAATTTTTGGTCTGTTTTGCTGCGAATAAAAGACAGAAAAATAGCCAAACCTAGGATTCGAAAAATTAATGTAGAGAAAAGGGAGGCTAGGGTTCTAAAGAGGTGATATTCTACCAAACCTTGAAGGACACTTCCATGGGGGTTTCTTCCTCATCTTCTTCATCTTCCCACTCTTCCATGAGTGAATAGTTGTCTTTTCTAGGGTTTTGATGAAACCCTAGCCATATAATAGGATTTCTCATTAGCTTTAATTGTGAATTGGTTTGAATGGATGTATGGATGATTTAGAAGTTTTTAATATTTGTTTCTTTAATCTCTTCAAGCATTTTACTCTCTGTGATTGTTTAATGCTTTCCATACATTAGTTTTCTTCGTGTTTGTATTCAAAGTACGAGACGAGTCATGCTATGAGAGACGGGTCGTATAGCTACCATAGTTTAGCGCAAACGACTCGTACTACTCGAGATGATTCGTGCCTGTACGTTGAATGCAACAACCCTCTTGATTAGTATTTCAAACTTGTAGTTGTGAAATATTGGGCAGTTCAAACCGAATCGGAATTGTTGGCCAATGTTAAGTCTCATCCATATGGTTAGTGGTGAATTCTCCGCCCTAGGATTTTTCCCGAAAATTATTATCTCAAACCCTAATTTTAATTATCAGTATAATTTCTCAATTTCATTTAATTGATGTTTAGTTATAAAATCAAATTTATCTTTTTAATCAAAATTAATTTAGGGATTTTGCGATTGAATTAATCTAATTTCACATTTGTCCCTGTGGATCGATACTTGGACTTGCCATTATTCTGATAGAATTTGGTATAGTTTAGTGATTTATATTTGGTGTGTTCAACGACCCATCAAATTTTGGCACCGTTGTTGGGAACTTCTGGCGAAATTAGTTAATTTAAAGTTACATTCTTATTTTAATTTTTAGTTTAGGATTTTATGCTTTCGTGTTGCTAAGTGTGCAGAGCGTTTGAAATTGGACCTATCACCGAAGTGCAAACGGAGCGCAACCGAGCTTTAAAAAATAAAAATAAAAACCGTAGCACTAAAGTGTGTAAACAGAAGCAAACACTCGCAAGCAAAGCACTAAAGTGCTAAAAATAAAGATGAAGCTCAATTAGAGGTTAGAGACAACGTCTACACGTCAAGCACCCGCAAGACGAGTAAAGTGTTTTCGTTAAACCGTTGTGAGTATTTCTCCCTTTGGTATTTTGCTTTCATAACTTAGTGCGCAGAGTTTGAACTTTTTGTGTGTGTGTGGGTAGTGTATGCACGGGCGCTGTTCTTGTCGCCCTGAATTGTGGAGTTTGGACCTTAAACTAGAAAGGACTCTTAGGAGACTTAGGGCCTCTGCCCGTGTTCCTAGGTTTGAATATTCATATTTATATATTGAGCCATTAGAGATGGCAAATCTAGATGTCCCGAATGTGCCTAATCGGACCCTTAAGGATTATTTCACACCCACTGCATATACATCACCATCATGCATCCAATTACCCAACACCACTGCTGCTCATTATCAGATTAAGTCCAACACCATATAAATGCTCCCATCATTCCATTGACTAACTCATGATGATCCTTACAAACATTTGAATGAATTTCTGGAAATTTGCTCGACAGTGAGGATCCAGAATTTCATAAATGAGGTCTTAATGTTGCAATTGTTTTCATTCTCATTAAAGGATAAAGCCAAACACTGCCTGAATTCCTTACCTGCTAATTCAATCACAACTTGGGACCAATTACAGCAACGATTCTTGGAGAAGTTCTTTCTCATAAGTAAAACCAACCAACTAAGGCGAGCCATCACAAACTTTGCTCAAATGGATGGCGAGCAATTCCATGAGACGTTGGAAAGACTTCGAGACCTTCTCCAACAGTGTCCCCACCACCAAGTGCCTGATTGACAACTTGTTCAAACATTTTATTATGGCTTAACTGAGCCGCACCGCCAAATGGTGGATTCATCCTGTGGTGGGACATTCATGTCCAAAAATGATGCCGAGGCATGGCAATTGTTTGAGAACCTAAGTGATAATTCCCATCACCATGCCTCCGCAGCCCGGCAAGTCCGGCAACCAGTAGTTGGAGCCCCGAAAAGAAGGGGCATTTATGAGGTCAGGCAAAACCTAGAGTTAGCCCAACAAGTAGAGGCACTGTCCCACAAGATGGACCAATTATTAGCTGCGGACATGCCCCTACCCAGCAAGATCAGCCTTAATTTCATGAGGCATGTGTTATTTGTGCGAGCCCTGCTCATGACTTGAGTGAGTGTCCTTCGGCATCACAATTTCCGGAGTTAGTCCAAGAGCATGTGAATGCGGCTCAAGGATTCTCCAACCCGGGTAATGATCCATACTCCAACACATACAATCCGGGATGGAGAAATCACCCTAATTTTTCATGGAGACCCCCTTCACAAGGCACTTCTTACAATCCTTCACCACCAAGGCAGAATTTAAATAATTTTGCTAACCAATCATCCTACCGACCACCGCAACCTTATCGACCCCCACAACCGTACCGGCAACCACAACCCCCGTCTGTTCCTCAGGGCAACTCTGCCTTTGAGACTCAGGTGTTGGAAGTTCTCTCAGAACTTAAGGGGTTAGCACCGGTAGTTCACTCCCACGCTCACTCTATTGCCAAGCTAGAGGCCCAATTGGGTCAAATGGCTAACAACATGAATCGGAGAGAGGAGGAAAAATTACCAAGTCAAACTGTGGCCAACCCTAAGAGACAATACGGGGCAAAGAGTTTGGGTGGGAATAGAAAGCACCATGAGCAGGTGCAAGCGGTGATAACTTTAAGAAGTGGGAGGGAGTTTGAGCCTCAGTCAGTTGCGCCTGATGCAACTAAAGCTAAGAAGGATGACCACAGTGGTACACCTAATGAGAGCAAGGGTGAGGGGGAAACCCTTAAGAGGGATGACTTAATCCCTAGCACTTCACTTGAGCCTAAGGCACCATATGTGCCTAAGGCATCTTTTCCCCAATGCCTTGATACACCGTCCCTTTTAATGAAAAGACGGCATTTATGGAAGCAATGATGGAGGTCTTTAAACAGGTAAAAATCAACCTCCCCCTCATATGCCAAATTTCTGAAGGGCCTTTGTATGCAAAAGCGTAAATCTAGGACACACGTGTCCCAAAAGGTCCTACTCACGGAGCAAGTAAGCTCCATCTTGTTGAATGACACACCTCCTAAGCTTAAGGACCCAGGTGTCCCAACCATTGCATGCATTATAGGGGACCATTTCATTGATAGGGCCTTATTAGATTTAGGGGCTAGTGTCAATTTGTTGCCGTACTCTGTGTACGAGGAATTTGGGCTTGGCGAGTTGAAGCCCACTACTGTTACTCTTCAGTTGGCTGACCGGTCCCTCAAAGTGCCACGTGGCATGATTGAGGATGTGCTAGTTAAGGTTGATAGGTTCTACTTCCCTGTTGACTTTTTGGTGTTAGATATGGAACCCATAGCCAGTTCTAGGAAACAAATCTCGATGATCTTAGGTCGACCTTTCTTGGCTACGGCCAATGCATGCATTAATTGTCGTACCAGGGTGATGGAAGTTTCATTTGGTAACATGCAAGTGAAACTTAATATTTTCCAAGCATCCCAACAACCCCATGAGAGAGAGGAGTGCTTATTTGTAGATGTTGTGGATGAGGTTGTGGAGGAAGTTTAGGCCTCCATTCTTGTAGAGGATCCTTTAGAGGCTTGTCTAGCTCATTTTGGGTTTGAAAATTTTGATATTGATGGGTCAGTTGAGGAGGTGAATGTCTTGCTTAATGCTTCTTCTACACCTAATTTTCCTTTGTGGAAAGCCCGGTTTGAGTCACTTCCTCTTCTGTTGAGAGAGCCTGCCATACCATCTTTGGTCACACCACCTACACTTGAGTTGAAGCCACTCTAGGCCACACTCAAGTATGCATTTTTAGGGCCCCAGGAGACTTTACCAGTCATCATTGCATCTGACTTGACTGCAGAGTAGGAGAGTCAGTTAATGAGTGTTCTCATGGCACATCAGAGTGCTATAGGGTGGTCAGTGGCTGATTTGAAAGGGATAGATCCCTCCATGTGCATGCATTATATACACCTAGAGGAGGACACCAAACCTTCTCGCGAAATGCAACGGAGACTGAATCCTAATATAAAAGAGGTGGTGAAAAATGAGGTGTTGAAATTGTTGGATACAGGTATTATATACCCCATCTCAGATAGCAAGTGGGTGAGTCCCACACAAGTGGTGCCCAAAAAATCGAGCATCACCGTTGTTGAGAATGAGAGAGGAGAGTTAGTCCCCACACGAACCACTATTGGGTGGCGAGTGTGCATTGATTATAGGAGACTGAATTCCTCGACTAGGAAGGATCATTTTCCCTTACCTTTCATTGACCAGATCCTAGAGCGGTTAGCGGGGCAGGGTTTCTACTGTTTTCTTGATGGCTATTCGGGGTATAATCAAGTCCCGGTGTACCTTGCTGACTAGGAAAAGACCACATTTACATGCCCTTTTGGCACTTTTGCTTACAGACGCATGCCCTTTGGGCTATGTAATGCACCGGCGACTTTTAACGGTGTATGATGGCCATTTTCTCCGATATGGTGGAAAAATTCTTAGAGGTTTTTATGGATGACTTTTCAGTGTTTGGATCGTCTTTTGAGAAATGCCTTAGGAACTTGACTAGAGTGTTAGAACGATGTACTGAGGCAAACCTAATCTTGAGTTGGGAAAAGAGTCATTTTATGGCTCGTGAGGGTATAGTGTTGGGACACATTGTGTCCCCTCGAGGTATAGAGGTAGACAAGGCTAAGGTTGACCTCATTGCAGGCCTTCCTCCACCCAATTCCGTGCGTCAAATTAGGTCTTTCTTAGGGCATGCAGGTTTTTACCGTAGGTTCATCAAAGACTTTAGTAAGATATCACGTCCTTTGTGTAGTTTACTGGTTAAGGACGCGCCTTTTGTCTTTGATGAGGCGTGCTTAAAGGCATTTGAAACACTGAGAATGGCCTTGACCACCGCCCTAATCATGAAATCACCAGATTGGTCGATTCCCTTTGAAATCATGTGTGATGCCTCCGATTATGCTGTCGGGCCTGTGTTGGGCCAAAGGGTCAATAAGGCACTATTTGCTATATACTATGCTAGTCGCACTCTCTCGGATGCACAATTGAACTATACTACCACCGAGAAAGAGTTGCTAGCTGTGGTCTTTGCCTTAGATAAATTCCGCTCCTATCTCCTAGGTTCCAAGGTCATAGTCTTCACTGATGATGCCGCTTTGTGGTATTTACTATCAAAGAAAGAGACCAAACCTAGGTTAATTAGATGAATTTTGTTGCTTCAGGAATTTGACCTAGAGATCCCAAATAAGAAAGGATCTGAGAATGTGGTGGAGGATCACCTCTCCCGAATCCTCATCGAGTATACTAGTGACCCTCTTATTTTGTATGATTCGTTTTCGGACAAACAACTTTTTGAGCTGTCAACGAGTGAGCCCCCCGTGGTTTGCACATATTGTGAATTATTTGGCTATTGGGCAAATTCTGCAAAATTGGTCTAAGCAAGACAAAGATCGATTCTTTTCACAAGTCAGGTATTATTTTTGGAAGGATCCGGAGTTGTTTAAATATTGCTCCGACCAAGTGATCCGACGGTGTGTGCCGGAGAGTGAGATGCATAGCATTCTTACATTTTGTCATTCTTCTGCATGTGGCAGTCATTTTAGTGGGCATAGAACGGCCGCCAAGATTCTCCAAAGCGGGTTTTATTAGCCCACAATTTTTAAAGATGCCTATCAATTTTGTAGAACTTGTTTGCGCTGTCAGCAAATGGGTTCGATATCTCAGCGTGACATGATGCCAATGTCCCCTATTCTTGTGGTAGAGATATTTGATGTTTGGGGGATTGATTTTATGGGACCTTTCCCGTCGTCGTTCGGGTTTGAGTATATTCTCTTGGTAGTAGATTATGTGTCTAAGTGGGTGGACGTGATAGCTACCCGAACAAACGATCATAGAGTGGTAATCAAATTTTTCATGAAAACATTTTTAGTCGTTTTGGGTTTCCTAGAGCCATAATAAGTGATCAGAGTACGCATTTTTGTAACTGGTTCTTTGAGTCTGTAGTTAAGAAATATTCTATCACTCATAAAGTTGGCACTCCATACCACCCTCAAACTAATGGCCAAGTGGAAGTCTCAAATAGGGAGGTAAAGCATCTAATAGAGAAAACGGTGAGGCTAGATAGGAAAGATTGGTTACAATGGTTGATTGATGCATTATGGGCCTACCGCACTGCTTATAAGACACCCATTGGGATGTCACCATATAGAGCGGTGTTTGGCAAAGCTTGCTGTAGACGTCCCCGAACGCCCTAGAAGGGTGAGTCTCGTTCTGTTCATATTTGGCTCACTACAGTTCGGACTCTTGAATTGTCACGGTTCTTAATCTGAACCAAAGAGTCTAAATCTGGCAAATCATTTTGAGAAAACAGATTTTTTTGTAAAGAAGTGCCAAACATGGACTGCTTTGCCAGATACAGAGTCGCCACCTAAATATTTTATTTTGGAAAATTTAGGAAATCCTAGGATGGCATGTGGAATGCACAAATAGCATGTATTCAAGTTGGATTTGAAATAATTATGCAGTTAGCATGATGCGCCGAGCCCGGTGCATGCAATACTGATGAATGATGCACGCATGCATAGCATGAGGTATGCTAAATTAAATATGCTCTAATACTAACCATCAAAGCAAGTAAGTAAAAGAGAGAAAGAAGTGGGGGTTGGAAGACATGCATACACGCACCCACACTTATTACAAATTTGCCCTTGCTCGGAGGGACCGAAAGAATAATACAATTAACTAACCTACAAGCTAATTAAATATTACAGACCAATTAAACTAGTTATCAAATTAATTAATCAAATAAAACAGTAAACAACCTCGGGAAGGGGGCCCAATGCAATGCATGTTCGGCTCCATTTGAAAAGCCACTGCCATGCACAAGCTGCCTTTGTTTTCCCTACTCTGCTCCTCTGAAGATTGCCAAAGTCCCAGGGTTGCTTCTTTGGGTGCTGTGGGACACTACCGGCTGAAGGGGAACACCACCGACCAAGGGAAATGATCACCGACCACTTGTTCAAGCTATCGACCATTGATGAATGGCCGGTCGGCACTGGAGATGGCCGGCCGGCCAGAGCTTCCTGCAGAATCTGTTTTTGACAGCAGCAGAGGGCAAAACTTGGCATGGCAATGCATTTCAAGCAGATGTGTGCACCACCACATCCCTTATCATGTTTATGACTCAAAAGGACATGGTTCTCGATTCTCGAACCACCAATCGCTCATTTCAATGCGTGATGGCCCAAGGAACCATGCTGTGCATTTTCAATGTGGAGTGAAATGCACATAAACAAACAATGGCGCTCAACCTCCATCACAATCAATTCAAGAGGTTAAGCATGCGTGCCCATATGATGCAACCTAGGCATGTGAGCTAGCATGCAATCATGGAAATGCAAAGAAGCACACAATGCATACAACAATCATGCAAGGCATGCAAGGCATGAAGCAATGCAACCAACAAGTATGCAAGATACAATGTGGGTGTTCAAGCATGCAAACAAGCATGTGACTTTATTCAATCATGCAACTTCAATCATGCATCAACATACAAATATGCAACAACGTACAAGGTGAGCATGCAACGGCCATGCAAAGGAGGGACTTACACTAGTTAGGTAGCTCTATACTAAGCCCAAAACAGTGGCCAACATGCTCAAAAATGAAGTCAAAATGACATACAAGCATGCATGCACGCAAGGACCATCACTTAGGCATATAGAGACAACTCTCAAGCACACTTAAGAGGATGCAAACGTGGACGGATGGCATGCATATAAAGCTCTGAAAATCATGTTGTAAAGGTACCAAACCAAGTAAACAAGACAAGCTAAACATGCAACAATGGTCCAAGATTCAAGGCAAGCCCAAAGAGGCTTAAACCATGGCTAAGTCAACCAAGCCTCACAAGGCTAAGAGGACTTAAAACAGGTCCAAGGCAGGCCTAAGCAAGGCTAAGGATACACCTAGATGGCATCTAAGTAACCTAAACATGCAAGCATGCACAAGGGCCTAAACAAAGGGCGTAAAACAACAACCTTTTAACACATTAGAGGGGCATCAAATGCAAGCATACAAGCATGCTAAGTAGACTGAAATGGCATGCTAAGTGGTTCCAAACCACTGAAATAATGCAAGTAATGCATGCTCATGGTTCATGCACTTAAGGCTCACAAGCTAAGAATGCAAAGAGGCTATGCAATGCATGTCATGGTCGACCAAAACAACCAAAAACAAAACTTTAGCATGCTGAAACAAGCACAAAAGCTTCACAAAGCTTGGCCAAAAACATGCTAGAACAAGGGTCATAAACCTAAGGTATATTAAGGCTAAAACATGGCATTACAAGACATGTATGCAAAGCATGCAAGGTGTGTCTAAACCAACTTAACACAATGCTATATCATGGCAATATAAGCACAAAAATCAATTGAGGCATGATCAACATTAGCCTAAACTAGATGCTCCCTCAAGAGGCAAAAATGGCCCTTTTCAAGGACAACAAGGAGAGGGGGTGGCCCTCTCCTTCTTAGGACCTCAAGGCACCATCCTCACCACTAAAATCCCTCAAGATTTCAGTGGTGAGGAGGCCAAAACACAATGGTCCCAGAGCTCACCAAAAATGCATAAAAATGGAGCCTAACAAGGCTTAAGAGGGGTCAAACAACCTCAAAGCTCAAAACACTCTTAAACAAATATTTAGAGTAGACAAAAAAAAGACTTTTATATGTTATACACCAAGCCTAAAAACAATTTCAAGGCAGACTAAAGAGCTATGCAAAAATGGGGAATAAAAGGGATAAGTTCTTACCCTTGTTGATCCTCTTCAAGAATGATGGACCAGCAGCTTCTTTGGCTCAAACCAGCTCCAAAACTTCAAGAACAGCCTCCTAGTACCTCAGTAGCTAAAGGAATGTGTAATGGTGGGTGTTTGTGCACAAAAGTAAGACAAAACACACACAAAACACAAGAGGGAGGGAGATATAGATATATGATAGATACACAACTCAAACCTTAAAACCAGAGCCCTCTGAAAAAATGTTATCTAACCTAAAAGAGGGAGAAGAGGCCTCCTCTTGTAGAAGATTCAACCTTGTAAAGCTTCCAAGGCAAGCTAACAAGGTTGAAATGCCTCCATACACGTGTATGGAGGGGAGCAAAGGTGGGTGCCAACTATCACAGCTGGCACAAAAATATCTGCAAAAGCAGGTGAACAGTGGTCGGCCAGCAAAAAATACAATTTGACCAAAATAGATGATCGACTGGCCACAAAAAGTGCCGACCGGCCAAACATTTGGCCAGTGGCAACAAAACAATGGCCGGTGGCCCCAAGCCATGGCCGGTGATGTGTGGGAATGGCCAATAAGCCATTCCCTGTCCCCTTCAAGGCAAAACACAAGTGTTTGGTGCAAAACCAAACACAAAACAGTCGAGTTGAGAGATCCTGAGGCAAGACGCGTAGCCGAGACCTCCGGGAACTCAAGACGAACACAAACAAGGATGATCACTGAGTGTTCAAATGGTGACACCCAAGTCTTGAGGACGGTCAAAAATGGGATGTCTACAGTTGCCCCTCTTTGACAGAACTCGAAAGTCATAAGAATGACGGGAGTGAGTGTCAAAGCCCAGAGACGACCCATTTTTGACAAGGCCGAAGACTTAGACAAAGCATGCAAGATAATAAAGATATGCGCCCGAAGGCAGGGAAAAAATGCAACTGATAATGCAAGAAGCCGAACATAACTTATGATCATGCAAAGAAAGCTGTAACGAAGCATAACATGCAACAGTTTTAAGCTAGCATTCAACAATCCAACTACACTACAATGCAAAAAGGATGTAAGAGAATTATGCAATTCTCGATACGTCTCACTCGGAGAATACAATACCTGCGCGGTTCGTCTGGTTGCACCAGCTTCAAATGAACCGCACATATAATATCGTGCCTGAAAGAGAAAGAAAACTCAATAGGTACAATATCGTTAGCAACATGCATAATATGCAAAATGAATGCTACGCGATAACGCGAATGTAGGATTTAAAGTCTTCTAGACCAGAGGATTTAAGGTCTCCCAGACCAGGCGAGTGCACAAGACAGTGCAAGCTAAAGGTGCACAAAACAGTGCGAGTAGGGTGAATGCACAAAACAGTGCGATACAGATAAGGTGCGCAAGATAGCGCGATGCAATGCACTAACAAGTGTAGGTAAGGTACACAAGATAGCGCAATAAAATGCATGCACAATGCAAGTAAGGTGCACAAAATAGTGCGATGCGCAAAATAGCGCGAATGAAATGTAATGCACTAACAAGTGCAGGTGGGATGCGCAAGATAGCTCGAATGATACAATGTAATGCACAAAACAATGCGATACGCTAAATAGTGCGAGTGTAAATTGCATAAAACAGTGCGATGCGCAAGAGAGCGCGAGTGATAAACTGCACAAAATAGTGCGATGCGCAAGAAAGCGTGAGTGATTTGAAATGCACAAGACAGTGCGATACGCTAAACAGCGCGAGTGATTTGAAATGCACAAGACAGTGCGATACGCTAAACAGCGCGAGTGATTTGAAATGCACAAGAAAGTGCGATACGCTAAACAGCGCGATTGATTTGAAATGCACTAAACAGTGTGATACGCTAAACAACGCGATTAATATGCAATGCTCAAAATAGTGCGAGTGAGATACAACCACAAGATGCACAAGACAGTGCTAGTGAGATAGAAAGTGTAAGTGCACAAGACAGTGCAAGTGAATGCATGTTCTATGCAAATGAGGTGCATTTTCTATGCAAGTATGGAAGAGTGCATTTTCTATGCAAAAGATAAGAGCATTTTCTATGCAAGAAACAGGAGCATATTCTATGCAATATTGAAAGCATATTCTATGCAAAATCGAAAGCAAGCATATTCTATGCATGAATCATAACGATGCGCGGCACGCATGTAACAGAAGTGTATATGAAAGTGCACATTCTATGCAATGGAAAGGCATCAAACATGTACTCTGGTGCCTCCGATTTACCTTTCGGAGGACTTGGCAATACGCTCAGCTCAATAGGGGACACCCTGTTTATATTGGCGAGAGATAACATCTGCATGTGAAACCCTCGGGTGCTACTTGGACTGCCATTCTGATTTGAAGCAGGCTTACACTTGGGGTCGAGATACACTCATACTCTAGAGAAATGGCGAAACCCGAGAAGGTGCACCTGGAGTGCAGTCTCGGAATTTGCCGAAGTTGAAACAGACTAAGATGCTCCAAATTTTCCCTCTTTTCTTTTGCTTTGCAGTCCGGAACCTATATAGCTTCAAATAGGTCCTTGTTTTACTGTTCTCATATGACCTGGGTTGAACCTTGCAGTTTATGAAAGAAAGAATCTTGTTTTGCATAAATGTGCAGAATGGCACAGCACTCTAAGCACAAAACGATTTTTTTGAAAATGAGAAAAGGGTTCTCAACCGGGTATTGAGCCTACAACTGAACACAGCATACTATGACTCAACAAAAGGTACACAACCTAAACACATCGAGTAACACTCGAAAAAGACTCAAAACAAAAGTTGAGGTAAACAAAACAAAAGACATGACACACAGATATGTTACAAAGACAAGCGAGGAGCCAGTTTCTTCAGGTAGTGTTTCCCACCCTTTTCTCATTTGTGATTCTCACATCACTCTGGCACTCAATCTCTGTTTTTCTAAAAAAAAGCCATTTTCTCACTTTTTCTTTCAGCGCACATCTCTCTATTCTTCAATCTCTCATTTTTTTATCCCTCCCCTGGGTGGTTGGTGGATAAACAGAAAGTTGCAGGGTCTTGCCCCTAGCAGTCCGCTAGATTCTTCTTCTTGTTCACAATAGTGAGTTTCTTCCACAGAGGGGCTGCGCTACAATTGGGTGTGTAGCAAATCTGCAGCTGACATCGGTTGACGATGCTCTGCTGGGGAGTTTGGACGTGATCAGATCTGCCCAGATGAGGGAATGGGATATCTTGTCCCATTCCGGTTCGTGCTTCGCACTTGGCTTGATACCTCGTTGCTTGGAGGATGTGAGAGCTTTCTGCCCTTTTGCGGTTAGCATTAGTGGTGCCTTTTTCCAGCAGGTATGGTGCCTTTCTTGGCAAGCATGTTAACAATGGGGAAAAGACAGAACACCTGACTCAATTGTGCCCCTAGTTCATCATTTTGACCATTTTTTTGTTTTGGCTTTCTACTAAAACAATTTTGACCAATATGAGAGTTAGATTAACATGCTTGTTCAATTTTCTGATAAATCAAGCAAGTCCGGTTATGAGCACTAAAAAATTTCCTTTTTTGGATCCAAGAAATGATCCAGTTTTGAAAAATGGAATACTTTTTGAGAAAATCAGTCAACCTCTGTAAAAATTCTCAAAAACTATTTTTGCAAACGGCCAATGCTCAACAAGCACGGAACCTACTCTTGAGATGCACAACCTCAGATCGGAAGGAAAACTGCCCCTTGTTTGAGGAGAGCTGCATGGCAACGGAAAGTTGCCCCTTGTTTGAATAGCACCGCAGCGCATTGGCAATCAGTCCTCAGAGCAATGATTACAACCGAACTCTCAGATACAGAGAAGACAAAGATGACCAGAACCATCACATAGACACAGTCGAATTTGAAGTGTTTTACGGCTGGACTTCAGAATGATGTTGCCTACGTATCCTAAACATGGGAATCAAGCCTTACGTAATTTGGGGTTAAGGTACACTCGTGTATTTAACCTCTCATTTTGCGCTCTAACTTTTGCCAAGGCCGCCCTTCTGGGTTTTCAACCTTGCGAGCTCTGTTATTCTTTTCTTTTCATTTCTTTTCTTCTTTTTTCATCTTTCTCTTCTTTTTTTTTCATTTTTTGCATTTTCTTCATTTTTCTCTTTGTATTTTTCTCTTTTGTTCTTTTCTTTTCTTTTCTTTTCGCTCTAACTTTTGCCTGGGTCGCCCTTTTGGGTTTTCGGCCCAACGAGCCTCTCAAGGGTAAAAGTGTAGCTTGGTCCATGTCAAATGGTTCTGAGATCTCGAATCCGTCTGAATCCAGGAGAGTGACTGCTGTTCGCTGACAATGCAGGAGTCCATCCCATGGGGGCTGGATTTGCCCCTAGTGTTATGGATAGGAACTCAGTTGTTCTTCAGCAATACTTTCTTCTTTCTTCTCTTCTGGGGTTTAGCATTCTTGCCAGTCTTCATTGATTTGCAGGATGATCCATCTTCGACTCTTCGAGCACATCTGGCATTTTTGCCCGCAGTTCCAGGGATACTTCTGATCTAGCTTTGCAAGCTTCTTTTGGCGACATCTGATCTCCTTGATCTGACTTTTCTTGCCCCTAGTTCGAGGGCTGCTTCAAATATGGCCACACGGGCCTCCTTTGATGGTTGACCATTGACCATTCTGAATTTAAGTGCAAGGTTTGAAAATGAGGGGTTGAGTCTCGAGACTGAGAGCGATCCTAGGCTGCACAATCTCAAGAGCGATTCCACACAGGTCTTCGCAAGATCGCGCAAAATATTTTTTTGAAATCTTTTAAGAAAACGACTAGTCGCTCACGCTGAAGACAGTGTAGGACCAATCTGGATCAAGCCAGGATCCTTCTCAGTACTCACATTAAAAAGCATGATCTCGATCATTAAAGGCTTAGCATGCCTCTCTTTCTCTCAAATGATCAAATTTTTGCAAAACCCGCGAAATTCCTTTCTCTTCGTTTTCACCGCAGTGTTCAAAAAGTTTTGAAAAACTTAGATTAATGCAATGATTTTGGGGTGCAAAAGAGTAGACGAAAAGTACTGTTGTTTCATTCAAACTTTCTGGCACAACTGGCACAAGGCAGAAGCAAGCACAAAAACATGAAAAACCACTGTTGTTTCATTCATAACTGTTGGTGTAACTGGCTCCATGGCAGAAACAGACTCAAAAGAAAGTGAAAAGACAGACACAAAACAAAATAGTGATGCCCGAGGTAACACCCCCGGAATCACCTAACTCTAACAAAATAGGACTGACTCGATACAACAAGACAGACCCGAAACAAAAAGACTAACTCTAAACAAAGAGACAGACTCAAAACAACACAACAAAACTGACCTAAATACTCGAGTCAGAAACTAGCATTTGCAAATGCTCAAAACAGTGCGTGCCATACACCACATCTGGAGTAAATCGAGCGCCACCCGCAGCTGGTTCATCCCCCGATCACATATTCACATTATCTCCCAAGTTCACTGACCCGGTGCCGATAGACTTTGCTGAGTTGGTGCGACGATGACCTTATTGTCAATCAGATCTTGTATTTCGTGGCGAAGACGGAAACAACTATCAGTGACACGGCCGACTTGATGATGAAACGCACAGTACTTGGTCGGATCATGGGAGGGAGGAAGTTTATCTAGCAATGGTCGCGGCTCAAGGGGTTTCAGATCCCCCTCTCTAATCAGGACCCTCAAGGCTGCTGATAGAGGCATGTACAGTGGTGCGAACACCCTCTGGCTCCGAGGTGGGCGTTTTGAAGTTTATGGAGTTTTGTTGTATGCACTAGCAAAGGGATTGACAGGCGCTGACTAGGCTTGCTGATCTCTTCCGAGCACGGGATTAGGGCTGAAAGGAACATTCCTGGTACAACGACCTTTCTCCCAGCTTGCCCCTTGATTCAGACTGCTCTCATTCTGAGTGACGAAAGTGTCATCCACAGTTTTTGTAACAACTGCAAGTACTTGCTGTTTGTTCAGCCCTTCGGCTTTCAAAGTCTCAATATCCCACTGAAGATGTTCATGGGGACTAATGCTTGCCCCTGCCTTGTTCTTATCACTGGCCTCCACTTTGCTAAAAGATTGGCCTTCTCCCAATGCAGCCCATCCTGAGAAGCCTTTTGACATGAACTCCCTGGTATGTGATGCGGTTAATGACGGAGCCAAAACTCCAAAGGCCAGATCTTTCACAGTTCTCTGAAGATCTTCGATCATCCTCATCAGCTCAGAAGTAGTGGGTTCATGGGTTTGAGATAATTGGGGTTCAGATGCACCCATTATGCATAAGTCCATGCTTTCCGGGATAAACACCTCAGGCTTGGGTAGATGGGCCGAGGTGATGTATACGCTGGGGTCGTAAGGGACGGCCAGTGTGTGGATCAGATTGAGATGTGGATGAGGTACTTGGTCATTGGGGGCTGAAGGTGGAGCTATCGTCCGGTTGTCGATGAGATTTTGAACCTCATGACGAAAGCGGTAGCAGCGGTCGGTGCCATGACCGCGTTACTGATGGTACATACAGTACTTGGAGGGGTTATGTCTGGCTGGGAGTGAGTTAGGCAGAGGTTGAGGATCGAAGGGTTTGAGATACCCTCTTTCTATTAAGACTTTTAGTGCGCTAGTCAGGCTCATATAGAGGGGGGTGAAAGTTCTGCCTTGAGCTCGAGCTGGGCCGGCAGTTTGTAGGCTTGGATTGGAAAAAGGGTCGGCTGTGGCGACTGTATTGATTTCAGTGGGTTTGGGAATAGTGCTACTACCAGCATTGGTGCTTCCTGCAATCGCCCTCCTTGTCGGTTCACTTGTTCTGAGAATGATCCCGCTGTTGAACGCATTCTCGACCTGAACCCCCAGTTCATGCAAACTTTTGAAAGTGAATAGTTCAGTGACTATAAAATTTTGCAACATATCATGCTCAAGGTTTCGCACCATCATCTGTACTTGATCCCTCTCGGAAGGCCGATCTGTCATCTGTGCTGCCTTTGCTCTCCATCTTGCAACAAATTCCACAAAAGGCTCTGTTGGGTTCTGGCGGGTTGTTTCAAGCTCTTGCATGGTCATTTCAACTTGGGTATTGTAGGAATACTGATCGACAAAGGCCTCAGCCAATTCTTCTCAGTCTTGCTTCACTTTATCTTCCAACTTAGCGTACCAAGTGGTTGCTACACCCGACAGGGTTCTTCCATACAGAGAGAGTTTCTGTGGCTTAGTCAGACCCATCGACTTCAGGACATCCAAGAAAAGTCGAATATGTACCATTGGATCTCCAGACCCGTCGAAACAGTCAATATATGGCATTTTGAATCTGTCTGGGAGCCGAATGGCAGCCTCAGTGTGCCCATCCTCAATGTCGGGAATGGAGTTAAGGCCCTGTGCCTTTTTGAATTGCTTCTCAAGGTTCGCAATCTTCACTACAGTCGGATTGAGCTCATTAACATCAAGGGAATAAAGCCTCTCATTAGGTTGCACCAAGGGTCTGAGCACCTGAGCTTGAGTCAACATTTCTCGAGGATTCGGACACTGCAAATCTTCAACTGGCGAAAGTGGGTCAAAGTTTGGCTGGGGTCCCAAAGCTGGATGTGAGGCAGATGCCCCAGATGGACGCTACATTTCAATAGTGGTCTCAGCCTGCATGGCAGTTCCCTGATTTAATGCTGCTATCACGGCCACAAATTCTTCCGAACCCTGTGCCATCATGGTCTGCTGAGTCTGAACAAAGGTGATGTGACTGGCGACTGACGGATCAGATGAACCGGTGAGCCCTGACTGGCCTTTCTTTGCCTTGCCTCAGCGAAAGAACACTGGTTGCCCTTGAATTGAATTTCTAACCTAACAAAGTCTATCAGTACTAGTCCAATGTACCCGAGGGATATCGGAGCCTTCTGAAGCTATGGTTCCAAGACTACCTAGCAAAAGAGAAAACAGACAGCACCTCAGCCTGATTTCACCAAAACAGATATGAGCATACTAGGATAACTGTGCCTCCTACTGAATTTTGCCCCAAAATTCTGCCTATAAACTGATACCCTCAGGTAAAACTGATTCCCCAAATATTGATCCTGATGCCCACAGGCCTGATACTCAAACTTGCAAACTGATACATGCACTCCCTGTAGAGATACACTCTAGAGCACATAGTAAACAAGTAAGAGCCAAAACACCCCTATGTTGGGATAGGGTTTCTCTATCCTATTTTGTCAAGAGCTAGGGTTTCATTACGCACGCAGCAGTTTCAAACAACCTACAATCGGGTAAGCAACCTGTCCTAGCTTGGAATGGTTACTATGGATTCCGAATATGCACTAGTCGAATGGTCGAAAAGGGTGCCCCGGTAAAACCGGGGTTTGTGCTCCCATACTGGCAAAGCCCATAACCGGTCAGCCTTATGGCATGCTTTGACAAAGCAAGCCTCCGGCAAACCGTTCAGGAATAGCAGATGGCAAACACGGTGTCCTAAGCGCACCAATGCACATGCAATGCAAAGAAGCACATAAGTGTAGTCAAAACAGGATATCATGCGTTCGAGTCAAGTTCTCTAAAGTCCCCAACAGAGTCGCCAGAAACTGTAGACGTCCCCGAACGCCCCAGGAGGGTGAGTCCCGTTCTGTTCATATTGGGCTCACTACAGTTCGGACTCTTGAATTGTCACGGTTCTTAATCTGAACCAAAGAGTCCAAATCTGGCAAATCATTTTGAGAAAACAAATTTTTTGTAAAGAAGTGCCAAACATGGACTGCTTTGCCAGATACAGAGTCGCCACCTAAATATTTTATTTTGGAAAATTTAGGAAATCCTGACTCGGTGCCAAAGGCCACGTGTCCGTCATCACCAAAGTTGCCTCGGCTCGGGAACTTGGGTACGATTGGGGAAGGTCAGTTATGAGCACCCCCGCTCGCTCGACCAAAGATCGGTCTCTACTAACCATGATGTCTTGTTTTGAAAACATTATATGCTCTTATTGCGATTATTAGCCTAGAATTACTATGTTATGCGCACAGCAAACAAGTATAGACCAAATCGCCTAAATTGGAACAAAACATTGCATGTTTGTTTTGAAAATGGTTTGCTACTCGCAAGTAGGCTAAAATGCAAGTTTTGCCACCCTCAAGTGGGCTTCGAAAACATGGTTTTGCCACTATCTAGTGGGCTTAAAGCTCACAGTTCTAATGCATTATTCCGACTTAGGTAATTCAACCTTCATCCACAGGCATTCAAGTAGTTATATCACATAAGCATCTAGCCACATGGTAAGCATGCTGTCATGTTTAACATTTACACTCGTGCGAGGATGCTAAAGCGGAAAGACTTACAGTGTACTCCAAGCCAAAACAAAGAACTCGTTAGCAATCAATGTATGATCCAAGTCCATGTTAAGTGCCTAATGCGACGCACACAGAATGCAATTAGGATAGGCTCGGCTAATCCTAGGATGGCATGTGGAATGCACAAATAGCATGTATTCAAGTTGGATTTGAAATAATTATGCAGTTAGCATGATGCACCGAGCCCGGTGCATGCAATACTGATGAATGATGCACGCATGCATAACATGAGGTATGCTAAATTAAATATGCTCTAATACTAACCATCAAAGCAAGTAAGTAAAAGAGAGAAAGAAGTGAGGCTTGGAAGACATGCACACACGCACCCACACTTATTACAAATTTGCCCTCACTCGGAAGGACCGAAAGAATAATACGATTAACTAACCTACAAGCTAATTGAATATTACAGACCAATTAAACTAGTTATCAAATTAATTAATCTAATAAAACAATAAACAGCCTCGGGAAGAGGGCCCAATGCAATGCGTGTTCGGCTCCACTCGAAAAGTCACTGCCATGCACAAGCTGCCTCTGTTTTCCCTGCTCTGCTCCTCTGAAGACTGCCAAAGTCCCAGGGTTGCTTCTTTGGGTGCTGTGGGACACTACCGACTGAAGGGGAACACCACCGACCAAGGGAAATGATCACCGACCACTTGTTCAAGCTATCAGCCATTGATGAATGGCCGGTCGGCACTGGAGATGGCCGGCCGGCCAGAGCTTCCTACAGAATCTGTTTTTGACAGCAGCAGAGGACAAAACTTGGCATGGCAATGCATTTCAAGCAGATGTGTGCACCACTACATCCCTTATCATGTTTATGACTCAAAGGAACATGGTTCTCGATTCTCGGACCACCAATCGCGTATTTCAATGCGTGATGGCCTAAGGAACCAAGTTGTGCGTTTTCAATGTGGAGTGAAATGTACATAAACAAACAATGGGGCTCAACCTCCATCACAATCAATTCAAGAGGTTAAGCATGTGTGCCCATGTGATACAACCTAGGCATGTGAGCTAGCATGTAATCATGGAAATGCAAAGAAGCATACAAGGCATACAACAATCATGCAAGGCATAAAGCAATGCAACCAACAAGTATGCAAGATACAATGTGTGTGTTCAAGCATGCAAGCAAGCATGTGACTTCATTCAATCATGCAACTTCAATCATGCAACAACATACAAATATGCAACAACATACAAGGTGAACATGCAACGGCCATGCAAAGGAGGGACTTACACTAGTTAGGCAGCTCTATACTAAGCCCAAAACAGTGGCCAACATGCTCAAAAATGAAGTCAAAATGACATACAAACATGCATGCACGCAAGGACCATCACTTAGGCATATAGAGACAACTCTCAAGCACACTTAAGAGGATGCAAACGTGGACAGATGGCATGCATATAAAGCTCTGAAAATCATGTTGTAAAGGTACCAAACCAAGTAAATAAGACAAGCTAAACATGCAACAATGGTCCAAGATTCAAGGCAAACCCAAAGAGGCTTAAACCATGGCTAAGTCAACCAAGCCTCACAAGGCTAAGAGGACTTAAAACAGGTCCAAGGTAGGCCTAAGCAAGGCTAAGGATACACCTAGATGGCATCTAAGTGACCTAAACATGCAAGCATGCACAAGGGCCTAAACAAAGGGCGTAAGACAACAACCTTTTAACACATTAGAGGGGCATCAAATGCAAGCATACAAGCATGCTAAGTAGACTGAAATGGCATGCTAAGTGGTTCCAAACCACTGAAATAATGCAAGTAATGCATGCTCATGGTTCATGCACTTAAGGCTCACAAGCTAAGAATGCAAAGAGGCTATGCAATGCATGTCATGGTCGACCAAAACAACCAAAAATAGAACTTTAGCATGCTGAGATAAGCACAAAAGTTTCACAAAGCTTGGCCAAAAACATTCTAGAACAAGGGTCAAAAACCTAAAGTATATTAAGGCTAAAACATGGCATTACAAGACATGTATGCAAAGCATGCAAGGTGTGTCTAAACCAACTTAACATAATGCTATATCATGGCAATATAAGCACAAAAATCAGTTGAGGCATGATCAACATGAACCTAAACTAGATGCTCCCTCAAGAGGCAAAAATGGCCCTTTTCAAGGACAACAAGGAGAGGGGGTGGCCCTCTCCTTCTTAGGACCTCAAGGCACCATCCTCACCACTAAAATCCCTTAAGATTTCAGTGGTGAGGAGGCCCAAGCACAATGGTCCCGGAGCTCACCAAAAATGCACAAAAATGGAGCCTAACAAGGCTTAAGAGGGGTCAAACAATCTCAAAGCTCAAAACACTCTTAAACAAATATTTAGAGTAGACAAAAACAAGACTTTTATATGTTATACACCAAGTCTAAAAACAATTTCAAGGCAGACTAAAGAGCTATGCAAAAATGGGGAATAAAAGGGATAAGTTCTTACCCTTGTTGACCCTATTCAAGAATGATGGACCAGCAGCTTCTTTGGCTCAAACCAGCTCCAAAACTTCAAGAACAGCCTCTTAGTACCTCAGTAGCAAAAGGAAGGTGTAATGGTGGGTGTTTGTGCACAAAAGTAAGACAAAACACAAGAGAGAGGGAGATATAGATATAGGATAGATACACAACTCAAACCCTAAAACCAGAGCCCTCTGAAAAAATGTTGTCTAACCTAAAAGAGGGAGAAGAGGCCTCCTCTTATAGAAGATTCAACCTTGTAAAGCTTCCAAGGCAAGCTAACAAGGTTGAAATCCCTCCATACATGTGTATGGAGGGGAGCAAAGGTGGGTACCAGCTATCACAGCTGGTACAAAAATATCTGCAAAAGCAGGTGAACAGTGGTCGACCGGCAAAAAATGCAATTTTGACCAAAATAGATGATCGGCCGGCCACAAAAAGTGTCGGCGGCCAAACATTTGGCCGGTGGCAACAAAACAATGGCCGGTGGCCCCAAGCCATGGCCGGTAATGTGTGGGGATGGCCAATAAGCCATTCCCTGTCCCCTTCAAGGCAAAACACAAGTGTTTGGTGTAAAACCAAACACAAAACAGTCGAGTTGAAAGATCCTGAGGCAAGGCGCGTAGCCGAGACCTCCGGGAACTCAAGACGAACACAAACAAGGATGATCACCGAGTGTTCAAATGGTGACGCCCAAGTCTTGAGGACGGTCAAAAATGGAGTGTCCACACTTGTCATCTGCCCATTGAATTTGAGCACCGAGCATTGTGGGCCATAAAGAAGTTTAACTTCGATATGGCCGCGGCTGGGCTCAACCGGAAATTGCAACTCAATGAGTTGGAGGAAATCCGAAATGATGCATATGAGAGTTCAAGAATTTTTAAAGCTCAAACTAAAGAATTCCAGGACAAGCACATTAATAGAAAATCTTTTGAACCGGGCCAAAAAGTGTGGCTCTTTAACTCAAAATTAAGACTCTTTCCGGGTAAGCTTAGATCAAGATGGGATGGTTCCTTTGGGGTTGTTGAGGCATTTATTCATGGCGCCGTTGAGGTGCAAGATCCAAAGACTAGCCACACTTTCAAAGTGAATGGCCAAAGACTGAAGCCATATATAGAAGGGATTAGGAATGGGGAAATGATTGAGTTCATTTCTTTGATGGACCCTTTTTACTCTGATTGATAAATTGATTTTTTGTTCTCTTTTCTTTCCCTTCTATTCTATTCTGCTTTTCTTTGTTCTTGTTGTGCTTTATTTGCGTCTAAGAGACTTTAAATCCTCTAAAGGTGTAATTCTTTTGGTGTTAGCCGTGCCCGAACGGCATCTGATGGTCTGGTATAGCCACCTAATTGTGTTTGTAGTGAGTTCTTAGGAGACCAACTGAGACGGTGGAAACTAGAGTTCCAATGGCAAAGCCTAGAACACAAAGGTTTGGAATTTCTGAGACCAAAGTCTAGTTTAAATACCTAGGGGTGTGGAGATTGCTTCAAAACTACCCCTGCTTGAACTCTGTATGGCAGCCCCATAGGTTGAGGTAGCTTTATGTGCCTCGATTCTGGATACCGAATCAACCTAGTCTGTCACCCTGTTTGAGAATAGGGAAAGTTACAAACACAGTTAGGGAGAAAAGTAGTACCCGTGTTTTTCGCGTGAAGATTATACCCTTGTTAGGCATTTCGTTATTTTCTAAAGTGCTATATTTATTTCGGATGTCAAATGAAGGTAGATATGGTTTAGCATGGTTTGGGTTGTACTTGGCTTTTCTTTTCTTTTCTTTAATCTTTCAATATATATATATACATAGTTATACAAAAAAAAAAAATTGTTATACTTGTTCAATTTTAAAAAAAAAAAACAAAAAAAATAATAATAACAATATGTGTTGTACTTGTTGTGAAAAAAAAAAAAAAGAGAGAGAGAGAAAGGGGGCAGCCCAGACCGCCCGAGCGGAAGGGCTGGACGCACGAGCAGCCCAAGCCCAAAAGGGTACTGTTTTCGCGCCGCAGGAGCGGCCCAAATTAAGCGCTCGACCGGCCTAATTTGGCGCACGAGCAACCCAATTTCTTTCCAAAAAAAAAGATCCCGCACGAGCGGTTAGGCTGAGCGCATGAGCGGCCCAACCCAAGAAGGCCACTGCTTTCACGCAGTAGGAGCGGCCCAATCCAGCCGCTGGAGCGGCCATAAATAGGCGCTCGTGCGGCCCAAATGGGAGCACGAGCGGTCCAAAATATATATATATATATATATAATAAAAATAAATAAAAAAAAAATCTGCATATTTAATTTAATCTGATTTTGTTTTATTTTATTTTATTTTTTCTATTTCTTCTTTTTCTTCTGCTTATAAAAAAAAAATTCGTGTATATATATATGTATATATAGTTTTCTTTATTTTGTTATATAATAATAATAATAATAATAATAATAATAATAATAAATATATATATATATCAACCAAGCCCGACTCTCCCTTTCCCAACTCTTTCTACCTACCTCTCATCTTCATCTCTTTTCTTCTCTCTCTCTCTCTCTCTCTCTCTCTCTAAACCCCACACACCCACAAACTCTCTCTAAACCCCACACACCCACAAACTCCATCAAACCACACCATCACCAACTTTCACCCTCCTTTCTCCTCACCACCATCTCACCATCGGCGTCTTATTTCTTTTCCGTTCGTCGAATCTTCGGTGACCAACATTTTTTTCTGGCGAATCATTTTTCTTCCCCTCTTTCTTCACTACTTCAAGGTAAATCATCCCTTTTTGTTTCAAATTTCATAATTCTTTTCTCAATCTTGCGTTGTAGTGAGATAATAGGGTTAGTTTACCATAGATCCAGTGTTTATCCTTAAAAAAAAAAAAAAATACTAACTGGACAAGAAGACGATCGCCGCACGTGTGGCCCTCTCCGGCGCACGTGTGGTTCAAAACGAGAAAAAAAAAACCCTCAGAAATCATGGTGTTAATAATAATACTAATTTAGTTTTTTTTTTAATTTGTTATATTTGTTTAGTTTAAATTGTTTCGTTAGTAATTCTTATTAGTTTAATTAGTTCATGGATGGTTTTGGTTTTATTTTTATTTTATTTTATTTGTTTAGTTAGTGATTTTGTTTTTATTTTTCTTCTATGCTGTAATTGTTCATTTAATTATTAAGTAGTTTAGTTTTTATTTTATCTTATTTTATTGTCTGAATTTTTATTTTATTTTATTTTACTTTCTTCTCTTCTACTAACTTAGATTGTTTAATTTTATTTTATTTTCTTATTTATTTCAACTTTGTAGTTCCACTGTGTGTTTGTAAATAACTAAATAACAATCAATTCTGTGGTGTGAGGATGATGCGGTTTTGAGTGATTTATGCATACATGCTATATTTGATGAGTGTTAATATAATAGTTCCACATTTTTGGTTGTGTTGGGTGCATTATTTTGTGCAGATATGGCTTCATCATCCCGTCGAGCACCCAAACGGCCTCACAATGCCAACATTGCATTTAGGGATATGCCAACCGATGCTTGGGCCACCAAATCAGTTGCATGTGATACATCATTTGATGTGGACTTCTTTCGTCGCCATCAAACCACTACGTGAAGTATTCAACAACTTGAAGACTGGGGCCTCCTGGGCATCTGCACTGTCATTGAACCAACATACCCGCGCATTGTACAACTCTTCTATCAACATATGTACATCAGTGACGAGGCCCCGGGAGCTCTTTGCTCCCTTGTTGACGGAGTAGAGTTAGTGGTCACTCCAGCTTCAATTGCCGAGGTCCTCCACTGGTCCATGGACCCTATTAATGCAGAACAGTTCCTGGTATTCACTCGGGAACTCGCCATCCCGGCACTGGTGACTGAGTTTTATGAGGGGCGTCAGGAGGATGACAACCGTACGAGCATCCGGCGGGCTAATTTACCACGCCGCCTTCTTTTCCTCGATGTGGTACTGAAAAAGAATGCCATTCCTATTAGCCACAAGGAAGAGCGGCGAGGGAACTTCCTTCGTGCCTTACATCGATTTGACTTCGGGTTTTGGATTGACATCCCTACCTTGATCTACAACCAGATGCATCGAATCCTTGATGAAGTCAAAATACGCAATACCCCACATGGGCCCTTCCTTTTGCCAATCTCATCACTGCGCTCATCAAAGACCAAGACATATACCCACTTCAGGCCAATGAGGTTCAGCTTTCGCCGCCCACATTTTATAGTAAAACCCACTGGCGCCAAACCACTGCTCGTCTGCCGCCTCCACTAGTCCTCCCCGACGCCCCGGCCAATCCTAATGATGCTCCAGTCGAGCCCGCCGCCGCACCAGCGCCAGCACCACCGCCATTCCGTATGACGAGGGCGTAATATCATGCTCTTTTGGATAATCAAGCCGCCATTTAGCAATCTGTGGTTGATCTCCGGACCGACTACCAAGCTTATCAGGATTACTCACAGGCGACATTTGATGGGTATTAGCAGTCAGTTGCCTCTCTGCAAACTGACTTTTATGCATACCGGGATTTGAGTGGGCAGCGACTTGATCAGTTTGATCAGCGATTTGATCAGTTTGATCAGCGGTTTGATCAGCATGGCACTAGAGTTCATGATGAGGCGTTCGAGACTCGGACACTGATGCATGCCCTATTTGAGCAACATTTCCCACCACTACCGGATCCACATCAGTGATTTCTATATATTTCCTTTATTTTCTTCCCTTCTTCATTTTGCTTTGTTTTATTTTATTTTTCTTTTCTTTTATACTGTACAAAAAAAAAAAAAGTGAGAGAGTGTGTGTGTGTTCGGGTGTCCTTGCCTCGCTGGATGTGCGCCCACGCTGTCTGGTAAGATCCTCTCGCTCATTTTACTATCTAATGTAAACTTGCTTACATTGAGGACAATGTTATATTCCAGTTGAGGGGTGAGGGTATTTGTAATAACCATTCATGTTCGTACTTGCAGCATTTGATTGCACCACTTCACTTAATGTTTACTTTGTGCCAGTATGGTAATGATATGAGCATATGCTAATTGGGGAACATAGTGGGCTTGTATGAAAAGGGTTTATTGGGTAAATACTCACTTGTGATGTTTGCACTAGGATAGTTGTTTGTGTTTGTGGTATTAGTGCACTTGTTATGAGTATGCCTTAATTCACATGAACACACTATCATAGTAGTGACCTCTTTATTATAATCCCTGGTGTACATCATTGATAATGGCTAAGGTTGCAGAAAACAATAAATGAGTAGCCAAGATTCTTGTTAAAAAAAAAAAAACTTGACTTGTTTAGGTTTGTAGCCTCTTTAACTCGAGTTATTAAGCCCGTAGGGGTGTCTCTACACCTAGTGCCCTAAAACTGTCTGGTTTGGGAGTCATTGGCCCAATACTTGCTACATGGGTTAATTAGAAAGCTTAAGGGGCCTAGACATTGCACAGTTAAGGAAAAATAAAGAGAATGACTAGTTCGAATTCATAGCCTTTTCAGCTCGAGTTATTAAGCCTGTAGGGGTGTCTCTACACGTAGTGCCCTAAAACCGTCTGGTTTGGGAGTCATTGACCCAATGCTTGTTACATGGGCTGACTAGAAAGCTTAATGAATCAGGATATTGCACAGTCTTTTATCAAAAAAATATATATATATATGAGAAACTTGGTTGCAATAGTTTAGTTTTTCTGTATATGTTGAGTGTTATTATGAGTTACACTGGGCTATTATAGTGGACAGTTAACTAATATGGAGATTACACTTTACACCGAGGGCACTAATGATGTGTCTACTAGCATTCACAAGTACAGGGGACTCTACTTTTGTATTAACTGAATTGTGGTTTAAGCTCAATAGATTCCTTATACTTGTCCACTATGCCTTCAATGACTCATCATGTTTTAATATCACACTATAGTGGCACATAAGTTGGTTGTTGTGGGGAGTAGTGTGGTTAATTGTTGTTAAGCAGATATGAATATGTTGATGTTTGTGGGTATCATTTCTGAAAACCCTCACGGGACTATACTCGTCCACTTGGGGTAACCTTGTGGCTAAAAGGCTTGTTGCATATGCTAAATGCAATCGTGATCCCTACGAAAGTGACTGAGAGTATTTTACTTTTCTTTTTTTTCTTTTGTTTTGCTTGAGGACTAGCAAAATGTAAGTTGAGGGGTGTGATGTAGGCCGAAAGGTACCACATTGAGGCCACTTAAGTTATATTTTTAGTCTTTTAATTTTTGTTTATTTGGTGGAGATGATGTGTTTTGTGCACTTATACAGATTTGGCATGAAATATGAAAATTCAATCAAAAAGGGGCACGAAAGCAGATCCTCCATGTGAGAAGTGAAGAATCCGAGTGTGAAACCCCATATTTTTATATAATATAATAATAATATATATTTTTAATTTTCTTAAATAATTAGTCACAAAATTTTGAATTTAATAGTCTGTATATTTTTATACTGAACATTTATTTAAAATAAAATATTTTTTTGACTTTATATTATCACTCAATATAAATTTATGAACCTTATGATATTTTTATTCAAATTACACTGAAACCTAATATTTTATATACTAAAACCCAAAAAAAAAAAAATTATATATATATATATATACATATTTAATCAGACTCTAATGGAAGTCAATTAGACTAATTAAATTAGGTGGGATTTGAGATTAGATATAATTAACTAATTTTGTGTCAATCAAGACTTATTAAGAATATGTATTATTTAATTAAATCAATCTTAATCATAAATTAAACTATGGAAGAAAAAAAAAATTATGGGTGTATATGAAGTGAGGGTGTGCTGAGAAACCCAAGTGTGTGTACAAAGAAATCTGTTTGTGTGTGCATGTGTAAGTGATGTGCTGGAAGCTTGACCAAGGTGCACGTGTGCAATATGTGTCAACAAGAGAGGTGCATGTGTGTGTGTGTATAACTAAGGAGTTAAAGGTGTTTGGGTTAGGAATTGGTGGGTATGTGCTGTGAGAGTCCTAGAGTGGGTATGTCTAAGATGGCACGGGACTTATTTGAACCCTTTTCGGTATTCAGTTTTGGAATAAGGGTGGATGTGCAGGTGGCACACAGGGAAGTTACTTACCCCTGGCAGACCGTTTCCTTGGGGCAGACCACGGATCCCACTACTTGGGTATATAACTCCGAACGTGGGCATCCCTAGTAGTTACGGTTGGTAACACTTTAATATTTGACCAAGGGAGGGTTTCAAATTAACCGTTGCCATGCTTAGTGGTTGGTAAGTTAAATATCTTTGGTGAGATTTCGAGTGTCACCTAATTTATTAAAAATTATTGAAATTATTCTAAGGGTTGTAATTTAAGTTAAATCTCTTTGGTGAGATTTCGAGTGTCACCTAATTTACTAAAATTATTGAAATTATTCTAATGGTTGTAATTTATGTTTACAATTATATTGTTATCTCATGTTTAGAACTTCATTATTTTTCTCTTAAAAAGAATGGTAGGTTGGCTATGTTTTCTTACTGTGTTGCAAAACTCATGGCATATATTTTTGTTGCCCTGGCGTTTTATGCCAGGTTTTAGCGAGGAAATAATTGAAGCTGAAATGGAATTGACGCTAACGTAGAGCCTTGGCTGACTTGAAATCATAGCAAAAGTCGAATAACTTTATTATCCTATATATTAGCTATTAAGGACCTTATAATTTTATTGATGTTGTATTTGGATAATGTTAAGTTTTTATTTAATATTATTTGAACCTTTGGTTATGTACGAGAGTTGGAATGCCCTATTAAGATGTCAACTTTTTAGTTTATTAAGTCATTTTGTTTATTTAATTTCCCTTGATGTTTCAAAAAAGAAAATTTGAGGCGTCACAACATGGTATCAGGGCTCTAGGTTAGAATACCTAGGGACGGTGGAAGAGGTTTAACCTCAATTGAGGAGTAGTGTCATGTGTTAGAAGGAATAGAATTGTGTAACTCATAGTTTTTGAGAGCTTTATGCTAATCATAGTAACTATCATTGTTTGATGCTAACTGGGTTGACGCTAAATTTGTCGGATGTAAAATCATCACTGCTCTATCTTCATTGAACCTTTCCAATTCGACAAAGTATTGCCTTAAGATGATCAATTGGTAATTTTTGAGTCATGTTTATTGTATCTTGTATGTTGTTCTCTTAAAAACCGATTGCACTCTTTTAATCTTTACAGGGTGAAGAATCTCAGGTGTTTGGTTTGAAATGTGTATGGCCAAACACAATTTCAATTCAAATATCTAGTTTGGTCACCAGCTCCATAATCTTAACCCTATTAAAAGTTCAAAACTATCATGTCATCCGACTTTACCGTCTGCTCAAATTCCTTTTGAATTCTTATGCTAGTTATGCTATGGTCGTAGCCACGTCATACTCTTTCTTCTCTACTATAATTGTGTGGATCTTGGGATTAGAGCTTGAACGATTAGAAACACCTATAAGTGTAGCTTCACAGCTAGGAGGTCAAACTCGAGTAGATAACGTCTGCAAATCATGTGAACTAGGAGTCTCTAATTTACGTTTAACTTGCGACCTACGAGTCATGGAAATTTCAGACTTTGACGTTATCCTAGGAATGGACTGGTTATCAGCCCATAGAGCCACCATTGATTGCTATCGGAAGACGGTGATTGCTTACTCTCAGGACGGAACGCGATTCCAATTTAAGGGGGATAGACAAGATTCCCTATCACTGACACTTGGAAATTCAAAGTGGCACAATCACCTAGTTGGGTGGCTAGCCAGCTTAGTTCTGGAAGATAAAGATCGTATGGAACTAGGGCTATGAATATGCTGATGTGTTCCCAGAGGAATTACCAAGACTACCCCCAAAGCGAGAAGTAGACTTTACCATTGAACTACAACCTGGTACATCACCGATTTTAATGGCACCACATCGTCTGGCACCAGCTGAATTGAGAAAGCTAAAGACATAGTTGCAAGAATTATTGGACAAGGAATTTATAAGGCCAAGCACGTCCCTGTGGGAAGCACCAACCTTATTTGCTAAAAAGAAAGATGGGACACTCAGGTTGTGCATTGATTATCGACAACTCAATAGTCACCATTAAGAATCGGTATCCACTACCTCGGATTGATGACCTTTTCAATCAGCTTAGAGGGGCAAAGTATTTCTCAAAGATAGACCTCAGGTCGGGGTATCACCAATTGCGTGTTCAGGAAGAAGATATTCTTAAGACTGCGTTTCGAACCTATTACAGCCACTATGAATTCGTAGTGATGCCATTCGGCCTAACCAATGCACCAGACATGTTCATGAGCTTAACGAACAAAATATTCACGCTTTACTTAGATCAAATTGTGGTAGTTTTCATAAAATATATTTTGGTGTATTTCAAGTCTGAAGGAGACCATGAATAACATTTGAGAATAGTACTTCAAACTTTGAGAGAAAACCAGTTGTATGCTAAGGCTAGTAAATGTGAGTTCTGGATGGGGGAAGTAAGGTTTTTGGATCACGTGGTATCTGACAAGGAAATATTAGTAGACCTAACTAAAGTAGAAACAGTGACAGAATGGAAGCAACCTAAGAACACATTTGAGATTCGTAGTTTCTAGGATTCGCCGGTTACTATCGAAGATTCAAGACTTCTCAAAACTGGCCAAACCAATGACACATATTGACTCAAAAGAGGGTAAGTTTGAATGGAACGAGTCTTGCGAAAATTCATTCCAAGAACTCAAGAAAAGATTGACGAGCGCCCCTATTCTCCTAGTGCCAGAACGTGACGTTGGGTACAACGTGTATTGTGATGCTCCCAAAGAAGGTCTGGGGTGCGTAATGATGCAAAATAGCAAGGAGGTGAAATTGATAAGTTAAATCAGTTTAATTTCAAGTATTGGACCCTATGAAAGTGTAATCAAATACTCGATTCAGTTTAATAAAACTAAGGTTTAATCAATTGGGTCCGAATTGGAGTTAATTGAGTTGTGAGGATTGAGAATTTAGATTATTATGAATTAAATTTATTTATGAGGTGCTCAATTGAATATGTAATTTATAGATGGAGATTTTGAGTTTGATATGAAATTGAAGGCCTTGAAGGTTAGAGAAACCAAAATTGATGAGCTCAATAAGTTTAATTTGATAATTGGAGCATTTTGGGGATTTGATTTGAAATCTGATTCAGAATGATAAATTAACCAAAATTAATTGGGCCTTTATGGATGTCAAATTCGACCAATTAAATTATGTACGAGTCTAGAAGTTAGAGTGTTTATGGGTGTGGGTGTATTGAGAAATCCGCTGTGTGTGTGCATGTGAGTGATACGATGGAACCTCAATGAAATGTGCTAGTGTCCAGGTGCACACGTGGTGTGGAATGGAAGATGGGAGAGGATGTGAATGAGGTAAAACTGGAAACTAATAACATAATAGTAGAGTTCGCCAATCGGTTACCCACAACTTTTCAAAACCCAAGGACAACTTAAATTTCAGGGACGAAATTTTTGTAAGGAGGATAGATTGTGAAACCCCATATTTTTATATAATAATAATAATAATATATATTTTTAATTTTCTTAAATAATTAGTCACAATATTTTGAATTTAATAGTCTTTATATTTTTATACTGAACATTTATTTAAAATAAAATATTTTTTTGACTTTATATTATCACTCAATATAAATTTATGAACCTTATGATATTTTTATTCAAATTACACTGAAACCTAATATTTTATATACTAAAACCCAAAAAAAAAAAAATTATATATATATATACATATTTAATCAGACTCTAATGGAAGTCAATTAGACTAATTAAATTAGGTGGGATTTGAGATTAGATATAATTAACTAATTTTGTGTCAATCAAGACTTATTAAGAATATGTATTATTTAATTAAATAAATCTTAATCATAAATTAAACTCTGGAAGGAAAAAAAAAAAATTATGGGTGTATATGAAGTGAGGGTGTGCTGAGAAACCCAAGTGTGTGTACAAAGAAATCTGTTTGTGTGTGCATGTGTAAGTGATGTGCTGGAAGCTTGACCAAGGTGCACGTGTGCAATATGTGTCAACAAGAGAGGTGCATGTGTGTGTGTATAACTAAGGAGTTAAAGGTGTTTGGGTTAGGAATTGGTGGATATGTGCTGTGAGAGTCCTAGAGGGAGAGAGAGAGAGAGAGAGAGAGAGCCAAGAATGAGAGAGAGGGAGTGAAAAATAAGAGAGTATTGAAGCCTATTCAATTTTCTTTGCTAGAAGGAATTTCATGGGAAGCAAAAAAAAAAAAAAAAAAAAAAAATTAAAGAAAGGAAGATCTTGAAGGCTAATAGGTAAGAAAACCCTCTCAACCTTCTCATTTTTTTTATATAATTGAAATTTTCAGATTGTATACATAGGATACATTGTCTAAACTGTTTTGAATCTGCCAGCATGTTTACCCGAATTTTTAGATAATTTTACACTCAAAATTTCGAGATGATTTCTTCTACAAAGTTGTTGATAATGATGTCTAGTTTGTCCAGAAATTTTTGGAAATAATTTTTGAGCTTTCTACGAATTTATACAAATTTTTAACTAAATCTAAAACTGTGTTGAGAATAAACTGTTTTGAATCTGCCAGCATGTTTACCCGAATTTTTAGATAATTTTATACTCAAAATTTAGAGATGATTTCTTCTACAAAGTTGTTGATAATGATGTCTAGTTTATCCAGAAATTTTTGAAAACAATTTTTGAGCTTTCTACGAATTTATACAAATTTTTAACTAAATCTGAAACTGTGTGACAGATTTTACCATGTATTTGAAAATTTATTTAAAATTTTATACTAAGCCAAATCTGGTAATTTCTAACTAAAAGATGAAATTTGAGAAGTCTAGTTTCATGATAAATTTTTAGATTATGGATTTGATCTATAAAATTAAGTATGTAATTAATGTAAGGAAATGTGACAAATCTGTGTCATAAAGATTGCTGGAAATTTTACAGGATTATTTACATCTTATTTTTCTGAAATTCTTTCTGAAAAGTGACCTAAACATCCACATTGAGTATTCTGTTCAATTGCATGAATTTTTGGATTGTGTAAATAGTTTATTTATAATTTTAATATCTAAGTTATTATGTTCATACCATTGTTTAAATTAATTGTCTGTTAAATTTTGGACATTAAATTATTAATGTGTGACATGTATAATGTTTTATATTTTAGTTGGTATAACATTATTAGTGATTGAGATTTGAATAATTTGTGTTCAATATATGAAGTTACTGATAAAGGATTAATACTAGTTGTTCAGGGTGAGTCTTGATTTTAAAGAGTGTATGAAATCAAGGGATTGACGGTTAATACCGGTCATTCAGGGTGGGCCCTGGT
Source organism: Camellia sinensis (assembly GCF_055761805.1). NCBI lineage: Eukaryota > Viridiplantae > Streptophyta > Magnoliopsida > Ericales > Theaceae > Camellia > Camellia sinensis. Next base: position 22,002,417 of record NC_138975.1, on the reverse strand, counting down.
TTTGAGAATTCTCACGTAAATTGTGTTGTGAAACTCTAAGATGGCACGGGACTTATTTGAACCCTTTTCGGTATTCGGTTTTGGAATAAGGGTGGATGTGCAGGTGGCACACAGGGAAGTTACTTACCCCTGGCAGACCGTTTCCTTGGGGCAGACCACGGATGCCACTACTTGGGTATATAACTCCGGACGTGGGCATCCCTGGTAGTTACGGTTGGTAACACTTTAATATTTGACCAAGGGAGGGTTTCAAATTAACCGTTGCCATGCTTAGTGGTTGGTAAGTTAAATCTCTTTGGTGAGATTTCGAGTGTCACCTAATTTATTAAAAATTATTGAAATTATTCTAAGGGTTGTAATTTAAGTTAAATCTCTTTGGTGAGATTTCGAGTGTCACCTAATTTACTAAAATTATTGAAATTATTCTAATGGTTGTAATTTATGTTTACAATTATATTGTTATCTCATGTTTAGAACCTCATTATTTTTCTCTTAAAAAAAATAGTAGGTTGGCTATGTTTTCTTACTATGTTGCAAAACTCATGGCATATATTTTTGTTGCCCTGGCGTTTTATGCCAGGTTTTAGCGAGGAAATAATTGAAGCTGAAATGGAATTGACGCTAACGTAGAGCCTTGGCTGACTTGAAATCATAGCAAAAGTCGAATAACTTTATTATCCTATATATTAGCTATTAAGGACCTTATAATTTCATTGATGTTGTATTTGGATAATGTTAAGTTTTTATTTAATATTATTTGAACCTTTGGTTATGTACGAGAGTTGGAAAGCCCTATTAAGATGTCAACTTTTTAGTTTATTAAGTCATTTTGTTTATTTAATTTCCCTTGATGTTTCAAAAAAGAAAATTTGGGGCGTCACACCGAGCCAGCTAGACTACCGTACGTGCGGCCCACCACCGCTCGAGCGGCCCACATAGGCGCACGAGCGGCCCATCTAGGGACGCGTGCACAGAATTTTTGGTCTGTTTTGTTGCAAATAAAAGACAAAAAAATAATCAAACCTAGGGTTCAAAAAATGAATGCAGAGAAAAGGGAGGTTAGGGTTCTAAAGAGGTGATATTCTACCAAAGCTTGAAGGATATTTCCATGGGGGTTTCTTCCTCATCTTCATCTTTCCACTCCTTCATGAGTGGCTAGTCGTCTTTTCTAGGGTTTTGATGAAACCCTAGCCATGTAATAGGATTTCTTATTAGCTTTAATTGTGAATTGGTTTGAATGGATGTATGGATGATTTAGAAGCTTTTAATATTTGTTTTTTTCATCTCTTCAAGCATTTTACTCTCTGTGATTGTTTAATACTTTCCATACATTAGTTTTCTTCGTGTTTGTATTCAAAGTACGAGACGAGTCATGCTATGAGAGAAGGGTCGTATTGCTACCATAGTTTAGCGCAAACCACTCGTACTACTCGGGATGATTCATGCCTGTATGTTGAATACAACAACCCTCTTGATCAATATTTCAAACTTGTAGTTGTGAAATATTGGACAGTTCAAACCGAATCGCAATTGTTGGCCAATGTTAAGTCTCATCCATATGGTTAGTGGTGAATTCTCTGCCCTAGGATTTTTTCCGAAAATTATTATCTCAAACTCTAATTTTAATTGTAAGTATAATTCCTCAATTTCATTTAATTACTGTTTAGTTATAAAATCAATCTTATCTTTTTAATCAAAATTAATTTAGGGATTTTGCGATTGAATTAATCTAATTTCACATTTATCCCTGTGGATCGATACTTGGACTTGCCATTATTCTGATAGAATTTGGTATAGTTTAGTGATTTATATTTGGTGTGTTCAACGACCCATCACAAGCCAATACTCCGCAATTAAAAAAATTAAAATTAAAATGCACATTAGTTAGTGCTCTACAATCTCACCAAACAATGTACACTTGCTAGTGCTACTACTGCCAATCACATTTTAACAGTTCTTTGCAAATTATAAACCTGAAATATAGTGAGAAAAATAGAGAAAAAAAGGCACTGCTATAATTTTTTTAACCACAAAGCACTCCTATATAAAGATCGCTTAAATGGTGAAATTTACTCTCTCTCTATAAAAATAAAAATAAAAAATCCCTAAAAAATAGCCAAATTAAAAGGATTTGAAATAAAAAATAACTAAGGTTTTGTATTTCCAAATCACGTCAACTGTTAAAAAATATGCTAATTCTTGTGATACCCGCCAACAAATAGCAAAATACATAAATCAAAATAGCATGCAAAAGTCATTCTATTGAGCAGTTATAATAGGCTTCTCATATCATGCAAAAGTCATTCTATTTCAGTATACAACTCTAACATCTACCGAAACCACTCACAGGAACGCTACAAAGACTTCCACAATACCACCATTCAAAAGAAAGAAAGATTAAGGAGAAAAGAAGAGGAGAGGGGTGGGGTGGGGTGGGGGAAGCACAAAATACCAAAAGATCCAACAAAAGACCCAATAAGTAATAGACCCCAAAAAAAATAAATTTTCTAAAATTTTATGAGTAATGAAATAGATAAAATATATATATATATATATATATATATATATAATGTTTAGAGTTTATACCTTTGATTATATCAAAAACCCATAAATAGATGACCTACAACAAAAAAATACACCACAACATGAAAATGACGGAAAGAAACAAATTGAAATTTAGGAAAATTAATTATTAAAGGGAGAAAGACACTCCCATATTTATCAAAACTTTAAATGGAAAATCTTAACAAAGAAATCGAAATTGTTTCCTAAAAAATGGCCTAAGTAAAAGGCTTCCAGAGCCATTCAATTGATAATTTACTTGTGACTAAAGCCATTCCCAAATATATTCTAATCCCAACTTAAACCAATGCCTTGTAGATAGTGTAACTTTATGATGACTATTACATAAAAGAACAATTCAATCCAATAAAACATAGCCCAAGAAATGTAATGCTGACAAAACAAAATTCTCAGACCAACCTGAATGTAAAATGAAACTACTCCCATGTCCTTTTTATTAGTCCTAGCAATAGTATGTCCCAAAAAAACCACCACTCTTCAGGCTATCAAATATTAATACAACTTGCCCATTAAAAATCAGCATATATATTGATTAAAGATCAACATCCAATTGTCCATGTAGTGACAAAAACCCATTAGACGTTATGTGTGAAATAATGAGAGAAAAAGATAGGGCTAACCAAAACAAAAAGAGAACGCTGGTTTTTAAATAAATAAAAAAAAGAAAAAGAAGAAGAAAAAGAAAGTGACAAAAATCCAATAGGCTTTATGTGTGAAAGAATGAAAGGAGAAGCGAGTGTTAACCAAAACCAACAGAGCATGCTATTTTATATATATATATATGTATATATAAGAAGAAGAAGAAGAAGAAGAAGAAGAAGAAGAAGAAGAAAAAGAAGCAGCCTATCACAGTTTGTAATAAGGTGCTGATGGCTAAAACAATCAAATCCAAAATTCAAAACTTATTAAGCTCAAGAAATTCAAATCAGAATATGCAAAATGAAACTGAGTAATGACAATTTCCATCTAAGCAAGCAAAAACTAATTTTTCCAATCCAAAATAGATGTATCCACCATGTTCCCATCTTCATCTCCACTTCTTCCTTCATGCTTCTTGTTTTTTCTGTAAATCCAAACTCCAAATAATGTGTCCAAGGATTTGGCAACTAAAACTAAGTTAACAATGACAATATAATGGATTACTTGATATTGGAAGCACTACAAAATTTTATAGAAAAACTATGCCACACTCGATTAATACTATTTCATAAGAGTCTTCAATTTTGTAGAGTATAAGCAAAGATATATGCACAGTAAGTTTTAAACACCAAAAAAGCATACCTGTCAATGCCTACTGCTGCCAATCACAAAAGAGAGAGAGAGAGAGAGAGAGAGAGAGAGAGAGAGAGAATAAGAAATGGACCATAATAACTAAAAAAATACACTTTCAGTTTATAAGAAAAAATTATAGATTAAATTTATACAATTATTTTGTAGAAAAAAACCATGCTCATCTTTAGAAACTTTACAATAAAATAGTTTATGCATGCTCCAAAATATACACATTCCGTAGTGATTGCTTTACTTGCTAAATATTCCAAAAATAAACTCAAAAAGTAATGATTGAAGAACCATACTGAGAGGGAATAAAAATAACTATAGGAATTATATGGGTCCTGACACTGCCACGTGGCGTAATTATTAATTATCATGTGTATGACAGTTGTCAAATTCTTATCAAACACTGCATTAGTGTTTTATGTTGTGCAAAACTCATCAGGATATGAGATCTTATCGATATAGAAGTCCTTCACAGCCGAAGATTGTTTGGGATACGACTTCTAGAACATTCAAATTACTTTCTAAGTAAGTCACTGGATATTATAAATAGGCAACACCCTCATGGGTTGAGGTACGCAATTTCTCTCTATGAATTAGTCTATTAAATATTTTGATAATATTGGAGGACTGACTTGGGCGTCGGAGGGCCCCCGGCTACGGCTAGGGGTGTTTTGTCTTGCAGCTAGCAATCGCGTGGTGGTGCTGATCATCTTCTTTGTTGGATTTCTTTATTAACAAGTACATGATTTTTCTTTGCCCGTACAATTGGCGCCATCTATGGGAATCGACTAAATCTTACAAAGAAGATGAATTCACAATTATCAACACGAAGATACATTAGAACAAGTTATGGCAGAAAACTTTTTAAATTCAAGTTGAAAGAGATTTGTTCATATGGTATTATTTGTTTGGATGTATCTATTTTTAACCATTCAATGAATCAGGAAAGAGTATTAAATTGGCTAAGGGACATATTCCCAAGCCATGTAAAGCAACAAGTCCATAATGATGCTGTAGCAGCTTTGCTAGTGGGACAATGCGTAAGCTTCGTGGATGCGATTTGATTGCCCCTGAATTTAATTTGGGTCACATCGAGCAGGACTATAGCCTAACATCACTAATTTTATTTGAGCGCCAAACCTGATTCAATGAGAGAACAAAGCAGTTCTGTGGAGTAAGATTTTTGTATTATTATTTTGGACATGGAGGCATGATTATCAGTTATTATGCTGCGGAGCATAAATCTTATGCATTATATCGGATTTTTATGATCTACGACGTATGGGTTTTATGCATTATCATGTTGGACATGGAGGTATTATTATCAATTATTATTCTACCGAGCATAGATTTTATACATTATGTCAAATTTGATTATCTATGGAGCATGGAGTTTATGCATTATTATTCCAACCACAAATACATGGAAAATCAAATTATTATATCAAATTTTTATTATCTGAAAAATGTGATTTTTTATACCAAACGTGGATGAAGACTATTATTTGGGTCAAATATGCTGAGATGGAGTTCGCGCTTTATGGATCATGGGGGCAATATGAATTACGCTACCCTTTGGTTACAAATTTTATCTCTTTGCCAAGCTAGTTTGGGCAAAACATAAGTTGGCAGGTTTAACCAACTTAAAAAATCTTTATTGAGCGGGTTTTACTTGGTGAAGTAGATTGGCAGGTTTGACCAATTTTAAAAATCTTTGTCAAATAAAGCAGGTTGGCAGGTTTGACTAACTTGAAAAATCTTTGTCGAACGGGTTTTGCTTGGTGAAGTAGATTGGAAAGTTTGACCAACTTTGAAAATTTTGTCGAGCAAAGTAGGTTGACAGGTTTGACCAACTTGAAAAATCTTTGTCGAGCGGGTTTTGCTTGGTGAAGTAGGTTGGCAGGTTTGACCAACTTTGAAAATCTTTGTAGAGCAGGTTTTGCTCAGCAAAGTAGGTTGGCAGGTTTAACTAACTTGAAAAATCTTTGTCGAGTGGGTTTTGCTTGGTGAAGTAGGTTGGCAGGTTTGACCAACTTTGAAAATCTTTGTAAAACGGGTTTTTCTCAGCAAAGTAGGTTGGCAGGTTTGACCAACTTGAAAAATCTTTGTCGAGCGGGTTTTGCTTGGCAAAATGGGTTTGCAGGTTTGACCAACTTTGAAAATTTTTGTAGAGTAAGTTGGTGGTTTGTCCAACAGCGGAATTCCTTGCCGAGCGGGTTTTGCTTGCCAATAAGAAAGTTGGTGTTTTGGTAGTTTCTAACAAGACTAGGCGTACTTGGAATAAGCCCTAATGAGATTAGGTATTTTCGGAATAAGTCCTAACGAGGTTAGGCATTCTTGGAATAAGTCCTAGCAAGACTAGGCATTTTCAGAATAAGTTTTAACGAGGTTAGGCATTCTTGGATTAAGTCCTAAAAAGGCATTTTCAGAATAAGTCCTAACGATGTTAGGCATTCTTAGAATAAGTCCTAGCAAGGCTAGGCATTTTCGGAATAAGTCCTAACAAGGTTAGACATTCTTGGAATAAGTTTTAGCAAGGCTAAGTATTTTCGAAATAAGTTCTAATAGAGTCATGCATTTTGGAATAAGCCCTAGCACCCATGTATGGTTTTATCTAGGCATTATTACAGAACTATTTTTATCAGAACAACAGAAAGCTTCCACTCTTTTACTAGGTTCAAAGAGAATGAAAGCTTGGGGGCAATTAAGAGGGAATAAAAATAACTATAGGAATTATATGGGTCCTGACACTGCCACGTGGCGTAATTATTAATTATCATGTGTATGAAAGTTATCAAATTCTTATCAAACACTGCATTAGTGTTTTATGTTGTGCAAAACTCATCAGGATATGAAATCTTATCGATATAGAAGTCCTTCATAGCCGAAGATTGTTTGGGATACGACTTCTAGAACATTCAAATTACTTTCTAAGTAAGTCACTAGATATTATAAATAGGCAACACCCTCATGGGTTAAGGTACACAATTTCTCTCTATGAATTAGTCTATTAAATATTTTGATAATATTGGAGGACTGACTTGGGCGTCGGAGGGCCCCCGACTACGACTAGGGGTGTTTTGTCTTGCAGCTAGCGATTGCGTGGTGGTGCTGATCATCTTCCTCATTGGATTTCTTTATTAACAAGTACGTGATTTTTCTTTGCCCGTACACGTACCATTTGCGGTACATTTTGTGTTTTTATTCCTCCGTAGCTTTCATTTTCTTTTTTGTTAAGACACCTTAGCCTTTTCTTTTTCCTTTTGAAAAAAAAATAAAATTTATTAACATAATAAAAGTAAATAAATTTAATAAGCAGCGAAGTTTGATAAGTGGACTTACCCAATGAACACAGATGACATTAAGGTCCCGCTCATCGTGGATTACAATGCTAACATTTCATTCTCGAATAAATTGAACCTGTATATATATGGAAAGTCGTTGATAGGTAAAAGAATTTTTACCATTTCCCGGTATCATCCATGTAACGACCCGGACATGTATTTGATTAAATAATTATCTAATTGCATTGTTATATGCTAATTGATTATGTGTTTGATGTGAAATTGCATGTCTAATAATGTGAATTAGAAGGATTTGGATTTATATCTGTTGATTGTAAGAAAACCTATTGAAATTATAACTTTAAACTGAAAATTGAAGGTCTTAGAGGCGCCAGAAACCAAAACTAAGGACATATTTGTGATCAGCATAATTTTTAGGACTTAACGAGAAGTTTTGTAAAAATTCGATTCAGAATGAATTAATTGGATTTAATTAATATTATATATGTTTATATATATATACATATAAAAGTTTTATTTGGGACTTAGACTCAACAAAAGGAAAGAAATATCTTGCTAAAGCAAGAGAGTTCTAGAGAAATAAAGAAACAAGGAAGACGAATGAGAGCATAGGGAACCTTGGAAGACAGGCCTTGATCTTCATCAAATTTGCTCACTTAAGAGAGGAATTCTTCCCTTATTTCATGAATTTGAGACATTAAACTCATAATCCTTTAGAATTTGGGTTAAATTAAAGAAGAAATCATATATGATTAGGGATTTAAGAGTGTAACTTGATGATGTGAACTCATAAACCTTAAAAGGGATGAATTGTAGGAACTAGTTACATTTATCAACATATATGGCATGATTTCATGGAATTCTTGTTCATATACTTGATCTATTGCATGATTCTTGAAATGGAGAAGAAACTCCATGGATTTTGAGTTGGAACTCAAAATTTGCATAGTTTTTAACTTTACAATTTAAACTCAAGGTTTTTGGATCTTTCAATAGAAATTTAAGTTTTGTTTGAAGTTAGAAATTGTTCTTTCAACATGTTTTTATGAATTTTGGGCTTTGGAATACATGGATTTAGAGTTGGATTTTGAAACAGATGAGTGTCAACACTTGTATAGATTTTTGGACTGCATTTTTGCCCAGACCGCACGTGCGGCCTGAGGCCCCGCACGTGCGGCCCAACTTCTCCTATTCCGAATTATGTTCTGCAAAAAATTGCACGTGTGGTGACATTTCCGTAAGTGCGGCCAGGGCTCCCGCACGTGTGGTTTTTTGGGTGGTCCTGGATTTGTTTTCTTTTCGTTTTTCCAACTTCTAGGCCTCCATTTGCATGGTTTTCAAGTGTTTTTCATATGCATTTGCATTCCATGAACATAAAAGAAATCAAATGAAGTATAGGAATAACCAAACGAATGAATAACAAACAAAATGAATAAGGTTAAAAACTGACTAAATGATTGACACGTAATTTTGAGATGATGTGCTTGGTTATGTGTCTGTAGGTTGAACTTGAAGTATATCATCCAACCAAGCACTGCGAGTAACATTTCTATAAAGGTATGTTCATATGAATTGTATTTGAAATGCTATTGGATAAGTTATGTTTTGGAATAATATTTGCTTTCGTGAACGAATGTCCTATTTTCAAATCTACTATGGCATCCAAAAAATGGTCCCAAGTCATGAGGGATAGCATGTTAATGTGGGTCCATGACATATATATGATTATGAGATCTCGTTAGCCACTTGACAAAGTGGTGATATGTTTAATCGATATCCGGAACTGATTACTCTAGTCGGAAGATGATATGATATGTTCTATTAGATGTACCATTATTATGTTCAGATATGAGACTGATTTGTCATGATCTGTTTTATGTATATGACATGTATGGAATTCGTTTGCTAACCTATTTACTTTAATGTTATTCACTGAGCTTTAGCTCACTGTGTGTATATATATGTTTAGGTGAGCGTCATGAAGAGCAAGCCTAGAAGGAATTCTTTAACCAAGCCACCGTTTAAAGCCTTTGGAGTTTGTTTTGGTGCCTCCGAATTGAGGCTAGGTCAAGAAGACCGTTGTCAAGTTTTGATCATGATGTTGATATTTTGAGATATGTGTATATGTAGATAAATGTTTTTGTACAAGATGTGATGTATGTAATACAGGGTGGGTAAATTAACATTATGTGCATGTGTTATTTCATATAGAATCACAGCTCATTGGACTACTTGTTATATATATTTTTATATTAAGCTTCTGTTAGCCCGAATTATTTTGATTTGTACAGGAATGCCTTTGGTAATCTCGGATTACTAGTCGGTTACGACTGTAAACTATAGGGGCGGATTTAGGTCGTGACAATCCACCTGTAAAATATGATACAAAACATTTCATAATGGAGAAATTAGATATACTAAGTAAAAATTAGGCCTCAAATTGGATATTGATGTTGTCTATGATTTGAATTAATATGAACACCGAGATTGTTTAAGAGGTTGGCACACCATGGACATGTAATGCAAAAATCGCTCATTTTAAAGGAAAAAGAAAATAGTAGGAAGTGTTGGAACAATTCGTCTTGAATTCTTCAATTGGTGGTCTTCGAGTCTTCAAATCTTGGCCATGAACTTGTCTATGTAGAACAGAAATATGATACTTCAAGTCGCGTTACTTAGTCGTTTTCCTAAAGCCAATGTTTGCACCCACCAAAAGGTGTGCAAGAGGTTACAACAAATTCGCCTCCAGGATATAATGAAGCCTGATCTAAAGATCAAGTCTATTGGCATTTTTACTGACGACAGTAGATGAGAATACTCTTGACATAATCAAGAAAACCAAGACATTGAAAATCAAATCTGCAGAACTTGATTACCAATAAGAAAAGTAAAAATTGCTTAAGAAACTCTTGATCGAAAACTCAAAATCAAAAGGGAAAGAGAGAGAGAATTGCAGGAATGCTTTTAAATTTTTTGTGGATAGAATGAAATAGCTGATTTCGCAGCCTATTTATAGGCCTTGATGGATCTTATTGAATGGTCATGTCCCTTGATCGCATCCGATCAGATCTGATCATTGGATCAACAATCTATGGTGCAGATCATTCTCACACCGAATAGACGCCTTGACTAATCACACCTGATCAAGATCGGGTGCCATCTCGTCCATATGATTGCGCGCATCTCCAATCAACGGCTAAGATCAAATCGCTCTAGATCGGACATACAACCGTTCGATCGGTTGGTTGACTCAACGCCAACGGACGCCACGTCACAGCCATATGGAGTTGGCTGTATTCCACATCACCCATGCCACGTTGGATCCACGCCATCGCCCTCATGACGCCAATGCGTCCGTTCTAAATGCAAAGTGCGTTATCAAACGCCACACAGCCCACGCCACACGCGCGCGTGTGCGGAAGGTGCAAAGCACCATCCTTGCGATGTGAGTGCATGTACACTAGCATTCATCCCATAATACCATATTCAAAGGAATATTTTCCCCTCTTTCCGATGTAGGATAAAGCCCCAAGCTTATTTCATGTTTTCCAAAGAAAAACATGGAAGGTTTTGAAAACACTCAAAAATAAACTATAAATTTGAAAACCCATTTTGAATATTCCCCAACAGGAAATACCTTCTAATTCGAAAACAAAAAAGAAAAATTAAAGGAAGTGAAAAAATCATAATTGTCACTAAATGTTTATGATTACTGGATTCTTTGAGTTAGCAAGTAGAACATTTTGTTGCCCCAAAATAGAACACCAAATAGTTTGAATGTCAAAACTTACAATTTAATGTAGTTAGCAAACACATGAAACCAAACACAGCCTAAAACCCATTTCATTAAGCCCTGAAAACCATTTCATAGAAACCTATTTCAAAACCAAAATATAGAGCCACAGACATACAGATGTAGAAATACATAAATACCGAAATACAGAGATTCAAAAACCTATTTCAAAATTAAAATCGAAATCATACAAACCCATTTCAAAATCAAAACAGAAATCATAGAAACCCATTTCAAAATCAAAATTAAAGCCGAAACCATGTCGTTGTAGGGATGCAAGAAACCATTTAAATACCGAAATACAGAGATTTGAAGTCCATATCAAAATCAAAATCGCAATCATAGAAACCCTTTTGAAAATCAAAATCATAATTGAAACCATGTGTCATAAAGATGCCCAAATGAAGCGAGCATTCATAGAAACCATTTTAATCATAGAGAGGGACTATATTCAATCATAGAGAAGGGGCGTCGTAAAACCGAAACCATAGACACCCATTTCATAATCAAAATCAAAACCGAAACCATGTCAGTGTAGAGATGCTGAAATAGGTAAGCTTTGATAGAAATCATTTCAATCATAAAGAGAGAAGTGGCATTACCTGCGATGGTGGTCCGTTAAAGAGAGAGCAAGAGAGAAACAGGAAGAGATGATACAACAGAGACGCTGAAATAGATTTCAAATGGGATGAGCAGCAACTGCGGTTCACAGATCTAATCATTCATTGTTAAACTGAATCATCTGTGTCGTCCAAATGAATTGTAACTTGTAAGAGATAGACAAACGTCCTATCAAAGCTATCTAAGCTATTAGATTGAAAAAATCATCACCATCCAAAATAACATAGACAAATGTCCCTTCAAAATTAAAAACGGAGCTTTAAGTAATCCAACTCCACAAAAAATGATAATAAGGTGTAGGTGTTTCACAAAAGAAACCAAAACTCAATTATATAAGCGTTAAACTCAACATTTTCGAATAGACAACAATATAAAGAAGTTGAATCCACTGTCATAATCACATTGTTGAAACAAAAGCTCCATACATGTCATGATCAATTCAAAAAAGGCAACACCCAACTCACAACAAAAATAAATAGAAGGATATGATTCTAAGGTTTAAATTTTGACATCAAACAAATAAATAGAGAAAAAGGTATTTTAGAAGAAGATAAAAACTGTATGATCATTGAATACCCACTTCATTAAATGATGCTAAGACATTCATTCTATTTAAATACTCACTGAATACCCACTGCTCTGACATCCACCAAAACCACTCACAATAAAGCTACTGAGACTCCCACAATACACTTTAGACAAAAAAGATAAAGAAAACCAATAAAAGAAGGCCAAACTTATGGAAAAAAGTGACCAAACTTATAGAAAAAAGTGACCAGATGGTTGAAACAAATTATAAAAAATAAAAATAAAAAGTTTTAGCAGTACTACTTTTATCATGAACTACATTTTTGGCCACTGCTCCAAAGTTCCTTCCACTCCCAATTTTTCCACTACTTACTAGTCCTATTTTGCTTCATTGCTCATCTTCTCTTTTATGCAAATGGAAAGGGGGAATTTTTGTTTTAATAAAAAATCAAGTGGCTAAAATAAAAATAAAATGAAGATAAAAATACAGTAGTGAATAAATAAAACAGGGGTTTCGAATAAAATTAAATAGTTTGTTAACATTAAACATTAACAAATTGAGATCACTTTGAAGATTGACAAAGATTATAAAAAAATTAAAAAAGAATAAATTAAAATACATATTTGTGATCTCCTCCCCTCTTAGCCTCCACTATGGGATCTCTTTATACAGAACACCCATGGTACATTATTCTCTGCCTCATGGCTTTTTCTTCTGACCTGTTTTTTTGTCTTCCAGAAACGGTGAAAGCCCTAAAACAGATTCTACGGGAGGAGATGGTTGCCATGATGAAGGGAGTCTTGAGAACGAGAGGCTGAGAAGATGGCTGAGAGGAAGAGAGAGTAAAGATGAGACGAAAAGAGGCATTGAGGGGCCGATGTAGATACAGTTTCAAAATTTGAAACTCTTTCTATCTCTATGGCATCTTAGAATACAAATCCTCTTAGCCTTTGATTCAATTTATATTTTTAGCCCTTGAATTGGATCAATCTAATAGTTTACATTTTGACACATAGGACAAAAGTCCCATCAGATTCAAAACCTTTCCCTTCCTTAGTATATAGATTGGTCAATATCAAATAATATTAATAAACACCTTTCTATACACATCAACTCGTTAATAATATGTATGGGTCAATTTTTAAAACACTAAGGGTGTGTTCGGTTTAGTTTTGGGAGATAAATTTTTTAAAAAAAAATTGGAGAAAGAGTTTAGAAAAATTTTTTAATTTGTTTGGTTGTATATTTTGGAAATAGTTTTGGAGTATGGGAGTTTGGGATAATTTGATATTTTGTTGTAGTTAAGTAGATGTATGTGAGAGAAAAAGTGATTGAAAAAGAGAGAGGAGAGAAAAAAAAAGTGATTGATTGATATATAGGAGAGAGAGTGATTTTGGAAAAAAAATTTCCAAAATCACTAAATCAAACAAAATTTTAAAAAAAAAATTCCAAAATTTATTTCTCAAAAACAAACCAAATAAGGCCTAATTTTTAAAAAAAAATTATTTATAAACATTAACATGACTTGACAAAAGACTAGAGGTTGTTTAAATTTGTAACAAGCTAATACTAAAACAGCATATTCTCAAATCATGTGATGATGATCAATTACCAAATCCAACGGTTATGTTATGATCACATATTTTCCCGCTCAATTCGTTTATATTCCCAACTAACTCTCTACCGGAAGAGAGCAAATATCAGAAAACAGAGTAGAGAGAGAGAGAAACAGAGAGAGGTTTCTAGTGTTGCACATGGATTTGATGAGGAAACTGAGCTTTCTAGTGTTCCTATTGTGTCTATTGATCTCTCTGAAGAAAGAAAATGCCGAAACCAAGAAGGGTTTTCGAACCATCACTCACTCTCCATCCGATTCCCCTTCAATTCTCGTAGCTCCATCAATGTCTCGTTCCATCTTCTTCTCCAAAATTGCCAAGAAGCCCGAAGACATTGGCAATCCCAGGCCACTCGAATATGATTTCTACAGCAAATCTTGCCCCCAAGCCGAGAAAATCATCCGATCAAAGGTTCGCAGTCTCTACGAGGTCCGCTCTGATGTCGCTCCTGCACTATTGCGGCTCGTCTTCCATGATTGTTTCATTGAGGTGAAATTTCTTGTTCTTAATTCTTGATATTGATCTGGGTTTGTTGTTATGCTGGGTTTTGTGGCTTCTATCCGATTCTGATAATTGTTCTTACAAACTCTCCGACTTTTTTTTTTTTTTTTTGATGCAGTACTTTTTGTTTTAAATTTCTCTGCAACTTTGTGAAATACATTCTTAGACTTGGGTTCATGATGTTTGTGTCTGATTGTGATTTGGGTTGTTCTTCATTCTTGATATTGATCTGGGTTTGTTGGTATGCTCACCATCTGTTTAGGGTTTTGCGGCTTCTATCCTATTTTTATAATTATTCTTGCAAACTCTCTGGCTTTGAGTTTGTTTTCTTGCACTACTTTTGTTTTTTGTTTTTTTTATTTTCTTTAATTTCTCTGCAACTTTGTGAAATACGTTCTTGGTCCACATTGGGTTCATGATGTTTATGTCTGATTGTGATTTGGGTTATTTTCTAATCAATATGTTGTTACAGGGGTGTGACGCCTCGGTTTTACTGGATGCCGTTGATGGAATTGACAGTGAGAAAGAGTCTCCTCCCAATGAAACCTTGAAGGGCTTTGATCTAATCGATATGATCAAGTCACAGCTCGAAGAAGCTTGCCCAGGAGTAGTTTCTTGTGCTGATATTCTTGTTTTGGGTGCTAGAGAAAGTGTTGTTCTGGTAAATCTCGCTCTCTCTCTCTCTCTCTCTCTCTCTTTGGTTTGTTATCCTATTTAGGTCTAAATCTTGAATTTCAGGCTGGTGGCCCATTCTACCCTCTGCAAACTGGTAGGAGAGACAGCACTCTTTCTTTCTCAGAAGTTGCAACATATGAGCTTCCTAATCCCCAGAACGATCTCCCACAAATCATCGCATCCTTTGCGTCAAGGGGATTCAATGAAAGAGAAACAGTCAGTCTCTTGGGTATTAAAATTTTCCCTTTCTCACTTTCTTTCTTTTCTTCATAGTTTTCTCAAGGAAAAGAAATCTCTAGTTTTCAGTTTTCAATGCATGTCTTTAGTTTTTGCATGATTGTTGTTATTTGTCAATTGGTTTGAGCCCTCAACTTTTTTCTCTATTGTTATTGCAATTCAAATTGGGTTATTTATGATGGATTTCTCTGTTTGGTTTCTCAGAAAACTCAGAAAAAAAGTAAAGAAATTGAAAATTTTCATTTTCTAGATGATCATGATGAAAGGGTGAAGAAAGATAGTTACACCTAACTAGGTTCTTCTGTTCCATTTTCTGAGCAGGTGCACACAGCATTGGAACAATTCACTGCAGATTCATCCTCAACCGGCTTTACAACTTTGGTGGCACCGATGAGCCAGACCCAACTCTAGACCCCCAATTCCTCGATCTCCTAAGATCAAAATGCAATGACAGCCACACATCATTATCACCTTCACCATTGTTATCGCCATCTTCTGATGATGGCTCAGCGTCACGATCTTCCTCATCACAGGAGCCAGGAGTGGAGATGGACTATCAAGGACGGGGATCAGGTTTTGGCTCACTATATTACCGTGGTCTGCTGGAATCTAAAGGAATCCTCTATGTCGATCAGCAGCTAACAGCAGAGGAAAAAACTGAAGCTTGGGTTAGAGCATACGCTTCAGATGATTCCTTGTTTGGACGGGACTTTGCTCGGGCAATGATGAAGCTTTCCAATCTTGGACTGCTGACTGGGCCAATGGGTCAGGTTCGGATCAGTTGTTCGAAGGTGGCCTGAGAAAGGTATGAGCTATGCCACTTGTTCAGCCAGTCCTAAGATGGTTTGAGTTGTTTGCTAGATGACATTGTTCATTCACTCTTACTATTTCAGTCTATGAAATATAGTTTGGAATGTTTTGGAAACTCAAATTTGGGATTTGTTGAACTTTTGTAGTTTGTACATACTATAGCAATCATATGCTGGTGTAATTGTTCATTACAGGTTAGAAATGGTAGAAGTTTCTCATAAGCTGTAAATTGGTTCATCCAAATTAGTATTAAAAAATAAAATAAAATTCTCTTGTAAGAAAAAGATGTGTTTGGATGTGGGGTTTTTCATGATGTGTTTGGATGTGGGATTTTTCATTGGATTATGAGGTTCTTCTTGTTGATTTATGCACAAAAATACATTTAAGCTCTGTTGTTTTGGCAGAAAATATTTTTCACATTTTCTGGTGATTGGTACAACTTTTCCATCATCAACAGAAACAAGTTTATTAGGGTAGAAAACATATTCACTTTTGAAGATAGAAAACGTTTTCATGTCTAAAAGTCTAACCAATGCCACCACATGACCTCCACCAACCCCACCTCCGCCACCCCACCACTACCACCAACACCACTAATAATACAATCACTAGCACATTAGTTTCAAGGTTGCAACCAAACATAGGAAAACATTTTCTACAGAAAATGTTAGAAAGCGTAAGATTAAAAACACTAACGAAAAATGCAGACAAAGTAACACGAGTTCAAGAAATCTAAAATAACCCACAAGGAAAAGAGACAGATGAAGTCCATATCTCACATAGTTAAATTATTGGTAGGAATACACCATAGCAATTAACAAGTGCAGAGAGGGGATTACGGAATTGAAAAACAGAACCACAGTACATGTACACAAACAGACAACACACAGAGGATAAGAAAAAAGAAATCAAGAGGGACATAGAGATTTATATGTATGCACATGGAAGAAACCATTGGCAGCAGTGTCTAGAGCTTCAAAGGGCCGAGTCTCCGTGATGAATTGGTACTGGTGACAGAGGGCTTTGGAATGAGGAACTCTGAGTACATATCCATGAAAAAGTTGTCAACAATGTCAAGGTAAACTGGGCACGTAAGGCGCGAGTAGTTGTGGAGCACCTCTTCTATGTCCAACACATGGTCCACATCATTCATATCCATCATCTCTAACTCTCTCATCTTCTCTGCCAACATATAACCCCCTCCTCCTCCATTGCCAATTTGTGAACATGCCTCTCCTCTACCTTGACTGATGCTTCCTCTCTTCTTCTCTTCCTTTTCCCTCACTTTGCATTCGCTCTTCAGAGCATTCCGGTCTTCAAATTTCGTGAAGCTTACACTAGTAGTATCTGCCTCATTCATCAGCTCTTTGCTCTTCATCACCTTATCATTACCAGATTGCCACTGCTCGGAGAAGTCCCTGTTGAACTGATCTAATTGCTGCAAGTTTGGATTGCCATTGCCGCTATATAAGGGGTTGAGAGGACGGGTTTTGGGTAGCTTTTTGTATCCCCCAAAGAGAAATGACTTGAGGTTTTGGAGGGTTTTGTGAAAGAACGTCTTGGTCTTGTAAAAAGTGTTTCTTAGCAGCATTTTGTGGATTCCAGTCGTGTTTGTTTACAAGGAATATTGTGTGTCTCTGTCTTTTAAGTTTGCAGCAGCAACAGATAACTGCTTCAGCTTGTTTGGCTTCTTACTCTCCAGAGATGTTGCTTCCAATATACAGCTAAGAGAGCTTCCAATATACAGTTTCTCCCACTTTCCTTCAGATTGAAGGCCATGGATTTTGGGGGGACATTAATGTCTTCTGCTTTGGCTTCCACTCCCATTTTTCCTTTGGATTGAAGGCAATGGATTTTAGAGGGACATTAATGTCTCCTGCTTTGGCTTCTACTTCCATTTTTCTATTTTGCTCTCTCTCTCTCTCTCTCTCTATTAAATAATGCCTAGAAGGCTAGGGCTATAAAAAAAAATCAATAGAACCGAACCAACCGCCCGCTCAAAATCGAACAACAGAAACATTCTATATTAGTACTTTTATATTTAAACTCTTTTAGGATTAAGTAACCACTACTACACCTTTTGTAAAACAAAAATGTTTAGGACCCCCTTTCTCCCCATCCCCTTTGACCCCCTCTCTTTTTTGATTAGCTACTTTTTCTTTTGCTTTTTCTTTTTTTTCCTTCTCCTTCAATCACCACCCGCCACGTGTGTGTGGAGGTGGTGGGGGTGGTGATTGGAGGGGTTTCTATCAATGCTCTTTGTAAAAAAGGTTAGGGATGGTATGAGGTATTTATAGAGCAGTTTTTACCCTTTCTCTTCATTTTTTTTTTTTCAATGTACGATTCTATATGTTTTAGCAAAAAGTTCTCGGGAATCCGTCCTTTACACTAAACTAAAAAACAATCACTGAACGATAACACATGATCAGTTTTGGTTTCTCAATCAACAAAACAAAGGGTTTAGATCTGTGTGAATTTTTTCTCAACACCGACCCAACTGAACTGTCCTTCATCCCTACTAGAGTCACTCTCGTTAGCATTTTATCTTAGTTTAAAAAAAATTAGAAATCCAATGATTAAGGATGTTTCATTTTGACTGTCTGTTGTTGAAAGGGTATTGGCATTGATTAAGAGAAAAAGCTAAAGTAATGTTGGTTAGTGAAAGTTTATTGTGGCAATCTTTGCTTTCAACCACTACTTGATTATGATTAGCCATTTTTGACCCTACTCAATTTATGATTAAAGAGTCCACAGTCTCTTTAAATACAATCTATGTTACATGAAATTCTTCAAAATAAATTAAATATTCTTGTCTGACAGTCAACACTCTGTGAAACATATGTCTAATACTTTTCATCAGACACTTATATATTTGCTTTTTGACATTATCTGTTTATGCATAACACCATTTTATTTCAATTAATTTTTTATCAAGTCTACATATCCTTTAATTTGAGATTTGACCTCTAAAAGTGCACCTACTCCGGACACTTGTATCCGAGTCCATAAAAAATAGATTGCAATTTAGACACTTGATATGATACTATTATTATAATTTCATCAAATTATGTATACTAGCATGCCTCATATTTTAAAACTCAAAAAAGGCTTTCACAAAACAAAATGTAATTTGGGACCTTAATTAATCATATGGACTTTTGGGGGGTGCAATCCAGTAGGGTGAGACTTATCTTCCACATTGTAGGAACTGTAAGTTTGTTTGTTTGTCAATGCATTTATATGGACAAGCTGTGCGGTCCCCTAATTTCAAGAGATTGGTACTGGGTACCAAAATTGGTTGGAAAATAGGGATAATTGATTGAGAAAAATCAAGGATAAGGAGGATATGATTTCTGAACATTGAAGTTACTTTCCTTGCAGTTACTATGTTGAAATCATGCCACCAACTCTACTCTCTTGGGACTTGTTTGTTACAGTTTCTAACCAAAAAAAAAAAAAAAGCAGAAGTCCAGAGCATCTCTCCTCCCGCTTCTCAATAATTAGTTTATTTAAGTTATTTTTGACACAAATTGCACCAATGAACCCGACTATACTAAATACTCTGACACAAATTTTCAAAATAAAAAATTATAAGCAACTCGATAAATTGCACTAATAAACTCCTCTGGCCATGTTTGTTTGGGCGGACTGGATTAGTATTTCCATGACTAATAATAGTCCTAGGACTACCAATCCGTTGGATTATGTATTCTATCTTAACTAATAGTCAAGTTTAAAATAATTAATCCGTACTTCAATTGTTTAACCAAACATCGGATTAATAATTTTAGGCCATGTTTGTTTGGGTGGACATGAGCTTGGGATTGGACTAATAGTCCAATAAAATTATTAATCCGATGTTTGGTTAAACAATTGAAGTAGGGACTAATTATTTTAAACTTGACTATTAGTTAAGATAGGATACATAATCCAACGAATTCGTAATCCTAGGACTATTAATCATGGGAATGCTAATCCAGTCCGCCAAAACAAACATGGCCTTATTGGATTATTAGTCCAATTCCAAGCTCATATCCACCCAAACAAGCATGGCCTCTGTGTACTGTAAGAGAACTGATATGCCAAATTGCAAAACATGACATTATATTAAACAAAAGGTTATACCAAAACTGGTCTACCTTATTTGTAACTTACTAGACAAGTCCAAAGGTGACTTTGACACTTAGTTTAAAGTTGCAGGAGTTTTGATGTAATTGAACAATGTTTTAAAAATCAAACTAGACTAGGTTGGATTGTTGATCGGTTCTCTCTACAGTCTGAATAATCTATTGAACTGATTCACTTTATAAAACCAACCTATTTTGTTAAAACCTTTTCAAACTAGACCCAATTTAATCTTCCGGTTCGATCAGTCATTGAAAATACTATTAGAAAGTTGGCAACTAGAATTGAAAACCAAACTTGTTTTTTGCGCCTTAAAAATAAATACAATTTCTTTCCATAAAAACCGTGCATATAAGATTTTAAAACATTTAAACTAAAATAAACACTCATAAGAAATGCATAAATATTAATTTATTTACTTTTTAAATAATTATGACGTCACAATCAGATTCTGATTGACCCAAAGATTAGAAAGATTAGATCAGTGACATTGGTCTGTTTTTGATTTGCTCAACTGTCTGGATTTCAAAACATTCTATTTGAGACCTTGCAATCCAGATGCGGTCCATGCTTCATTTGGGAGGTCGTTAAACGGTTGTTCAGAAAGCATGCACCTACACTTACCCGTAAAACAAGGGCTTCAAAGGCATGAGAACCATTCGGTGCTGGCTCTTGGACAGTGGCTACAGGTGAAGCAGCTACTTTGCTTCTACTGTCTTTAATGATAATGACAAACCTTGTGTGTGTGTGTGTGTGTGTGTGTGTGAGAGAGAGAGAAAGAGAGAGAGTAAATCTTATACAAGCAGAGTAGTTCAAATTTAGATCTGTTGCATTAATCGCAATGTGTTAATATAGAAGAAAACAGTTTTTTCTTCATAACTATACTGTTTAACATGAAGAATATATCATAGTTGCTTCTAATTACAATTTATGAGGTACAAATAGCTTAAATAAGCTTTAAAAATAAAATGATTATTGAAAAGTAGAAGAATATGTGGATTTAGCTTGAACTTTCTAATTATCAACTTTCAACTTGCAAGAAGATGCACGAAACAGGTCCAATATTTCATCTGCACTTCTGCTATCTTCTTAGAACTACTGCAAGCCTCCATCAAAGAATGTCGAGTATGTAGCCAACAAATAACAGTGAGGTCCGTTGATTTGTGTGTTAGTAAAATGTATTCTCTGTTGAACTTAAGTAACTTCTCTGGTAAGACTTTCTACTGAACCCCTCTCTTTTTGTTGAATTTGAAGAACTGGTGCAGAAGCCTATGGACTTCTCCATAGTTGTTGGTCTTAGAAACAAGACGACCTTTAATCCACTGGGGAAGCTTGTTGCTCGGGTGGGAGAAATTCCTTTTCGAGGAATCAGCAGCATATCGTGCATCAACCAACAAGATTGCTGCGTAATCATTTATATGTCGAACTGCTCTACCTAGAATAGACCAGTCAAGAAGAAGAAAAACAGGCAAAGATATTTCAGGGAAAAAATAAAAAATAGCACAACCCTCTTTACATATTGTAATTGCACACATTGGTAGGTCAACACAACTGGTATTTAACCTAGATCATCCTACAAATCCACTCAAAACAACACATCAAATTCACGTCTTATTTTTGAAAAGTTTTTGCTACTATTTTTTGTCATTGTAAAAACATGGGACTATTTTTCTGGATCAGAGGCAATAGTAAAGAAAAAATACGATCTATCGAACTTTTTCTCTCTTTGAGTGGGAAATTTACCCAAGCTATGTAGTGTTGCAAATAATCAATGGGAGTTAGCACGTACCAATTGATTGATTTACAGCTTTCATGCAAAGATTTTCATAATACTCTTTTCCTCTGCGCTTGCAACTTCTCAGGATGCCAAACCCAGCTTTAGCATCTCCATTGTAACAACATTCATAAAATTCAGGGGTATTATTACTTGGATTTGTGTCGCCAAGAGCCTCAATATGTTTCACCCTCTCGATCAACTCAATGTCAGATGGGCTAGGGTATGGAAGTCCAACCATAACTATGCATCGACCCATCCCATCACTGAAGTTGATACCTTCCGAAATCTTCCCACCCACCACTGCTAATAGAACTGCACCGTTGTGAGGTGCTGGATCTGCTTTTAGATCCTCACCAGACAATGCATCAATTGCATTTTTGTATTCCTTTAGGACAACTTCCACATTTGTGTTTCTTCTCGGCTCTCTGAATACATGCTTTTTCTTGGTAATCCTTGCAAGGATGCCTGAAGCCTTCCATGCATCATAGACTTGTCCTTCATAATCAAACGAAGAGAAGAACACAACAATTCCTTCAGGAACCAGAGTCACCAAATTGCAAAGTAGAAGACCTAGCTCCTCTATCTGTAATTTCAAGCACATGGACATACTTTGTCAGCCATCTATTCAAGGGAGAAAATCTAGAAGAAAACCAAAGCACGCATAACTTTTCTGAATTATAAGATTAACAACAGAAAATTGAATTTCAATTGGTTGAAATTATGCCTTCAAAGATTCAAGTAAAAATATCCAAGTAGAGCAATTGATGATACGGCAACAAGAAATCCTTAGAAAACTCTATAATACACAATGAGCCCACTGAAAGAATGAATAGTTATCAGTGAGAAATTTTTACCACTGTGAGAAAAAAGTGCCTGCAAATTTTATGAAAGAAGGATTCAATGTATTCACCATGATTGGCGAACTTCTGGAGCTGTAGCTAAAATCAAAGGATTGACGAGAGGGCCCACAAGAAACAACAATTGGCAAAATGCTCTCAGGAGGGACTATATGACTGCATGAAAAGAAATGCAACTGATCTGGTTTTAACCACGGAAAGAGTCGCTCCCTTGTTTCCTCTATAGGTTGTAGAGTTCCCCCAGCCAAAATGATAGCATGTGCTTGATCCACAATCTATCAAATGAATAAATGTTATTACATTATCAGAGTAGAAAAACCTCGTCTACTGATCATAATAACATTAAAATCAGAAATTTTTAGCAAACCTCAGAAAAGATCTTTTCCCCTGTGAGCATCACATATTTAAGGTATCCTCCCTCCTGCCCAGAGCATGCTGGTCTTGTCGAAATAATTATTTTACCATCACCATGGTTATTTGTCAAAGAAAACAACATATCAACTAACGCTTGAAAATCAGTTAAACTGCTTCCCTCATTGCTTTCATCTCCATCTGTGAGTTTTGAGCTATTACACAAGTTAGCCGCTTTATCTCCATAGCCACTGACCTGAGACATCAAATATAACGTGAAACTAAACCCAGAGAATTCAGAAGAAAGAAAATGTTGAATGGCATTCAATGTCACATAAAGAGTAAGAAAAAGCATTCACCTTGTGAATGATATTGCTTTCCTTGATATACCGTACCAATTTAACCAAATTTATGTTGTCAATATTGAGAGAAAATAAGAATTCATTAATGGCCATGGAACAATCATTGGCACTTTTTGCTCCAGAAAATCCATCAGCATCAGGGCAAGAATCAGTGTAACTCGTACTATTCTCAGGATGTAAAATTTGGAGAAAAGCCCGAGTGAGAACCATAAGAGTTTGAATATATCTTCGATTGCCAGGTCCTAATAAATTGTGGAATCGTTCGAAATACCTTCCTAGTTGAGAATGTACACGCTCCAACTGTAGCGAAGAAAGATCAAGAGTCATACACTTTTGATGATTTTACTTTTACCAAAATTCCCCAATAATCATTATTAAGAATTTAAGCTTGCTACTGAAAATTATCAGACACTATAGTCATTTAAGTCAAGAATGAAAAAAAATAAAAAATAAGTAAATAAAGAAGCCATCATGAAAAAAAGGGTAATATTTTTATACCTGTGACCAAGTAATTTTTGAGTTGTACATGCTGACAAGAGAGTCAGCTAGATTGTGAGCCTCATCTATTATAACGATATTATTCTTTAGATTCAAACCAAGTGATTCACGTGATGATTTTGAAAGAAGAGACTGATAGGGAAGAACAACAAGATCAGCTGCAGGGACCACGCTTCGGGAACCATAATAAGGACAAGTTCCAATCCTGCTTCCAAGGAGAACAAGGTCTTCAATATCCAATGCCCCCTGTTGATAGATCTCACTCCTAAACTGTGTTTGTAGCTTGTATTTCCGAAGCATTGGACATCCAGAAGAAACCTTAGTCCGGCGTATTCTTCCTCCACCACCTAAATTCTACACATCAACACCATCGCTTTAGTTCCCCATAAACACAAAATAGTAGTACTGAACTGGAAAGCAACAAAAATGCATTGAAAGGCCTTCAATGGCTACTCTACGAAACACATTTCTGGTTCAACTGGAATGGATACTTGAATTTAAGCAAATGGTTGTTCTTAATATCTGAATTCTTATAGAAATTCAACAGACAAAATTGATCTTTCATCATTCAACTCTACCCTACCAATTCAGTTTGAAAGTTTATAGCATTTAACTTAAAAGGAGAATTTCTCAATATGAATGAAAACATTACAACACTACTATTAACTATTATTACCATCCCTATTGGTATTTGGATTGACCAATAGGGATGGTAATAATATAAATTCGCTTTGGTATCTGAATTGACCAATAGGGATGGTAATAATATAAATTCTCCTTTACCATCCCTATTGGTATCTGAATTAACACTATTATTACCATCCCTATTGGTCAATTTAGATATCAAAGAGAATCACAATATACTATTAACTAGATCATCTATTATGAATAAACAGAATAAAAAAATCACCAAAGAGATGGAGGTATTGCTTAGCATTTAGCAACCAATATGAAGAATATATATGGGTCAAAGGTTAGCAGTATTAACCAAATTGATGAATTATGTGAAAGTTAATAAGCAAGCAATAGGATTGATCTCTTGTTCTAATTGTTGCAACCTCAGCAATCATTGTACTTTTAATTGTGATTTTGGAGTGATATTGTCTATCAAGTTAACACAATAATTTGCATCTCCAAAACCATGAAATCATTAAGGTATTAATGATGAAAGGAAAGCAAATGCAGGCCAAATTAGCCCGAAATCATGCTTCACAAGATGAATACAAGGTTCGGGAAAGCAGCCATCATCATACCTACCTTCATTTTGGAAACATCATCTTTGATATTCTTTTGAAGCTCCAAGCACCGCTCACTAATCCGAGTGGAGTTCCCAAGCTTCAAAACCTCTGGAACAAAATTTCAAAACTGAATTCTACATAAAACAAACTCTTATACTTATAATTATTCAATACAATGATCTGTGTACCTTCATTGATGCATAAATTCTTCCTAGAACCCAAGCACACAACCTTCAACTGACTAGCTAACACAGTCTTTCGCAACTCCTTTACGAACTGCGAAAGCTGGGAATGCGTCCGACTGCAAAAATAAATCTTTAACCGTGCCTCATCTTCGTCATCAAAACCATCATCTTCCTCACCTTCATCCTCACTCGATGAACTAATCGAAACTCCACTAGCTTTCCTCTTACATTGCCCGCTTCCAACACCACCTTCCTCTTCACTCTCGTAATCTTCTACTAAAAACTCGTCCTCTCCATCAATTTTCTCCTTTACCTTACAAACATCCTCATCTTCTCCAAAAATTTCCCCATCTCTTCGCTTATCTAGTTTCATAGACATAATTCCTTGTTTCTTCTTCTTTTTATTTGTCGTCTTCTCTTGATCTACTTGATTGTCTTTGTTCGCAATGAAGTTTCTCATCCAATCAGGTTCATCGTCTGAACCAGATGTTCGATTCTGATTGGAATGGGCATTGGATTCAGGATTTTGATTCTGCTTTCGATCGATGAGCCATTGCAGAGCGCTGCATATGATACTGAGTGTCTTCCCAGTCCCTGTAGCGAAAATTGTGTATAAAAAATCAAATTCAATCGAGAGAGAGAGAGAGGGGGGGGGACTATACCAGTGGGGCTTTCGAGCATGGATATGCCTCCTCTGTCGAGAGATTGATAGAGAGAGTTCATGAAATCGATCTGAATCGAGTAGGGTCTGAATGGGAAAGCTGGGAATTTGAGCTCGCTTTGCTCTTCCATTTTTTGATTTGTATCTTCCAATTGTGATTCTTCCATATATATGTTCTCCTCGCTCGCATTTTCAATTTTCCCGCGCTTTTTCCATAGATTCGATCCGAATAATGAAGGGCCGGGTTGGAGCCCTAAGATTCACGGGTCACCACTCTCATTTGGGGCTGGGCTCTGTATCTTGGTCCACTCTAAAATATTTTTTTTCATCAAGTTTAATCACAAATACTAGTTTTACCACGAAAATAAAAAAAATTGTTTAGATTTTTAATTGATAAAATTAAAAATTTAAGATTTATTTTGTTACGAGAGTCGAATTCTTTTCCCTTTTTTTTTTTGTAATTTTCCTTAAAAAAATTGATATGAAATGAAAATGTCATTCTTTTGATGTGTAGTTGATTTCAGTTTTTTGATAGGAAAGGATCAGAATTTTGCTTTGAATTTCCATTCTTCTTAGGCTTTAATGAGATATATTGTGATTTCTAAAGGATTTAAAAGAATTAAAAATCATATCGTTTCATTCACTGTGAATCCCCAAAGTAAGATTCTAATATATAAATCATATGACTTCATTTGGGGGATAAAACTGAGATTCACCCAATTTAGGAGGTTTGAAGTTGTTATTGTTGCGTTTTTATTAGCAGTATTAGTTAATCATGGTTGTTCTTGTTGGGTATACGTCCTTATTGGAGTGTGGGACCTAATTGGTTTGTTAAAAAATTTTAATTTGGGTTGATTTAGGTATAATATATTTTTATATATTCTATTTGAGAAGACCCAATCCAATTTAGAAACAATTAGGGTTTGATTACAAAACCCTAGATTCACAATATAATTTTCTTGTTGGTGTATTATTTTTCCCCAAAAGAAAAGTGCGGCTGCTATAACGTTTTTGGGGTTCGTGCCAATTATTTCATCTTTGGTGATTTTTTGGTTCTAAGTCACGGTGCTTGAATTCAAGTCAATGGATTGGTTTCGGCAGCCATTGTGCGTTTGATTTGGTTCGTTATTTTGGGTCTTCATCAACTTTGGTTCTGAAGATTTTGGTTCATCTATTTGGTGAGGTCTTTCCTCTTACTTATTTGTGATTATTTAGAATTCACCTAAGGGTGGTTTTGTGAGACCATTAGTGTCTCGTTTGTAATCGTTTGGAACTTATTTGGTTGATAGTGGAATCGGATTTCGATCCCGTGGACGTACCTCACATTGAGGGAACCACGTAAAAATTCTTGTGTTGCTTTTAATTTAATTTTTTCGCATTAGTTTTTATTCCCATTGATTGATTTACTTGTAGAGAATCACATATTTTCCCCAACAACTGGTATCAGAGCTTACGGTTTATTTGGGTTTATTTATTTGTGTAAATCAATTGAGGGGAATGTGGGTCGTATGTCTAGCTTCAATGGAAGTAATTGGGTAACTTGAAAAACTAAAATGGATGACCTATTATTTTTGTAAAGATTTGTATGGACCCATTGAGGGTGATAGTGGCAAACCTGAGAGTATGAAAGATGATGAATGGAATAGGCTTAATCGAAAAGCCGTTGGTGTTATCCGTCAATGGATTGATGACAGTGTGTTTCATCATGTTGCTACTGAAACTTCAGCACATGATTTATGGAAAAAATTAGAGAGCCTTTATGATAGGAAATCAGCCACAAATAAAGCCTTTCTGTTTCGTAAGTTGGTTAATTTAAAATATAAGGAGGGCAGCCCTATTCCGAAACATCTGAATGAAATAAAGAGTATTGTTAACCAACTTGCTTCTATGAAAATTGTTTTTGATGATGAGTTGCAGGCTTTGATGCTACTCAGTTATTTGCCTGAAAGTTGGAAGACTTTGGTTGTGACGGTTAGTAATTCGGCACCTGATGGAGTTGTCACAATGGGCCAAGTCACTAGTAGCCTGTTGAATAAAGAAACCAGAAGAAAATCAGCGGGTTCCTCTCATTCGGAAGCATTCGTTGTGAGAGGCCAAAGCAAAACAAGGGGGAGGAGTAAGACTCTTCATGGTCGTGATCAAAGCCGTGATAAATCGAAAGATGGTTTTTTTTCAAAGAAAAACATTGAGTGCCATTATTGCCATGAGTAATGGCACATGAAGCGAGAATGCCGAAAGCTCAAGAATAAGGAGAAAAGGCGTGACAAAAGTGTGGACAAGAACCAAGAAGACACAACGGCAGTTACTACCAATGGTGATCTCATGGTCGTTTGTGAAGATGATTGTATCAATTTTGTGGGCCAAGAGAGCAATTGGGTGATTGATTCTGGTGCTTCTTTTCATGTGACTTCTCGAGTTGATTTCTTCACTACTTACACCGAAGGAGATTATGGTTCTGTTCGAATGGGTAATGAAGGTTTGTCCAAGATTATTGGTATGGGTGATGTTTGCTTGGAAACAAATTTGGGCTACAAGTTGTTGCTTAAAGATGTGAGGCATGTTCCCGACATTCGCCTCAATTTGATCTCTACCGGGAAGCTAGATGATAAAGGCTACAACAACAAATTTGGTGATGGAATATGGAAGTTCACAAAGGGTTCCTTGGTGGTGGCTAAGTGTAAGAAGACTCATACACTTTATTCGATGCAAGGAAAAATTTATAAAGGTGTTGTCAATGCACTTCAAGATGATACTTCTACCGAATTGTGGCACAAGCGGCTTGGCCATATGAGTGAAAAGGGGCTGCAAGTTTTGTTCAAGAAAGAGCTTCTACCCGGTTTGAAAGGTACACATCTCAAAACTTGTGTTCATTGTTTGGCGGGTAAACAACATAGAGTTTCTTTTCATAAGAATGTTGCTTCTAGAAAAGAAAATGTTTTGGAGTTGATTCATTTGGATGTTTGTGGTCCTTTAAAAGTTAGAACACATGGTGGTGCACTTTATTTTGTTACTTTCATTGATGATTATTCAAGGAAAGTTTGGGCTTTTTTACTAAAAACTAAAGATCAAGTTCTAGAAGTATTTAAGCATTTTCAGGCCATGGTTGAAAGAGAAACAGGGCAGAAATTGAAGTGCATCCGATCAGACAATGGTGGTGAATACATTGGGCCATTTGATGAGTATTGTCGCAGCCAAAGTATTCGGCATCAAAAGACAGTTAAGAAGACTCCTCAACAAAATGGAGTTGCCGAGAGGATGAACCGCACCATTGTGGAAAAAACAAGGTGTTTGCTTTCACAAGCTAAATTGCCAAGATCCTTTTGGGGTGAGGCATTGAAGACAACGGTTGATGTGATCAATTTGTCTCATTCCTATCCTTTGAATGGTGATGTTCCAGAAAGAGTTTGGACCGGTAAAGATGTATCTTATGAGCACTTGAGAGTGTTTGGTTGCCGAGTTTTTGTTCACATTCCAAACGATGAGAGGTCCAAGCTTGATAGCAAGTCAAGATAATGTATTTTTCTTGGCTATGGGCGTGATGAATTTGGGTATAGATTGTGGGATCCGGTCGACAAGAAAATCATTCGAAGCCGTGATGTTGTGTTTCTTGAAGACCAAACAATTGAAGACTTTGGCAAAGGTGATCAACCGGAGCCAAAAACTAGTGATCTCATTGACATGGATCCATCTCCTTCATCTTCAGTTGATGATGAAAATGGGGGAGATGTGCAGCCACCCATTGAAGATGTAGAAGATGATGCTAATCCTAATGAAGTTGAGCCAGAAATTGAGGAAGAGCATCCAACTCAAGAACCGCCACCACAACTTGAGTTAAGAAAATCTACAAGGGACTGACAACCTTCAAGAAAGTATCCTTCCAATGAATTTGTGTTGATTTCTGATCAAGGGGAGCCGGAGAGCTACCAAGAAGCAATTGAGCATGCAAAGAAAGGTGATTGGAAAAAGGCCATGGAAGAGGAGATGAACTCCTTACTTAAAAATCACATCTATGACTTAGTAAAGTTGCCTAAGGGGAGGAAAATTCTAAAAAATAAGTGGGTCTTCAAATTGAAGAATGATGGCAAGAATCTGAGGTACAAAGCACGTCTTGTTGTGAAAGGCTTTGGACAAAAGAAAGGTATTGATTTTGACGAGATTTTCTCACATGTTGTAAAGATGTCTTCTATTTGGGTTGTACTTGGCATGGCTGCAAGTATGAACCTTGAAGTTGAGCAACTTGATGTGAAGACCGCATTTCTTCATGGTGATCTTGAAGAAGAAATTTATATGGAGCAACAGAAAGGTTTTGTAGAGAAAGGGAAAGAGAAATTTGTTTGCAAATTGAAGAAAAGTTTGTATGGACTCAAGCAAGCCCCGCGGCAATGGTACAAAAAATTTGACTCCTTCATGATGAATAATGGTTTTTCTAAAACCACTTCGGACCATTGTGTGTTTGTGAAAAAATTTTCGGATGGCAAATTTATTATTCTTTTGCTTTATGTTGATGACATGTTAATTGTGGGTCAAGATTCTACCATGATAAACAGGTTGAAATTGAAGTTAAGCAAGTCTTTTGCTATGAAAGATTTGGGGCCGGCAAACCAAATTCTTGGTATGAAAATTGTTCGTGATCGCAAAGAGGGGCTGATTTGGTTGTCTTAAGAAAGCTACATTGAGAAAGTTCTTGAGAGGTTCAACATGAATAAAGCAAAGCCGGTTGGTTGTCCGCTTGCGGGTCACTTCAAACTTAGTTCGAATCAATGTCCTACAAGTGAGAAAGACATAGAAGAGATGTTGAAAGTTCCTTATGCTTCAGCAGTTGGTTCTTTGATGTATGCCATGGTTTGTACAAGGCCGGATATTGCTCACACCGTTGGTGTGGTGAGTCGTTTTCTCTCTAATCCGGGTAAAGAACATTGGGCAGTGGTAAAATGGATTCTAAGGTATCTTCGAAGGACTTCGAAGGTGTGTTTGTGTTTTGGGGATGGTAAACCGATGCTTGATGGGTTCACAGATTCTGACATGGCTAGTGATGTTGATTCTAGGAAATCTACTTCGGGGTATTTGATGACTTTTGCAGGGGGAGCTGTGGCATGGAAATCTAAATTACAAAAATGTGTTGCTCTCTCAACTACCGAAGCTGAATTTATTACCATTACGGAAGCTTGCAAAGAAGAGTTATGGCTGAAGAAATTTTTGCAAGAATTGGGTTTGAAGCAAGAAAAGTATGTGATTTATTGTGATAGTCAAAGTGCTATTCACTTGAGTAAAAATTCTACTTTTCATTCGAGATCGAAACACATTGATGTGAGATACCATTGGATTCGTGATGTGTTAGATTCAAAGTTATTACAACTTGAAAAGGTTCACACAGATGATAATATTTCAGATATGTTGACAAAGACTTTGTCGAGGGACAAACATTTAAAGTGTCGAACTTTGGCGGATATGGTTGATATCTCCACCTAAGTCGGTAGGGGGAGAATAGTTCTAATGTCAATCTATTCGTTCAATTAGATTATATTTTAGATGTGTATGTATAGAAAATTTAAAGAAAAAATTGTTATTCAGGGGTGCTTTGAAAAATTGTTATACATTGGTGAAATATTCTATAATTTTAATTGTTAATATTTATAATATTTATCACTTTTTTATAATAAAAAAAAAATTAACAATTGTAATTCTCCCAATTTTAAATACAAAATATGGATCCCACCTACAAGATGTTTGGTGTTGATTTGGGATGTCAGCTTACTAGTGTGAGTAGCTTAGTAACCCCCTTAATAGGAGGATTAACTTGGCTAAAAAAAGCGTGGGATTAAGAAAATAATGAGTGGATTGGGTTTATTCCGTCGCCTGTCTGGACATCCTCTTGGACGTTCGGCCGGTTGACCGGAGCAATGCTCTTTTTCTTTTTCTTTTTTTTTTTGTGCAATTGCAACTTGTTATTTTTTGTAAATATATATATATATATATATATATTTGTTTTGGATATTTTTTTAATATATAAATTATTTTTTAAATTTTTTACAAAAATAATTTAACAATCCTTTTTTTTTTGATAATCTATAATTTAACAATCTCATCACTAACCATTTTCAACACTATATCATCCAAACAAATACGCTTTCACCTAATCTCCTCATTAACAATTCACACATTAACAATTTCTTTACTTACCATTCTCTTATTAACAATCACATCCAATTTAATCCGCCAAATAAATAAGACCATATTTTTTTGGATAATATTTTTCCTTTCCTACCAAGCCAGCCACTAGTAAGACAACTAGTCAAGTCAAGTCATGTCACTAGTAAGACAACTAGTCAAGTCAAGTCATGTCATGAAGAAAGTTCATGTTTGGTGTATTATTATTCTCCAATTGGTAGGGATTGTTCGGTGTCAACTTGGAAAACTTGATGAGGCTAAGATGCATAGAAGTTTCTTGAGACGACAAGGATAATGTCTATGTGCAAATTTAAGAATATTATTTTGTTTCCATAGTCCATTTCTATTGAGAGGCTTTGTGGCTGAATTTGTTTAAGACGAAAATGATAAAAAGTGAAGAGAAAAAAAATAGTAAACTTTTCATAAAAGTGGTGAAAAGTAGAAAAATGTCAATTTTTTTACAACTCATATTAGTAACTGAGAGGGTGATTTATGATCCGGTGTTGGGCCGAGGTATAGACCGAGCAAGTTGAGGGCCCAGCAAAGAATTGGGCCGAGATGATCGACTGTTCACCCGGAGATGGGCTACCAGAACTTGGGCCGGGCAGAGTTTGGACTGAGTGTGTGCTGCCCCGGACCGTGCAGAAGCTGCTTGGCCAGGAAGTGACCGGTCAGACCAGGATGCTCGGTCCGAGGATAGTCGAAACCAGACAGACCGAGAGACCGGCGCTCGGAAAGGCGCGGTCAGCCGAGGTAGTTGATTGACCGACGAGAAGGCCGACCAAAGGAGGAGCCCGGGCTAGGCTTTGCCGAGATGCCGCCTAGCCCGGTCCTTCATTTCTTTATCCGGTTAGGCGCTTAAGGTATGAAGCATGGTACGACCGAGGTAGGGCAGCTCGGCTGCCGAGCTCCGGCTGTGCTGACAGGCAGTTGAGAGCAGGTGATGAATGGCATGGTTTATGCTGACAGATGGGATAGCAGAGCCACGTGTCAGGAGATGACAGGGAGTGGATATGGGGCTCAGAAGGTATATAAGCATGTCTGCGCCCCCCATACGCGACATACGAACATCTCTGTAAGAAAATCCTTACACTCAAACACTCTCTTCCTTCTCTCTATTCCCTCTAAGGTGTGTGCTAATTTGACCGTCGGAGGGTGTTTCCGGCCACACACCGCCGGGTAGCTCACCGTTATTTGCTCGCAGGTGATCAGATATCGACGGAACTCGGAAGAAAGGAATACGGGCACGCCGGAATATTTGCTCCCCGTACAGTAACTTTCCAACTTATCATGTAATCCAAACATAGTGCTAATGTTAGATATCTTCCCAATCAATTGTCTACTTTATTCTTTCTTGGGCTTTCTTTGGAAAAAAATTTGGGAACACAATTTTGTTTTAAATATAATAATGTTTTCTAAAAAACAGACAAAAGACAAAATAAAAGGGCAAATGAAGTCCTAATATGCACACTTTAAAAGCAGTTGCAAAACCAGTAAAGGCAACTTCAAAAACTACACATTCCAGGAAAGCTGAGAACACATTTGCTGCAAGACTTTAAAAATAAATAATTAAAAAAAAAAAAAGTTATCATAACATTACAATGATATAGAAGACAACTTCCTCATATCTATACCAGCCCGGAGATTTACACGTAATTTCCTCACGATAGCAAAATAAAAAGCTAGTTACAAATCGGACCCAAGTTCAACCTAATGAGCATGGCTCCACCAATTCAAATCAAAAACTCAATTTCCACGTTGCAGGTAGATGCAGTGACACAAGAAACATATACCTTCACCAAACTATGTACCTCAAATAGGAAACAAAAAAAAAAAAAAAAAAAAAAAAAAAAAGGGAGAAGAAAGGAAAACAAATATATAAAAATTGCTCTCAATATGTGATCAAAGACATAATACCACATCAAACAGGTCTGAATTCCCCAAACTTCTCCTTCTCTTCACGCAACTGTTTGAAGACATAATTCATCTCCGGGAATGCTGACAGGAGCAGCAGCTCAAGAAGGTCAAAAGCAAAGTGCTTCAAACACACAGACGACTGCACAAGCAAGAGAGCAACAAAATGGAATATATAACCAACTGGGAAAAAGTTTTATCATTTGCACAGATCAAGTCAAACTAATGAGATTGGCATGCGTACAAAATGTACATACTTTCTTTTATTCAAAAACAAAAACATAGGAAGAGAGGGGGGAGGAGGAGAAATATTGTTTATGTATTTCGATTGAAATTCAATGACGGGAGGACCAATATTCATGCGTAGCCTAGTGGCAAAAGGGTTGGCCCTTGGGATGAACTGCAAACTCGGGCATCCTAAGTTTGACTCTCGCTAGTGTCTACCAGGCTTAACTGATACCTGTGGTGTGTGGTTGATTGTAGGTATCTGGGGTTTACTCTATAAGGGTCTGTCCAATGTGGCCCTACCTTGGGGAGGTTCCTCATCATCAAAAAAATAAAAAAATCATGGATTGGATTTTTCGGGTATACGTGCATTTAGGTTAAAGTACTTTCTTTTTTTTTTTGGGTACATTGAATGGTCGTCAAACTTTCAATGAATACAAGACACAAGTGCAGGAATGCAATTATGGGAAGTCACTTCAAACATAGTAAAACACAAAAATAAATAAATAAATAAAATAAAAATGAACAATCCTATTCTGTTTAATTGGAGAGATAATACAACCGACTGCAAGACATGACATGATAAATTATCAGATAGATTAAACAGACTAAGGTTGTTTCCCATCATGAAAATCACCTGAAGAAAGTAGTAGAGATCCTTTGCACATTGTTCATACTCCTTCCGACCGACAAGACCCACAATGGCAGCCGGTGCATTATCTATGTTAGAAGAAAAAAAAAGAAAAAAAAAAAATAGTTTTGTTTACATTATCCAAGAATTGCAATTGGAATTTCAATACAAAACAACGTTGCTTCAATGCCATTAATGAGCAGGAAATCCATTGGACAAGTAATATTACCGATCATTAGTTCATGTACTAATTTTGCACGCCGCTCAGCTTCCATTTGTTGCTGCTCATCCAACTGTTGGGTATCCTCTTTCTTAGGTGAAGATATAGGTGTGAGAGGTTGAACTTTAGGCGAACTTTGTGGTGTGGTCCCAGAGGGGTTTGGTCGCTGTCGTTTTGGATGCTTTGTTAGGAATATTCCATCAGGCCAAAGTATCTATATGACACACAAGAATTAGACGGGAAATGTCAGGGAAGCAATTGACACTTCTGTCATAAAAGATTTCCAGAAAACAAGCATATTCTCCCCATTAGTATACCAACGAAAAACCATATGCTCTTCAATGGAAACAAACTAATGATTGAGTCAGATTCGAGGCTCTTGTGCCACTTCTTTACTCAAAAATAGCAAAAAAATACCAACCACACCTCATGGTTAACCCTCATTTAGAAGTATGCTTCGAAGCAAATATATGTCCAACATATTACTTTTAGCTTACATCAACTGACGTTGGAGAGAGAAAAAAGTTATGGGGGTTGGAATTTGTAGTGCGTTTTTGGCTTTTTTTTAGAAGCTAAAAAATGTAATGTATTCAGAAGTTGCTAAAAAACATGTTTTTTTGTGAGTGAAAAAGTTGATGTGACATTTGGCTTTTTTAGCTGATAACAACCAACATTTTGGATTTTTTAGATTGTCCCCAAATGCTCACTTAGTATCAGGGTTAAATCTGTCGAAGATATTGTAACCAGCCAAAGTAAAAGAGCAATCATGGTGAATGTCAATCGTACTAGTAAAAATTGATGAGGGCATAAGTATGCTTTGTGCAACAAGGAAATAACATGAAACCATGTGATGATGCTCCCTCCCTCGTGCTAATCTTAATGATCTCAAAAAATAAATTAAATTAAAACTATTGGATAATTTGTTTAAATTGAGCGAGTACAACCAAAATATAGTTATGATTCTTAGGAATTGCAAAATTAGAGTTAAGACCAGCTGAAAACCCCAATCCTGTTTCATGCTACTTGGTATCAAGAACTTCAAGCATGGCAGAGTTCATTTGAATAAGCAAAAGATTAACGGGCATATTGCTTGCACCTGTTCAACCCGCCTGATCCCTGAAGCAACCACTGTTCCCCTACGCAAAAGCTGGATTTTCTCAATCAACCAATCGTCAAAGGCATCACCCATTCCCAATTGTAATACCTGTTTGGCCACCCAAAAAGCCTTCCGCCTGTAATGCACTAGAAAGTAAACATCAAGAAAATCGGGAAAACAGATGACATTTGGATAAGAGCTTGTCAAATTCCAAAATCAAAACGATTTTAGACATAATTTAACAATTATACATATCAAATACCTGATCCATCCACCGTCATTGACCTGGAAAATAACGTCAACCAAATCTAATATGGGGACACTTAAATTTGGCGGTACCCACTGCATTAAATAAACAAAGATTACAAAACGCATACAGAGCATAAACAGGAAGGGTGCCACATACTACGAACCAGAATAAGAACAATTCACCTAGAAAATTGGTCATATCACTACAGCACTTTGTATCAAGTGACCATAAAAAAGGTAAGGCAATTCCAAAAGTCGAATATCAGTAAAGAAACTTGTGCAGGGTAGATAACAGATAGATAGCAATTACCTCAGAAGGGAGTGTTGGGTCGGTAGAAGCATCAATAAGTGACTGAGGTGACACTTGTAAATTATCACCTTCACTTCCCTTTATGGATGTTCTGTTTGGAGATATATTTCTCTGGTTCACATTATCAGAGTCACTACCAGAATCCTCAAATGGCTTTCCAAATTCTTTTGCAGACCTTTTTTGTGGAGAATGAACTGCAGCTTTTCTGTTCAATTTTGACTCATGTGCAACAAAATTATGCTTCACTGGTGATGCAGATTCCTTGCTTTCAGCATTTTGTTGTTCCCTCCACGAGGATAGGGGTTCTGCAGTCCGAAGAGCAGTTTGAGCCTCTTTACTTCTTTCATGTGGTGTATTAACTGGGTTAACTAGAAAATTTGATAGCAGTATGAGACAATAATGTCAAAATAGTTCAAGCGAAAAAAGAGAAATGAAGTACGTTAAAAATGCTGGCAAGAAACATGATTTACCTGACAATGTCTCAATGATAGAAATAGAATTTGAGAATATATATGTCTGCATTATGCAAAACAAAACGAAACAAAAAATCAGAAATTTCTCCATGAAACAAGAGTGATGTGACTTTTTTCCCAACAACTACAAAAGAAAAAATATTTATAAAAAAGGAAATAACAAACCTGGGAATCAACACTCAGGAAGTCCCAAACTTCAATTGATCCTGAAATAGTTGGAAGCTGAAGAAGCCTCTGAGGAACGGAAAATATAAATGAGTCATGAAAAAAGTGATAACAGAAGAAACAAGAAAACATATCAACACCAACAAAATGCATTACATCACATATCGAGTACTAATATGGAAGTGAACTTATTTCTGACAAGCAAACCACACTCAGCAATGTTACAAGGAATTGTGCAGTGAGCAAAGATGAAGTTTTTCAGTAAGAAAAGATGTGGAGTTTGCAGACCTATATAATTATATATTACTCCATCCTTTCCAAGATGAATGTTCTTTTTGAACCAATTTGATCTGTTAGGAGATGAAATATATGCACTCTCAATTGACCAGTAAGATTATTCATTCTCATATTCTCCACATTGATTGGGGCTTGATCAAATAGTCAATAAATTTGTTCCATGACAAAGGGCTTTTCTAGTAATGGAAGAGAATATTGAGAAGGAAAATACTACTACTGGCCTTGTTGCCCACTTGTCCAGTGGTACCAAGTTAATCTTTCCAAGTAATAGTGGGCAAGTAGAAGCCAACCAAACTACACTTCAGTAAAACATACATGAACACATTTTCTAAGTGTGAAATCCACCCTCCAAAAAGAAGAAGAAAAGATTAAAACAAGAAGAATTTCAAGTAAATGTATGACCTTCAAATACTGGTCAAGCAATTTACACCGTTCTTGAATGATGGGAACGTCTAGACCTGTGGACAGAAAATGTTTGGGCGGCAAGTGAAGATTATACTCTGGAAACTCCTTAAGACGTCGATGGAGTTCCTCAAAATGCCGAAACCTATATTAAGCATCAATAAAATTAAGTTATAAAAAAAATCCTGGGAAGCTAATGATTGTAAAGCATCATTGTACAACCAGTACAATAAATTTCAACATTGCACACATGAGGACATAAAAGGTGAATAAGACAAGAGAAGATGAATGAAGGAAAAATCCAGAAATTTAAGGCAGTATCTTGAGCACCTTCTTTTGATAGACCAGTTATTATTATTTATATCCGTAACAGATATGGAATAAACAGCAAATGTTGTAGAGCCACTCTTCACAATATTGGCACCCAATACCTGCAACGGGAAATGATATTACATCCTTACATGTTTCAGCATATCAGGAAATTTAAAGCATGATGTAACAAAAAGAAAGTAATAAGCATTATGTTAAGTACCTCACATCTTAACTTAAAAAAAGAATCTGCCAACAATGAGTCTTTCTGAGCATTATTGACAGCCAACTTATGATTTCCAGGTATGGTAGCCAAGGATGCAGATAAAGCAGTTGCTCCACTGCAAATTCGGCCCAACATTTCTGCCTCATAATCATCACCAGAGTCCTCAGATTTCACATATTCTTTAGAAGAATTCAGGATATCCTGTCCATCACCCGATAAGAAGCTTGTTCTCTCAACTTCGTGCCAGACAAGCCCCTTCTGATTGCTTAATCTAGATCTTTTCCTCCCGGACTGTCCCTTATGTAATCTAGAGTGAACATGCCCTTTACCTGTCTTTCTTGTCTTACGACCTTCATAACTTTCAAGTGGATGATGAATGTTTGTGACAGAAATATTTCTATTATTTTTACCATCCCATACTCTAGTGCCAGGAGAATCGAGACCAGTCACACAGCTAGTTTCTTCATCTTCACATGTACAAGAACTAGTGCTCTCTGATTCAACTTTCTCCAAATGCATGAGATTATCCTCATCATCTTCTACATATGAACTAACGGAAGTCTGACTTGATACATTCAAATTATTACGGGGGCACAACTTATCTGCCACGGGCTGATCATTACATCTAGAATGAACAGCATTGCTCTCAGGGAAATTAATCTTGGTTGCACCACCCTTTTCTTTCTGCCAGGACAATGCCTTCGAATTATCTGCTTTTTTTAGTGTTGGTGAAAAACTTTTTGTGTCTGGCTCGATAACTTGATTAGAACCTCCCTTCCTCCTGTAGTTTCTCCCTTTAGTCCACATGTTTTCAAAATGCTCAGGTGCAAGGGCTTCAGTCTTTCTACGAGACATCTTATCTAACATATCACCCCATTCTTCTCCAGAGTGGTGTCGTTGAATACCTCTTCCATCATCAGTTTGGGGATCTGATGGCAAAGAACTCCAAGAATGGGTCGATCTGGTATCCATGGAAAGCAATGGATCCTTTGAAAGAAGTGTTCCATTCACATGGTCTGTTGGAGACTTCTGTTGAGCAGTTTCAGATTGATCCTTCTTAAATTGCACAAGCTCAACACCCTTAACAGAAGGATCTAAAAGGCAAGAAAAATGATCAGAGGAAATCCTTGAAGACCCATTTGATTTGGATTGAGATGCCATTTGTGCAGTTGCTGCTCCTTTATTAGCTTTGCTTAAAGAAGTAACTAGAGATTCAATCCTTTCATTAATAAACCTGACACCACCATCAAAGAAAATAAATAACAGCGAAAGAACATGGCAAAACCACACACACACACAAAAAGGTTATTTACCTTGGGCTAGCTAAGTTTAGTACAGGTCGCATTACTGCACAAGCAAGAAGCTCTCTAACAATGAAGCGGAACAAGGAGCATTGTAAATCCTCAGGCTTGAATGCCAAAGATATCAGACTGTCCATCAAATACTGAAGTACCTGTAAGTATTCAGAACAAACAAGGCATTGGGACCATGATGAAGGCATTAGAAATACTTTGGGAGAAAGATCTGCAGAATTACAAACTTATCATATAGAGGTCAAGAAATGATGTGAACAACCTTGTGCTCAGCTTCAGCAGAAAACAGAGCAGGGTGCAATTTGTTATCTGCAGCCAGTGCAAATTTTAGTTCCACATCTCGACGTTCAAAAGTCAGAGATCCGGGCTTTTTCTTCTCAATCTTCGCCTGACTTGCACGAAAAAGCTCCAAGTGTGTGCAGAAAAGTTTAATTATGTCCCTGCATTATCCCAGGAAAAATGTTTTCTCATAAATGCACTACCAAAGAAAACATAACCCAAAGTCAAAAAAATATGTAAGGGAAACCTCTGAAATTAGAACCTTGTCAGCAGATCTATGAGATTTACATTCCTCATGCGAGATGAAATTTCTCCAAGAACACCATTTATGATCTGCACCAACTCCTCTGGACCTTGTCTATCAGGAGTGATGCGAGAGTACCACAGATCTGTCACCCACTCAGACACTAGATGGCTATTGAAATGATCTATTGCATCCTCAACAACAGGAGAATTCACTTTCCTTCTCCAGTCAGATTTCTCAAATACAGCTTTAGGACCTTCAAGAGGTTTCTTTTGAGAATAAATATTTGGTGAGGTTATTTTGCTGTTGCTGTTGTATACTGCAGCTTTCCTCCGCATCTCAAAATCCAGAGAAAAATATCGAAGGGTGATTATTAAGAAGGCAGCAGCAGGCAAATTCACCCAGACTGAGGAGCTTGTCCCTGAAACACGAATGGGGTAATAAGTTGCAAAGTTATGATAAAATAAATAAATAAATAAATAAAAAGAAACATGACCAGCCTTAAGACAACCAACTTTATTTTGTTCATGTTGTATCTCAAGGGGGAATAATGAAGGAGAATTTTCCTCTTCCTGATAGATAAAATACAGCATGAGTTACATCAGACAGATTAGTAACAAAGGCACATATGCTTCCACGGTCCACCATTAACAGTTGGCCTCTGAAAACTCCCACTAATAAAAGCCAACATAACTTGATCATTCATTTAAGAATGGAAGTCAATGGCTTTCATGGATGAAATAAATAGACTTCGTTATCAAAAAGAGGACAAAGCATGTTGTTCTTCTCATGCAATGTATATCTTGAGCTTTTTTTCTCTTGCTAAAAAAATAAAAGAACAGAATTCGATGTACATCATGTACTAAACAAGCTCTTAAACACTTAACACTGATAATTAAACAGCCAAGACATAGATAAAAGATCCTTGCAAACTGCCTTCAGACACGAAGAAAGAAAAAAAAAATTCAATGAAAAGGGAAACCACAGTGCAATCAATTTCAGAGTTGGGAATTTACAAGATTACCAGAATGTTCTTTAAGCTATACTAGAAATGGCACAAAATTGAATAATCCAATAGACATGATGAATAAATTACCATCAACCAAATGAACACAACAATCAAATTCAAAATCCAGAATAAATAACCCAATTGAACCAATTAAAA
This sequence comes from Camellia sinensis, assembly GCF_055761805.1. Lineage (NCBI taxonomy): Eukaryota > Viridiplantae > Streptophyta > Magnoliopsida > Ericales > Theaceae > Camellia > Camellia sinensis. The sequence goes on along the minus strand of NC_138975.1, from coordinate 21,960,726 downwards.
AAGATGAATCTTCACCATTAATCAATAAAAAGTATGATGAATCTGCAACAAAGTTCAGTGAAACCAAAAACCCAGAACTTACAGGACATGAGATAAGACAACCCAACCACGCATATGATCAGATAAACAATCCGCTTCTTGGCTTCCTCAGCCAGGTCCCGAACCGTCACAGCCGGCTTTTGGGTGCTCATTTCGGACCCCAAGATTCAATCTTTCACACCACAAAACTCATCAAACATACATAATAATCAATGTTCCTCCCTATAACCCTCAATTCTCTTCCAATCAATACAATCAGATTCTCGAACAACAAAATGAACACTGTACATTCTCATATTGAAACGATCGCATCAATCAATTGAAGCGAAAATAATGCAAATAAAATAACTAGGTCAAACCCGATCAATCAAAACCCAGAACAAAATCGAAAATTCAATCAACGAAAATAAAAAATCGAATTGTCGATTTGCGCCTCTCTCTCTCTCTCCAAGTTTCAACTGCCGAGAGTACTAGTGATGGTAGGTTGGTTTGTTTGTTTGGGTGTTGGAGAGAGAAAAGACGGTTATTTTGGGAAGACAGGTCTCTGTAAAAAGATTTGGGAGAGGAAGGAAATGAAATCCTCTCTTCATTTTTGGAAATTTAAACAAACAAACAGTGAGTACATATTCCCAGGAAACTCTCCTTTTGTTTGGGTTGTGTTTCTATTTATCAAATTTATTTTGCACTCCCAACAAATATAAGCATAGTTCCTTCTCAATAATAATATACCGATTACCAAGTGCGACCCTAGCGTCACCTCGTTCACTTTTTTATTATTATTATTATTAGTTTGGGAATTAACAATTAAAAAAATTTACAAATCAATAAAAAAAAATTATATACTTTAATAATTAAAATATCTATGGGCTATTTTTTATATTTTAAATGTTAGAAGTGTAATTTAAGCGTATCAATAAGGATTTAAAAAATCTGTACAGATAATAAATGACAATTTTTATCAAACGGTTTTGTTAAGATTCTCTTAGCTTCAACGAAGAGAATTTTACTGTTTTATATTGAAAAGATGAACTAAAACTTTAACTTAAATTCATAACAGAATGAGAGGAAAAGACTAGCCAGAAATTGCAACTGATTAACTAAATAAATAATTACAAAATGTTTACCTTTAGTAAGGATAATTTCGAAACTTTTAAACCAGTTGGGTTCTAGGATTACAATGTTAATCTACTCATATGAACGGTAAGTGTAGTAGATAAAAGTAAAGTGTAGAAATTTAAAAATAAATAAAATTGACAAAGATGTAAAATCTGGATTTGGTCAGGGGTCTATTCAGTCTTTGCCTCCATTTATTTATAACATTCTCTTGGCGCATTCGAAATAGTTAGACGGTTATCTTTCACCATGATCTCTTTCATTCTCGCTACTTCTTAAGGCCATAATGCTAGTAATTGCTCAGTGTTAACTCATTTTTCACTTGTCTCTTACATGTTGCTTATCGTATTTGTTGGTTGAAGACTTGCATTCGCAGCTCATGTGGAATTCTTCGAATGTGGAATTCTTCACTGTCACATCAAATAACACGAAATACCGTTTGCCACCACGTGTTACTTTCGAACTGGATGGTTTAAATGTGGCGTCAACAATGCCATTCTTCTTCATGGTTTTGTAATTTTTTTTACTATCACCATTGCACTGTTATTTTCCATTTTTTTCCATCTTGTTTGGAAATTAACTACTATTTTAATCAGGTTTTTTTTATTGTTTACAAAAAGATATAAAAATAAAAATAAAAATTATGATAATTTATAGTGCTTTTTATTTATTTTTTAAATATTTTAACTTATTGACAAACAACCTAAAGTAAAAAAACTATGTAAAAAGTTAAAAATTTTCTTTTCTCTCTATTTTTTATATATTTATTTTTTGTAAAAACTTAAAAACATACTAATTTTTTCACCTCATATTTTATTCGAAAAATCAAAAAATTACTAAAATAACTTATTCTCAAATCAACCCTAAGTTTGCTTAAAATATAGTTTGTCACCTGTAATTTTGGAATTATAAATATCCCTTTGTATGAATTTTTTATTTAACATAATTAATAGAAAAAATAAATTTCCTAATTACTCTCCTATATAATAATAAAATTGTCAAATATTTAATATAAAATATATTTTTAATATCATTAAAAACTGTTAATTACTTAATGATTTATTAATAAATGTGTCATTTGTTACGCGATTAGAAATTTAAAGGGCGGAACAGAATTTCCATAATCATAAGGAACAATTTGTATTTTAAGTGAATCTTATGAAATGTATTTGTAATTTACATTTTTTTGCTACTTTTTAGATTCATTTTTAATATTCAAAAAATGTGTACAATAGATTATTGGATGATGATTAAAGAAGACATAAGAGAGTTGTGTTATATATTATAATAATTTACTACATCATTAAATATAAAAAGTGAATCCAATTTTTAGACTAAAATAACCTACTCTTTTTTTATTATTTATTTTTTCGTTTTCTATCTATTTGTATTAGAGTAGACAAAATGTTTTTATGTAAAGATAATTGTTAATGTTTTTTTGGCATGTTGGATATTAGCATACTTTTATCATTTTATTTTTTTAGGTCACATCACTATTTACTTTTTCTACACATTTTTTCTTAAAAAATCAAAAATTATACTTATTTAAATCATTCTAGTGTATAAAATATGGTAAGTACATATAAGAGTAATGATAAAATTAAAAATATCATATACATTCATGCAAGGTCAAATTTGGCAAATTTTATTAAAACGGTGCTTAAACTCGTTCATATCTAAGTTGCAAGTCAAAACTTTAGGCTTAAGTCTTATTCAACAAACTTGCCTCGGACAAACATGAAAGCATGGCAGGTAAGACTGCAAACGAGCCGAGCCGAGCTTTAGTATATTTTGGCTTGTTTATTAAGATTTTAATTAACTCGAACTCAAACTCAAGCTCGATAAAAATTTAATAAACCAAGCTCGAGCCGAGTTGGCTTAGGCTTGACCCAAGCTCAAGCCTGTTCACAATCGTTAGGATCCTCTGGAGTGATCTCCTAAAGTGAGTGAGATGGGCTCTACATGTGTCCCACTAATGGAATTAAGGGTTAAGATTAATCCCTCACCAAAACGACGTCGTTTTGGTGGGGGAATTTTTTTAAAAAAAAAAAATCAAATGACTGGGTTCACTTTCACTCTGTTCTGGAGAGAGTTAGAGAGAGAGAGAAGGGACCAAGGCTTTGATTTTGTTTTGTTCTTTCCTTGTTCTTTCATGTCCTCTTGAAATCTAACAGTTGAATATTAGTGATGGTTGGCTTTCTAATAAGGCCTTGAAGGGGGGAGATCTGTTAAAGTCAGCCCTTGATGATGATGATGAAAACAGCCCTTGTTCAAGTTAGCCCTGTTACAGGCATGGCTTCTCCGCTACTGCGGAGATCTGAAAGACCTCCTCCGCCGATCTCCATGTTCATTGACCGGATCTGCTAATTATGTTGCTCATTTTGATTTTGATGATGATGATGATATGGGGTCTGTAAGTATACATATATGCATATAAAAATACATACTCTCATTTTAATTTTGATGATGATATATGTAAAAATACATATAAGCATATAGAAATACATATCTGAATCAATCTTTTGATGATGATGATGATACAAATCTGAATCAGTCTTATTATCGACGAATCAATTTAATATTTTGAAACCTCTTTCTCATTTTGTTCACGTTTTTTCTTCAATCTTTTGATAATGATGATGATACATATCTGAATCAATTTTATTATTGAATCGATTTGATCTTCTTTTTTATTTATTTAGATCTCACAGATCAAAATCCATGATAATGATACAATTTGAAGCCTCTTTCTCATTCTGTTCACATTTTTTCTTCAATCTTTTGATGATGATACAAATCTGAATCAATCTTATTATCGAATCAATTTAATCTTCTTTTTTTATTTATTTTGATTTCACGGATCAAAATCCATGATGATGGTATAGTCTACAGCTTCTTTCTCATTCTGTTCACTTTTTTTTGTTTTTTTTTTTTCACCAAAACGACGTCGTTTTCGTAAAGATTAATCTCAACCCTTGATTCCATTAGTGGGACACGTGTCGGGTCCATCTCATTCACTTTAGGAGATCACTTTAGGAGGATCACTCTAGAGGATCCTAACGTTGTTCACAAACCTTAATGAGCCAAAAAAATTATAAATTCATACTTGCATATGAGACTAAAGTTACAATTAAAACTTTGATTATACAATTATATATAAATATACTAAAAAAAAGTCAATATTTTACCAAAATAATAATATTTACTACCACTATTATATACATGTACTATCTATAGTTAAATTTTATTTGCATTTATATTTTTTTAATATATAAATAACATATTTATCTTATTTTTATATTATATAATATATAAATAATAAATATTAAACGAGCCAGTAAACGAGTCAAGTTTTATAATATTTGGATTTGTTTATTAAAAATTTAATAGGCTCAAGTACGAACTCAATCATAAAAAAAAATTTAACCAATCGAATTCGAACGAGCTCCTGCCAAGCTAAGCTCAAGCCTCTCCACAAATGATTCTTTTCATTGACGGGCCTAATAGCGGATCACCTTTCACAAGACAACAGGTTGGCTCATCTTATCACCTTAGCCTAATAGTTGAGATAGCCTTATATTCTTGGTTTTCTTATTTGTTTATTTTTTGATAGGTTAACTGGTTAGGCTTCAAATCACAAACTTTATATGGCGCAACTTGACCTGACTTTAGGTACAGGCTTGAGCCAAGTAAAAACTTATCAAGCCGCAAATTTTTAGACCAAATGATAATCCTTATGTACCAAGTAAAATTTATTTAATAAAAATATTTTATTTTCAAAATAAATTTGCGAGTTTGAAAATAATAAAAACTTTATAACTTATGATAAAGCCAAATTTAAAAAGAGAAAAACTACTTATCCACAAAATAGTAAAGAAATTTACTCATGATAAGAACATGTGATTCAAATTTAATTATTGTGGAATTCATACATACAATAAATCCAAACTATACATTGATACTTTTAGATAAATTTATAAGTAAAAATTTTGAATACGTAGTTTTGAAAATGCATTTAAGAGATAATATTTTTTTTTAGTAGATAATGAAACTTTGGATGATGTAGAGAATGTGTTATTTATTGGCCTCGATTATTTTAGTAGGTTATTTTAATTTTTGACTATTTTAGTAGGTTAAAATATTTGTGTTTGAAAAGAGGATTTTGTAATTAGATGTGATATTTGTAAGAAAAAAAAGTGAAATGATTATAAATTTGATGTAACATTTTGTTTTATTGACTATTTTAATTTATTTTGTCTTTTTATAAATTTTAACCCAAAAAACAAAAAATAGCATTTGCCCATTGATCAGTTGTTATGTTGGTTGAATTAACGTACTAAATTTTAAATTTCATCTAATGTTTCATCAACCTATTAATTTGATGATTATCATCTTTTACATTTTACGCTAATATATCAAAACTATATTAAAAAAATTCAAAATTTAATACCAAATTTAATGAGCATGCTATTCTAATGTCTAGAGCCTACTATTCCTTTAGCATGACAATAATATTATGCACATAGAATACCAAAAACAGAAACAGAGATAGAAATTGTTCATTCGGATGACCGACCAAATGACTGGTGGTCGATCGGTCAGAACTTGTTTATCGTGATTGTTATCTTGTCAATCACAGTTGTTATCTTGTCATTCAATCGATTATCTAATCATTCATTCAAATAAATAATTTTTCGGTTTAATTATATATTTTGTCCTTTTATGCATAGCATTAGTCTTGGCATAATCAACAAACCGTGAATCCACCCATTTCCCTCGCATAAACGGCATGTTTGGTGGCACGTGAAACATGCACCTGCATTATTTTATTAACTTTATTATTTTTCATTCTTATTTCTATTTTTTTATTTTTTCACCTCTGTCTATGTAATTTAGGACATAATTTTATGCAGTGAATGAATGGTGTTAGTCCATTAACCAAGTCAATAATTTAACTTCCATATTTACGTGCAGGTTTTACTCTCTTTATATGTATTTAGTTTTTTCCTATAACTTTAAGAATTAATTATTTCTAAGTAATCTTGATTTATGTTGTAAAGTATTAATTCATAATACTTGAATAGTATATTGTGAGAATATCTCCAACGTTATTTTTTTTTTTTTCCTATTAAATTTGAGTAAAAGTTTTATCTGATATCGTACGTTCCAACGGAAGATTTTAATCTTTCATTAAATCACCAGTCGATCGGCGCGGATATCCAGCCAATCAACCGGCTAGTGTAAATTGCCGGTTGTCAAGTGACGGCTATTTTTAATAATTTGATGAAAAGCTTCACTCATCCTCAATTTGATGAAAAGCTTTAGCCATTCTCAATTTGATATTAAATTGATGGCAATGTTGGAGTAGAATTTTCATCAAATTTAAATTTGATAAAAGAAAAGATACTGAATTGCAGATAGTATGATACATATCAATTAGGCATTGTTAAATTAGCTATCCACAACCCCTTTCTTTAATTTATTTTATTTTATACCCATTATCACTCATTATATTATAATGATAAAAAATCATAAAAACCTCTTTATACAAGAGATTATTCAAGTGAGAAGTCATAAGACTAAACTTTAAATAATAATAATAACAATAACAATTGTTTTTTTTTTTTTTCCTTTTGTCCAACTATTCATTTAAATTAATTGTTAAAATTAAGGGAAGAGTAATGCTACAATGATAGGTGTGGATATTGCATAATATAAGACATTCATTCATTTCAATAATGCTATTATAAATCATTATACACCACTTATATGCTAAATTACTTGTCTGATGCGAAAAATGAGAATTTAAAAATATTATATATTATCGTGTCAAAATTTTTAATTTTGTTCAACCAATTAAAAGATTTCTTTAAATATTTTTAATTTGTGAAAAAAATTAATATTCACATGAGAATAGGTATTAAATTTTTACATTTTAACAAAAATAAATATAATTTTTATATTATTATTTTTTTATAAACAAAAATAATAAATTAGAAAGATTATCAAATATACTGGCCTACAATATCCTATTTGGTGGAGCCAGCATAAGCATTAAAGTAACCACACACAAATTCTCAACGAAATATCTCACAAAGGGCAAAAATTATCACAAAGGGAGTTGCACTTGTGGGGACACGTGTATCCTATTATCTGATCAGAGCGGTGATTCATCTCACTAATTTTTTTACCACTAATAGCTCTAATGAGCTTAAAAAAAAAAAAAACAAACAAACTTAAGCCAAAACATCACATCACTTTGGTGGGGGTCACTGTGCCACATCATTAGTGATGCTCCAGAGCTCCCAATTTAGTGCTCTAAAACATTATTCTATCTGATCAGGAATAATAGAGACCACTAAAAATAGTATTCTAACCTAGCACTAATGAGTTGGCTTCTATTTTTTTTTTTTAAAAAAAAAAAAGCATAACAGCACTGTGACAGTGGGTAGTGATAGCACTAATTAGTGCTCTCACACATTTTCCGTATCTAATTTGCATCTAGGCGTCTAGTATTGCTGCGCAAAAATTATTTTTTATTTTGATAAATTATAAATACACTGTTTGATTGAAATATAATGGGTGGTTTGAGATGATCTAAATAAGTGTATTTTTTGACTTTTTATGAAATATGAGTTAAATTTGAAGTGGTGATATGACTTAAATAAGATAGTGACTTTTTGACTTTTTAACTTTTTTAGGGATGTCAAAACAAGCCTAAATCGCCCCTTATAGTTCTGAGAATTATATTTCACCTTCTGAGATTTTTAATTTCATAACAAATCGCCCATTTTATTAATAAATTATCAAATTAATTAATAATTTTTAATGATGTTATAAATATATTTCAATTAACAATCTAGGTAATTTTATTATTGTATAGGAGAACAATTATTAATTTTATTTTTTTAATTAATTTTGTTGAATGAATTTTTTTAATAAGAGAGTATTTGTAATTTTTCAAATCACAGGAATAATCTGTGCTTTAAGCAAATATCGGGAGATGTATTTGTAGTTTACCTTATTATTTTTATGGTTGGTTTGATTTAAGTGAAAAATATTTTTTTTAAATATATATATATTTTTTGTATTTTTTGATATTTGATGTAACAAAAAATGAAAGTTTACAAAAAAAATATTTTTCGTAATATAGGAAAAATAAGCCTATTTAAATGTAAAATATTTTTCATTCTTAAAAAAAAATAAACGTTTTGTAAATTAAAATCTTATTAATGTCACCATATTATCACCGCAACAATCATGTCCACCACCATATCATCATGACCACTATTGTCACCACTATTACAACCACCACCATTACTACCTCCAACCCACCAACTCCACCTTCGTTCCACTCTCACCACCTCATTACCATTAATACAATACATTAGTTTTAAGGATAAATTACACTTTGTCACTTTTATGTTTGGCCATTTCATTACTTTAGCCTTTCAAATTTGTTATTTCTTACTTTTTCCCTTTCATGTTTTAAATTTTTTCCAATTTAATTTTAAAACTATCTTATGTTTAAAATTAGACATAAAATACCACATTAACTATCACATAACATAAAAAATATATATTATTATATTAATATTTGAGTTTGTATTAGAGTTATTGGTTATATATAAAAAGCATATTTTTATATCACATTGGCTATCAATGCGTCAATTTCTGTCTAATTTTAGACATAAGTTGGTTTTATGAGTAAATTGAGAAAACAAAAATTGAAACATTAAGGGTCAAAGTAGAAGAAAATAAACTTTAAGGGCCAATGTAAAAAATAACTAAACATAAAGAGGAAAAAGTGTAATTTATTCTTAGTTTTAAATATGCAAAAAAAAAATATTTTCTATAAAAAATCTTTTTATTCGAAAATCTTTTCAGGTGAAACAAACAAAATATTAGTTGAATATTTCATTCTATTTATTAATTGATAGCTTGCCCATTATTTTTAAAAATTTGTAACGCAAAAAATATAATCTATGATTTAAATTAATAATTATTAATTTAAAATCTCGTTAAAATAACACAACTAGTAGTACTAAAATAATGGATAAATTGCAAATACATGAACTAGTTGGAAAAAAATTGCATTACAAATGATTTTTTTTTTTTTTTTTTTTTTTTTTTTTTTTGTGTTGCGCAACTTTAACATACAAGAAGAATTACATCAAGTCCAAAAATAAATTTACTATCATACACATAGAAGAATTGCACCTTCATCAAAATATAATTTTTTTCCCTAAGATAAATTGTCAACCACATCTTGTGAATTGTGTAATTACGCAATGTGGCCTGCACGCCGTGCTTAACCCCTCTTGCTCATACGTATGCAGTCAAATCTGAGGATATGATTATCCTAGGTATAGTTTGGCAAATGGCATATTTTAATTAAAAAATTATAAAATCATTACAAAATTAATAAAAGTTTAATTAATATATAAAAATAAAAAATTACTTTCTATTCGATCTAGTTTTTACAAAATTAATAAAAGTCTAATTAATATATAAAAATAAAAAATTACTTTCTATTCGATCTACTCTTTATATATTATTTTGTAAAATGTGAAAATGTCATTTTTAAATAAAAAAATGAAAAAATTACAGAGCAATGGTATAATGAAGAATTTATTACAGATTCATAAGAAAAAAATTATAATTTAAATTATTAATGTTTATAAAATTTACTATTTATTTGTTTAGAAATCTGCATTGAAGTGGAATTTTTCTTAAAAAATTGAAGAAATTTTTTCCTCGGGCTTAGATAAAGCACCTAAAAGGGGCCTTTCTTCCCCACGGCGGTATAGAAGTTTGGTGCCTCCATCGCCCGAATGACACCACATTTGTCGGATGAAAGTTTTGTATTTCCTTCGCCGATTCCGAGACCAACCCAATCAGTTAATGGAAGTTCAAGTTTGTTGGGAAGTTAAATTTTTTAATTAAAAGTAAAAAAATCACTATAATCGTGCTAAGGATTAGTTTAGAAATAGACTGTTTTAAGCTCCGTTTGACATATGAGTTGGGGTTAACTTAGCCAATAAAGAAATAAAATAAGCTAATTTAGACAATAAAATATAATATCACATTCAAATTATAATTACTTCATATTTTTTCAAACAACTATCAAATCAACTATAAAAAAAATCACAATTCCTTGATAAAAAAAAAACTATAAAAAAATCAAAAATTTATCCTAAATCGAACTTTTTTAGTCATATTAAAATAGCAAAAAAAATTAAGCTAAAAAAACTTATTGCAAATAACGTTTTGATTTTTTAGCTAAAATATGAGATTTTTCATCTCATATTCGGGATGATTGATTTTTTAAATTTTTACGAAAAAACGTAAAAAAAAATGAAGAGAAATTTTTTTTTGATTTTTTTGCATAATTATTTGATTTTTAAATTTTTTTAATAATTTTTTTACTACTATTATTGCCATGTCTTTTATAAAAAATTAAAAAATTACTTTAAAAAAATCAATTTCCAAAACATGCTTAATCTGCTGACTCACATAACGATGGTAGACTTGCCGAGGGAGTGAAAATTCGGGGGCTCCACTGCATAGTAACACTACTTGCATTGGCTGTTGTCTTGGATCGATCGGTGAGACATATTTGCTTGAAGGCCTGGGTTTTTTGTTCCTTTTGGTATAAGAAGAGGAAGAGACAGTATGGATCACATTTCTCGAATAGTAAACTTTAATGTGTCGTGAGCCCCGGGGAGTGTAACACACATTTTATTTGTGGATTAAATTTTGTGACACATTTTTTACAAGAAGGCTTCGGTTAGGTGGATTGGATGGACAAGGGGGTGTGCCATGACTAATGGAGATGTGTCACGAGTTTATTTTGATAATTTAAATTATTTATATATAAGGTTCATTGAACATTTTATTTATAAAAAAAAAAAGTTAATCGGATATGTATGATCAAGTTGTAATTGTTTTAAAATAAATTATCAAAATTATGTTGACCGTTTATTTTTTTTAAAACAAATGTGGTCGAGTTTTAAGGATATAGATATTCAATCAATTATTTTTTTTTTTTATGGATGATCTACTCAACAAATCTTACAATATGAACAGTTCGAATAAATGATATCAGCTCGGGACAAGGCTCCCTAGGCCTCACAACACCGTGCTATGCCTAATAAGCACAACACGCTCCCCAATTTAGGATTGGATAGTGTAGTTTGTTTTTTGTGAGCTAACCTTGAGGCTAACTTGATAATTCAAGTCATTCATTTCGTAAAATCCACCAAGTAAATTGTTTATGCAAACAAAATTAAATTAGTTAAATATCATATTCATATAGAGTTCATTTGGAAAATGAGTTGACTTTTTAATTTTTTGACTTTTTTAGCTTGGAGTTAAAAAGTCTCGTTTCAGATAGGTTTTTTTGTTTTTTTGACTTCTTGTAAGAGAAAGAATATAATAATTATAGGTTAGATGTGATATTTTATCTTATTAAACTAAAAATTATATTTTATCTTTGTGTGGTTAAAATAATCCCAAATCTAACGCAACCCAAGTTGCCAAACGAAGGCATACTGAGATGGCAAAATCATCCAAAATGTATAGACAATTAATTTTTGAGTAATTTTAAGGTCCCTAAATAAAAATAAATAATATTATATAAAATATTTAATAATTTATTTATAATATTATTATTTATTTTTAAAATCATAATTCTTAGTCCATTTTTCTCATGTGAAATCAAGAATCTTTAAACACCAAATCCCCCTTTCCCACCAAAGAAAATATCCAACTTTCCTAATTGCTGGCCATGAGAGAGAGACAGAGAGAAATTCCAGCACCTCTTGTCTTTATCCAAATCCAAAATGACAATTTGGCAAACAGACTCCACATGCACTGGAAGATGATACTAGTGTTGATATTGGCTTGTTTTAGGAAGTAAAGAACGGAAAGTTAGTTTATTGATTTTTTTTTAATTAAAAAAAAATAAAAAAAAAAATTTTAATTTTTAGTATTCTAAAGTCAATTTTTTTGAAAATTAAATTTTTTTATTTTTAGTAAATATTTTTAAAATTTTAAGTAATTTATTTATTTATTTTTTTAAATGCACCTTACTTAGATGTATCTAAATAATAAAATATTTATGAAAAAATATTTTAAAAAATTAATAAATACACAAAAATATGAAAAAATATACTAAATTTTTATTTTTTTTGTTGATATTTAATATATTTTTTAAAGATTCAGTGTTTTCTTTGGACATGAGACAATTCCGTAAGAGATGACTCATGTTCCCACTAAACTGCCCACATCTAGGACATAGATATGTTTGAGACATATTCCTCACAAGTCACAAATGATTGGTTAGTAGACGCTCTTTCAAGACAAGCCAAAGGAAACATTTTAATTTTTGGGGAATTTTAACTTTCCAAATCCATTTCCAGTCCCTGTCATCCAAGTTAGTGTTATCATTGGTAATGAATTTATAAGTAGAAGCAGTAGTAAAGACACCACAAGAAGAAACAGACTAGGCAGGAGTATCAGAACAAGAAACAAAATTGGGCCTAGAAAGTAGTGAGAATAGCTTGAAGATTCTGTTGGTTAATCAAGGTGGTAATCTTATCAGTGTCCCAGTTGCCTGCTTCATCCAAGAGTGAGCTAACCTTGTCAGAATCATTTATAGGATAGGAATTATTAAGTTGACAAAGAAGGAGTTTACCACGTCATCAATCTCTCTAGAGAGAGATATCCTCCCCATTATCCACAGTCCATTTAATACCTTTTTCTAAGGACATCTCTATATTTGCACATACTCCTCCAAGTGTGAGAAGATTTCTTCTTCATAGGCCAAGAGTAAAAACTGTTGTGATTCAAATATTTGGAATGAAGCACTCTACACCAAAGTCTATTGCTCTTGGTCAGGAATTTCCACCCCAGTTTGGTTAACAAGACAACATTTTGAGCTCTAGCTTTTTTAATACCCAGGCCTCCCTCGGCTTTACTTTTACACACACTGTCCCAATTGACCAAATGGACTTTCTTATGAGTCTCAGAATCACCCCAAAAGAAGTTACGATTAATTTTATCAATCTCATCACAAATCTTCCTAGGAAGCTCCATGGTTTGCATATTATACGTGGGGATGGCTAAGGTAACGAATTGGATAAAAGTTGTTCTACTAGCCAGGTTAAGGGACTTAGTCTTCCACCTAGTCAATCAAGTTTTCATCATGGTAAGGATATCATTGAAAATATTCTTGGCGATTCTGCTGTGAAGAAGGGGAGAGCCAAGGTGCTTACCAAGGTCTTGGGCTAGGGGAATGCCACAGTGAGAGCTAAGAGACTTAGCCAAATTTGTATGGATGTCGGGTGAGGCAAAAAGTTTAGATTTAGTATGGATAACTTTTTGGCCAGAGATCTCACAAAAATCAGAAATGACCTCCATAATGGTATCACAGTTTTTATGGTCAGCATGAGCAAAGAATATACGATCATCAACAAAGAACAAGTGAGATAAAGGAGGGCTATTATTAGAGGCCTGGAGACCTTTCGAGGATCCCTTTTGGACTTTATAGTTAATCATATTGGACAGTCTTTTCATACAAAGCACAAACAAGTGAGGTGATAGGGGGTCTCCTTGTCTGAGACCCCTTTTCTTCTGTATACCATCCATGACTTCACCATTCCAAAGGCTGGAGGAGTGACTGTTAGAAACACAACTCATGATTAAATTGATCCATTTATCATTAAGCTTGAATTCAAGAAGGGTTTCTCTAACAAATCCTCAAGAAAGTCTATCATAAGCCTTTTCTAGATTAATTTTAAACACTATACCACCTCTCTTACCTTGTTTATACCTTAGCGTATGTAAAATCTCCTGGGTAATGATAATATTATCAGTGGTGTTTATTCTAGGAATGAAACTACTTTGGTTAGGGCTGATCAAATTATCAAAGAGAGGCCTAATTCTACCCACAATGAGCTTGGTTATGATTTTGTAACTGACATTGCATAGGCTGCCGGGTCTGAATTGTTTAATGGTTTCAGGATTCTCCACTTTAGGGATCAGAACAATAAGGGTTTCATTGACAGTAGCAGGGACATTATTGTTCATGAAACAAGTTTAGACAAAATCACACACTGAAGAGCCAACAGTACTCGAAGGGCATGTTTGATTGGGTGGATTAGAGTGTGGGATTAGGATTATTAATCCGTGGGCCCAATTATCCTATATTTGTTTTAACATTTTTGTTTAGGATTATTAATCCAATGGATAATTAATCCAACAAATTTGTAGGATTATTAGTAATAGGGTAGAGGTGGGATTATTAATCCAATGGATATTAATCCAATTGGATAGTGAATACCACACTAATTTACTAGGACTATTAATACTTCACTATTAATATTGTGAATCAAACATGACCTAATAGCTTTGATAAAAAATAGCCTGGATACCATCCTTACCAGGAGCTTTGAAAGCACTAATACTTTTCACAGCTCCTAAAATTTTAGAATTACAGAAAGGCTTGAGCTTACCTGCATTATCATCTTGGGTGAAATGGGTTGAGCATATTTGTATCCTATTATCTGATTTGCATCTATGCTTCTAGTATTGCTGCACAAAAATTATTTTTTATTTGGGTAAATTATAAATAAATTGCTTGATTAAAATATAAATTGCCTTTTATAGTTTTGAAAATTACATTTCACCTTATGAGATTTTTAATTTCATAATAAATCGCCCATTTTATTAATAAATTATCATATTAATTAATTGCTTTTAATGATGTTAGAAATATGTTTCAATTAATAATTTAGGTAATTTTATTATTGTATAGGAGAGCAATTATGAATTTTATTTGTTTAATTAATTCTGTTAAATAAATTTTTTTAGTAAGGGAGTATTTGTAATTTTTCAAATCGCATGAGACAATCTATACTTTAAGCAAATATTAAGGGGTGTATTTATAATTTACCCTTATTATTTTTATGGTTGGTTTGATTTAAGTGAAAAATATTTTTTAAAATATATTTTTTTTTGTATTTTTTGATATTTGATGTAACAAAAAATTAAAGTTTACAAAAATATATATATATATTTTTCATAGTATAGGAAAAATAAGCCTATTTAAATGTAAAATATTTTTCATTCTTAAAAAACAATAAACGTTTTTCAAATTAAAATCTTATTAATATCACTATATTATCACCACAACAATCACCTCCACCACCATATTATCATGACCACTATTGTCACCACTACTACAACCACCGCCATTACTATCTCCACCCCACCAACTCCACCTTCGTCCTACTGTCACCACCTCATCACCATTAATACAAGTATTAATACATTAGTTTTAAGGGTAAAATATGTTGGACAATTTTCACTGTATTTAAATAAATTACATTCTGTTGTGTACTAAACAACAACCAGAATAAAAAGAAATAAAGGAAATGAGAGAATTTGTTTGATTACAAAAATCAAACTCAAAATAAAAATAAATAAATAAAAACAGACTTTATTTTGTTACAAAAAACAAAATTAAAATCTGATTTAAATAAATAATAATAACACTGAAAATAAATTAAATAACTTACTTGATTTAATTTCTTCGAATTATAATTTGATCAAGTCCAGTGTTTGACACTGTATCCTTAAGACAGATTCGTCCTCTCCACGGTACTTTCAGAATTTGGACGTCTATCTCCCAAGATAAAATGATCTACTACAAACAATAGCAGCACTACAAGTTGTTTGCCTAACGAACACACTAAGTGTTTATACTCTCTCTGATAAGAAAATAATGCAGCAAAATGAAGAGGATATTTGCAGAATTATGAAGGACGAAAATTAGAGTTCCAAAATCCAAATGAGGGCTGTCCTATTTATAGATATAATGGTGGCTATAGGTTTTGAATTGAATAGGTATGAAACCTGTTGATTTTGAATTCAAACATATTTGAATCTGTTGGATTACAATTCAAACAGATAACAAAAATGGAAAGGGCCCTGTTTGGGTGTACAGTAAATCCGGACCAGTTTAATTCCGGTTTAAAATCGGGAAGGGCCATGTTTGGATGTACAGTAAAACCAAACCAGTTTAATTTTGAATTATGAATTTTATTTTACCAAAAATAAAATTAAATTCAAATATTTTTGACCCAAAAAGATTAATATTAGGCCAAACAAGCCCAACCACACACCCGTGCCCAAGCCTAGGCCCAGGCCAGCCTGACGGCGGCGGCACGCGCTCGCGTCGTGGTGATTTTTGGGTCCAATGGGTCTAGCCCATTTTGCCCATAACCTCTCCCTCTAAAACACTTGGGTACCCCTTGGGGCACACCCCAAGTACCAAACCCAAGCCTTATAAACCCATTCAAAACTTCTCACCAAATCAATGTGGGACAAGCCATTTTACAATCTTAAGGAATTTCCACCAAAACTCCATTTCCATGGAGCACACTTTGGTTTCAATTTCCCATTCACTCGGTAATGGTTTTGAGCAACCAAATATACCACGTGAATCACAACGCGGCATAGAACGCGTTACCACTTTGACCTGTGAAAATCGACGCAGGGGGCCCACCTAAAAAATAGACCGAACTTAAGATAAAATTCTGGTTTTACCCAGAATTTATAACCATTTCCATCAAAATACACTTTGTCCCTTTTATGTTTGGTTATTTTATTACTTTAGCCATTCAAATTTGTTATTTCTTACTTTTGCCCTTTCATGTTTTAAACTTTTTCCAATTTAATTTTAAAACTATCTTTAGTTTAAAATTAGACATAAAATACCACATTAACTATCACATAACATAGAAAAAATATATTATTATATTAATATTTGAGTTTGTATTAGAGGTGTTGGTTATATATAAAAAAAACATATTTTTATATCACATTGGCTATCAACGTATCAATTTCTGTCTAATTTTAGATATAAATTAGTTTTATGAGTAAATTGAGGAAAAAAATTGAAACATTAAGGGTAAAAGTGGAAAGACAATGAACTTTAAAGGCCAGTGTAAAAAATAACTAAATACAAAGAGGATAAAGTGTAATTTATCCTTAGTTTTAAATATACAAACTGTAAGAGGAGCTAATTTAAACCCACTAAATTAATTAGGCCCAATAGTCCAAGATTGGTGGGTCCGAATTTATCACACGTCCAAGATTGGTGGGCCCAGATTTATCGCCATCAAACGGGTTGAATCGCTCTAAGCCTCGAAAGGGTTCGGATCCACGAACCTAGAGACTTACTCGAGCCCGGACTCAAAAGGGTATTAAGCAAGCCTAGAGATCCGAGGCACTCGGACTCGAAAGGATTCGGATCCACGAATCTAGAGATCCGAAACACCTGGCTTCGAACGGATTCAAACGCAATCTAGAAGTCGCTCCGTTAATGAGTCCCAGAACACTTGCGGGCTCGGAGCTTTCCGGGATCTACGCACCAGAACCATGGGCGTAATGGAGTTCGAACAAAGGACCCGATCCCGAGGACGGTGAGTGGAGATAAATTCACTCTTCGGTTAAACTAGCTTATACCCGGGTCGAGGTGGCACGACCTCGGGGGGTCCATGAGACTCGGCAATATTTTGCGGCAGGACGTCCTCTGGGACTACCCCTGACCCTTTGGGATGATTGGGGATCATTGGTTAGGTGTGGCTAAGAAGAAGGGTTCGCCGAGAGGTTGATCTCCTCTTCGGGGTTTTCCTCATCCTCGGAGAGGTCTCATCCTCGGAGAGGTCACCTTCTCGGACAAGGTGGTTAGAGAGAATATTCCCCATGTGCCTTGCACATGGGCTCCATCCTACATCATGAGGTGCCTATAAATAGCACCCACCCATAGCTTTACAAGGGATGGATTTTGGAGATTTTTAACTCTTGGGAAAGAACTAATTTCCCTTCTCCATTATCAACCTTGAGAGTGAAAGTGGGAGATCAATGGGAGAGCCTTGCCATTATTCTATTCTCTAGCCATTTTGCCTTCTTCTTCACCCAATCTCTTATCTCCATCATCTCCTTTACTCTTGTGTTCTTGAGTTGAGACCATTGAAGAATCTAAGCCTCTCACATTTCTTCTAGAGAATTAGAAGTTGTTCTTCAAGGATCTTCGAAGATCTTCGAATTTTCCAACTCCTTTCTTGAACCCTCTCCTACATTTTGGCGACTCTGTTGGGGAGGCGGATTGGTTAATGGTCTCAACGAGATCTGGAATCCACACAACTCCAACAAGGATGGCGGGAGAAGATGAAGTTCACCAACAAGGATCCTCTAATGGTGGTGATGACAGAACCATGGCTCCAGATCAACCACTTTTGCTTGAAGCCATTCAAGGACTTCAAAATACTCAGCAAGAGATTCTTACCACTCTTCAGAATCTCACTCACACCATGTTAGTGATGAGTTCTAATTTTGCACCGGCGCCAAACGGAAATCAAACGGGTGGTGGAGTTATTCCCGCCGGAGCGCAAAATCAAATCCAAGGAGAAGCAGGCCCCAATCAGCCTATGGCTCATGGCAACACAGCCACAGTAACACATGCTCAAACCACAGTAGGCGGCAGCAGTTTGCCAATGCCCGGGCTCCATGGCGTGCCGAGCCAAGATCCAATGGTGACTAGGGGAGTTTCTGGTGTAATGAATGGCACTCCAACGACTGTTGGTGTCCAGGAAAACATAAGGAGCATGATGGCGCAAAAGGGAGCTCTGCCCGTACCTAATCTTGTTACGCCACCAATAAATGTTACCCAAGCACCAAGCGGGCCTCCTTTGGTGCCGACAACAAATCTGCAAGCACAACCCGGTATAGCGGCGCCGTGCGGTGGACTCTATGGGCCTCAATTCAATATCCCATCACCAACTGGCTTGTCTATAGGCGTTGATGGCCAGTATCATCAAATGTCCTCACCAATGATGAATTCGCAGCACCAGAATGGCCAAGACGCCCCTAGCTCAGTCTTCGGGTACATAAGCCAAGTCCCGGGAATACCACCATCAAACTCTCTCCCTCAACAGTTTCTCACTCTCGCCGATGTGCAGGCCATGTTCGATCTCGAACGGGGCAAGAGGACCTTACCTTCTTTGCCTGATCCAGACGTCAAGCCGCTTTACCCCATTGAGATGCTGAGCTATCCATACCCTGAGGGGTATACAATGCCGAAGTTCATCAAGTTCGACGGCAAACAAGGAAATGCCCGAGAACATGTTGTGCGATTCATTGAGACACTGGGTATTCATGGTTCAAACCACGTCCTCCGACTGAGAGAATTCTCTAAGTCCCTCATTGACCGAGCATATAGTTGGTATGTTAATTTGGCCCTAAACTCTGTCCGATGTGGGAGGAAATGGTTAACAAATTCCACTCCAAGTTCTTTCAAGTGGCGGAGAAGGTGACCACACTTACATTGTGTAAAGAGAAGTAACAAGAAAGTGAAGACATCCTTGACTACGTCAAAAGGTTTCAGGACAAGGCTGTGGATTGTCATGAAGCAGTTGAGGAGAGTTATCTGGTTCAAATTTGTCTAGAAGGGGCATTGAGCAGGTACAAAATGTTTCTAGTTAATCACAAGCTACCCACCTTCTCGGCATTAATAGAAGCAGCTCGGAACATTAGCATTCCTTAGGCTCAGGAGTCCGGATTTAAAGCCAGTTACAAGACTAGTTTCAAGTCGTCTCGTGGACCTATCGTTGCTGCTGCCTCTGCCCCAGATACCCGAAATTCTCAATGAGGAGGTCATAGAGGCCAGAAGAGGAAGCAATATAATGGTGAAAAGGGGAATGTTTCTTATCCATGTGGAATCGAGGAAGTAAAAGCTCTAGTTAAGGAATGGGTGGCTGACGGAGAGCTAAAATTGCCTTATGTTGAAGAAATGCCATCAAAAAAGGACCGTGAGAGCCCTGACTTTTGTGTCTACCATCGTACATTGAAACATCCGACAGAGAAGTGTTGGACTCTCAGGAAAATCTTCAGAGATAAAGTCGAGGTAGACGAATTGAGGTTCAAAAAGCGAGGGACTCAAGACATCCGAGAACAACCATATCCTCAACACCGAGACAAGGGCCAGAATGTTGCTATGATAGCTTATGAAGGCCCAATGATCGAGGCTATCGCTAATCTCGATGACGATGACTGTTATCTGGACGACATCCTCGAGCCAGAGGGTGAGCAAGTTTACTATGGAAGTGCTCTCGATCCAGAGGGCAGAACATTTATGACTCATGGCGAAGATCCCTTTGATCCAGAAGGAGGAGAAGAATACTATGGAAGAGGAGGACACCATGTTTATGTGGCATCTTATTTTGAGGAGACCGAGGAGATGGTTAACTACGAGCCTCCAAGAGTGGAAAAAGATCCAGATCACTATGCCAAAACCCTGCAAGACTGTGTAAAGTTCAAGCAGTTCTTTGACCAGCTTGGACTTTCCAGGGAGGCAAGAACGGAAATCACCAAGTCTATCATTAATATAGCCGAGGCACACCATGAGGAATGCATGTCGACTGAGGGGTCTATCCCGAGGAAGGCAAAAGAGCAATCTAGTGCCATTACTTTCTCCGAGGCTGATCGGAAGTATCCTTTTTCTCACAATTGCCCGCTTTATGTGACTGTTTTTATTAACGGGGTTGAGTTCAAAAGGGCCTTTCTAGATAGTGGAGCCTCTATCAACATTATGACTCGTGCTACTCTAGAAAAAGCCAGAATCTCTGAAGAACGCATTGTGAAGCAGCCGATAGTCATCACTGGCTTCGGTGGAGAAAGGAGAGTTACTATCGGATGCGTAACAGTTGATTTAGCCGTTTGAGAGATTCGCTTGGCCACCAAGTTCCATATTATCGATTCTGAGGCAAATTATCACATCATTCTAGGGAGGACCTGGATGCATAGATATGGGGCTGTACCATCGAGTTATCATCAGTGTGTTAAAGCTAAATGGGGAAAGAAGACGGTGACAATTCAGGCTACAGAAAGGCCTTTTGAGATCCATGAAGCTCATTATTCTGATGCCATCTACTTCACTAAATTGGCTGTCGAAGAAGTTCCCACCACCTCTAAGCCTCGATGGGTCAAAATTCCTCGTTGGGAGGATATCAAAGATGACAAGGAGTCGATGGCAGAATCAAGTAAGCGGGCGACGTCTAGACCAGAAAGTCCGCCTATTCCTCGGAAGGTGATGAAAGTTCGAGAAGGAGGCAAGATGGTGTACTATTTATGAAGGTGCGGGGAGTCGGTTTCTTCAGTCACTGACTCCGAGTCAAAAGAAGAGCCTCCTGACAATGATATAGTAATAAAGCCTGAAGTGGCTCCAGAATGCATGCAAGATGGGCCGAAGCCTCAGCCTGAACAACTTATTGAAATAGATTTGAGTGATGGACAAGATACACCAAGGTCGGTGTCACGACCCAAACCCGGCCCTATGGGTTTAGTACCGTAACCGGCCAGTAATCCGAGATTACCGAAGGCCTGCTTAACAGTAATACAGTAAAACAGAGTACAGGGCCTGGCGGAAGCCAATACAGTAATTAAACAATGTCCAATGAGCTGTGACAGTCTGTAAGCCAAAAAGATTTTTCATGCATTCATACATAAACAGTACAGAAAGCATTCCGTCTGTACAAAACAGTACGGTCTATACAAAATTTACAATCACACAGTACAGGGACCTAATCCCTTGATAACGGTACGGTAACAGTCAGTCTATACAGAACAGTCAGACAGTATGGAGACAGGCGGGGGAAAAACAAACAAAACACCCCCAAGCCATAGCATGGCAACTCGGAACCTCGCAGTGAGGCACAAAGGCTGGCTTGACAAAACTGGAGTTACCCTGACGCTCCTAGCTCCGATCTGGTGCCTGTACACCTACATATATATATGAGCAGTGAGCTAAAGCCCAGTGAATAACATAATGCGTAAAGGGGTTTAGAATGAATGTCCTTACAGTAATGAAAACAGTTCAATTCAACCAGTATTTCAGTTGTTCAGTACAGTAAACAGTCATATGTGGTACATCCATTAGCATAACAGTAACAGTAGGTCTTAAAAGACCGAACAGTAATGATGGCCATCAGTCAGTAAACAGTAGTGGTTCCACGAGGGAACCGACAGAGAATTCTGTCGCAGTAACAGTAACAGTAAACAGTAGGTACTAAGGATGCCACAGTACAGTTCAGAAATAAAGGACATACATTCATTCAGTAAATAATACCAGTTCAGTAAACAGTTCAGTTCAGTATTCAAAAGATAATCAGTTGAACATATCTTTACACAATTGTTACTCACAGAGTTCTGGGCTACAGTATGCTAGAGCGTGTCTCCCCAGTTGCCAACCCTACACAGTTCACAGGTTGAACACACACTAAGCTACACAGTTGGGCAATATCATAACTTAATCCCTAATTTGCCTTGGTGTGTTCTACAACGATATCCTCATCTAAATGCCTTAAACTAGGCCTAAGAATGCCTAGGATGGGATGAGGATGCAAAAATGCACATTTAAAAGCATTTTCAGGATTTTCAGAAAAACAGAGTCCCGCTCGAGCTCAGGTTTCCCCGCTCGAGCGTACAGGCAAACAAAGGTACACGCTCGAGCGCAAACTTTCCCACTCGAGCGTACTGTAAAAGTACTGGATGGGTGAAATCCCCGCTCGACGCCCGCTCGAGCTTGAGACATGACTCCGCTCGAGCGCCCAATACTCCGCTCGAGCGGACTGTAAAACAGTGCAAGATGCTGGAAGCTCGATTTTCCCGCTCGAGCGGCACTTCCCCCGCTCGAGCGGACGACTGAAATCTGGAAATCCCAGATTCGAGCTCCAGGTCCAAAACCAAGCTCAAAAGCATCAAAACCAATCCTCTTGGGCCCATTTTCTGGAAAACATTTAAAAACACATAGGATATCATGTTTCAAAGCGCAATTTGAGAAATCAAAGCCCAAGGGTGTTTAATTCAAACCCAATTTCAAACCAATTTCAAATCATTTTCAAGAACAATCTTCAAACATGACATGCATGATCTTAAATCATTTTCAAAGCTTTAATGCTGTTTCAAAAGAGCTCAAGCCGTCAAAACCAAGATGAACTCATGGAGTATGACCAAAAGATGGACATGCATGTGAGGTATGATGAACCACAACCTCAAAAGTTCAATTTATGTACATGCATGCAAAGATTGAGCTTCAATTCAACCACAATGAACCAAAACATGACTTAGTTCTACAATGAAGCATGAATCATGCAACAATCAACACAAAACATGGACAAGAAGACAATGGAGCTACCTTTAGTCTTGTAGTTCAAGAAGGGAGCTCAATATGCAATCACTTCAACAATTTCTTCAATTACCAAGCAATTCTACAAGCAAAATTGAGATGAAATCAACTCCTCAAGTCTCTCTCTCTCTAAGGTCGGCTAGGCACAATGAGAAATGGCTGATGAAATGTTCTTGGATCAAGTATAATGAGCTCAAGGTATAGAGGTAGTGGCCCACTCAAGGTCAAAACGGTAATTAAGTCCAACTCTTTAATTAGCTTAATTTAATCTAATTTAATCATACCTAATCAGTTTTCAGATAATTATACTATAAAATCACATTAATTCTAAGGATCATTAAACATCAATCGATTCCGGATTCGGCCGCCGATAAGGCCTTCAATTAGCAGTCTAAACATATAAGCATGAACAGATAATCATACAGTCAAACAGATAGAATGCAATTCAAACAGATGTATTCATTTAATTCAGTTTAAAGTTCGGTCAGTCAGTTCAGTACTTTAATCAGTTCAATTATCAGTCAGTTATCAGTCATTATCAGTTCCGTTTAGCAGTAATCGGTAATCAATCAGTCATTAATCAGTAATCAGTATGAGGGTTGTTACAGTCGGTATTCATAAGTTCGAGCCTTAGCCCAGAGAAGCGGGAACAGTTGTTAAAGTTGATTAGCCGATACTCAGATGTGCTTGCTTGGTCATATAAGGAAATGCCCGGACTAGATCCTCACCTAGTCTCCCACTATCTTGATGTGTTTCCAAACTCCAAGCCAACTAAGCAAACTGCTCGAAAATATCATCCAGATCTCAAAGAGAAGATTAAGAAGGAGATTGAAAAACTTCAACAGGCTGGTTTCATCCGGCCAATACAGTACCCCACGTGGTTAGCAAACATCGTGCCAGTAAAGAAGAAGAATGGCCAAATCAGAGTATGTGTAGACTTTCGAGATTTGAACAAATCTTGCCCGAATGATGAATTCCCTCTTCCTCACATTGACACCCTCGTAGATACTACCTCGGGACACCAGATGTTCTCACTCATGGATGGATTCAGTGGATACAATCAGATTAAGATGGCTGAAGAGGACGCAGAAAAGACTGCTTTTAGAACACCTCTCGGAAACTTCTTCTATACAGTCATGCCTTTCGGACTCAAGAATGCCGGTGCAACTTACCAAAGGGCTATGACTGCAATCTTTCATGACATGATCCATCATGAGGTGGAAGATTATGTTGATGATCTAGTGGTAAAATCCAAGAAAGAAGAAGACCATCTCTGAGACCTTAAGAAGGTATTCAAGAGGTGCCAGGAATTCAAAATGAGGATGAATCTTCTCAAATGTGCTTTCGGGGTGACGGCCGGGAAGTTCCTCGGGTTTCTTGTACATAGGCATGGTATTGAGGCAGATGAAGACAAGGTCAAGTCTATCAAAGCAATGCCTCCCCCAAATTCTCAGAAGGAGTTAAAGAAGTTCCTCGGGAAGGTGTCTTATATTCGGAGGTTTATCCCAGCACTGGCAGAGATCTCTGCGCCTTTCGGCTCTTTGTTAAAAGGAGATGCCAAGTTCGAGTGGAACCAAGAGCACCAAAAGGCCTTTGAGAGAATCAAGGCGGCCTTGACCTCGCCTCAGACCATGATAGCCCCGCAGCCCGGGGTGCCTCTAATGTTGTACCTAACTTCAACCCCCAAGTCCATAGGGGCATTATTGGTCCAAGATGTAGATGGAGTAAAACGCCCGGTGTATTACATCAGTCGGAAGATTCGAGGAGCAGAAGTCCGATATACTCCAGTAGAGAGACAATGTTTAGTTTTGGTATTCACTGCCCAAAAGCTCAGACATTACTTCCTAGCACATCAGATTCAGATTGTTACTAGAAGTGATCCAATCCGATACCTCCTCAGCAAGCCTGCTCTAACCGGGAAAGTGGCAAGATGGTTGTTAGCACTGGGTGAATTCGAGATCACATGTGTAGCCCCCAAGGCGATCAAAAGCCAAGCCTTAGCTGATCTCCTTGCCCAATTTCCAAGTGGTGACTATGAACCAGTGAATGAAGAATTAAGAGGAGAGGTGCACGCAGCTATGGCTTCCGAGGAAAGCTTCTGGACATTGAGCTTTGACGGAGCAGCAGCCGGAGGGAAGGGAGGAACCGGGATAGTCCTTACAAGCAAAAGTGGGGAAAAGTTATATTTGTCTTATAAACTGGATTTCCATTGTTCGAATAACGAAGCCGAGAATGAGGCTCTTATTTTAGGCTTGATAGTAGCTGAGAAGCACAGTATCAAGAAGATTCGGATCCGGGGGGACTCAAAGCTGATAGTGAAGCAAGTTTCAGGACAGTTCGTCTTAAAGGAGCCTGCCTTGGCCACATATCGAACAACAGTCCAAAGGCTTCTTGACAAATTTCAGAAGGTCGAAATAGAGCATGTGCCTCGCTTCGACAACAAGTTTTCAGATGCCCTCGCAACATTAGGGGCAAGAGTTGACATTCCAGAGGAAGAGGCAACAATTGTTATCAAGAAGAGAACAGAACCTTCAATAATACCCGAAAACAAAGGCCTTCCGGAGGACTAGAGAGGAGAAGTCCTCGAACAACTCAGAAGCAAAGTTGGAAAATTGACTATGGCCAAGCTTGCCCAATTCACAATTATTCAAGGTGAACTTTACTTCCGAGGAGGTACCGGATTCCTAGCCCGGTGTATTGGCCAACAAGAAGCAAGCTTCCGACTACAACAGATCCATGAAAAGTCTTGCGAGGATGGGGATATCAGTCTGTATAGAAGAATCCAAAGACAAGGTTATTATTGGCCCGAGATGGAGAAGGACTCGAATCAATTACAGAAGGAATGCCCCAAGTGTCAGTCATACATCCGGGAGGATGAGAGTTGCTTTGAAATTGATACCCCTGACTGGAGGCAAGTCTACATTGACTATCTCAAAGAGGGAACACTACCTGAGAGCCCGAGGGACATTGCACACCTCAAGAGGAGAGCGAGGCGGTACTTTCTTGATCAGGACAAGCTGTATAGAAGAAGTATTGAGGGCACTCCCCTGAGATGTCTCTCCAAGGAGGAGTCAGATCTAGTCCTCGGAAGAGCCCACGAGATTGAACATCAAGGAGGGGCTCGGCTGTTCGAGCAACTTATACACCTTGGGTATTACTGGCTGACCATGGAGTCAGATGCATCCCATCACGTGAAGAGGTGCCAGACTTGTCAGAAACACGGAAATTTGATCCATGCTCCAGCTGTAGACCTGCATAGTATCCGAACGCCATGGCCGTTCCATACCTGGGCTTTTGATCTGATAGGGCCCATCTCCACATCTTCTAAGGGGTATAAGTGGATTCTCGCAGCCACAGAATTGAGTACAAAGTGGGTCGAAGCAATTCCTCTGAAGAACGCTACGGGGCCTGCAGTTGCGAATTTCATCAAGGAGAATATCATTTGCCGATTTGGAGTACCAAACACCATCCTCTCGGATAACGGCACTCCCTTCATAAACAAATATGTGAAGAGCCTCCTAGAGACTTACCAAGTGAAGCATCACAAATCCACACCCTACTATCCAAAAGGGAACGGGCAAGCGGAAGCCACAAACAAGACACTGATAAGGATTCTGAGCAAGATGATGGATGAGTTTGGGGGGACTTGGTCCGAACAGTTGATAGTAGCCCTATGGGCGTATCGCACTTCGAAGAGAAAGCCAACTCAAGCAGCTCCTTACTCCCTTGTGTATGGGTCCGAGGCAGTGTTACCTATAGAGTTGGAAACGCCATCTGCTCGAATGGCTCTCGCCTCGGGGATGGTATTGGAGCCTCGAACCACCAGATTGGAAGCATTAGAGGAAAAGCATGACAGAGCTGCCAAAGTCATGGAAAGGTATCATGAGTCCATCGCCCGAGCCTATAACCAGACTGTGATACCAAGGAAGTTTGAAGAAGGTGATCTAGTATGGAAGATTGTAGACCCAATCATGCGAGGACAGCCTTTGCCCAAGTTTTCTCCAAAATGGGAAGGGCCCTACAAGGTGGTTCAGGCGAGCTCAAGCGGGTACTACAAACTTGTAAGGGTTGAAGACGGCTTCCGAACTGGCCCGCTCAATGCAAAGTTTATCAAGCATTACTACCCATAGTTGGACTCATCTATGTTGAAATTCATTTTCACTTTCTTACTTTGTCTAAAAGTTGTATTTCCCTTACGTTATGAAGAAGCTGGTTTTCTCTATGGTGTATGTTTTATCCCATCACTTACAGTGAATCTATTATACTTTTGTCAAGAAAGTTGAAGAACTAATGAGAATATTTCAGCTTTTATAAACATGTGCATATGATTGTTCTTTCCATTGTATCATTCGAAATAAATATTTTATCAAGTAGAATGAGAAAACAATGCGAAAATATCCAAACAACAAAAATTTTGTCATTTCATTGCATTGTCCTAGATAAAACATTTTTATCGAAAGGGGCAAGAAAGTAATGATAAAAAAAAAAACTCAATCTTTCCTAAAGACACCCTCGAAGAAGCTGCCCGTCACATCTACATCTGGAGGACAAACAGTAGAGTGTGCCTCTAAAGTCTCCAAGGCCCGAGCATAACCCGACTCAAGTTCACGAAGAGTTGCCTTTATCTCATCTATAGAGGTGCGATAAGAGACAAGCACAGACATAAGTTCCAGCCGATGACTGGCGTTCGAAGCTATATCCAGGCGCTTCCGAAGCCATGATAAGTCCACTTGGTGACGCTCCATGTCAGAGATCCCCTGATACGCTGTCTCGACTACTTTCCCATTAAGGTCACACAACCGTTGCCTGTCCAAGCTATATAAGATAGTGGCAAAAGACTCGAGAAGAGCAGTCTGAATGAGTGGACACTGGCAAGCAAATGAAGCAAAGGTCTCCGGGTAACTTGAATGCACAAGCTGTAGAACTGAAGCAAACTCAGGAGCTACCCAATAATGGAGAAATGATACTTTGCCAGAAGCTGAAGGAGGAATTGGGGCCGGAAAGCTGCTAGTCTCAGGAATCTCCCCAATGTCTATCGGGTTAGATGAACCACCCGGAGGGGTAACTCCCGGCAGAGGTCCCGAGCCTGAGAATGCCGAACGATAAGGGAAAAGACCAAAAACATCACTATCAATGTGGAAATCACTGAGATTCAAATCCAAAATATTCGAAGGCACTGGCGATGAAGAACCTCTGGCAGTCATCTCAAAGGCAGGTGTTCCCCCTTGAGAAGGAGAACCGTGAGGAGTTACAAAGAGAGTCGGAGTAGAGTCCGGGGCAGGTGAAGACGGGACCCCGGTAGCAGCTAACACTGGAGCAGAGTCTGAGGCAGGTGAAGGCAGGACCCCGGTAGCAGCTAACACTGAAGAAAAGATAAGGAAGCCTTATTAGAGGTAGGGAACAGGAAAGCCATTTGAGTAAAGATTTCTCACAGATAGAAGTAAATGACAAACTTCAGAAAGAAAGATTACCAGAGGGAGAATCAATATGCAAAGCCGGAGCAACTGAAGGACTCCTAGCATCAGCAAGGTCACTTGGCCGTATAGAGAGCACCTGATCGATCTCAATGTCTGACGAAGCCTGAACAGTAGCAGTCATCCCTGAAGAAGGAAGGAGGGCCTGAAGATGAGAATCACCATAAGTGCCAGAGCGAGTCTCAGAGATTTCTAGCACATCCACCTCCACACCATTCCCAGAGGCGCACCTCGTCTCTACATTGCTTCTAGAAGCATGGCCTACGACATCAATTTCTGTGGCATCAGTCCCTCCAGTAATCTCAACATCAGAACGGTGAGCCCCAATAACCTCGTCACCAAGATAGCGCTCCTCCTCAGCTACGGTAGGGCAGTGACGACGCATGCGTGGAATAAGGTCACAAAAATGGTCGGAGGACTCAGCCTCATCATCGTCATCATCTATAACTGCTATACGAGAGGTGCGCATCTTCACAAGTCTTGCAGACAAAGGGAGGGTGTCGTCCAAGTCTGAGTCCGGCCTGGGGGAGACAGCATGGCCAGGAGCCACGGTACTGAGAACGTCAACAACCGTAGGATCCTACACAACATGGGCAAATAAAAGTTTTCATTTTAGAAGGTATAGTCGCAAAAAGGAAAGTAGCTTCAAACCAAAAATTTCGGGTACCTCATGAAGTCTTTTGGAAAGGCGACGAGCGGAAGGACTGGCATCAGAAGTCCTCTTGTGAGCCATCTTCTTAAGGCGGGTCGTCCGAGGACCAGAGGCCTTATTCAAAGGGACTGGCTCCGGAGAAGTAATTGCCAAGCTAGAAGCAGATGCCCGAGCAGAAGGGTCAGTTGGAGCAGATGAGGTGAAGAAACTCTCGTACATGTAGTCAGATTTTCGGCTCTCGGGTAGCCGAAGAGAAGAATCCTTCTTATAAATCGGCGGAGGCAAACATACGGTCGGTCTGCTCTGGACAAATGCAATAAACGCATCGATATTCTTCTGCCAATACCGCCTGAAAGAGGGGGTGAAACCCCCTACTCGACTCAAGCCTGGCATCGTCAAAGAGCCGGATATGGGAAGCACGGTGTGTACAAGCCCGCGACTGAAGCGCCCGTAGCTAGCTGAAAATGATAATAAAGGAGGTGCTGGCCCCGGGGCACATTGATCAAACTCGAATTGACATGCTACGCGGTCAGGCCTATAAACGGCACTATCAACGCCTTCCTCATGCCATACCGGTAATGAACTCGGACGGATCATAATCAGCATATCAACAAAGGGTGCAGGGATGTTCTTCGGCAAAGGAAAGGACACCGAGCGGGAGGAACCATGATAGATAAGCGGTGTGGCCACACCCACAGGCGGGCATACATACGGCC
This sequence comes from Camellia sinensis, assembly GCF_055761805.1. NCBI lineage: Eukaryota > Viridiplantae > Streptophyta > Magnoliopsida > Ericales > Theaceae > Camellia > Camellia sinensis. The sequence continues at coordinate 21,930,480 of NC_138975.1, read as the reverse complement.
GTGCTACAAAGCGTCGGGGATCATCCACTAGAGTATTCAAGGATAAGGTGGAAATGGTACGTGACCAACGTGTAATCAACGGCTGGCAAGACTTCGCTTTCTCAAATGTCCGAGACCCATCAGTATCGAGCACGGGGATGCCATCTTTATCCACTATCTCCCGAAGAACCTCCGCCTCGAATACAGTCGGAGCAGGGGCAAATTTTGGGAACCTCTCGAAGAAGAAACAAAGCAGGAACTGGCTGTGAATAAAGGAGGCAGGCTCATATCGACCCACGGAGCGAACCATATCTCGATGTAGTAGATCTAGCTGATAATAGAGATTCCCAAGAAATAGGGAAGCCAAAGGGATCCGATCTCCTCTGAAGAGCCTGACTGCCAAGGGGAAGACGAAAGGATTGAGGGAATCCGGAGGCGTGCTCGGAAGAATGAAGAATGAAAGGAAGCAAGCCAGAAATCCCAAGAAATAGAGCCTGGAGTCATACATCGGACCGACCTCATACTCCCGAGAGTTAGGGTCAGCATCTCTGGCCAAGGGCTGAAGATCTTTGAAGAAGTGGCGGATCCATGCAGTATAGGAGGCACGGTCCGTCCTTACTCGACTAGTCCTCCTCGCTGAACCATCAAAAACGGAACTCCACCGACCACAAGTTTGAAGATTTAGCTTCAGAGATTGGATCAAAGAATCATCTTCGGGGGGTGTCTGCTCAGGGTCGAAGGCATCAGGGCCGGTCACTTCCAGACGCAGCAACATGAACACATCCTCAAGGGTGGGCCCCATCTCGTGCTGGCCAAGTATAAAGGTGTGTGTCTCGGTGCTCCACCGAAGAGCCATGGCTTCCAGGCTAGCATTGTTGCGACGGATGGATAGGGATCGAGATATTTTCACTGGGATCAATAGGCGGGCCTCTTGAAGCCGCTGACAGAAGCTCTTGTCCGAGAGAACATCATCGACCCACTCCTGCCAACCAAAAGGAGGGTTTGAGAAGGCCTTGAACTGAGGATAACTGTATGGAAAGTCCCCTCGCTCAATCCGAAAGCGTAGCACCAAGGAAGGAGAAATGAGGGCCTCGTGTCCAGAGTCAGTGTCCTCAGTGAGACATAATGGAGCCCCCTTCGGAGATAGAAGAGAAGTGGTGGAGGTAGCCGCCCGCCAGAAGGGGTCCTTCCGACCAAAATAAGGAGATTTCCTCCACTCAGATGCCGGAGGTACATCCCTCTCTTTCATGAGAGCCGGTTCTGATGACCCCGGAGCTACGGGTTTCTTTTGAGAAGACATATGGCTGAAATAACCGGTATAAATATTAAAGAGTTGACTGTATTAAAATTCAGAATATTGTTACATGCAACATGATGGGTTTATCAACAAATTCAACTTCGGACGTCATCAACAATTCATTTTCTCGGATATTCTTCAAGCTTAACAAATTTTAATACCAATTGGTGCATCATCAACATATAGATTTTCGTCTTCTATCATCAATAAGAGGTGCAATGTCATAGGTCGCTTCATGATGAAGTTCAATCGGGTCAATTTCTTAAAGTCACTATGTTCCATATTAAAGGTCCAATTTATACGGGGCTCAAAATTTGGACAGAGTGAAGTTCAATAGTAAATTTCAGGCCCGAGATCCGAAGTATATTACATTGCTTATCAGTAGCAAGATTCAATGGATCATTATGCAAATTACAAGAATGTCCTTTCCAAAGTCCATATTCATAAGTCCATGGTTTTCTCTCTCCATATCAAAAATGGAGCTCAAATACTAGTCAACAAGTTATATTCGGCCTTTCCTCGGTGATAAAGTTCAACAAATTATGTTCAAGCCAAGCACCTCAATAAGGTTTCAAGTGCTAGTGCATGTTTCCATATGGCCAAAATCATGGTGTTTGAGCTAAAAAAATATCATTGGGATTGCCACAAAAATTGAGTCCATATTCAGATTCAGTTTTTTTTTATTTATTTTATTTTTATTTTCATCAGATTGCTTGAGCCCTCTACATTGCCACAAAAATATATTTATATATATTTAAATATATTTATATTCGGAAGAGGGGGTCGAATGTCATACTTACAAATTTGGGCAGTTAGAGAGGTGAAGTCCGAAGCCGATACTGGAAATTTAAGCTGAAATCAGAGAGGTTTACAGACTGTAATCAACAAGACTGGGCTAGGCTTGGGCAAGACCACACACGTTGCGTTGAGAGGGCGAACGTGCGTGGTCAACGTCGGATAAGCTGAAGCCGGAAGCAGCGATTGATTGTGCACAAGCCAAGGCTAATGTGGGTAATCCGAGCTCTAAACAAAAAATATATATATATGATAATCAATATATATATATATATTTGCCCAAAGTTTGTCAAGCAGCAAAGTAAAAGAAAAAAAAACGAAGCACCAGCAGATTCGAAGCAAAAAATAAAATAAAATAAAATAACATATATATATAATAAAATAAAATATTATATATATATATACATCATAAGCCATATATATATAAGATGAGAAAGAAAACCAGTGGCCACGGGAATCAATTGCGAGTTGTGCCGGTGTTGGTGTGCAGTAACGACAGCTCGGGTCGCGTTGCCGGCGGTGCCTAGAGCTACGGTGCAAACCACACACGACGCGTTGAGTGGGCGACGTCTGTGGGTGGCGCTGAACAGCCGGGGCAGAAGGCAAAGTCGGGGCAGAGAGGAGCTAACGGTGGTCGGTGCTGGGCAGCCGAGGCCGAAAGTTGCAGTGATGTTGCTGGGGATGTCGCAGAGTTGTGACTGTGCAGAGAGGTTCATGTCGGTGCTGGTCGTCAGAGCTGGAACAAGGTGGTGGCTGGGCCGCGACACCTGCGGCAGTCAGAGTTGGGATGGTATCGGCGTGTCTAGAATTGCAGCAGTCGGCAGTGAGCAAACCCGAAGCAGAGCTGCTTGAAGAAGGAGAAGGAAAGCTGCTTGAAGGAGAAGAAAAACGCTGGGTTGGTCTCTGTAGAGAGAGAGAGAGCAGGATCAGAAATAGTGTGGCGGCTGTGCAAAGTTTGTAAGGTTTAGGGTTTGGGACCCTTTCCTTAAATAGAAAAGAGAAGCATTATCCTTTGAATATACCCTCAGAATATTCTGAATATGTGTATTTGTGTAATTGGTCCGTTGTGTTTGCAAAAAAAAAAAAAAAAAGAAGGACACGTGTGAGCCTTGTTTGTAAAAAAAAAAAAAAAAAAAAAGAGTACAAAAAAAAAAATTTTTTTGCTTGTCAATTTTTTCTGTAAATTGAAGTGCGTCATCAACTTTATCCATAGGCTCTGTCGTGACAACATGTTTTTTTTTTTTTTTTTTTTTTGGGGAACGTGATGCAAAGCAGGGTCGAAGAAATGACAGTATGCATGTCTGAGAAATTTAAATTTCTCATACACGCAAGGGGCAAATGTAAGAGGAGCTAATTTAAGCCCACTAAATTAATTAGGCCCAATAGTCCAAGATTGGTGGGTCCGAATTTATCGCACGTCCAAGATTGGTGGGCCCGGATTTATCGCCATCAAACGGGCTGAATCGCTCTAAGCCTCGAAAGGGTTCGGATCCACGAACCTAGAGACTTACTCGAGCCCGGACTCAAAAGGGTATTAAGCAAGCCTAGAGATCCGAGGCACTCGGACTCGAAAGGATTCGGATCCACGAATCTAGAGATCCGAAACACCTGGCTTCGAACGGATTCAAACGCAATCTAGAAGTCGCTCCGTTAATGAGTCCCAGAACACTTGCGGGCTCGGAGCTTTCCGGGATCTACGCACCAGAACCATGGGCGTAATGGAGTTCGAACAAAGGACCCGATCCCGAGGACGGTGAGTGGAGATAAATTCACTCTTCGGTTAAACTAGCCTATACCCGGGTCAAGGTGGCACGACCTCGGGGGGTCCATGAGACTCGGCAATATTTTGCGGCAGGACGTCCTCTGTGACTACCCCTGACCCTTTAAGATGATTGGGGATCATTGGTTAGGTGTGGCTAAGAAGAAGTGTTCGCCGAGAGGTTGATCTCCTCTTCGGGGTTTTCCTCATCCTCGGAGAGGTCTCATCCTCGGAGAGGTCACCTTCTCGGACAAGGTGGTTAGAGAGAATATTCCCCATGTGCCTTGCACATGGGCTCCATCCTACATCATGAGGTGCCTATAAATAGCACCCACCCATAGCTTTACCAGGGATGGATTTTGGAGATTTTTAACTCTTGGGAAAGAACTAATTTCCCTTCTCCATTATCAACCTTGAGAGTGAAAGTGGGAGATCAATGGGAGAGCCTTGCCATTATTCTATTCTCTAGCCATTTTGCCTTCTTCTTCACCCAATCTCTTATCTCCATCATCTCCTTTACTCTTGTGTTCTTGAGTTGAGACCATTGAAGAATCTAAGCCTCTCACATTTCTTCTAGAGAATTCGAAGTTGTTCTTCAAGGATCTTCGAAGATCTTCGAATTTTCCAACTCCTTTCTTGAATCCTCTCCTACACAAACAAAATATATATATTTTTTAAAAACATTTTCTATAAAAAATATTTTTCATTCGAAAATCTTTTCAGGTGAAACAATCAAAATATTAGTTGAACATTTCATTCTATTTATTAATTGATAACTTGCCCATTATTTTTTTAAAATTTTAACGCAAAAAATTTAATTTATAATTTAAATTAATAACTATTAATTTAAAATATCGTTAAAATTACACAACGAGTAGTACTAAAATAATGGATAAATTTCAAATACATGGACTAGTTGGAAAAAAATTACACTATAAATGATTTTTTTTTTGTTTGCAACTTTGACATACAAGAAGAACTACATAAAGTACAAAAAAAAAAAAAAAAAATTCATACACATAGGAGAATTGTACTTTCATAAAAATATAACTAGCATTTGATAGGGTTTTTTAAATATAATTTGAGAATAGAATTGTATTTTGAGTTTGTGAGTTTTGAAATTATGATTTGAGTGTGAAAAATTTATTTGATTGTGAGTTTTAAATTGAGTGCCATTTTGGGAACATAGCAAAAAGCCACGTTTTTGGACAAAATGTCCAAAAATACAAGTGCCAAAAACGCCAGAAAATTGGTTTGGCAAGTGCTAAAAATGCATGTGTAAAATTACAAATTAGGGCCTATGAAAAAAAATAAAAAAAAATAAATTTCTTATGTTGGGTAAGGGTATTTTGGTCATTTTAATTTGATTTATACCATAAATAAATATTAAATTAAAAAGCAAAAAGTCAGCTTTTTACCAACTTTTCAAATCACTTTTCAAAAAGTTAAAAAGCTTTGTAAAAAGTCAAAAGTCAATTTTTTACCAACTTTCCAAAACACCCTTGAGTTTTTTAGGAAGTTTTGAGTTTTTGAAATTAGAAAAATTATTTGATTAAAAAACTTTCAACTCGTAACCAAACATACAATCAAAATTATATTCAAAGCTCATATAAAAATTAAAAAAAAAAAAATGAAAATATTTTTTATTTACAATATAAAAATAATAGGTACAAAAAAAATAAAAATAAAAATAAAAAATAAAATGAAACACTGTTCTGATCAATTGACCAGACGTCCGGTTAGCCAAATTTTTCTACCTAATTTTTTTTTAAAAAAAATAAGTATAAAATTATAATTTAAAAACTCAAAACAAACCCGATACTCAAATCGATGAGTAAAAATATATTTAGAACACCTTTCCAAACACCACACGGTTTCACTAATGTTATGTTTGATTGAGGGATTTGAGAAAGGATTTAGAAAGAGAAATGAAAAAGATAGGTGAAATGTGAATAAAATATTTATATTTCACCTAGTTTCACACACCTTTTCCCTTTCTTTTTACCAATCTCTCTCCAAATCTCTCAACCAAACATAGCGTAAAATACAATTTTTCCTAAAGTAAATTGTCAACCACATTGTGAATTGTGTAATGACGGAATGTGGCTTGCAGGTGATGCTTAACCCCTCTGAATCCGGATCCTCGGTGCCCCTTTCCTGCCATACAACCCTGTAGCCCCCCAAAACGACGTCGTTTTGGGTTTTTTTTTTTTTTTTTGTTTTTTGTTTTTCTTTTCTTTTTCTTCTTTTTCTTCCGTCTATGTTTGGTCTTCTACAGAACAGAAACCAGAGGGGAGGGGAGGGAAGGGGAAGAAGAGAGAGAGGAAGGGAGAAGAGAGAGAGAGTGAAAGCAGAGAGAGAGTGAGACAGCAATGGAAGCCGAGAAGCTCCTCCCCTCACGGCGGCATCAGCAGCAGGAGAGCGGTGGCTCCTCATCGCCGAGAGGCTCCTCATCACCGACCGTGACCCTCCTCATCGCCGAGAAGCTCCTCGCCGGCCGTGACCCAAGCTAGAGAATCCGAGCCGAGACTGGAAGCCGCAGACCAAATCCTCGCCGTCGCCAACACTCTGAACCCTTCTTCTTCTCCCCTCCCCTCTCCTCTCCTCTCCTCCCCTCCCTTTTCTGTTCTGCAGAAGACCAAACACAGACGGAAGAGAAATAAGAAAAAGAAAATAAAAAAAAAAACAAAAAAACCCCAAAACGATGTCGTTTTGGGGGGCTACAGGGTTGTACAGCAGGAAAGGGGCACCGAGGATTTGGATTCTAACCCCTCTTGTTCGCTCTATTCCATACGTACGAAGTCAAATGGGGACATGATTATCCTCAGTAGAGTTTGGCAATTGCATATTTTAATTAAAAAATTATAAAGCCAATAAAAAATTAATAAAAATTTAATTAATATATAAAAATAAAAAATTACTTTCTATTTGATTTACTTTTTACATATTATTTTGTAAAATGTGGAAACATCGTTTTTAAAAAAAAAATTTGAAAAAATTACGGATCAATGGTATAATTAAAAATTTACTACAGATTCAAAAAAAAATTATAATTATAATTATTAATATTTATGAAATTTACTATTTATTTTTTTAGGAATCTGCATTGAAGGGCTTAAAAAATTGAGTAATGATATAGACCCCATTTTTGGAGGACCCCCACAACCTTCATAGTGATCTACACCAGTCATAATGTGGATTCCACACATATATAAATAAACCCCACACATCATAAATAGTATGAATCACTATGAAAATTATGAGGGTCCTTCAAAAAGAGTGTCTCATTCATTTTCCTAAAAAAATTCGTGAAGGGCTTAATGCACCTAAAAAATACCTTTCTTCCCCACAGCCGTATAGAAGTTTGGTGCCTTCAACGACCAGGTAGAAGTTTGGTACCTCCATCACCCGACTCTTATTCTATGACACCCTAGTCGTTGTATGAAAGTTTTGTGTTTCCTTCGTCGATTCCGATATCAACCCAATCAGTTAATGCAAGTTCAAGATTGTTGGGAAGTTAAAATTTTAATTAAAAGTAAAAAAATCACTATAAAAACGTGCTTAGGATTAGTTTGGAAACAGACTATTTAAGTCCCATTTGACATTTGGATTGGGGTTAACTTAGCTAATAAAAAGATAAATAGGTTAATTGAACTAATAAGATAAAATGTCATATTTTATCAAATCAATAAGATAAAATGCTAATAAGATAAAATATTCAAACCATAATCATTTCACATTTTCTCTTATAATTATCAAATCAATTATAAAAAAATAAATAAAAAATTATCCTAAATATAACTTTTTTAGTCATACTAAAATAGCAAAAAAACCAAGTTAAAAAAGTTTATCCCAACTAACTTTTTGATTTTTTGACTCAAATATGAATTTTTTTCACCCTATATTTGGGATGATTGAGTTTTTGACTTTTTACAAAAAAAAAAAAAAAAAACGTACAAAACATAAAGAGAAAATAAAATCTTTAACTTTTCTTCATAGTTCTTTGATTTTTTTAATAATTTTTTTTACTATTATTGCCATGTCTTTTTGTACGAGCACAGAATAATTTTCTCGTATAATCTTGTTGATCAAGTTTGCACTCTAAACGTCGTCGCTTTACTACTTAAAAATACAAACGCGAGCTAGCTGGCGGGGTGTGCCGGAAACCTCTTTGATGCCTAAGTCAGCGAATAGACAATAAATACAAAAATTCTGTGTAATTGAGAGTAAGAATTGCAATACTTGTGCATAAGTCCTGTCATGAGTTTTTATAGATTCCGCCTGGTATAATCCTAGCAATACTCTAATTCTCCTTGACAGAATCTTCCCAGGAGTCTCATATCTAAGGATAATGCTTATCCTTAAAACATCCTCGTCACTGCAAGCCAAGTGAGATGGCACGAGTCTTTTATCTTGGTTGGTACTACAGCCAACCGAGCTTCTCTGGCTCTATGCTACACTAGGTAGAGTTGTGATAACCATATCTGCAAGAGGGTCAAAGGCCGAGCTACATTTAGCTCGACTTTCTTCCTTGTCAACACCTTGGTTTGTCTTAAGACTAAGCTCTAAACCGTGCGGTCAAGGCCTTGGAGGCACCTTTAACTGGCGTGGTGCCTAGATGGTTGAGGACCGGGCTATCGTAGCTTTAGCTCCGGCCCATAACTCGGTGCAATTTTTTTAATTTTTTGACTAAAATATGTTTTTTTTTTTTCACCCCATATTTGAGATGATTGAGTTTTTGACTTTTTACAAAAAAAAAAGTATAAAAAATAAAAAGAAAATAAAATCTTTAATTTTTCTGCATAGTTCTTTGATTTTTTGAATAATTTTTTTTACTATTATTGCCATGTCTTTTTATAAAAAATTATTAAAAAGTTCAATTTCAAAACATGCTTAATCTGTTGACTCACATAACGATGGTAGACTTGCTGGGGGAGTGAAAATTCGATGGCTCCGCCGCATAGTAACACTACTTGCATTGGCTGCTGTCTGGGATCGATCGGTGGGGCATTTCTGCTTCAAGGTCTGGGCTTTTTGTTCCTTTGGTATAAGAAGAGAAAGAGACAGTATGGATCACATTTCTCGAACGGTAAACTTGAATGTGTCTCGAGTCTTGGGGTTGGATTCATAACAGACATTTTATTTGTGGATTAAATTTTGTGATACATTTTTTACAACAAGGCTTCAGTGAGGTGGATTGGATGGATAAGGGGGTGTGCTCTGCCTAATAGAGATGTGTCTCGAGGTTGTTTTGATAATTTAAATTGTTCATATATAAGGTTCGTTAAACATATTATTCATAAAAAACATAAGTTAATTGAATATGTATAATCCTATGATCAAGTCGTAATTATTTTAAAATAAATTATCAAAATTATGTTAGCCGTTTATTTTTAAAAAATTAAATGTGGTTGGGTTTTAAGGTTATAGATATTCAATTAATTAAATTTTTTTATTGATAATCTACTTGATAAACCCTATCGTATGAACAATTCGAATCAATAATATTAGCTCAGGACAAGGCCCTATGGGTCTCGTAGCACCGTACTATGCCTTTAAGCACAACACGCTCCCCAATTTAGGATTGGATAGTGTTGTTTGTTTTTTGTGAGCCATTCTTGAGGCCAACTTGATAATTCAAGCTATTCAATACATAGGATTTATCAAGTAAATTGTTTATACAAACAAAATTAAATTAGTTAAATATCATATTCGTATACTGAGATTGAAAAATCATTCAAAATATATAAACAACTAATTTTTGAGTATTTTTAAGGACCCTAAATAAAAATAAATAATATTATATAAAATATTTAATAACTTATTTATAATATTATTATTTATTTTTAAAATCATAATTCTTGGTCCATTTTTCTCATGTGAAATCAAGAATCTTTAAACGCCAAAAATTCTCCCTTTCCCACCAAAGAAAATATCTAACTTTCCTAATTGCTGACCAAGAGAGAGAGAGATAGAGAAATTCCAACACCTCTTGTCTAATCAAAATCCAAAATGATAAACAGACTCCACATGCATTGGAAGATGATAGTAGTGGTGATATTGGCTTTGTTTTAGGAAGTAAGAAAGGAAAGTTAGATTATTGATTTTTTTTTAAATTAAAAAAATAATAAAAAAAATAATTAAAATAAATTAATAAGTCAATAAATTAATTATATTTTTTTTTTATCCCTCAAAATAACCCATTGTCAAGCCAAAAATTTCTAACAACCAAACTAGTAGCAACCAAAACAACGTCACTTCCTGCCGCCAAGTACCATCACTCTCTTTACCTTAGACTTTCCATTCCAGTGTCTCTACCAGTCTTTCTCTTCTCTTCTCTCAGCATCTGACAATCGATCGATCTAGCCGGAAATCTGACACACTTTAGGTATCCGGCGAGATCAAATGTCTAACACCACTACCACAAACACCACCACCAACGCCACCGCTTCCGCCACTCCGGCGACTGAGTTGCCTCCGCCGCCGCGTGGAAACCCTACATTAGTTGCCCTTGGGGTGGGTATTGGGATCGGTGGTGCAATTGTGCTTCTGGGTGTGGGGCTTTTGTTCTTCTGGTATAAGAGGAGGAAGATCGACTTGTCTGGTTCACTTTCACAAGGTCTCAAAGGTGAGATTTTAATATGTTGTGAAACTATTGATATTAACATTTAACAATTCTCTATGTGTTTAATTAATTGATTAATTTAATAAGTGGGATTGATAATTGTTTATTGAAGTTGAGCAGTTGAATGAGTTGGCTCTTAATTTTAAACTTTCGCAATAATTTAATAGGGTAAAGATCATTAATTTTAGTATATTATATATTTTAAATTGGCTTATTTGGATTTTATATGATACTCACTTCATAGAAAGGGTAGGATCTTTGCTGGAAAGCCAACACCCTTAATTATAGATTTTAGTTGATTTTGAGATGGCTTGAGTAATATTTCTCAGTTAAGATTTAGGGTTGTTTTGGAATGACGTTCAAAAAATAGAGAGAAAGTTGACTTTTTTTAGTGGGTTTTTGGCTTTTTAGTTAAAATTTCCAACTTACCAAAATAAGCCCTCAAAAATAATTTTTTTTTGATACACCTATTGAAGATAAAATGCGATAATTGATTAAGATGAATTAATGCACCAGTTAAGAAGATTGACACTAGTTATGTTAAGGCCATGTTTGTTTGGGGCAGATTGGATTAGATGAGATTAGCATTCTTAGGACTAGTTCTAGGATTATCAATCTTTTTGTATTGTGTATCATATCCTATGTTTGGATTGTCTCAAGATTATGAGGAGGGATTGAGAAAACCTTATCAATTTTGCAATTTAATTAATTGGTCCGAACCTATCCTTAGTCCTCCATTTTGTGTCTCACCCCCCTCCTGTGATTCAATAGTCCCCCCAAGATGGGGGATACTATGAGTCTAGACCTTAACTTTTTTAGCCAAACATCAGAATATGCATTTTGGTGGATTATTAGTCCAATGCCAAGGTCATGTCCACCTAGACGAACATGACCCAAGGGTAATGATAGGAGACAAGGAGATCAGAATTAACATGGGTTGAGGTAATTGAGAATTAAAATGGGTTGAGATAATTGAGAATCACCATTTACATTTATAATCATGAGCCATATAAACAAACTTATAACAGCATAAGTAAGACCCATTGCTTTTATGTGGCCTTTTGGTTAGTGCTCTCAAGACATCATCACCTTAAGAAACCTAATTTCAAGTGTCACAGACATCACTGAACAGGACAGTTCATAAGCCTCAAACCAAGTCAACCAGCCACCATATATAATAATATAACCATTTGTCCTGACCATCTACAAACAAGTTTCTCTTTTCCCCTTGGTTATGGAAAATCATAAAGAAATATATCTCTTGCAATTTATATGATAAAAAATGTATTTAACTCAACTCAGGCTTGCCAATCTATTTGGGTCAACAGCACGAATACTGTTTCTTCACATCTCAAATCCTTAATCCAAACACAATAATAAAAAAAAACCCAAAATGATCAAACTGTAATGGAGGCATGACATGTGCTGAAAAGACACTGATGGGTGGCTAGAATAAGGAAAATTGGAATGTGGTACTCTTGAAACATTGACAATCACTTTCTCATTAACAAAGCTGTTTGTTTTATTACCTGTAAAGTTTATATTGTAATTACTTGGTTTTGAGGGGATTTAAAACCAATTATCTAGAAAGCAAAGCTGAGCAAGGAGTTTGAGAGGATGGTGTTTTAATACTGAACCTGGATATTTTAAAAGGTTCTTCAGGGATGTTGGTGACAGTCTGGTAGTAGCACAAAGGTTTGCCTCACAGACTGAGATTTAATGTTGAGTCTTGTAGCAGAGAACAAGATTATGAAACTTATAGTTAGTCCAAAAAGTGGGTATCAAATTATGGGAGTAATTAAAAACTCCTTAATATGTCAACAGCTTTTCACCACCACATAGCCATTAGTATTCATGCTGTTTTATCTATGGAGCTTGTGTAAGAGGGGAAGGTAGGTTTTTACCAGCATTGCTTCATCCCTGGCAGGTTATATGGGCTGTTTTGCTTCTTTGATGCCTTAACAGAGCTCTGTAACTAGTGGCCAGTTTTTGTTGCCAATGTTTTTGCAGGGTCAGAAGAATACGTACTAGTATAACCTTAGAATGAAAGCTCAATTTGAAAATGCAAGTCTGAAAAAAGTGGCGTGTGTTGAGATAATAACTTTCATCCTAATTGGAAGGTAGGAAAAAGATAAAGTAGTTTTGGTGCTTCAACTGAGGAAAAGAGATTGATGGACCTACGTGGACATTTAGATGATCATTGAAATGAGATATCTTATTTAAAATTTCTTCCATCTATTCTTGTTTATACTTATTCTAATTTTTGACTCGTCTTTGCTAATTCAATTTTGTGATTGTTTGTTGCTTTCTCTAGCTGAACCTTCTGGTGGTTCACTCCTAAAATCGCAACAGAAAGTTCCTGCACCAACAGATAATATGGTTGCAATGCTGCCAAAGCCCACTCATGTTTCCCCATCGCCATCCCCTGGCATGGTTCTGGGTTTCTCAAAGACCACATTCACATACGAAGAATTAGCACAGGCAACAGAAGGTTTCTCCAATGCCAACCTTCTTGGTCAAGGTGGTTTTGGTTATGTCCACAAAGGAATACTTCCAAATGGGAAAGAGGTTGCAGTTAAGCAGCTAAAAGTTGGAAGTGGGCAGGGGGAGCGCGAATTTCAGGCCGAGGTTGAAACCATTAGTCGTGTTCATCATAGGCATCTTGTTTCACTGGTTGGATATTGCATTTCTGGGGCTCAGAGAATGCTGGTTTATGAGTTTGTTCCAAACAATACATTGCAGTTTCATTTACATGGTGAGCTCTTAGGGTTAGGGTGATATGATTACTTTGCTTTCTCAACTGTGCTGGTAAATTGCTAACTATAATATGCTGAAAAGAAATTGATCTCTTGCTACAAGAAAATCTTGCAAAGCAGATCTGTGCAGCCCCTCAAATTCTCAAACTTCTCTGCTCGTGGCACAACAAAATTGATCAAACACAAGGATGCAATATTGCTGGCAAAATGCCTATTTTCTGAGTTAGCTGTCGTCTTTAATGTATTTGGAATATTATTCATGAGAACAGGAAGTTTCAGTAATTAGAATTATCAAACGTGTAAACTAGAGTTGGTCATGCTCATTCAACTAAGTTTGGTGGGTTCATGGCCTTATGTTGGTGGACCTTTCTGGCGTGCCATTTCCTGGAATTCCCTTGTTTTTTTGGCTTTTGTGTATTTTCCCCTCTTGAGTTTAGATCATGAGTACATAATTCATTGTTTAATCTCACGTCATGGTGGTACATGGTTCTCACAGTTACATTTTATTAATTATTTTTTTACGTAGAGTCGTCTATCAAGCTCATATCCCTTTGCCTATTATTTTGCTGCTAAATGGTATGTACTCTATGGGGATAGTAAATAGCATTTTGAATGACTAGAAATTATTCATTCTTTCTTTTTAAGTTTTCATTTAAATTTTTAGTAAAGCAGTTATGCTGATTTTAATTTTTTTTATCTCCTACTGTTTCCATTTTTTAGGCTGTGGGTTCATCATGGCAAGTAATTTTTTTTAAGTTCTAATCTTTCCTTTTATGAGTACGGTCTTATTATTAAAACATTGCAGGAAAGGGAAGACAGCCTCTAAGCTGGGCAAATAGGATGAAAATTGCTATAGGCTCTGCAAGAGGATTGACATATTTGCACGAGGACTGTGAGTTTTCAATGCCATCTTCCTTGTAACCATAATTACTTGTTCTTTTCTGATTGAAGGCATTGGCATCAGAAGTTCAATCATTTTAACACCAACTATTTCTTCAGGTCAGCCCAAGATCATACATCGTGACATTAAGGCTGCCAATATTCTTCTTGATTACAATTTTGAAGCTAAGGTAAAATTGACAGAATATGTTTAATGTATTTGTAGAGCTAGTTTTCAATATACTCATGCTATTTCCAGTGAGTTTTATATATCTATCTGTCTGGGTTGTTTCTCTTTTTCCTGGGTGGGTTGGTGGTTTGGGGGCATTTGTGAACTGGTATATAGGAACTTCATTAAAGACTCCAACCATGTCACCATCATACTAACTGAGCTGACATTCATTGGTAGATACATTGAACATAATTTTGGTTCCCTCCATCTCCTCATCCCTAAGACAGCTCAAAGACATGTTACCGTGGACTTCTGTAGGCATATTCAAATTATAAAATATAACCCTCTCTTTTATTTTCTGTGAAAGACACAAAATTTCAAGAGGAAAGCAAGCCTAGTGACAGAAGGGATGCATTCCAGAGAAACAAAATTAGCCAAATCAAAACATGCCAATAAAAGGTTAGTGAACGAAGATCAAAACCAAAGCGGCAGATGAGCCCCACAAGAACAATTTGGTTAATACAACTTTCATCTTAATAATGGCATTCTCATCATCCTCAACATTCTTGTTTTGTTGGTTTCAAATACATTGAACTTGAGGTATGTTACAATAAACCAAAGGGTTGCCACTTTTATCAATCAATTACTGGAATTAAAAGTGATTCGGCCAAGTAAAAGCAGACACAGGACTACAGCTTTCATAGTCCAGTCAGGTACATATGTTGATCCTATAACCAAAGAAGAAAAACGAGGGAAGGAGAGGATGGTTTGTAATTACAAACGTCTTAACGATAACACCCACAAGGATCAATATAGTCTGCCCGGGATAAATACGATTATGGCAAAAATTGGCCATAGTAATATTTATTCTAAATTTGATCTCAAGAGTGGATTCCATCAAGTGGCCATGCATCCAGATTCCATTGATTGGACTGCATTCTGGACCCCTCTTGGTCTCTATGAATGGCTAGTCATGCCATTTGGCCTGAAGAACGCTCCTGCCGTTTTTCAGAGAAAAATGGATAATTGCTTCAAAGGCACGGAAGAATACATCGCAGTCTATATTGATGATATATTAGTATTCTCCCCTGATGAAAAGAGTCATGCTAATCACATACAGACAATGATAAGTATTTGCCAGAAGCATGGGCTCATTCTAAGCCCAACGAAGATGAAGATAGCCCAAGCCCAAATTGCACAAATAATTTTTGAAGAAGTAGCGTACCCACGCATGGTTCAAAAGGATGCTCGCAACCTTCGTGATATTCGCAATTTACGTGGAAAATATCATCAAGGTTTTGGAAGTACTGGTAAGGGAGTTGCTTTGGAGCAACAAGGTTGGGATTCTGATCCTGATCTTACCCAACCCAGTCATACAATCGCGATGTTGGAAGAACAGGAGTTGGAAACAGAGTACCCTCAAATCCGGAAGATTGAACAGATAATTGAAAAACATTCCAAAAGAAACAAGTCAGAATATCTGCTTTCATCTTCTTCAACGGCTGTGTCCAACTATCAACCCCCTCAAGATTCTATGATGGGTCCTCCAGGTTACCCACCAGCTACTGGTCAGACTGCTATTTCTATTTCCCAAAGACCGGCATATGGGAATGGAGTACCAAGGTTCAGCAATTTTCGAAGAGATCCAAAGAATGAATGGTGGAACTTACCCTCTGCAATGCATCAGACAGGTGCAATTTTTGTAATTCCACACCCTCTTGGAAAATTCGACGACGTTTTCATGCGATGGGAATCAATTACAAAGATTCATGTAGCCATGCAAGGTTTTACGGAGGTTCGAAATAAAATTATGTTTATCGAAAATCTCCTCGGAGAAACGGAGAAGCTCATGTGGACTCAATGGCGTATGGCTTACACAACGGAGTATGAAGCCCTTGTTGCCTCAGGAGATGGAGATGAAGGAACGCAAAATATCATCTCTCAAATGCGCACTGTATTTACTAATGCCATAGTTCCTTGTTCTATTCGATGGAGGACCTGGAGCCGTATTTGGACAACACCAAGATGTATATATTGCATTCGGCTACGCTGGAGCTGGTCAAAGCTTTCCTCTTGAATGAATGCCCTTTCTATTTGTGTGTCACCAACACAAAGTATTGTTTCTTCTGATCTATGGATATAGACACGATGATGAGCATCATCTCGTCTAGATCGATAAAGGACTTCTGCAGGGGCAATATTTGCTCGTTCCGCCATTGACAGCTGGAGCTGTGTTTCTGGTGCTATCTGCTGTTCCAAGGTGTTTGAGAAAGGAAGGCGAAGAAACTATTCCAAAGATTTCGAGGAAGACAGCCAACCGCCATATCAACTAGCTCTGATACCAAAATAGGATCGTAATTAAAAGTTCAAATACAAGGATAAGAATTAAGAACTAAAGAAAATTCAGACCTTATATTACAAATTTTGCAGAGTACAAATGCGGAAAGCTATCTTCAAACTTCTCAAATTTCCTCCTGGCAGGTTCCGTGTTTGCACTGTTGTTGGTTGTTGAGCAATAATCCTTCGAACTGGAGGCTTAACAACCCAGTTTAAACCTCTTAATCCTTCTGTTGAAACTCGTTCACCAGCAATTGCTTTTACACCCTTGGAGGTAAGAAAATCCGTCACTCCTTGGATTTCATATGCAAAGCCGACATTAGGAGTATTTGATAATCTTCCCACCATGCCTCTTGTAACAAGAAGGTTTGCCTCACCGTTCTGCCATGCTTCATAGCCTCTGGTTTGTAGTACAAGTTGGACATGATTATAGAAATCCGCAATTGTCATCATGGTGTTAGGGACTATATACACCATTTGGGTTAAATCCACTTCCATGGAGGCAAAAGTAGATTGGTCTCCTCGCCATCGTGTGTCTCGTAGAACAACTAATGCCATAGTTCCTTGTTCTATTCGATGGAGGACCTGGAGCCGTATTTGGACAACACCAAGATTCCGAAGACTCTTCTGGAAAGCCGCATTCTTGCATTCGGCTTCCAAGTATTTGTAGGAGAAAAGAATTCTTGGACCGACACCAATGATGTTTCCAGGGTATCGCTCACTGAACGCCTTCTTTATTCTTTCTCCAAGATCTCCTGGCATTTTTGTCCATAGCTTTTCCCAACAACAGTGCAAACACGGAACCTGCCAGGAGGAAATGTAAGTTATCATTTTGGTAACTATACCAACGCAACACCAACACCACCCGTCAGATATGATTCAAATGACAACGAGGTCATGCACGACTCTGATGATGACAATTCCGTCCAAAATGAACTGACAAATCGACAGGAAACTGTTGGATCTTAACAAGTTGTTGTATGGCCACTCTTGCTTGTTGGATAGCCTCATCCTCTGCTCTTGCGAGGTCTCCTTGTATGGTTGTGAATTCATTGAAGGACATGCCAGAATCATAGGTGAGATGATCTTCATATCTCTGCAAGGTTGCTTGATAGTCTGCAGCAAGGGGATGAAACGCTGGATCAATCCATCGGTTAGATGGTTCAGTCTGTGCGAGTCTGCTCCTTTCTTCTCCTGACATTGGAGGATAAGTTCTTCGAGTTGCAGAAGGCCTGCTTGAACCCCCATACCTTCCATATCCTCCTCGGCTGGCCATTCTGTTGCATAACAGAGTGAAAACATTGAAGTCCCAGAAGATTATGAAGTTGTTTTTCTTGCACCTTCCGTAGTAGTTCAATAGCTTGTTTTTCAGCGTTTCGGGATTGATGAGTGAGTTCTGCTACAAGATCTCGGACTTCCTGTTTTGTTAAAGGCTTTTGGGCTAGAAGAAAAGAAGTGAGATTTACAACTTCCTTTTCAAGCCGAATAACCTTTGTCTGAAGTTTCTCTAAGGAACTTTTTAGTAATTGGTTTTCAGTTACAAGATTACGAGATTCTTTCAAAGAGACTTTACTTAACAAACAGACTCTATCATAAATTACAGCAATATTATGAGCTAGTTCTTTCGAAGAGATCCAAAGAATGAATGGTGGAACTTACCCTCTGCAATGCATCAGACAGGTGCAATTTTTGTAATTCCACACCCCCTTGGAAAATTCGACGACGTTTTCATGCGATGGGAATCAATTACAAAGATTCATGTAGCCATGCAAGGTTTTACGGAGGTTCGAAATAAAATTATTTGCTCGTTCCGCCATTGACAGCTGGAGCTGTGTTTCTGGTGCTATCTGCTGTTCCAAGGTGTTTGAGGTTGGCTGTCTTCCTCGAAATCTTTGGAATAGTTTCTTCGCCTTCCTTTCTCGCACAAATCTTGCTCTTTGACCACATGCTCGTATTCCTTTCAGAGCAACAGTTGGGTCAGTTGGCTATGATCTATCCTCTATAGCCAAATATGTCATACCACCCCAGGAAAGATTACTAATCTCTACCGGAATCGCCCTGGAAATATTACCAGGCACATATGGTCGGATAGCCCCAAGATCTGGATTAGCTCTACACCATGGAATTGATGTCGGTGCAGGAGTAATCGATCCAGATTACAGAGATGAGGTAAAGGTCCTTTTATTTAATCATGATAAAAGTGAACCTTTTGTTATTCAACCTGGTGACCGAATTGCACAAATAATTTTTGAAGAAGTAGCGTACCCACGCATGGTTCAAAAGGATGCTCGCAACCTTCGTGATATTCGCTCTCTTGAAGCAAACAAACAAGCTGAAAGACTAATCTCTACCGGAATCGCCCTGGAAATAACTAGCCATTCATAGAGACCAAGAGGGGACCAGAATGCAGTCCAATCAATGGAATCTGGATGCATGGCCACTTGATGGAATCCACTCTTGAGATCAAATTTAGAATAAATATTACTAGTTTGTCGTTTATTTGCATTATTGAGTCTTTTTATCTCGAATATGGGAGTTGTCCATATCTTGATAAAAGAAGTTTGCGACAAACCTTTTTCTCAACAGCTTTTCTCGGGAATCCGAGTAGTGATTGAAGTGAGAGAGAGGTTTTGACATTATTATTCATAATAATTTACAGGAGGGGCCCACCATGACTTCCTAAATGCGATAGTGACGCATTAGTAGGATAAGGTCGAATAACTCCCCGTCAATTTCTTTGAGCTCTTGTGTTTGTTGCTGGACAGCGGGGAAGTTGTCACTGTAGGTGTTGTCACTGACGGCCATTCGAGCAAATGCCTCGAGTTTGAACTGTTGGATCTTAACAAGTTGTTGTATGGCCACTCTTGCTTGTTGGATAGCCTCATCCTCTGCTCTTGCGAGGTCTCCTTGTATGGTTGTGAATTCATTGAAGGACATGCCAGAATCATAGGTGAGATGATCTTCATCAAATGTGCTTTGTTCTGTTTCTTTAGCTTCTTGTTGAAGAGTTTCCTTTTCGTCATCTTTGAACTTCCCCTTTTGCTTGAGTTCATTTGCATCTTTTTCCAATTGTATGACGAGTCGCAAATCTTCAAGTTCTGTTTTGTACTTGGATACTTCCTCCTTCAATCTGCTCATCTCTGATTCACACCAGTAAATATACTCCTGTTGTTGTTGAAGCAGAGGCTTTTGATTAAACTGAACTGGGGCTCTTGACTGCATCACGAATTTTGAAAATAGGATCGTAATTAAAAGTTCAAATACAAGGATAAGAATTAAGAACTAAAGAAAATTCAGACCTTATATTACAAACTTTGCAGAGTACAAATGCGGAAAGCTATCTTCAAACTTCTCAAATTCTCAAGTTTAGTTTTTCGAACTTCTCTTGATGATTTGAGCTTCAGACTTCACTACTTATTTATAGGTGAGGTAAAGGGGCTTGTTAATAATGCTGAGTGCACAAGGGGGCCTCATCATCACATTATTCAAACATGCCACGTTTACCACTTTTATCAAGATATGGACAATTCCCATATTCGAGATAAAAAGACTCAATAATGCAAACTTCTTTTATCAAGATATGGACAACTCCCATATTCGAGATAAAAAGACTCAATAATGCAAATAAACGACAAACTACTTTTATCAAGATATGGACAACTCCCATATTCGAGATAAAAAGACTCAATAATGCAAATAAACGACAAACTACTTTTATCAAGATATGGACAACTCCCATATTCGAGATAAAAAGACTCAAATATTTTATTACAAACACTAGACGACAAACCTTTTTCTCAACAGCTTTTCTCGGGAATCCGAGTAGTGATTGAAGTGAGAGAGAGGTTTTGACATTATTATTCATAATAATTTACAGGAGGGGCCCACCATGACTTCCTAAATGCGATAGTGACGCATTAGTAGGATAAGGTCGAATAACTCCCCGTCAATTTCTTTGAGCTCTTGTGTTTGTTGATGGACAGCGGGGAAGTTGTCACTGTAGGTGTTGTCACTGACGGCCATTCGAGCAAATGCCTCGAGTTTGAACTGTTGGATCTTAACAAGTTGTTGTATGGCCACTCTTGCTTGTTGGATAGCCTCATCCTCTGCTCTTGCGAGGTCTCCTTGTATGGTTGTGAATTCATTGAAGGACATGCCAGAATCATAGGTGAGATGATCTTCATATCTCTGCAAGGTTGCTTGATAGTCTGCAGCAAGGGGATGAAACGCTGGATCAATCCATCGGTTAGATGGTTCAGTCTGTGCGAGTCTGCTCCTTTCTTCTCCTGACATTGGAGGATAAGTTCTTCGAGTTGCAGAAGGCCTGCTTGAACCCCCATACCTTCCATATCCTCCTCGGCTGGCCATTCTGACTGGACTATGAAAGCTGTAGTCCTGTGTCTGCTTTTACTTGGCCGAATCACTTTTAATTCCAGTAATTGATTGATGTGCTTCTGAAAGCTTTGCTTCATTGCTGGTGTGATATGTTTCATCGGTTTATCATCAATGATAAAATCTGGATTTTTCAGATCCAATTTGCAGGTGATATGATTCTGTCCCCATAACTTCATAGGGTCTTCTCCTATGATTCCTCCAGTGTGTAATTGCTTTATCACCTTGGGGTATCTTTCTTTGAAACTGGATCCTGGTACTGAATGAAAAATCCATTCTTCGGGATGATCATAGTAGTGATCTATGATTAACTCATCATCTTCATATTGGGCTTCTTCAAGGAGGTTGACAGACTGCCGAGTTTGTATGGTAATAACATTCTTATAGAATGTGACACTATCGCCTTCAATCCTGACACCACCATACATAGATCGAATGAAGTTGCAGCCTATAATCATTTGAATACGTCCTCCAAGATGAAAGGGAAAACTGTATGTATAAGGAATACGAAACCAGTTATCCCCAATATACATCTTGCCTCCCTTGAGTTTCTTGTTTGCTTTAGACCGTGAATTAATTCCATTGAATTCCACGGTGTAAGAATTGTCTTCCAAAGCATCTTCTGGTACTGAATCTGAATCAACAACACAGGTGGTGGCTCCGGTATCAAGGATTGCATTTAATGTTGTTCGTTTTGATCCAGGAATCTCAATTTCCACCGTAATGTTGTAGAGCATATTTTTCTTCTTTTCCTTTACTTCTCCCTGAGCGATGGTAAAGGCATGTAAATGCTCCTCAGATAAATGTTCTTCAAATGTGCTTTGTTCTGTTTCTTTAGCTTCTTGTTGAAGAGTTTCCTTTTCGTCATCTTTGAACTTCCCCTTTTGCTTGAGTTCATTTGCATCTTTTTCCAATTGTATGACGAGTCGCAAATCTTCAAGTTCTGTTTTGTACTTGGATACTTCCTCCTTCAATCTGCTCATCTCTGATTCACACCAGTAAATATACTCCTGTTGTTGTTGAAGCAGAGGCTTTTGATTAAACTGAACTGGGGCTCTTGACTGCATCACGAATTTTGAAAATTTGAAATATGGAACAGCACATAGAGCACATGTAATTGCATTACATTTTGGACAGAATGCTCTTGACTGGGCTGTCAGATCTCTTCGGCATGTTGTGCAGTCAGGTCTTCTATCTGGTGGCAGGGGTTTTTCTTGCTCCCAAGTATGTATACAATGATATACTTCTGGAGAGACTTGCTTTTGTGCACGAAATCCGCCTGCTTCTCCAAGCAAATATTTACTAGAGTCTTCATGAAGCATATATATTGTTTCAATACTTCCACCAATTTGTTCTGTGTCATCGATGCCTTCTGAGACAGAATAGATGGCATCTGAATCTTCTTCTTCTGGATGAACAGAAACAACTTCATAATCTTCTGGGACTTCAATGTTTTCAAACAGAGCCACTCGTTTAACATTCTTCTTTTCTTTATCACAATCACGAGCGTAGTGGCCTTCTTCTCCACAAAGATAACATTTGCAGCTTTTCGTCTTTTGCAAATATTTTCTTTTATCAATCCTTACATGGGAAGGATGTGGTTTTCCCTTGTATGTGGTGGCCTTTCGAAGTCCATACTTCTTCTTCTCAGTTTCCTTGTAGTATCCTGGAATAGGAATCTCTTTACAAAAATCAAGATTCCGAAGACTCTTCTGGAAAGCCGCATTCTTGCATTCGGCTTCCAAGTATTTGTAGGAGAAAAGAATTCTTGGACCGACACCAATGATGTTTCCAGGGTATCGCTCACTGAACGCCTTCTTTATTCTTTCTCCAAGATCTCCTGGCATTTTTGTCCATAGCTTTTCTGATAATTCTTCTCGGACAAATAACCTTCCTGTTCGTGTGGCCAGATGTAGGTAATCATTCAGAAATTTTATGATATCCTTAACATCTTTACACGAAAGTCTTTCAAGGTCTCTATATGCTTCTTCTTGCATCAAAGTAGAACCTTGATAAGGGTCTTCAAGGGTAAATACAGTGCGCATTTGAGAGATGATATTTTGCGTTCCTTCATCTCCATCTCCTGAGGCAACAAGGGCTTCATACTCCGTTGTGTAAGCCATACGCCATTGAGTCCACATGAGCTTCTCCGTTTCTCCGAGGAGATTTTCGATAAACATAATTTTATTTCGAACCTCCGTAAAACCTTGCATGGCTACATGAATCTTTGTAATTGATTCCCATCGCATGAAAACGTCGTCGAATTTTCCAAGAGGGTGTGGAATTACAAAAATTGCACCTGTCTGATGCATTGCAGAGGGTAAGTTCCACCATTCATTCTTTGGATCTCTTCGAAAATTGCTGAACCTTGGTACTCCATTCCCATATGCCGGTCTTTGGGAAATAGAAATAGCAGTCTGACCAGTAGCTGGTGGGTAACCTGGAGGACCCATCATAGAATCTTGAGGGGGTTGATAGTTGGACACAGCCGTTGAAGAAGATGAAAGCAGATATTCTGACTTGTTTCTTTTGGAATGTTTTTCAATTATCTGTTCAATCTTCCGGATTTGAGGGTACTCTGTTTCCAACTCCTGTTCTTCCAACATCGCGATTGTATGACTGGGTTGGGTAAGATCAGGATCAGAATCCCAACCTTGTTGCTCCAAAGCAACTCCCTTACCAGTACTTCCAAAACCTTGATGATATTTTCCACGTAAATTGCGAATATCACGAAGGTTGCGAGCATCCTTTTGAACCATGCGTGGGTACGCTACTTCTTCAAAAATTATTTGTGCAATTCGGTCACCAGGTTGAATAACAAAAGGTTCACTTTTATCATGATTAAATAAAAGGACCTTTACCTCATCTCTGTAATCTGGATCGATTACTCCTGCACCGACATCAATTCCATGGTGTAGAGCTAATCCAGATCTTGGGGCTATCCGACCATATGTGCCTGGTAATATTTCCAGGGCGATTCCGGTAGAGATTAGTAATCTTTCCTGGGGTGGTATGACATATTTGGCTATAGAGGATAGATCATAGCCAACTGATCCAACTGTTGCTCTGAAAGGAATACGAGCATGTGGTAAAAGCTTGATGACTTGAACAGCTTCAAATTCCTTATATTCTTCCTCAGGGTAGCAATTTTTGCAAATTACTCGCTTCTCCTTCTTTTGCTTTTTCTTCTGTTTTTGCCTGTCTTGAGAAGATTCAGAAGAATCCTCTTGTAATTCAGTGTTGCCAAAATCTTCTGTCATCATCTCATAAGCGGCAGCGAATTCAATAGCTTCCATGGTATCCTGTTGAATTTTTGTCGCTTCTGCAAATTTGGGAAAAGTTGTGGCAACTTTCCTGAATTCTTCGGGTATCTCACCACCTTCCGTTAAACCAGTAAAAATGGATGGTTTTGCTGGTTGGGCGGCAAACGGATTGACCCAGGTAGACTGTGGGTAATCAGTGGGTGTTTGAGGGTCAGGTTCATAATCAGGATTATACCCTAAAGGGTAAAGAATCTGATTATCATCAGCTTCACTATCTGCTCCGTCTTCATCGGTAATGAGTCGAAATGTACAGGGAGAAAGAGAAGAAAGGGAATCTTCTTCCCATCCAGCAGCAATAGTTTCCTGTCGATTTGTCAGTTCATTTTGGACGGAATTGTCATCATCAGAGTCGTGCATGACCTCGTTGTCATTTGAATCATATCTGACGGGTGGTGTTGGTGTTGCGTTGGTATAGTTACCAAAATGATAACTTACATTTCCTCCTGGCAGGTTCCGTGTTTGCACTGTTGTTGGTTGTTGAGCAATAATCCTTCGAACTGGAGGCTTAACAACCCAGTTTAAACCTCTTAATCCTTCTGTTGAAACTCGTTCACCAGCAATTGCTTTTACACCCTTGGAGGTAAGAAAATCCGTTACTCCTTGGATTTCATATGCAAAGCCGACATTAGGAGTATTTGATAATCTTCCCACCATGCCTCTTGTAACAAGAAGGTTTGCCTCACCGTTCTGCCATGCTTCATAGCCTCTGGTTTGTAGTACAAGTTGGACATGATTATAGAAATCCGCAATTGTCATCATGGTGTTAGGGACTATATACACCATTTGGATTCCTTTTGTTAAATCCACTTCCATAGAGGCAAAAGTAGATTGGTCTCCTCGCCATCGTGTGTCTCGTAGAACAACTAATGCCATAGTTCCTTGTTCTATTCGATGGAGGACCTGGAGCCGTATTTGGACAACACCAAGATGTATATATTGCATTCGGCTATACCAACGCAACACCAACACCACCCGTCAGATATGATTCAAATGACAACGAGGTCATGCACGACTCTGATGATGACAATTCCGTCCAAAATGAACTGACAAATCGACAGGAAACTATTGCTGCTGGATGGGAAGAAGATTCCCTTTCTTCTCTTTCTCCCTGTACATTTCGACTCATTACCGATGAAGACGGAGCAGATAGTGAAGCTGATGATAATCAGATTCTTTACCCTTTAGGGTATAATCCTGATTATGAACCTGACCCTCAAACACCCACTGATTACCCACAGTCTACCTGGGTCAATCCGTTTGCCGCCCAACCAGCAAAACCATCCATTTTTACTGGTTTAACGGAAGGTGGTGAGATACCCGAAGAATTCAGGAAAGTTGCCACAACTTTTCCCAAATTTGCTTTGGAAATTATATGAGGCTGGAGTTTTATTTCACCATGGCCTATTGTTGAGCCCAAGAAGTCCATTTGGGCTTGGGCTATCTTCATCTTCGTTGGGCTTAGAATGAGCCCATGCTTCTGGCAAATACTTATCATTGTCTGTATGTGATGGGATATGGGCCGACTTCTCAGCCCCTTATATTCGAAGGTAAGTCCAAAAGGAGAAAGGAGATTAAATTCTCAAGATTGGGCCAAACTTTGCAGAGTACAAATGCGGAAAGCTATCTTCAAACTTCTCAAATTCTCAAGTTTAGTTTTTCGAACTTCTCTTGATGATTTGAGCTTCAGACTTCACTACTTATTTATAGGTGAGGTAAAGGGGCTTGTTAATAATGCTGAGTGCACAAGGGGGCCTCATCATCACATTATTCAAACATGCCACGTTTACCACTTTTATCAAGATATGGACAATTCCCATATTCGAGATAAAAGAAATTATATGAGGCTGGAGTTTTATTTCACCATGGCCTATTGTTGAGCCCAAGAAGTCCATTTGGGCTTGGGCTATCTTCATCTTCGTTGGGCTTAGAATGAGCCCATGCTTCTGGCAAATACTTATCATTGTCTGTATGTGATTAGCATGACTCTTTTCATCAGGGGAGAATACTAATATATCATCAATATAGACTGCGATGTATTCTTCCGTGCCTTTGAAGCAATTATCCATTTTTCTCTGAAAAACGGCAGGAGCGTTCTTCAGGCCAAATGGCATGACTAGTCAGAATATCTGCTTTCATCTTCTTCAACGGCTGTGTCCAACTATCAACCCCCTCAAGATTCTATGATGGGTCCTCCAGGTTACCCACCAGCTACTGGTCAGACTGCTATTCCTAACATTTATCTGAGGAGCATTTACATGCCTTTACCATCGCTCAGGGAGAAGTAAAGGAAAAGAAGAAAAATATGCTCTACAACATTACGATGGAAATTGAGATTCCTGGATCAAAACGAACAACATTAAATGCAATCCTTGATACCGGAGCCACCACCTGTGTTGTTGATTCAGATTCAGTACCAGAAGATGCTTTGGAAGACAATTCTTACACCGTGGAATTCAATGGAATTAATTCACGGTCTAAAGCAAACAAGAAACTCAAGGGAGGCAAGATGAGATTGACTCCGTAGAAGCTATACTCCAGCAACTCAAGCAGGTTGTGCTTGGATGACCAGCAGCAAAGATAATCTTTTCTACCTCACAGCACTAAAGGCAACAGAAGAGATCGAGGAACCCGCGATTGGATTATCACAATCCACGGGCAAAGCAGCAGGAATCTCAGAAAGCAACCGAGTTCTAATCCGACAGAACAACACCATAATTGAACTTTGTGTTCGATTATCCAATCAAGTGTCTCAGTTTCTAGCTCAGACTAGTTAGTATATTTTTACCCAGACCAGTATATAGATTATGACAAATATATGGGAACAAAACATTAAAGAATGGTATGAGAAATCTGAAACTTCACGCCTGAACTACCTTGATCTTGCATCAATTGAAAAGCCATCTTCCAAAGAACTAGCTCATAATATTGCTGTAATTTATGATAGAGTCTGTTTGTTAAGTAAAGTCTCTTTGAAAGAATCTCGTAATCTTGTAACTGAAAACCAATTACTAAAAAGTTCCTTAGAGAAACTTCAGACAAAGGTTATTCGGCTTGAAAAGGAAGTTGTAAATCTCACTTCTTTTCTTCTAGCCCAAAAGCCTTTAACAAAACAGGAAGTCCGAGATCTTGTAGCAGAACTCACTCATCAATCCCGAAACGCTGAAAAACAAGCTATTGAACTACTACAGAAGGTGCAAGAAAAGATTGATTCCGTAGAAGCTATACTCCAGCAACTCAAGCAGGTTGTGCTTGGATGACCAGCAGCAAAGATAATCTTTTCTACCTCACAGCACTAAAGGCAACAGAAGAGATCGAGGAACCCGCGATTGGATTATCACAATCCACGGGCAAAGCAGCAGGAATCTCAGAAAGCAACCGAGTTCTAATCCGACAGAACAACACCATAATTGAACTTTGTGTTCGATTATCCAATCAAGTGACCGAATTGCACAAATAATTTTTGAAGAAGTAGCGTACCCACGCATGGTTCAAAAGGATGCTCGCAACCTTCGTGATATTCGCAATTTACGTGGAAAATATCATCAAGGTTTTGGAAGTACTGGTAAGGGAGTTGCTTTGGAGCAACAAGGTTGGGATTCTGATCCTGATCTTACCCAACCCAGTCATACAATCGCGATGTTGGAAGAACAGGAGTTGGAAACAGAGTACCCTCAAATCCGGAAGATTGAACAGATAATTGAAAAACATTCCAAAAGAAACAAGTCAGAATATCTGCTTTCATCTTCTTCAACGGCTGTGTCCAACTATCAACCCCCTCAAGATTCTATGATGGGTCCTCCAGGTTACCCACCAGCTACTGGTCAGACTGCTATTTCTATTTCCCAAAGACCGGCATATGGGAATGGAGTACCAAGGTTCAGCAATTTTCGAAGAGATCCAAAGAATGAATGGTGGAACTTACCCTCTGCAATGCATCAGACAGGTGCAATTTTTGTAATTCCACACCCTCTTGGAAAATTCGACGACGTTTTCATGCGATGGGAATCAATTACAAAGATTCATGTAGCCATGCAAGGTTTTACGGAGGTTCGAAATAAAATTATGTTTATCGAAAATTACAAGAGGATTCTTCTGAATCTTCTCAAGACAGGCAAAAACAGAAGAAAAAGCAAAAGAAGGAGAAGCGAGTAATTTGCAAAAATTGCTACCCTGAGGAAGAATATAAGGAATTTGAAGCTGTTCAAGTCATCAATAGCCTTTGCCTTGGTTAATATACGGTTACTTTTGCCCTGGCATACAGATAATTTTCAAATATATAAGTAAAATTTTCAAGAAAGCATAATTAATCATAAACAACAGAGGCCTTACTACCCTGATTAGTGGTTTACGCTACAATAGCCATATCAACTAGCTCTGATACCAAAATAGGATCGTAATTAAAAGTTCAAATACAAGGATAAGAATTAAGAACTAAAGAAAATTCAGACCTTATATTACAAACTTTGCAGAGTACAAATGCGGAAAGCTATCTTCAAACTTCTCAAATTTTTTTGAACCATGCGTGGGTACGCTACTTCTTCAAAAATTATTTGTGCAATTCGGTCACCAGGTTGAATAACAAAAGGAAGTTGTAAATCTCACTTCTTTTCTTCTAGCCCAAAAGCCTTTAACAAAACAGGAAGTCCGAGATCTTGTAGCAGAACTCACTCATCAATCCCCTTTCTTCTCTTTCTCCCTGTACATTTCGACTCATTACCGATGAAGACGGAGCAGATAGTGAAGCTGATGATAATCAGATATCTCACCACCTTCCGTTAAACCAGTAAAAATGGATGGTTTTGCTGGTTGGGCAATTCCACACCCTCTTGGAAAATTCGACGACGTTTTCATGCGATGGGAATCAATTACAAAGATTCATGTAGCCATGCAAGGTTTTACGGAGGTTCGAAATAAAAATATACTAACTAGTCTGAGCTATTTATCATTTTGGTAACTATACCAACGCAACACCAACACCACCCGTCAGATATGATTCAAATGACAACCCACCATGCCTCTTGTAACAAGAAGGTTTGCCTCACCGTTCTGCCATGCTTCATAGCCTCTGGTTTGTAGTACAAGTTGGACATGATAAAACCTTGCATGGCTACATGAATCTTTGTAATTGATTCCCATCGCATGAAAACGTCGTCGAATTTTCCAAGAGGGTGTGGAATTACAAAGAGGATGAACAGATGCCATCTATTCTGTCTCAGAAGGCATCGATGACACAGAACAAATTGGTGGAAGTATTGAAACAATATATATGCTTCATGAAGACTCTAGTAAATATTTGCTTGGAGAAGCAGGCGGATTTCGTGCACAAAAGCAAGTCTCTCCAGAAGTATATCATTGTATACATACTTGGGAGCAAGAAAAACCCCTGCCACCAGATAGAAGACCTGACTGCACAACATGCCGAAGAGATCTGACAGCTCAGTCAAGAGCATTCTGTCCAAAATGTAATGCAATTACATGTGCTCTATGTGCTGTTCCATATTTCAAATTTTCAAAATTCGTGATGCAGTCAAGAGCCCCAGTTCAGTTTAATCAAAAGCCTCTGCTTCAACAACAACAGGAGTATATTTACTGGTGTGAATCAGAGATGAGCAGATTGAAGGAGGAAGTATCCAAGTACAAAACAGAACTTGAAGATTTGCGACTCGTCATACAATTGGAAAAAGATGCAAATGAACTCAAGCAAAAGGGGAAGTTCAAAGATGACGAAAAGGAAACTCTTCAACAAGAAGCTAAAGAAACAGAATGGCCAGCCGAGGAGGATATGGAAGGTATGGGTCTACTTATTTATAGGTGAGGTAAAGGGGCTTGTTAATAATGCTGAGTGCACAAGGGGGCCTCATCATCACATTATTCAAACATGCCACGTTTACCACTTTTATCAAGATATGGACAATTCCCATATTCGAGATAAAAAGACTCAATAATGCAAACTTCTTTTATCAAGATATGGACAACTCCCATATTCGAGATAAAAAGACTCAATAATGCAAATAAACGACAAACTACTTTTATCAAGATATGGACAACTCCCATATTCGAGATAAAAAGACTCAATAATGCAAATAAACGACAAACTACTTTTATCAAGATATGGACAACTCCCATATTCGAGATAAAAAGACTCAAATATTTTATTACAAACACTAGACGACAGCTCTACACCATGGAATTGATGTCGGTGCAGGAGTAATCGATCCAGATTACAGAGATGAGGTAAAGGTCCTTTTATTTAATCATGATAAAAGTGAACCTTTTGTTATTCAACCTGGTGACCGAATTGCACAAATAATTTTTGAAGAAGTAGCGTACCCACGCATGGTTCAAAAGGATGCTCGCAACCTTCGTGATATTCGCAATTTACGTGGAAAATATCATCAAGGTTTTGGAAGTACTGGTAAGGGAGTTGCTTTGGAGCAACAAGGTTGGGATTCTGATCCTGATCTTACCCAACCCAGTCATACAATCGCGATGTTGGAAGAACAGGAGTTGGAAACAGAGTACCCTCAAATCCGGAAGATTGAACAGATAATTGAAAAACATTCCAAAAGAAACAAGTCAGAATATCTGCTTTCATCTTCTTCAACGGCTGTGTCCAACTATCAACCCCCTCAAGATTCTATGATGGGTCCTCCAGGTTACCCACCAGCTACTGTTTGAGGTTGGCTGTCTTCCTCGAAATCTTTGGAATAGTTTCTTCGCCTTCCTTTCTCGCACAAATCTTGCTCTTTGGCTTTGTCGGTATTCGCGGATTTGATCTTCAACGAGAGGTGCTCCTGGGGTTGCTGCTGTTTGCTGGGGTCGATCTGTTACTCTGGGAAGAGTAACTGTCCTGGATGAGCCACTTCTGGACATCATTTTAGCTTGGCCTTGTCAATTTCTTCTTGCAAGAGTTTATAAGGATTCCGGTGAACCTTAAGAACTCCTTTAGGTTCTTTTGATTTTTCCTTCGGGCCAAGAGTGAGCTTTTCAAGTTTTGGCTATAGAGGATAGTTGGATCAAAACGAACAACATTAAATGCAATCCTTGATACCGGAGCCACCACCTGTGTTGTTGATTCAGATTCAGTACCAGAAGATGCTTTGGAAGACAATTCTTACACCGTGGAATTCAATGGAATTAATTCACGGTCTAAAGCAAACAAGAAACTCAAGGGAGGCAAGATGTATATTGGGGATAACTGGTTTCGTATTCCTTATACATACAGTTTTCCCTTTCATCTTGGAGGACGTATTCAAATGATTATAGGCTGCAACTTCATTCGATCTATGTATGGTGGTGTCAGGATTGAAGGCGATAGTGTCACATTCTATAAGAATGTTATTACCATACAAACTCGGCAGTCTGTCAACCTCCTTGAAGAAGCCCAATATGAAGATGATGAGTTAATCATAGATCACTACTATGATCATCCCGAAGAATGGATTTTTCATTCAGTACCAGGATCCAGTTTCAAAGAAAGATACCCCAAGGTGATAAAGCAATTACACACTGGAGGAATCATAGGAGAAGACCCTATGAAGTTATGGGGACAGAATCATATCACCTGCAAATTGGATCTGAAAAATCCAGATTTTATCATTGATGATAAACCGATGAAACATATCACACCAGCAATGAAGCACTGATTACATTACTGGTCTTGGTATTGATGTAAAATTAGAACATATTAGTGGCTCTGATAATGTTCTTGCAGATGCACTATCAAGATTAGTTTTATCATTGATGATAAACCGATGAAACATATCACACCAGCAATGAAGCAAAGCTTTCAGAAGCACATCAATCAATTACTGGAATTAAAAGTGATTCGGCCAAGTAAAAGCAGACACAGGACTACAGCTTTCATAGTCCAGTCAGAATGGCCAGCCGAGGAGGATATGGAAGGTATGGGGGTTCAAGCAGGCCTTCTGCAACTCGAAGAACTTATCCTCCAATGTCAGGAGAAGAAAGGAGCAGACTCGCACAGACTGAACCATCTAACCGATGGATTGATCCAGCGTTTCATCCCCTTGCTGCAGACTATCAAGCAACCTTGCAGAGATATGAAGATCATCTCACCTATGATTCTGGCATGTCCTTCAATGAATTCACAACCATACAAGGAGACCTCGCAAGAGCAGAGGATGAGGCTATCCAACAAGCAAGAGTGGCCATACAACAACTTGTTAAGATCCAACAGTTCAAACTCGAGGCATTTGCTCGAATGGCCGTCAGTGACAACACCTACAGTGACAACTTCCCCGCTGTCCATCAACAAACACAAGAGCTCAAAGAAATTGACGGGGAGTTATTCGACCTTATCCTACTAATGCGTCACTATCGCATTTAGGAAGCACATCAATCAATTACTGGAATTAAAAGTGATTCGGCCAAGTAAAAGCAGACACAGGACTACAGCTTTCATAGTCCAGTCAGGTACATATGTTGATCCTATAACCAAAGAAGAAAAACGAGGGAAGGAGAGGATGGTTTGACATTCTTCTTTTCTTTATCACAATCACGAGCGTAGTGGCCTTCTTCTCCACAAAGATAACATTTGCAGCTTTTCGTCTTTTGCAAATATTTTCTTTTATCAATCCTTACATGGGAAGGATGTGGTTTTCCCTTGTATGTGGTGGCCTTTCGAAGTCCATACTTCTTCTTCTCAGTTTCCTTGTAGTATCCTGGAATAGGAATCTCTTTACAAAAATCAAGATTCCGAAGACTCTTCTGGAAAGCCGCATTCTTGCATTCGGCTTCCAAGTATTTGTAGGAGAAAAGAATTCTTGGACCGACACCAATGATGTTTCCAGGGTATCGCTCACTGAACGCCTTCTTTATTCTTTCTCCAAGATCTCCTGGCATTTTTGTCCATAGCTTTTCTGATAATTCTTCTCGGACAAATAACCTTCCTGTTCGTGTGGCCAGATGTAGGTAATCATTCAGAAATTTTATGATATCCTTAACATCTTTACACGAAAGTCTTTCAAGGTCTCTATATGCTTCTTCTTGCATCAAAGTAGAACCTTGATAAGGGTCTTCAAGGGTAAATACAGTGCGCATTTGAGAGATGATATTTTGCGTTCCTTCATCTCCATCTCCTGAGGCAACAAGGGCTTCATACTCCGTTGTGTAAGCCATACGCCATTGAGTCCACATGAGCTTCTCCGTTTCTCCGAGGAGATTTTCGATAAACATAATTTTATTTCGAACCTCCGTAAAACCTTGCATGGCTACATGAATCTTTGTAATTGATTCCCATCGCATGAAAACGTCGTCGAATTTTCCAAGAGGGTGTGGAATTACAAAAATTGCACCTGTCTGATGCATTGCAGAGGGTAAGTTCCACCATTCATTCTTTGGATCTCTTCGAAAATTGCTGAACCTTGGTACTCCATTCCCATATGCCGGTCTTTGGGAAATAGAAATAGCAGTCTGACCAGTAGCTGGTGGGTAACCTGGAGGACCCATCA
The DNA here is from genome assembly GCF_055761805.1 of Camellia sinensis. NCBI lineage: Eukaryota > Viridiplantae > Streptophyta > Magnoliopsida > Ericales > Theaceae > Camellia > Camellia sinensis. The sequence goes on along the minus strand of NC_138975.1, from coordinate 21,896,693 downwards.
TAGAATCTTGAGGGGGTTGATAGTTGGACACAGCCGTTGAAGAAGATGAAAGCAGATATTCTGACTTGTTTCTTTTGGAATGTTTTTCAATTATCTGTTCAATCTTCCGGATTTGAGGGTACTCTGTTTCCAACTCCTGTTCTTCCAACATCGCGATTGTATGACTGGGTTGGGTAAGATCAGGATCAGAATCCCAACCTTGTTGCTCCAAAGCAACTCCCTTACCAGTACTTCCAAAACCTTGATGATATTTTCCACGTAAATTGCGAATATCACGAAGGTTGCGAGCATCCTTTTGAACCATGCGTGGGTACGCTACTTCTTCAAAAATTATTTGTGCAATTCGGTCACCAGGTTGAATAACAAAAGGTTCACTTTTATCATGATTAAATAAAAGGACCTTTACCTCATCTCTGTAATCTGGATCGATTACTCCTGCACCGACATCAATTCCATGGTGTAGAGCTAATCCAGATCTTGGGGCTATCCGACCATATGTGCCTGCTATTTATCATAAATATTACTATGGCCAATTTTTGCCATAATCGTATTTATCCCGGGCAGACTATATTGATCCTTGTGGGTGTTATCGCGATGTTGGAAGAACAGGAGTTGGAAACAGAGTACCCTCAAATCCGGAAGATTGAACAGATAATTGAAAAACATTCCAAAAGAAACAAGTCAGAATATCTGCTTTCATCTTCTTCAACGGCTGTGTCCAACTATCAACCCCCTCAAGATTCTATGATGGGTCCTCCAGGTTACCCACCAGCTACTGGTCAGACTGCTATTTCTATTTCCCAAAGACCGGCATATGGGAATGGAGTACCAAGGTTCAGCAATTTTCGAAGAGATCCAAAGAATGAATGGTGGAACTTACCCTCTGCAATGCATCAGACAGGTGCAATTTTTTTTACATCAATACCAAGACCAGTAATGTAATCAGTAAAAACAAGCCACCTAGACCTAGACGGCTTATGGTTAGCAGTTTTGTTGAAGAAGCTAATAATAGCTTGACAATCTGTTCTTAATGTTAACTGCTTCTTATCAAGATAGAATATCTTGAATGCTTCCAGAGAATTAATGCAAGCATGGATTTCTGCATCAATGGTTGATTTGATTGGGTTGAATTTTCCACTTGCATAGGAACATATGCGTTCAGTAGAGTGAGGGTCCTTTGATGCTGCCTTCCACTTGCATATGCCACCCCATCCTTCCATACATCCATCAACTTCAAGAACAATTACACAATCTTCAGGGGGAATAGACAGGCTTGGAAGCTTACGAATTTGGGCTTTTATTTGTCGGATCAAGGCCCACTCTTGGTCTCTATGAATGGCTAGTCATGCCATTTGGCCTGAAGAACGCTCCTGCCGTTTTTCAGAGAAAAATGATAGAATATCTTGAATGCTTCCAGAGAATTAATGCAAGCATGGATTTCTGCATCAATGGTTGATTTGATTGGGTTGAATTTTGCTTCTCCTTCTTTTGCTTTTTCTTCTGTTTTTGCCTGTCTTGAGAAGATTCAGAAGAATCCTCTTGTAATTCAGTGTTGCCAAAATCTTCTGTCATCATCTCATAAGCGGCAGCGAATTCAATAGCTTCCATGGTATCCTGTTGAATTTTTGTCGCTTCTGCAAATTTGGGAAAAGTTGTGGCAACTTTCCTGAATTCTTCAGGTATCTCACCACCTTCCGTTAAACCAGTAAAAATGGATGGTTTTGCTGGTTGGGCGGCAAACGGATTGACCCAGGTAGACTGTGGGTAATCAGTGGGTGTTTGAGGGTCAGGTTCATAATCAGGATTATACCCTAAAGGGTAAAGAATCTGATTATCATCAGCTTCACTATCTGCTCCGTCATCATCGGTAATGAGTCGAAATGTACAGGGAGAAAGAGAAGAAAGGGAATCTTCTTCCCATCCAGCAGCAATAGTTTCCTGTCGATTTGTCAGTTCATTTTGGACGGAACTGTCATCATCAGAGTCGTGCATGACCTCGTTGTTATTTGAATCATATCTGACGGGTGGTGTTGGTGTTGCGTTGGTATAGTTACAAACTTTGCAGAGTACAAATGCGGAAAGCTATCTTCAAACTTCTCAAATTCTCAAGTTTAGTTTTTCGAACTTCTCTTGATGATTTGAGCTTCAGACTTCACTACTTATTTATAGGTGAGGTAAAGGGGCTTGTTAATAATGCTGAGTGCACAAGGGGGCCTCATCATCACATTATTCAAACATGCCACGTTTACCACTTTTATCAAGATATGGACAATTCCCATATTCGAGATAAAAAGACTCAATAATGCAAACTTCTTTTATCAAGATATGGACAACTCCCATATTCGAGATAAAAAGACTCAATAATGCAAATAAACGACAAACTACTTTTATCAAGATATGGACAACTCCCATATTCGAGATAAAAAGACTCAAATATTTTATTACAAACACTAGACGACAAACCTTTTTCTCAACAGCTTTTCTCGGGAATCCGAGTAGTGATTGAAGTGAGAGAGAGGTTTTGACATTATTATTCATAATAATTTACAGGAGGGGCCCACCATGACTTCCTAAATGCGATAGTGACGCATTAGTAGGATAAGGTCGAATAACTCCCCGTCAATTTCTTTGAGCTCTTGTGTTTGTTGATGGACAGCGGGGAAGTTGTCACTGTAGGTGTTGTCACTGACGGCCATTCGAGCAAATGCCTCGAGTTTGAACTGTTGGATCTTAACAAGTTGTTGTATGGCCACTCTTGCTTGTTGGATAGCCTCATCCTCTGCGCTTGCGAGGTCTCCTTGTATGGTTGTGAATTCATTGAAGGACATGCCAGAATCATAGGTGAGATGATCTTCATATCTCTGCAAGGTTGCTTGATAGTCTGCAGCAAGGGGATGAAACGCTGGATCAATCCATCGGTTAGATGGTTCAGTCTGTGCGAGTCTGCTCCTTTCTTCTCCTGACATTGGAGGATAAGTTCTTCGAGTTGCAGAAGGCCTGCTTGAACCCCCATACCTTCCATATCCTCCTCGGCTGGCCATTCTGTTGCATAACAGAGTGAGAAAACTAATCTTGATAGTGCATCTGCAAGAACATTATCAGAGCCACTAATATGTTCTAATTTTACATCAATACCAAGACCAGTAATGTAATCAGTAAAAACAAGCCACCTAGACCTAGACGGCTTATGGTTAGCAGTTTTGTTGAAGAAGCTAATAATAGCTTGACAATCTGTTCTTAATGTTAACTGCTTCTTATCAAGATAGAATATCTTGAATGCTTCCAGAGAATTAATGCAAGCATGGATTTCTGCATCAATGGTTGATTTGATTGGGTTGAATTTTCCACTTGCATAGGAACATATGCGTTCAGTAGAGTGAGGGTCCTTTGATGCTGCCTTCCACTTGCATATGCCACCCCATCCTTCCATACATCCATCAACTTCAAGAACGATTACACAATCTTCAGGGGGAATAGACAGGCTTGGAAGCTTACGAATTTGGGCTTTTATTTGTCGGATCAAGGCCCAATCTTGAGAATTTAATCTCCTTTCTCCTTTTGGACTTACCTTCGAATATAAGGGGCTGAGAAGTCGGCCCATATCCTTAATATAAGCCCGCGCATAATTTAATAGACCTAACCATGATCTTAGGCCCTTTGTTTCTTTCAAAGTTTCCTCAGAAAAATCAGCCACTTTGGAAATTATATGAGGCTGGAGTTTTATTTCACCATGGCCTATTGTTGAGCCCAAGAAGTCCATTTGGGCTTCGGCTATCTTCATCTTCGTTGGGCTTAGAATGAGCCCATGCTTCTGGCAAATACTTATCATTGTCTGTATGTGATTAGCATGACTCTTTTCATCAGGGGAGAATACTAATATATCATCAATATAGACTGCGATGTATTCTTCCGTGCCTTTGAAGCAATTATCCATTTTTCTCTGAAAAACGGCAGGAGCGTTCTTCAGGCCAAATGGCATGACTAGCCATTCATAGAGACCAAGAGGGGTCCAGAATGCAGTCCAATCAATGGAATCTGGATGCATGGCCACTTGATGGAATCCACTCTTGAGATCAAATTTAGAATAAATATTATTATGGCCAATTTTTGCCATAATCGTATTTATCCCGGGCAGACTATATTGATCCTTGTGGGTGTTATCGTTAAGACGTTTGTAATTACAAACCATCCTCTCCTTCCCTCGTTTTTCTTCTTTGGTTATAGGATCAACATATGTACCTGACTGGACTATGAAAGCTGTAGTCCTGTGTCTGCTTTTACTTGGCCGAATCACTTTTAATTCCAGTAATTGATTGATGTGCTTCTGAAAGCTTTGCTTCATTGCTGGTGTGATATGTTTCATCGGTTTATCATCAATGATAAAATCTGGATTTTTCAGATCCAATTTGCAGGTGATATGATTCTGTCCCCATAACTTCATAGGGTCTTCTCCTATGATTCCTCCAGTGTGTAATTGCTTTATCACCTTGGGGTATCTTTCTTTGAAACTGGATCCTGGTACTGAATGAAAAATCCATTCTTCGGGATGATCATAGTAGTGATCTATGATTAACTCATCATCTTCATATTGGGCTTCTTCAAGGAGGTTGACAGACTGCCGAGTTTGTATGGTAATAACATTCTTATAGAATGTGACACTATCGCCTTCAATCCTGACACCACCATACATAGATCGAATGAAGTTGCAGCCTATAATCATTTGAATACGTCCTCCAAGATGAAAGGGAAAACTGTATGTATAAGGAATACGAAACCAGTTATCCCCAATATACATCTTGCCTCCCTTGAGTTTCTTGTTTGCTTTAGACCGTGAATTAATTCCATTGAATTCCACGGTGTAAGAATTGTCTTCCAAAGCATCTTCTGGTACTGAATCTGAATCAACAACACAGGTGGTGGCTCCGGTATCAAGGATTGCATTTAATGTTGTTCGTTTTGATCCAGGAATCTCAATTTCCACCGTAATGTTGTAGAGCATATTTTTCTTCTTTTCCTTTACTTCTCCCTGAGCGATGGTAAAGGCATGTAAATGCTCCTCAGATAAATGTTCTTCAAATGTGCTTTGTTCTGTTTCTTTAGCTTCTTGTTGAAGAGTTTCCTTTTCGTCATCTTTGAACTTCCCCTTTTGCTTGAGTTCATTTGCATCTTTTTCCAATTGTATGACGAGTCGCAAATCTTCAAGTTCTGTTTTGTACTTGGATACTTCCTCCTTCAATCTGCTCATCTCTGATTCACACCAGTAAATATACTCCTGTTGTTGTTGAAGCAGAGGCTTTTGATTAAACTGAACTGGGGCTCTTGACTGCATCACGAATTTTGAAAACTTAGATCATTTCATTTGGTTCTTAATATCCATTTGATGGCAGGTGCATGTAATTGTTGAAAATGGTGGCATTTTAAAATTGAAGTTCCAACTTATAAAACTTTGTGTGATTATAAATAAATCTACATGTATTACAGGATTGAATATCTGTATTGCAAACCTTAATCCAATCACCAGGGTTGGCTTTCTTCATCAAATTGATACATCAATGTTTCAGAACATCTTAGATCTGGATTTTTGCCTGATGCTAGTGCACTTTGAAAGAAGTGAACCCTCATTCTGAATTCCATAAGAAAAGGGACACGTTTCTATTTTCTCTTTTACATAGCTAAGAACAATGAAACATTACAACTGTGAAGGGCAACTATTCTGCCGCTCAGCTGACTTGAAAACCAAAACCTCCTGCCTGAGGTGACTTATAATGGTCTTTGTATTCAATGGAGCATAGTTTGCTGTTAATTCCACTGGACATGGAAAAAGCTACAATTTATTGTTTTATTCTCTAATGTGGTCATATTTGAAAATTTAGAATAATTCTTTTCAATGTGGTGTTCAGTGGTCACACTACATTTTAATCTTTTTTACTCAAGGTACATTTAATTTGTTTACTCAAATCTTTTTTTCAGGTTGCCGATTTTGGACTTGCAAGGTTAAATCTTGAAGCTGGTACTCATATTTCCACACGTATCATGGGAACTTTTGGGTAAGACATTTGACTAATACATGTCCACTGGAAATGTTTATCTGCCATGCTGTGTAGTTCTGGGGATTTTGATGTTTCAATAAGTGAAAATGGTCTTGAGCAGCAACTTCTTTTTATTTATTATTTCTTGTGAGTATCATAGTATCTTCATTTGATCCTACATTTCTTCTGATTCACATGCGTACTCACCACTTGCAGTTATTTAGCTCCAGAGTATGCTCTTTCTGGAAAACTCACTGACAAGTCAGATGTGTTCTCCTTTGGAGTCGTGCTTCTAGAGTTGATCACTGGAAAACGACCTATTGATAAAGCTCAGTTTGTGGATGATGATAACATTGTTGACTGGGTGAGTTTCTTTTCATCACTAGTGAAATACTTTCTAGCAATTGAACATTTACTTGAATGTTAGTGAAGGGTCAATTGGAACAAGAACAACCTTATGTATATATATATATATTATTGCTGTATTTGGATCTTATGATATATTCTGGAATGCACATTGTTGAGAGAGAAGACATGATTGGCAATAATTCAAAGAAAGATAACTGAGAGGAACAATAAGATTGTGTTGCTGATGGATGTGGTTGGGATATGTTTAGTTGGGAATATATGATTGTTTGGCATCAGATTTTCCCCCCGTCTATGAAAACCATTGCCCAAAGCTAACAAGTCAATTAAAATCTGGGAAGGATAATTGGGTATAGACTAACATCTGGCTATATTAGCTTGGAGTTAAAAAAAAAGAGAGGAAAGTGTCTAAAAACACGACTTGATGAAGTCATTTGTCCACATGCTTGCACGTGAAAAGGAAAGGATATCAAGATTCATTTTTCTAGTTCTAGGTTTGTGCATGAATGTTGGATGTAGGATAGCTTGATGTATATATTGTTGGGCCCATTTCCTAGCAACATAAGCTTTTGGGATAATTGGTGACTAAACGTGGTATCAGAGCTCAAGTTGAGAGAGGTCTCTTGGGTTCAAGTCTCTTCGTTGTCATTTTGTATTCTGTCCCTGTTTGGTTATTTACTTCTTCTGTTTGGTTCTTTGTTTGTCTCTTTACGTGCCAGACAGGATAGCACGTGAGGGAGGATATTGGATAGCTTGATATACATTGTTGGGAGGGAGGGTGTTGTGTTGGATAGCTTGATATACATTGTTGGGCTCATTTCCTAACAACCTAACTTTTGGGGATAATTGGTGACTTAACAGTTACAATTTGACTTCTTTTTCTCCCAATAATTGGCTTTTTGTGAATGCAAACATTTTTGTATGACAATTCCAGGCAAGGCCTTTGCTCAGACAAGCTTTGGAGGGTGGGAACTTCGATATTATTGTTGATCCAAGGTTGGAGAAAGACTATGACTCCAATGAGATGACTCGCATGGTTGCTTGTGCTGCTGTTTGTGTGCGTCATTTTTCACGACGCCGTCCACGAATGAGCCAGGTATCTCCGCTATTCCTATTTGAAACAATGTTTCTCTCTTCAATTACATATAACCCAATTTAACATTTAAACAGATTGCCATTTTTTAGCATGATCTCTAGGGCTCTCGCATATACTATTCGTAATTGCATAAGGCTGGGTTGGATGCTCGGTGAGAATTAAATGACTTTATTGTGTTTTACATAGTACTGAAAGCTACATTTCTATCAGCTGAAATGACACAATTAGACAAACTTGAAGCTTTTAAATTTCATGGTATAGAGGTTGAGGATTCTTTGAAATCCTCAAATTACATTTTTGGTCTATGATTTTAAGGATGGCTTTCTGTCTCCCAAACAGTCCCACTCATCTTATCGGGTTTGTACATAGAGTTATAGAAAATGCAATTGGAAAATCCAATTTCTTTGAGATGTCCAGACATGCTTCTGTTCTTCTGTTGGTTTTGGATAAAATGTTGCATTTGATTTCTAGTGATTTCAAAGGTTCAACGAGTGTTGAAATATGTTTTCAGAATTTGAAGTTTTTTATGAAACTGAAATCTTCATGTTAATATCCTTGATGCAGGTAGTCCGAGCTTTAGAAGGAAACATGCCTCTGGATGATCTAAATGATGGTATGACACCTGGAGAGAGCAGTTTCTACGAATCCCATGAAAGCTCAGATTATGACAATTCTATTTCCAATTCCAATTCCAATTACAAAGACGATTTGAAGAAATTCGAAAGGTTGGCACTAGAAAGCCAGAGACACAACAATTGTGAAAGCAGTGGACCTACCAGTGATAATGATCTTCGCCAATCTGTCTCGAGCAGTGAAGTTCTACAAACCACTCGAGAGAAAAGCTGAAGCAATGAACATCATCAAATTTCATGAGATGGAAAATGGAAGAAAAGGAAGAATATCATGCTTGAAATTCTCGAAAACAATGAACTCAACGAGGTAAAAAGATTATTTAAAGATTCTTTGCCATCTCTTCTTGAAAAGCTGCCCCCCTTTCGAAAGGGGGAGTAAGCGATCAAGTGTCCCTGATTCAAATCATTCAAAATGTCTTTCTTCACATAGAAATCTAAAAAAATACGGAAATATTGTGTCCAATTGGATTTGAACCTATTTTTCCCGCTTGCTATCATGCTATGTTGTTGTTCTTTCCCACTTTTCATGTTCTAGTATTGTGTATACGTCCTTGTAAAGAATTCAGTTCAATGGTTGACACCATGATTATTATTATTTTTGTAAAGTTGTATTTGATGATTTCAAATTTTGTAGATCTGGGATGGATTCTATTTCAAAGGCTAAAATAATTACAGAATGGTAGTGACTGACTTTGTGATTGATCATGTGTTTGACCAAATCCAGGCTGTCACCAACATTACTTGTGTTTGCAACATGCAAGGCTGGATTGTTGAATTCTTTCAATTTTCCAGGAATTGTCATCGCTAGAGCATCACAGATCATCTTATTATGCATAACGAAATATAAAATATTTGTCATATTCACTATTATTAGTCCCCAGGGTTATTTACACCAAGATCCCTCAACTATTAGCGAACATTATTTTACTCCACTCATTTATGAATGTATATATTTTATGCCCTCAACTATAAACATGTATAATTTTCACCTTTGCAAATCTTTTTTAAAAGGGGATGTAATCGTGCAATTTTCATATTTAAGGGGGTCAACATGTGATTGTGACATTGCTACGAATGTCAATAATATTTATGCATCATGGGCAAAACCATTAAGCAAAAGGATAATATTATGGAGTTTGAAAATATCATAGTAATAAATAAAATGCGTATGGTTAAATTTAAATTTACATTACATATTTATTTGACTTCTTGAATGAACAAAATGTGTATACTTAACGTAAATAAATAAATAAAAATTACATGTAAAGAGAAAATGCACAGAAAAATTAACGTGTAATCTTTTATTCTTTGTGGATTCATCAGATATAATATTTTTTTGTGCATATAATATTACAAAAAGTTAAAAGTACAAAATTTTTGTTATTGATTTGTAATGTTTGTTGATTTGTACACAACACCAATGTTTTATTTGGTTCATTATGGGTAAATTTGGCAATGGGCTATTTTAGTTAAAAAATTATTATTAAAAAATTAATTATTTTCTTTACTTTTTCGCATGTCTTTTCGTATAAGTTAAAAAGAAAACTAAAATAACTAATTTTCAAAATAATTCTAAAATGATATGAAATAATAATTTTTTAAGTTCTCTTATTAAATGATCATTTTTTAATAATGATAAATATAAAAATATATGTTATAATAATGTATGATCATTTTATTACGTTTCGTCAGGGTTATTTACATGAAAACTTCTTAAACTATTGAAAAGTATTATTTTGATTTCTTAAATTATGAAAGTGTACAAATGGATCTCCGAAATTATTGAAAAGTATCACTTCACTCTCTAAACTATAAAAGCGTATAAATAGGTCCCATAAATTATTGGAAACGTACTAATTTGACACTCCTATTGGAAGTGGTCAAAATAAAACACGTCAATAGTTTAGGAATTTACTTGTATGTTTTTATAGTTTAAAGAATAAAGCGATAGTTCTCAATAATATAAGGGATCCATTTGTACGCTTTTATAATCCAAGAGTCAAAATAATATTTTTTAATAATTTAAAGAGTTTTCATGTAAATAACCCATCAAAGTTATAATGGCGATCTTTTTCTTCTCTAAATACCATAGAGGATGAATTATTCTCATATCATTCTTATTAAGTTTTTTTTGTATGAATTTTATGTATGCAGAATTTTTCATAAGGGAAAGAGTGTGTGACGACGAGGGCTCAACTGCAAATTTGAGCCAAAGCGAAGGGGCAGAACAGTCATGGCCCTTTGATACTATAAAATGATATTCGGGTTGGGCCGGCGGTCCGCTGTCGTTTGATTCTCCTCCCCCCGCAGAAACTGGAAAGAGAATTTCTCTGTCTCTCTTAAAAGGGAGGCCTTTTCTCATCTTTCAAAATCCCTAAAATTTCAAAAATTTTCTTAGCTTTTAGCTTTTCTCTTTCTGATCCATCTCTCTATCAATCAATTATGGCTTCTCGAAGACGTATGCTTCTCAAGGTCATAATCCTCGGCGACAGCGGGTAAGTTTTCCGATCTCCGTCCGTTTGGTTGCTCAGAAAACGAAAAGAAAATTAACAAAAAAGAAAAAAAACTGTAATGTATTTTGGAAAATTATAATCAAAATTCTATTTCTTTTTGGTATCAATTGAGAGTGGTGGTTTTGGTTTTCTCGAGTCCCAAACATGATGATGATATCTGAGGTTCTGAAAAATGCGTCTATTCTATCCATTCGTCGGAAACGGAGCAATTTTAGGAATCTAAGCGTCGTTTGGCTTGAAAGGAAAAATCAATGTGGTTTCTGCCTTGAATTTTGAGAAAAATTTCATTTTGTAAGAGAAATTTTGTTCCCCGAATATGCTAACACTGAATACCTCAGATTAAATGGTTGTTTATGTTTATTTTGAGTGAAAAATAAATGGCATTTTGATCTCAAAAGCAATGGGATTAATTTCCGAATGCTAAACCCTTAAATTTTAATGAATTCTGATATATTTCTTTGTTTGGTAAAGCGCATAGAATTCTGTACTAACTGGATTTTTTTTGGGATGTTTTGATAGGGTTGGAAAGACATCTCTGATGAACCAGTATTCTCGAATCTCTTTATCTTAAGTAATTTTTATTTTTAAATGAATGATTTGTTTGGTGTATTGTAATTTTAATTTTTGTGATTAGGTATGTGAATCGTAAGTTTAGCAATCAGTACAAGGCTACAATTGGAGCTGATTTCTTGACAAAAGAAGTTCAGTTTGAAGATAGGTTGTTCACATTACAGGTGCGACTTTACATCTTAGGATTCATGGATCATTTTGTATAATTTCCTTAATTTCCTTTGCAAGTTGACCAATGAATGCATCTGCTGTTTATCACAATGAATGATGTCTAGCAATCATGTTTTTCATATCATCAATTAAAATAGTTGAGCCTGCTGTATAGGCTTTTTGTGTTTGTGATAGATTTCTTCAAGTTCTACATGGATGCAATAGTAAAAAAGAAAAGAAAAGGAGAGGATGACTTAGATGCCATTTAGCTGAACTTTTAATTCATTTCATGTTTTGTATTTAAAATGGCAATACGTGAATGAACACATTTAGTAGATGTGCTACGTGCAAAGATGCTTGAAAGACCTGGCAAGTTTTTTGTTCTTGAGGTTAGATGTGGGGATGTGTTCACTCATAATCTTTTCAAGCTGGCACCTTGTCTTTATTTTTTCAGATATGGGATACAGCTGGACAAGAAAGGTTCCAAAGCCTTGGTGTGGCTTTTTACCGTGGGGCAGACTGTTGTGTCCTCGTGTATGATGTTAATGTCATGAAATCCTTTGACAATCTCAACAACTGGCGGGAGGAGTTTCTGATTCAGGTAATTTTTGCTCTGCTGGCTACTGAGATTATTTCAAATTTTACAGAACCAGTGACTGACTTTTTTCTTCTTTTTGTTTTGTTTTTGACTTCTTCTTTCTTTGCCTTTTTTATTTTCATTTTTGTCTTTTTCTATGCTTTGATGTTCAGGCCAGCCCATCTGACCCTGAGAACTTTCCCTTTGTTGTATTGGGGAATAAGATAGATGTTGATAGTGGCAATAGTCGGGTGGTAAGTTGATTTCTCTCTCCCTTTTGGCATGCTTTTATTCTCTCATTAGAGGGAGGCTTCTCTGTTGGTTTTTTGAGATGTATGTAATAACTGTTCTTGCTACTAATCCTGTGTGCATATGGGCCTTCTTTTTGATTTCAGGTTTCTGAAAAGAAAGCAAGGGCATGGTGTGCCTCCAAGGGAAACATACCCTACTTTGAGACCTCTGCAAAAGAAGGGTTCAATGTGGATGCTGCTTTCCAGTGTATAGCCAAAAATGCTCTTAAGAATGAACCTGAAGAAGAACTGTGAGTATTCTTGTGCAACCTAATTGTTCGATCTGTTTTATGCACATTTTGAGTGAAATTATTGAGAAACCAATCTTGCCCTTCGTTATTGGGACTCAGCACAAGCAGAACAGTGATTTCAGCAGAATGTTGTAGTCTTTGAAGTCAGAGTGTCATGCATGCATGCGTGCATGTGCGCACACACGGGGTGGGGTTGCAGTGTACCAAAGTTGTGTAGCCTGCCCGTTGTGCATTGCAGCTACTTTATCGTCTGTCAGCAACTTTGCAGTTGATGTTTATTGCAAATTTTTGGTCAACAATTTGTTCTTGTAGAAATTGTTCTCTGCATTTCTGAATCCTATAAACAGTTTGAAACATGTGTTTTTTTTGTTCTGGTTAGAACACTAGTTTTTTTGTGCCTTCACTGTATGCTTTTTAAACCTATGGGGAATTATGAGTTACAATGGGAAACTTCTTTTGATTTTTACGAGTTCTTAGGCACTTGGAACTCGAAAAAAAAGGAAAAAGAAAAAAAAAAAAAAAACCTTAGGTCCTAACATATTTACAATTGAGTGTCCTTCATGAGAACATATCGATTAGCATGAGCACAAGTGAATCTTCAAGTTTCAATAGTGACCATTTTGCATAGCTCTTTGGTGCAAGTCTGAACATGTTAAAAAATTCCCCACAGGTATAATGTTTTGTGAGATGCACAATTTATTTATGGAATACTAATTTTTTTTTCTTTTTTTTTTTTTTGGGGGGGGGGGGGATTGTGAAAGATATCTTCCTGACACCATTGATGTCGCTGGTGGAGGACGGCAGCCGAGATCTACAGGTTGTGAATGCTAAGGAAGCTACTCTACTCTGTTACTTGGATTGCAGATACAGTTGTCATTTAACATCTCCCCATTCATTATGCAGTAGTTATAACAAATAATTATTATTTAAGGAGGGTTATTCAGCTCCAATATGTGTATTATTAGTGCATCAAAAAGATCTATATTTGATTTGTTTTTAACCCCATTGAAGTTGTGATTGTTTCATTTCCCGTGTGTACTTGTCAAATTGTGATTTATTTGAAAATGTGATTTTATTTGGAAGGTGGTTTTGTGTCCTAATTTTGTTGGTATTATTTGTTGACCTCCTCTTCAATGATAGATTCAATCTTTAGAATGTTATTGGTAATTGGTCTCTTTTTTATGATATATATTGCAGAATGTTAACTGAACTTGTGCTCAATTCTGGAAATGGCACATGATACTCCACTGTAGTCTTTTGTTGTGCACTCATGTAAATTCTGCAATAATAGCATTACCACAATGCTATGATCATACATATATATTTTTACGACAGGCCTCACTGTCATTGTGTATAAGGCTTTTTGAATAAATTTTGAATTAGTGTCATAAGCTCACATTTTGTTTCTTGTGAGAATTGAACATGAATCCTCCAAAGAAAAAAAAAACAGAAAAAAAAGTGAGTTTTCATGTTCAATCCTTTAAAAGGCTACCTGCATGGATTATTGTGATCGTGCATGTGCTTAATCTAATCAACAATATTATCTATTTATGCTGTGTTTAGTTAGGGAATTTAGAAAGGAAAAGAAAAAATATGTGTGAAATTAGGTGAAATTTAGATATATTTTATTCACATTTCACTCACCTTTTCTATTTTTTTTTCCAAATTCATTCTTAAATCTCCTAACCAAATACATCATCAAAGAAAAAATATATTTAAAATTACGTGAGAAGTGAAATATGTGGATCCACCAACCATATTATCTACTTAAGGAAAAAATATATTTAAAATTACAAACATCCAATTGCTGCAGAGGAGTGATAGAGAGATTAAAATTTGAGTTTTAAATTATGGATTTTGGTTTATGCTTTTTTTTTTTTTGAATGTGTAATAGGCCTTGTTTGGCTATTTAATTATTTTAATAAGTTATTTTAGTTTTTGTATTTGGAAAGTTAGGTTAAATGTTTGGTTGATTGTTGTATTGAAAAACATGTTTAAGACTAAAATGACAAATTTGTCCTTAACCTAAGACATTCATGTTTTCTCAAAATTGGTAGGGGCAAAATTATCATTTATCACCTGTTGAGGCCGTGGGGTTATTTGGCTTTTTTGGTATTTGACACTATTTTAGCCCCAAACCTGGGTTTTCAAACGGCGCCATAACAAACTCAAGATAACAATTCAAAAACAATGAGCAGGACAGAGCTGGCGGAACGTCTTCCATCCAAACAGTCAAACCAGGTAGCGTGACAGTCATTCGAGCCAAATGATGAGATACCTTATTCCCAAGTCAGTTTATATGTGTGAAGCACACTCGGTGAAATCCACATTTCTTAGAAGCCTCTAGCAGAATGTGTCCAAAAGCGGAGAAAGAAAACTCACCTGTCTTAAGGGGCTTTATAGACATCCCATACTCCTAATTCTGCTGCAAAAATCACCACCTTCAAGAGCGCATATGCCTCAGCACCTTCAACCTCCGTCCATTACAGAAGTTTCTCAGAAAAAGATGCAATCACCGCGTCCACATGGTCCCGAACAACTATACTAGCCCCAATCATCCGATGTTGACCAAAAATCGCCCCCAACAAAATTCACCTTAAAATAACCATTCATTGATGCAATCCATTTTACCAAATTCACCAGGTTGCAAACCCACCCTTCGATTTATTTGACGAAAATCTTGAACAAGGACATGCAACTTTTAGAAAAATCAGCAACAGTAGTATGAACTTTATTGAAAATTTGCTTGGTTGCGCGAGTATTTCACAAGCATCGACACAGTGCAAAAAATAATCTTAGCCCACATAGAATTTTAAATTTTGAATTTTGAGTGATAAAATTTTAATATATGTATTTTATGTCATGTGACATTTTTAGTTAAGAAAAAAAAAAAAAAGAAGGTTAATTACACTTTTCACCATCTTTAATTTGAGTTAAATTTCATTTTAATCCGTATAATTTTAAATTGAACAATTTGATCTTTATACTTTAAATTTAGATTTAATTTGGTCATTATGTCTAAATTTTTATGAATTTTATCTATGTGTATACTTTAGAAAATTGACAAGTGTTATAAAATTATTAATTTTAAGTTATAATTTAGACAAAACAGCCAAATTGAAACTAGATTTAAAATGCATCAAATTGTTCAAATTGAAATTATAAGAACAAAAATGAAATTTAAGTCAAACTATATAGATAAGAAGTGTAATTAACTCAAAAAATTAGAAATCCAAGGCGATAGAAAGTATGAAACAAGGGGCAAAATGTAATTTACTGTATAATATAATAACACAACACAAGTCTATGGTGGTGACATTGTAGTTCATCTTCTCTATCATGTTCGCTATTTGGTTAGCGTTAGGGTTTTGAGTTGATGGAGGCAACAAGGGAGGTTGAAGAGGGTTTGTTAGATAAGATTCAACCACCACGCTTGGAGGATGCCGTCCTCGAAGACTCTGTGCTTCCACCTGAATCCATCCGCGAAGCATTCCTCAAACTTGCCTCTGAAGTGGGCTCACACGCTGCCTCAATTTCATCTACAGATGATGATTTGTGGCCAAATGGTGGCGAATCGTTCGATATGGTGGTGGCGATCAAGGAATGTGTAGCTAAGAAGGGCGGCGGTGATACGGAAAAGAAGGCGGAAGTTGCGGAGATAAGAGAGGAGGAGGGTTGTGTTGAAGGATTGAAGATTGGAGAAGACAAAGATAAGACGGAAAATGATGAAGAGAAAAAAGGTTAATGAACTATTTTACTTAGTTGAAGCCTCAATGTTGTTATTGTTAGAAATGGTTTTGTAAAAACAGATTCTTCCTTAACTTTGGTCTATTTTTAGGTGGGATCCCTGTGTCAAAGTTGGCGGGTCTAAGTGGTAACGCGTTCTATATCACGTTGTGATTCACGTAGTATATTTGGTTGCTCAAAACCATTATCGAGTGAATGAGAAATTGAAGTCAAAGTGAGCTCCATAGAAATGGAGTTTTGGTGGAAATTCCTTAAATGTTTAAATTAAAGGTTTGTCCCACATTGGTTTGGTGGGAAAACTATTGTGGGTTTATAAAACTTGAGTTTGCAACTTGGGGAGGGCCCCAATGGGCACCACAAGTTTGTAGAAGGGAGAGGTTATGGGCTAGACCCATTGGACCCAAAAATATACACATGCGCACGCCGCCGCTATCATCTGTCTGGGCGGGCTGGGTTGGGCCTGGGCTTGTCTGGCCCAATACTTATCTTTTTGGGCAAAAAATATTTGAATTTATTTTTTAATTTTTTGGAAAATAAATTCTGACCGTTTAAATTCAAATTTTGGTTGAAAAATTTGCATATTTCTGTACAGATTTCAAATATGTCTGAACAGATTCAGTTCAAAACCCTTACCTGTTTAATTTAAATTCAAACAGATATGTATCTGTTTAATTTAAACCGAACATGTTCTATACCTGTTGAATTCAAATCTAAAAGGCACCATCGCACTTATTGTCACGATCCCATTCCGCCCCTAGTAGAATGGTGCCGTGATGGCCAGTAATCCGAGATTACCAAAGGCCAACTTACAAAGATTCACACACAATCAGAGTATATATATGGGACTTACATGTGCGGAAGCAATAAATTTAAATCTAAGTAGTCCATAAGAGCTGTGCATAGATCAAAGGAAATGACATACATCTTAACATAGTTTTATAACTTGAACACAAATAAAATAAGGTACATATTTTGATCAAAAGGCTTCTCAAGCCGACATATACAAAATACATGAAATACAAAGTTAAGAAGCATAATCTTCAAGATGCTAGAAAAATGAATCCGAATACAACTTGCAAAACACATCTAGGCATCACCACCCTCTTGCTTGACACCTACATATATATAAGGAGAGGGTGAGCTTGGATACTCAGTGAATGGTATAAGTAATAAAGGTTTGAATGAATAATGTCCGGGATCTTTTCCAAAACAATACATATCATAACTTTACAAATCAAAGGAATGAATCAAGTTCATCTATCAAATCTTCAAAGCTTCTTGGATGTTAATAATATCTACATAATACCAAAGGATGACATTCCGGACAAACAAACCCACGCGGAAAACCGTCAGCGAGAAAACAAGGATGCAGTTGCATTATAATCCCCTGGCACTAAGGACTTTCCCAGAATGTCATCAAAACAAATATAATACGTGATACAAAACTAGGGACAATCATTCATACTTGATCAAATACTTTTTCCAAAACGAATCAAGGCTTTATCAAAACTTTATAACATAACTTTATTAAAAATACCACTCACATAGCTCTTCAGACGTCGGGGTTAAAGCAAAGGTCCAAGTCCTACAAACACATGACAAAGTCTACTGAATGCACTTCAAGAAAACAAGAAAGAATGCTCAAAGATGGATATGAAATGCACTCTCAAGACAAGCCTTAC
This sequence comes from Camellia sinensis, assembly GCF_055761805.1. Classification (NCBI taxonomy): domain Eukaryota; kingdom Viridiplantae; phylum Streptophyta; class Magnoliopsida; order Ericales; family Theaceae; genus Camellia; species Camellia sinensis. Next base: position 21,878,790 of record NC_138975.1, on the reverse strand, counting down.
ATGAATGCAAATGATCCCGACATTTCCTTCAAGACTAGGTCAAGTCAAAACAAAACATGCTGGAAGTTAAAACACTGTTTTTCATCTCAGGAAAAACATGCTGGGTACCAACCAGGTCTTTGCCGAGGTCCCACACCTCTTGGCCGAGGTGTGGTTACTAAGACTTCGGCGAACGGCTGTCTGCCGAGGTGTTCATGCAAGATAGACTAATGGTGCAAGTGATCATGCAAGGTAGGCCAAGGTGAGATACGATGCTTGGCTTAAGTGTGAGATCTAGGCAAGAGTGGTCTAAGTGACCACACCTAGGGAAAGGTGAAGTCTGGAAATCTGGATTTCCTTCCTTAAAGCACATGAAGAACATAAAAAACATGAATGCTAAAATCATAACTTGTTACCACAAAATTTGAGATTTCATGCTATGAGTTCAAAAACATGGACCTGGGTACCCATACTTGAAGATCTTATGAAAACAAATATAAAAACATGGATCTTGATACAAACTTTCGGATCAAAACATGGTTTTTCTTCAAGAACACAAGAACACCATTTTCTCTTTCTAAAACAACTTTAAACCAATGCATGGCTCATGAATCATGCTAGATCATGCAATGCGATCGAATAAACATAAAGATTAACAAGAGTGAATCAATAATCTAACCTCAACACTCGGATCAAACGGTTTAGACTCTAAGGATCAAGCTTAGAAATCTACTTCTCTCTCAAGAACTCTTCTTCCTCTCTTCCTAGAGCTTCTCTCTCTACCATGCAAAAGATATGACAAAATGATATGTTTTCTCTACTGCCAGCAGACTTAACCCTCTGCTGGGACACGTGGCACCTCCGGATTGGGTTTCCTCAAAAAGGTGATTGAAAGACAAGACATGTGTAAGACAAAGTGTATATAACAAGTAAGGTGACATGGGCACTCCGACAGGTAATGCCCTTGGATCAAGACATAGGCTTCGGCAAGTAAGGTCTCAATGATCTTGGCTAGGAAGGATAACACTTGGCCTAACTATGCCACACCTCGGCCTAGATGTGCCACACCTCGGTCTAGGTCATACCAGTCTAGGAACAAGATCACCAGGTGCAGGGATCAAAGATTTAGGATGGTCCTAGGTGTAAGAGGTTCAAAGGTGTGACCTAGGCTTATCATGGCCTCGGCTAAACACACACCAAACAAGGAACAAAGCATGCAACAACACTTAGATAAAACAAAACAGGATTTCACGAATGCAAATTAACAAGACAAAATCATATAAATGCATGTGAGTATGACTAAGGCAAAGTGAGGGTTGTTACACTTATAAATAGACTAGTCCTTCATTTGGTTTTTTAGTCAATATTTTCGTACTAAATTATGTTATTGCTCTTAGCATTTTGCTGCATAATTTTTCCTGTGAGAAAGAGTGTAAATATTAAGTGTGTTCGTTGTGTGAATAATTTGTAGTGCTGCTATTATTCGCTGTTGATCGTTTTATCCTGAGAGATAGACGTCCGTAATTTGAAAGTATCGTGGAGAGGACGAATCTGTCTTAAGGATACAGTGTTAAACACTAGACTTGATCAGAATTTTGTTCAATAAATACATAAGGTTAGTAATTAATTTACTTTCTATTTTATTTATTTATTTTTATCAGATTTTGATTTTGTTTTTGTAACAAAATAAGAATCAATTGTTTTATTTTATTTTCTTTACTGGTTTGATTTTTGTAATCAAACAATCTCTCTCATTTCTTTATTTCTTCTGTTTGTTGTTAAGTACACAAACATTATTTATTTTTAATACAACGAAGATTGTCCAACAATCTTAAGACAAAATATTTTTTTTTTCTGGTGTCTTCATTGTATTTATTTTCTGTGCTTTTTACAAAATGATATTCTGGTTGAAAAATACAAATAGTAATCATATACTGTTTGACAAATAGTAGTAATATACTGTTTATTTTCTTTGACAATTAGTAGTAATATATTGCTGTCATTAATAATTTCAAAATATTAATTTGTGATATAGAAAATTATTGTGGTATTTTATTTTTCTAGTTTTAATAACAAGAAAAGTAAAATTATTTTGTGTTATAATTTATTTTCTGGTTTTAGTAACTAGAAAATTAATTTGGTTTTGGTTTTTTCTGATTTTTTTCAATTAGATATTATGGTTGCTGAAAGTAGTACTCCAAATCCGATTGTTACAACGACTCTAGCCCCTATCCAGCATCATGTTCAAGTTCCTATAAATCATGGAGAAAAATTAGAAAAATTTAATGGCACCGAGTTCAAGAGATGGCAGTAGAAAATGCTGTTTTATCTTTTAACTCTGAATCTTGCCTGATTTCTCCGTGAAGAGGTTCCAGTATTTAGAGAGGATGAAAGTGATTGGCAAGTTGTTACCGTTATAGATGCTTGGAAACATTCTGATTTTTTGTGCAGAAACTACATCCTTAATGGCCTTGACAACATGCTGTATAATGTTTACAACCCTCTAAAAACAACAAAAGAATTGTGGGATTCTTTGGAGAAAAACTACAAGATAGAGGATGTTGGCACAAAGAAATTTGTTGTCAGTAAATTTCTGGACTTCGTTATGGTAGACTCCCAAACAGTAATTTCTCAAGTTCAAAATTTTCAATTAATTTTGCATGATATTCATGCTGAGGGTATGTCTTTGAGCGAGTCTTTCCAAGTCGCTGCGTTAGTGAAAAAATTACCACCGGCTTGGACAGATTTCAAAGATTATTTAAAACATAAACGCAAGGAGATGACCATGGATGAATTGATTGTAAGACTAAGAATTGAGGAAGATAACCGTAAGGCTGAAAGGAGAAATGGTAAAAATCTCATTGAGTCCAAAGCTAATGCGGTTGAACATGTGCCCAAACCACATAACAAAAAGAGGAAGTTTGCTGGAGATGGTTCTAAACAAGGCGACAACAATGACAATAAGAATTTCAAAGGAAAATGCTATAACTGTGGCAAGACTAGACATCGAGCCTCTGATTGCCGCTACCCTAAGAAGGATCGCGGAAGTACAAGCAAGAAGACTACCAATCAAGCCAATATGGCAGAACTTGATTACATCTTTGATGGGATAAATGACATCAATTTCTCTGCTGTGGTGTCTGAGGCTAATTTAGTTGGAAATCACAAGGAATGGTGGGTTGACACAGGAGCAACTAGTCACGTTTGTGCGGACAAGAAGATGTTCACTACATATAATGAGGCTGCAAATGGTGAGCAATTATTTATGAGAAATTCATCTACTTCTGCTGTGGCTGGACAAGGGAAAGTAGTCTTGAAGATGACATCGGGGAAGGAACTGACCCTTAACAACGTGCTGCATGTACCAGACATCCGAAAGAATTTAGTTTCTGGTTCTTTGTTAAGTAAAAATGGTTTTAGGCTTATATTTGAGTTTGATAAATTTGTATTAACAAAGAGTGGTATGTATGTTAGTAAGGGATACATAAGTAATGGTCTCTTCAAATTGAATGTAATGACGGTTGTACCAAAACTTGATATTAATAAGAATAACACATCTTTTGCTTATATTCTTGAGTCAAATTTATGACATGGTAGATTAAGACATGTAAATTTTGATACTTTGCGTAAATTAATTAGTTTAGATTATATACCAAAGTTTGAAGTTGATCCTAATCACAAATGTGAGATTTGTGTAGAAGCGAAACTAACTAAGGCTCTATTTAAATCGGTTGAAAGAAAAATCAAACCTCTAGAATTAATTCATACTGATGTGTGTGATCTTAAATTTATTCAAACTAGAGGAGACAAGAAATCTTTCATAACATTTATCGATGATTGCACAAGATATTATTATGTATACTTACTTAGAAGTAAAGATGAAGCCTTGGAAATGTTTAAACTATACAAAACTGAAATTGAAAATCAACTTCATAAAACCATTAAAACGGTTAGAAGTGATAGGGGTGGTGAATATGATGCACCTTTAAATGAATTTTATGCATAACATAGCATTATTCACTAAATTACAGCACCTTATTCTCCATAGCAAAATAGAATCGTTGAAAGAAAGAATAGAACCTTTAAAGAAATGATGAATGCATGTTACTAAGTTCAGACTTACCGCAGAACTTGTGAGGGGAATCAATATTGTCTGTTAATTATGTTCTTAACAGAATATCCCACAAGAAAACCAACAACACTACTTATGAATTGTGAAAAGGTCGACCACTTTTCTACAAATATTTAAAAGTGTGGGGGTGTTTGAAAAAAGTTGAAGTTCCGGTTCCGAAAAAGACTAAAATAGAACCAAAAACAATGGACTGTGTGTTTATTGGTTATGCTCAAAATAGTAGTGCATATCGGTTTCTGACTTATAAATTAAAAACACCTTATATAAATGTGAACACTATTATAGAGTCAAGGAATGCTGTGTTTTTTGAACATGTTTTTCCTTATAAGAAAGGATATGAATTAAGTTCACATAAAAGAACTTATGATTGTACACAAAGTCAAGAGACGAATGACAATCAAACACAAGAGACTAGTAATGGTTTCGACCAACAGGATTTAACTGATGATGAACCAAGACGAAGTAAGAGAGCGAGAACATCAAAATCCTTTGGTCCAGATTTTCTGACATACTTGTTAGAAAATGTACCTTGAAGCTTTAAGGCAGCAATGACAGGTCCTGAAGCACCTTTGTGGAAAGAGGCTGTTAATAATGAAATTGAATCCATTATGCAAAATCATACGTGGGAATTGGTGGATCTTCCACCAGGTTCTAAACCTCTTGGATATAAATGGATATTCAAGAGAAAAATGAAAGCAGATGGTTCAATTGACAAGTATAAAGCAAGACTTGTAGTTAAAGGTTACAGACAAAAGGAAGGTTTGGACTATTTTGACACATATTCCCCTGTGACAAGAATAACTTCCATTCGCATGCTTATTTCTATAGCAGCGTTATTTAATTTAGAAATACATCAAATGGATGTTAAGACAGCTTTCTTAAATGGTGATCTAAATGAAGAGATCTATATGGAGCAACCAGAAGGGTTTGTAGTGTCGGGGCAAGAAAAGAAAGTTTGTCGGCTTGTAAAGTCTCTTTATGGATTAAAACAAGCGCCTAAGCAATGGCATGAAAAATTTGATCGTGCTATGCTTACTAATGGGTTTAAGATAAACGAATGTGACAAATGCGTCTATGTTAAAAACACCGACCAAGGATATGTCATAGTTTGTCTTTATGTGAATGACATGCTTATCATTAGAAGCAGTCAAAACATGATCAAATGAACTAAGCAAATGCTTAACAAAAGATTTGATATGAAAGATATGGGGGTCGCAGATGTTATATTAGGAATGAAAATTACTAAAACATCTGACGAATATGCGTTATCTCAATCTCATTATATTGAGGAAATTCTTGGTAAATTTATCAAGGATGATATGAATGTAGTTAGAACACCTGCAGACATCAGTCTTTATTTATCGAAAAATAAAGGTGATGCGGTGTCGCAGCTAAAATATTCCAAAATCATTGGAAGCCTAATGTACCTAATGAATTGCACTCGTCCTAATATAGCTTATACTGTCAGTAAATTGAGTAGGTACACTAGTAACTCCGGAGAAGACCATTGGAAAGCGATCATTCGGGTTCTTAGATATCTAAGATTTACCCGTGATCATGGCTTAAACTTTACTCGATATCTAGCAGTACTCGAAGGCTATTGTGATGCCAATTGGATATCGGATACCAAAGATTCAAAATCCACAAGTGGATATGTCTTTACTCTAGGAGGCGCTGCTGTTTCTTGGAAATCCACGAAACAAACATGCATTGCGCGATCCACAATGGAATTCGAGTTCATTGCTTTAGAAAAAGCAGGAAAAGAAGCAGAATGGCTTCGTCACTTCTTAGAAGACATTCTAATGTGGCCAAAACCTGTGCCAACTATTTTCATTCATTGTGATAGTCAATCTGTAATAGGCAGGGCACAAAATCATATGTATAACGGTAAGTCACGACATATTCGTCGTCGACATAATACCATTAGGCAGTTGTTGTCAAATGGAATAATCTCAATAGATTATATAAAATCTAAAGAGAATATTGCGGATCCCTTAACAAAAGGTTTGACAAAAGAGCTAGTGTATAGTTCATCGAAGGGGATGTGATTAAAGCCTATTACATAAGAGTCGTCATAATGGTAATCCTACTTTTATGACTGGAGATCCCAAGAACTAAGTTCAAAGGGACAACTAAGTTATGTATGGCTCGCCAGAAATCACCAAGAGATTTAAATTCCCTACCCATTCCTGTGGTGAGAGTGATATCTGCAACATATGTTGTATGCAGGGATATAAGGATAAACTTTGCTTTTAATGATTACTTATATCTTGATTTAGGTATAAAAATCAAGACAAGTATAAAGAGATACTTACAATAAGAATCACCTATATGAGTGTCGAACTGGGGCCAATCCTATGAGAATGAAGAGGCTAAATTCTCTAGAAACACTCATGAAAATTAGGAGTGTTCAAGGCCAAAATAAACACAACAGTGAGAACCACAATGTGTTAGAAGATATTTTGTGTGAAATCTATTGTCTTGGCTTACACAAATGGCTGAACAATTCAAGGCACCGCGCCAATTGGTTAGCTAGTAAATCCGATAGGTTATCACTAAGGAAGGTTCAAGGCTGAAAGCTACCTATCCTGATGCAAGATATTTTCGACTTATACTCTTTCGATAAAGTCTGTATATTGTTGCATTTTCGTTGTCATCAAATTCCATTCATGTGGGGGATTGTTGGAAATGGTTATAAAATTTTGGGTAAAATCAGAATTTTTTCCTTAGTTTGGTCTATTTTTTAAGTGGGCCCCGTGCGTCGATTTTCGCGGGTCAAGGTGGTAACGCGTTCTATGCCGCGTTGTGATTCACGTGGTATATTTGGTTGCTCAAAACTATTACCGAGTGAATGGAAAATTGAAGCCAAAGTATGCTCCATGAAAATGGAGTTTTGGTGGAAAATCCTTAAAGGTTTGAATAAGGCTTGTCCCACATCGATTTGGTGGGAAGTTTTGAGTGAGTTTATAAGGCATGGGATTGGAACTTAGGATGTGCCCCAAGGGGTACCCAAGTGTTTTAGAGAGGGAGGTTATGGGCAAAATGGTCTAGACCCATTGGACCCAAAAATCACCACACACGTGCGCGCTGCCGTCCGCCTGGGCGGGCTGGGCTGGGCTTGGGCGCGGGTGCGTGGTGTGTGGTTGGGTTGGGCTTGTTCGGCCCAATACCTATCTTTTTGGGTCAAAAACATTTGAATTTAATTTTATTTTTTGGTAAAATAAAATCCAGAATTCAAATTAATCCGGACATAAACTGGTTCGGTTTTTTACTGTACATCCAAATAAGGCCCTTACCGTTTTTGTTATCTGTTTGAATTGTGAACCCAACAGATTCAAATCTGTTTAAATTCAAAACCAAACAGGTTTCATACCTGTTCAAACAGGTTTGCACCTGTTTAATTCAAAACCTGCAGCCACCAACCCATCTATAAATAGGACATCCTTCATTTGGATTTTGTATCTCTAATTTTCGTCCTTCATAATTCTGCAAACATTCTCTTTATATTGCTGCATTAATTTCTGAAAGAAAGAGTATAAACACTTAGTGTGTTCGTTAGACAAACAATTTGTAGTGCTGCTATTGTTTGTAGTTGATCATTTCATCCTGGGAGATAGACGTCCACATTTTGAAAGCATCGTGGAGAGGACGAATCTGTCTTAAGGATACAGTGTCAAACACTGGACTTGATCAGATATTTATTAGAAGAAATTAATCAAGTAAGTTGTTTAATTTATTATTTTGTTTTATTTGTTTATTAAATCAGATTTTAATTTTGTTTTTGTAACAAAATAAAATCTGTTTTTATTTATTTATTTCTAGTTTGATTTTTGTAATCAAACAAATTCTCTCATTTCCTTTATTTCTTTATATTCTTGTTGTTGTTTAGTACACAATAAAATTTAATCTATTTAAATACAGTGAAGATTGTCCAACAAACTTTTCATCAAATTGAGAGAAATATTTTTGTTTGGGATGGTCTAAATAAGTATATTTTTTGACTTTTTATGAAATATGGATTGGGTATGGATTGAGTTTGAAGTGATGTGATTTAAATAAGATGATGTAACTTAAATATAATAGTGACTTTTTGACTTTTTAATTTTTTTTAGTTATGACAAACAAGGCCTTAATGTGGTGTTTTGGGAAGTTGATAAAAAGTTATTTTTTTTGATTTTTTTAGTCTATTTTGTCTTTTTGTAGGTAAAAAATGTAAGAGTTAATGTGACCTAAAATAGGTAAAAAAAAAAATTTCTTCCCAAAAGACCCCAATATTTCATCAAAAATGATTATTAGTCGGCAATCGGGTGAACAACCTCTCGAATAACTGGTTTGATGATTTTAACAAAATAAATATTGGATTTTTAATATTTTTAATTTAAATTTTAATATTTAAATTTGTTTCAATTTAAAATATCCGTCAATTTTCCTGTTAAGATTTCATTTGGAATGTAAATTGATTTTTTAATTTTTAAACAATTAGTAAATTTTGAATAAAACTAGTGAAAAATATAATATAATTTTTTTTGGAGACAATTAGTAAAAAATATTAGAATTTTATCCTTGTAATAAAATAAATATCAAAATTTTAATTTTTTTAATTTACAAATTAACTTTTTAACGTATTTTTAATATAAATTATTTATTTATTTTCGTTATGTAAAATTTACTAAAAATATTTTAACAATTAAATTTGGGGCTGGTTTGGGATATTCAAAAAAAGTCAAAAAGTCAAAAAGTTACTCAAAAAGTTAAAAAGTCATTACTATTCATCAAAAAAATAATAAATAAAAAATTTACCCATAAAATTACAACTCAGTCTGACCGGTTCAGAGTTTGTGGCAGCGTTTTTTTAGAAAAATTGCACAGTTGGGGTACAATTTTAACACACTGTTGTTTGGCCCGTGGGGGCCAATCACGGGTCCCGTTTTAATAATCTGAACCGTTCAATGTGTAAAACTTGTCGAGTACTATATGTCTGTAAGAAATCACATTGATCGGATATCGCTAACTATATGATCAATCAATTTGTATAAAAAAATGGATGGTGTTATAGTTAACAGTTGAAAAAAAAAATCTGATCAAATAGCTATCGATATCCGATCAACATGATTTCTTACAGATATATAGTACTCAATGAGTTCTACACATTGAACGATTCAGATTATCAACACAGGACCCGTGATGGCCGCCACGAGCCGAACAACACTGTCATCAATTCAGTTGCGCAAATAGTATGGCCGTACAGCTTAGACTCCTAATATTTTTCTATACACTAATTTTACATTTTTTTAAGGGAAAATTGGCCTAAGGTCCCTCCCTAACTTTTAATAGGAGGAGAGGTACACAATAATATGTTATGATGGCTAAGGTCCCTCAACTTTATTTTATGTTATAAAATACTTAATTTACCCTCGTGATAACATAAGATCATTTGGATTTTGGCAAACTGCTGACTTCACGGTAAGATTTTGGAAACTGATTTCACGGTAGAGATTTTGTCGGAGATTTTGTAGGGATTTTGCAAGTGTTGCAGTAGACTTTACGATAGAGATTATGACGATCGTGTAGGTGTTATAGTATGTTAATCGCGTAGGTTTTTCAGTAGAGTTGAATCATGTATGGTTTTGATAGGGAACTGTAACAACCCCAACCTCTGATTAACGCTAATCCATGGTTAATTATGCCTAATTAGAAATTTAGTTGAATCTTGAATTAAAATGCATGTGTGTGTGTTGCATTGTTGTGTTTATATCTGTTAGGTGTAGAAAGATCTGTTCACGATTTAGTTTCGGTTTGCAAATTGAAAGTTTTATCGGCATTCGAATCATAAATTGACTTGATTTATGTGCTAGTTAGAATTTATAGAATTTTATGGTAGGCTTAATTAAAATTCGGTTCGGAACGATTAAATTTGATTAAAATAACGACATTTGTTTATTTGTGAGCCATTACCATTTATTAGGCTAATTGAGCCCTACTCACCTCCTTTAGTCATTCTTCATCACACTTGAGCTTTGAGAGGAAGAAAATGTGGAAGAGAGTGAGAGAGGGAAGGAATTGGGATCAAGCTTGAGGATTGGGAGAAATTGCTAGGAGACCTTGGTGGTTTGCTCAAGAACATCTCTAACCATAAGGAATTGAGAACTTTAGGTAAGAATGTTAGTCTCTAGCCTTGTAATTTAGTTGATTAATGCTTGAAATCAGTTATGTAGGCAAATTAACGTATGAATTGAATTAAAGGTTGGGAATTAAGAATGAATTCATGCATGCATGCATGTTTCATGGAATTTTAGAGATTTATTTCAGGAATTTCTCCATGCATGTGTTAATTTCACTCACATTATGGTCATTCATCTTGTTGTCCATCAAATTATCAAGTTTGGTCATGTTTTGGAGGGTTTGGATTCAATGAGGTTCTTGCATGTGATGTTCATAAATTGATTTTGAATTTAAGTTGAGTTTGTGCAAAATTGATATCTTTTTGGGCCATGATTTCATGAAATGATCTTTTAAACATGTTGTTCTATGAGTTTTTAAGTGTTTTCCAAAGTTTTGGGCCCAGAAAATTGAGTTTGATGCTTCAAAGGTCGAATTTGAGCTTGGTGATCAAATCTGGAATTTTCAGAAATTTGATCCACGCTCGAGCGTCGAACTCTACGCTCGAGCGTGCACTCTGAGTATGTGCACTCCACTCGAGCGACGATGTTTATGCTCGAGCGTGAAATGCATATACCCAGAAGTTCTTGTGTTTTGCAGTCCGCTCGAGCGAGGGAATTCAAGCTCGAGCAAGGGTCTGAGTCTTACGCTCGAGCGTTGGTCGAGCGCCCGTCGAGCGTGAAAATCATGCATTCAGCACTTTTCATGAGTTTACAGTATGCTCAAGCGAGGAAATTCGCGCTCGCGCGAAGCTTCGTTGTCTGCATGTCCGCTCGAGCGAGGAAAGACACGCTCGAGCGTGGACCTTATTTTCAGCAAATCTTGAGAAATGTTTTCCAACGCATTCCTGCATCCTTATTCTATCCTAGGCATTCTAAGCCATGTTTAAGACTCCATAATGAGGGTTAAGGGTTAGAAACACACTAAGAGCAAACGACATAAATTATGTACAATTCGAACGTGTGTTTCAAGTGTGTGTTCGTATGTGTGTTCATGTAGGTCACGCACCTCAGAACAAGTGAAGGGTCGCCTTACCATCTAGTTAGGGCTACCAATCATCTGTGAGTAATAACTTTGTAAAGTTATATTTAATGTTAAGTATTTTCTGAATATTATGATACGGAGTGATTAGTTCTCTGAAATGCCATGCTATGTTTGAAATGAATGAATGGTTATCCAAGATTCTAAAAGTTATTCGTGGCATCCTTAGCATCATATGATATGCGTCCCTTTATGGGTCATCAGGTCCGTTTATGGGTCATCAAAAACGTCTCTGTGCACACGAGTTATCAGAATACCTTCAAGGCTGTCCCTTTATGGGTCATCGGATTTGTTAATGCTAATGGATGTGCCACGTATGATTATATGCAAAATCTAAATATGAAGATGGTTATAAATCTGTTTCTGATAAGAATTTGATTTCTAACTTTGTGATGGACATCATTCATTAAATCCTTTACTCTGTTATTATTTATTGGGCTTTAGCTCACAGTTTATATTTTGTATGTAGGTGAGTCAGCGCGTGACCAAGGCCAGAGTTGACGGCCTTCATTTCTGTTTTTGTCAGCCAACCGTTGTGCCTCCCGAGGAGGTTCCGATCGAAGTCTAGTTGCATGGCTGTTTTTGTACCTATGCTAGTTTCTGAATGTTTGTAAAGTCAGGTCTTGGGAACTCCACTTATGTAAATGTTTTGTAAATATTGAGGTCCTCCGACCGACACGCTTGTGCATATATATATAAGTTTCGAAATCTTCTGTCCCATGTATGTCATCACAGCTCATTGGACCCTATATGTTTTGTATAATTGCTTTCGCAGCCCCTTATCTTGTGCTTATCTATTTAGAGGCCTTTGATAATCCACGGATTACTGGCCGGTTACGATACTAAACCTACAAGGGCGGGTTTGGGTCGTGACAGGATTCCACATGAATTTTTTATTTTTGTTTTGAATTTTATGTAAGGATTTTAATTTCATATTAGTTTTTCGAGTGTATTTTTGCATTAGGTTTTTGTTTTCAGTTTTGATCAATTTAAAAGAGAGACTAGCTCAGTGAAGTTGTTTATAATTTTTGGAGTTGATTTTTCATTTGCTGTTATTGATCAATTTTAGACAGAGGCCAGCTTGATAGAGTTGATTTTTATTTTTAGAATTAATTTTTCATTCTCTGTTTTTTGATCAATTTCAAAGAGTGTTGACAGTGTGGTTGATTTTGATGTTTAGAGTTTATTTTTCATGCTCTGTTTTTCATCAACATGCTGATCAGAGTTCATTTTTCGTGCTCTGTTTTTCATAAACATGCTGATCAATGATAAGTTTTGTTCTGTATTTTTTCAAACCAGAAAAATTTGTTTAAACCAGAGAAATTTCATTCTCTGCACTTTTGTTGGTATAGTCCAGAAAAAATTGTAAGTTGGTTATTATAATCGAACAAAAATGACAGAGAAAATTATAAGTTCATATGGACATAGTATTAGTTTCTAGTGCAGATAGAATCTGAGAAAGTGAATATAAGTTCTTAAATTTTTCTGGACTTTTATTTGTAGTTGAGAGAAAATTATAAGTTTGTTATTCACTTTCAGTTTATAGTTCAGAGAAAATTATAAGTTTGTATAAAATGAATATAAATTTTTGTTTCTCTGAGCAAAAGTTATTTTTTGTGTTTTTTCTTTCAGTTTAGATGGGCAGTGCACTGTTTTTAGGGAATCTTGAAGGTGTATATGAGTTTGTAAATTTCTCTGAATTTTGATATGAGTGTAATATTGCAGAATGACGCAAAGAAAATTGTAAGCTTGTACTTCAGTGAAAATCACAAAGAAACTTATAATTTTATAATAGATTTTCTGTGTGTTTTTTTGTCTATGATTGTGTTTAATAGTTAGCAGTAAGTTTCTCTGTGATTCTATCTGGATTCATTAATTTTTCTGTGATTTTGTTTTTGTTATCTTGAAGGTGAATATAAGTTTGTAAATGTTCCTGGACTTTTATTTGAATCTAGAGAAAATTATAATTATTAGAAATTTCTCTGGACTTTTATGTTGTTCTTGTGAAGTGTTTTTATGTTGAATAAATTATTTTTCTTATTTTTTTCTTTCAGTTTTGATGGACAGTGCAGTGTTGTTGCTATGCAAATATGTGAATGATACTATTGTCATTAATGTTTCATACGAATTGAATTTCGAGGAATTGGTTGGCATTCTGTGTAAAACATGGGAGAATTTGCAACCTGAGACGATTTGTATTTCATATTCTATTGTGGGCCATCCGAATTGTATGGTTCGAAATGATACTGATTTTCTGAATATGTTGAGGGTTGTTTGTGCACGTGGTGTTGATATAGTCGATGTTTCAGTTACTAGATGTAGTACTTCTGATCAAGAGGATTAAGTGGGATCTAATTGGGTAGATGTTGTGGATGGTGAGTGTGATAGGCTGGTAGATGTTGAAAGGAATTCACTCTCTAAGTTTTGTTCTCACCAAGAAAATGTGTTATTGTCAGCTGGTTGGCGAAATAATATTACAAGTGTTGGACAAAAGTTTGAGGGTGGTGCGAGATCCAAAGTGAATGGCCAAAGATTGAAACCATATATAAAGGGGATTGAGAATGGGGATATGATTAAGTCCATTGCTTTGATGGACCCATTTTACTATGATTGATAGATTGATTTCTGGTTTTCTTTTCTTTCCCTTCTATGCTATTATGTTTTTCTTTATTCTCATTATGCTTTACTTGCGTTTAGGAGACTTTAAATCCTCTACAGGTGTAATTCCTTTGGTGTTTTCCGTGCCCGAACGGCATCTGACAGTTTGGTATAGCCACCTAACTGTGTTTGTAGTGAGTTCATAGGAGACCAACTGAGACGGTGGAAACTAGAGTTCGAATGGCAAAGCTTAGAACACAAAAGTTTGGGATTTTCGAGACTAGAGTCTAGTTTAAATACCTAGGGGTGTGGAGATTGCTTCAAAATTACCTCGGCTTGAACTCTGTATGACAGCTCCATAGGTTGAGGTAGCTTTATGCGCCTCGATTTTGGATACTGAATTAACCTAGTCTGTCACCCTGTTGGAGAATAGGGAAAGTTACAAACACAATTAGGGAGAAAAGTAGTACCCGTGGTTTTTGCGTGAAGATTATACCTTTAGTGAGCATTCCGTATGTTCTTTTGTGCTATATTTATTCCAGATGTCAATTGAAGGTAGAAATGTTTATTTTCTGTGTTTAAAAGCATGCTTTCATGTTTATTTTCTGTGTTTAAAAAAAAAAAAGTGTTATACTTGTTCAATTTAAAATAAATAAATAATAATGAAAAAAATGGTTATACTTAAAAAAAAAAAGAAAAAAAAGGGGAGAAATCGCCGCACATGCGGGACTTTTGGTGAAACACAACTTTGCATACTGCTTAATAAGCAGGTGTGGGGGCAAGGGCGTTGACCAAGCCGCACGTGCGGCTTGACTCTCGCACGTGCGGGACGCCGATTTTTCAAAAATAAAAAATAAATAAATAAATCTGCGAGGAGGAGTATCGCCGCACGTGCAGCCTGGGCCCCGCACGTGCAGGAAATTGTGAATTTGTGAGTTTGCACACTGCTTAATAAGCAGGTGCGTGGATGGTGCGAAAAAAAAAAATTGTTTTGTTTTCTTATTATTATTATTATTATTATTATTATTATTATTATTATTATTATTATTTAGTATTTATTTTTATTTTCATTTATTTATTTTTTCTATTTTCGTGCACCAAAAAAAAAAAAAAACACAAACCTTATCTAACACAACTCACTCTCTCCCAATCACTCTCACTCTCTCTCTCTCTCTCTCTCTCTCTCTCTCTCTCTCTTAACCCCACAAACCCACTTCCTTCTTCTTGTTCTTCTTCCCTTTTCTTCTTCTTTCTTCTTCCTTACCACCATCATCTCACCGCCGGCACCACTTCCCTCTCCGTCCGATGAAACTCCGGCGACCACCATTTTTTCCGGCGAACCTCCATTCTTTTTCTCTCTTTCTCCATTTTTTCAAGGTAATTTTTTCTTTTGCGTAGATTTGTGAATGTAGGAATCAATTTGTGAAGTTTTTGATTTTGTTTTTATTTTTTATTTTGATCTAGTGTTCATCCTTAAAAAAAAAAAAAATGCTTAGCCATGACTAATTTACTTCTTTTTAGTATTTTTAGTGGTCATTATGATTTTTTAATTTTATTTGTGTTCCTTTAGTTGTAGAATGCATGTTTATTAGTTTGTTCAAAAAAAAAAAAAAAAAAACCAGAACCCAACTTGGCATAGGAGGAAGATGAGCACCGCACGTGCGGCCCTTTATGGCGCACGTGCGGGCAAAAAAAAAAAAAAAACCTCATAAATAATGGTACTAACAATAATCCTAATTTAGTTTTTTTTTTTTATTTGTTATATTTGTTTAGTTTAAATTGCTTTGTAGTGATTCTGGTTAGTTTAATTAGTTAGTGAAATTTGGTTTTATTTTTATTTTTCTTATACTTGTGTAGTTAGTGATTTTATTTTTATCTTATTCTATGATGTCATTGTTCATATAATTACTAAGTAGTTTAGTTTTTATTTTATTTTATTTTCTGAAGTTTTATTTAATTTTCTTCTCTTCAATTAAAAAAATAAATAAATAAATAAAATGTTTGTTTTGGTTGTTTTATTCTATACTTTAGTCTATTTTGTAATTTAGTTATTTTATAGTTTAGTTTAGTTTAGTTTATTTTATAGTTTAGTTAATTTAATTTAATGTCATTTTACTTCATTTATTTAATTAATTTCGTTTTTATATATTAAAAAAAAAAAAACAAACAAACAAACAGTGTGAATTGCATGTGGTACATTAGTGGGCAAAGTTGTGCTTTCATATTTTATTTGATTCTCATGCTGATTTCACGGGTATCTGTATTTATTGTTGGTGTGTGCAGGATATGAGTCGCCGTGTCTCTGCTCGGGCCTCCAAAAAAGCCAGGGGTGCCTCCTCTTCGGCACTACCACCACCACCGTCACCACCATCCTCGCTACCACCACCGGGTGACTTGCCACGGCCGGAGTGGGCTTCACGCCCTCTTTACAAGCTCACACAGTTCAACTTGCAATTTTTCCAGCATGACGAGGACACTACTTGGGCCGTTGAGCAGCTTCGACTCCGGCAACAGTTGAGCATTTGCGCTGTGACAGCGCCCACTTATCCTCATCTGGTACGACTATTCTACCAGAACCTGCATGAGACACCCACCGCGGTTGGACTGCTCTCTAACATTGATGGTCATGTTGTCCACATCACCTCATCCATGATTGCCACAGTGTTAAAGTTTTTCGCCAAACCAGAATATCAGCCCTTCCCGGAAGTTGAGGATCGATAATCCATACATTGCCTCATCCAGCAATACTTCCTGGGAGTCCACGGTGACAACATTTTCACATGCTTGCGGCGGAGCAAGCTACCTAGCCGCTTGCTTTTCCTTGATTCCGTGGTCCATAAGAATGTCTTTCCACTTGGGCATCGAGCTGAATGCCGTTTGGAGTTTGTGCGAGTTTTACACGGGTATCAGCTTGGCTATCAGGTCCTACTAGAGCATTTCATTTTGATACATTTGCAGAATTTCTATGTGAGGCAGTTCGGCCTGATCCTATGCAGAACCTGACTTGGCCACTACCTTTCGCCAATTTGTTGACACTTGTGTTTGAGCTGAACCACTTCCCCATTGCTGAGGAAGAGGAGATTGATAGAGGGTATCCGACTTTTGGCCAGCAGGAATGGCAGCACAGCATATCTCGTATCCCGCAGCCGGTTGGTGCCCCAGTTGATGAGGCCCAGGACCCCGTACATGACCACCCAGCTCATCCTGTTCCCCCGTGCCTCTCCAAGGGAACCGACTCTGCATGACTCGCGAGGAGTACTTACAGCTTCAGCACTCTGTGGATCAGGTCCACTGTACTCTTCGTGATCACCACCAGAGTCTCATGGAGTTGCGCACGGATTTTCAGGCGCATCGCGACTATTCTCAGGCGCGCTTCGATCAGCTACACGTTGACAACCTCGCCATCCGGCAATAGGGTCAGGATGACACCTTCGAGATGCGCCCTTTGATGCAAGCCTTGTTTGCCCAGCATTTCCCGGCACCACCACCACCAGCTTCTCCGTAGTACCCGCCTGTATATTGCTTTGTCTCTTTTATTTTTATTTTTATTTTTATTTTTAGTTCTTTCTTTTCTTCAAAAAAAAAAAAAAAAAAAAACAACAACAACAACAAAGTGTGAAGTATGCATATGTTACTCTCTGCCTACCTGGATGTGCACCTACAATTCTGGTAATATTCTCTTATTTCTCTTTCCTTTTCCATTGAGGCCAATGTCATATTTAAGTTGGGGGATGAAGGCTATATTTTCTTTTGTGCATTTCTATTTGGCTCATAATTCATGCTTATACATGTTTCACTTGATTACATTACTTCACTTGATGTAACTTTTTGCTAGTAGAGTGATGATATTTGCATATGTTAATTAGAGAGCATAGCACACTTGTATGAAAAAGGTTTATTGGGTAGATACTTGCATGCCATGTTTGCACGAGGAGAGTTGTCTATGTTTGTGGTATTAGTACATTTGTCATGAGTATGCCTTAATTCACATGAACACACTATCATAGCGGTGATCTTTTTATTATAATCCCTGGTGTACATCATTGATAATAGCTAGAGTTGCAGAAAAGAATAAATGAGGAGCCAAGATTCTTAAAAAAAAAAAAAAAACCACTTGACTTGTTTGGGTTCGTAGCCTTTTTAACTCGAGTTATTAACCTCGTAGGGGTGTCTCTACACCTAATACCCTAAAATCGTCTGGTTTGGGAGTCATTGGCCCAAAACTTGCTACATGAGTTAATTAGAAGCTTAAGGGACTTGGATATTGCACAGTTAAGGAAAAATAAGAAGAATGACTAGTTCGGATTCGTAGCGTTTTCAACTCGAGTTATTAAGCCCGTAGGGGTGTCTCTACACCTAATGCCCTAAAACCGTCTGATTTGGGAGTCATTGGCCCAAAACTTGCTACATGGGTTGATTAATGGATCAGGACATTGCAGTCATAAAAAGAAAAAAAGAAAAAAAAAAGATTGAGAATCGTGGCTGCAACAGGTTAGTTTTTCTGTATATGTTGGGTGTTATTATGAGTTACACTGGGCTATTATAGTGGATAGTTAACTAATATGGAGATTGCACTTTACACCGAGGGTACTCATGACTTGTCTACTAGTATACACAAGTATAGGAAACTTTACTTTTGTATTAACTGAATTGTGGTTTCGACTCAATAGGTTCCTTCATGCTTGTCCACTGTGCCTTTAATGACTCATGATGTCTCAATATCACACTGTAGTGGCACATAAGTTGATTGTTAGGTGGAGTAGTGTGGTCATTTGTTGTTGAGTATATATGAATATGTTAATGTTTGTGGGTATCATTTCTGGAAACCTCCACGAGACTTTACTCGTCTACTTGGGATAACCTTGTGGTTTAAAGGCTTGTTACACATGCTAAATGCAACCGTTTTCCCACGAAAGAGGAAATAGATAGATTTTGTTTAATTTTGTTTAATTTTACTTGCTTGAGGACTAACAAGTAGTAAGTTGGGGGATGTGATTAAGGCCGAAATGTACATTATTGAGGCCGTTAATTAGAATCTCTTAACTTCACTTGCTGGTCGAACTGTATACTTTATGTGTGTTGAATGTCAATCAGGTTGTACATCGTCGGAGCATAAAATGGGCAAAAAGACAGAATTTGGATAGAGTTGACTTTTCCGCATGTGCGTTGACTTTTTCTGGAAAAGTCAAACCGACGTTTTAAATCTGTTTGGCAGTGAGTAGAAGTATAAAAAGGCAGGGAAAAGGCTTTGGTAGGGTTCGAAACTTGTTTTGACCTAAAAAGAGAGGCTAGGGTTTGGAAGGAAAGAGAAACACAAAGCTTCAAGGATGTCTCCCATGGTGGTTTCTTCTCCATCTACCTCCTTCCACCCCTCCATGAGTGGCTAGTCTCATTTTTTAGGGTTTTGATGAAACCCTAGCCATGTAATTATTTTGTTTTTTTTTTTTTTTTAACTATGTAAAGATTTGAACAATTGTATGGTGATTTAGAAGTTCATATATATATTTTTCATTATCTCTTCAAATATTTGACTTTCTGTGATTGTTGAATGTTATCCATACATGAGTTTTCTATTCTTTCACATTCAAGGTATGAGACGAACCATGCTACGAGGAATGAGTCGTATCACTACATTAGTTTAGAGTGAACGATTCGTATTACTTGAGATGGTTCGTGCTCGTACATTGAATGTGATGATCTTTTTGTTAAATGTTTTGAGCTTGTAGTTGCGAAGCATTAATCCGTTCAAACCATAGCATAATTGATTTCAATTGGAAACCCTAATTATGTGGTTAGTGGTGAATTCTCTACTCTAAGATTTTTCCCCAATTTAGTAAACTCAATTTCATTTATTATTGATAATTTAATTCCTTAGTTTGATTTATTCGTTATTAAATTAGGTTATAAACAATCAATCTTTTATTCAAAATTAATTTAAAAATTTGACAATTAAATTAGTTTAATTTCACAATAGTCCTTGTGGATCGATATCTGAACTTGCCATTATTCTGATTAAATTTGGTGTTGTTTAGTATTTAATTTTGGTGTGTTCAACGGCCCATCAATATAGTTGATGTTTCAGTTACTAGATGTAGTGCTTCTGATCAAGAGGATGAAGTGAGATCTAATTGGGTAGATGTTGTGGATGGTGAATGTGATAGGCTGGTAGATATTGAAAGGAATTCACTCTCTAAGTTTTGTTCTCACCAAGAAAAGGTGTTATTGTCAGCTGGTTGACGAAATAATATTACAAGTGTTGGACAAAAGTTTGAGGGTGGTGTGGTTGAGTTCCATACTGTTTTATGCAAGTATGCTATTGAGGTTGGCTTTCAGTTTACATATGTTAAAAATGAAAAGCTGAGGGTTACGACAGAATGTGCATATAAAGAATCAAGGGGATATATGTGGCGTGTACATGCTTCAGTTGAAAAAACAAATGGGTTCTTTTACATAAGAACTTTGAACAATGAACATACATGTGGTGTGGCGGTTCGTACTTGTAAACATGCTAGGATGACATCCAGTTTAGTTTCTGGACTGATACTTGAAGAGGTAAGTGCAAAACCTTTACCTCGTCCAGTGGATGTTGTCAAAGAAATGAAAAGCAAGTATGGGGTCTCAATCAGTTATAACTGTGGTTGGTTGGGGGTTGAAAAAGCAAAACGTAGTACATATGGAGATTCTTGTTTGTCATTCGATCAATTACGGTGGTATTTTGATGAGGCATTGAAGAACAATCCATGTAGTCGTTTTGAGTTAGATTTTGAAGATAACAAGCGTTTCAAAAGAGTGTTTGTGGCTTTTCATGCATGCATTGTTGGTTTCAAATATTGTCGGTCATTGCTTTTTCTTGATGGAACATTTTTGAAAGGACGATACAAAGGAGTTATGCTTGCTGCAACGGGAAAAGTTGGAAATGAAGGTAATTGTAAATATATCTAATTTTATCTAAGTATGTGAATTTTCTATACATGTAAGAATTGAGTGAATGCGATTTTTCTCTGACACCTTGAATTTTCTATGGTTTTGGCCACTGTGTGGATTTTCTGTGGTTGTGGCCATAGTGAAAATTTTCACTGAATTTTGGTCAGTATGTGAATTTTCTCTGGATGTTATCATTGTGTGAATTATTTCTGTAGTTGGTCACTAAGTGTATTTTCTCTAGATATTCTGATTGTGTGAATTTTCTCTGTAGTTGGTCACTAAGTCAATTTTCTCTGGATGTTGCCAATGTGTGAATTTTCTCTGGAGTTGGTCACTAAGTCAATTTTCTCTAGATGTTGCCAATGTGTGAATTTTCTCTAGAGTTGGTCACTAAGTGAATTTTCTCTGGATGTTGGCAGTGTCAAATTTCTCTGGTTGTTTATTGTTCTAATTTTCTCTGCATGTGTATATCTAATATGCTTGTTCCTATTTGTTTTGTAGGTTTTTTTCCTCTAGTTTTTGCTGTTGTTGATGCTGAAAATAAAGACAATTGGTGTTGGTTCCTTAAACATTGATGTAGAGTATTGGGATCAGAAAGGGTGATAAGTTTCATATCAGATCGACATTGCGGTATTGTGGAAGGAATTGCTAGGTTTTTCCCTAACTGATTTCATGGATTTTTTCTTAAACATCTAAAGAGAAATTTGAGGGATAAGTTGTCATGTGGAAACACAAATTTGGTTAGGAAGACGATTGTGTCCAAGTTTTTAGAATGTGCATATGCGCCAACAAAGGCATCATTTCATTTCAAGTTAAATGAATTAAAAAGTGACGGATGAGACACTGCGAGTGTTTTCTTGAGAAGTTTACCGTATGAAAATTGGAGTGATGCATATTTTGAGAGGAAACGTTATGGTGAAATGTATTCAAATGTTGCTGAGTCATTCAATTCATGGATACGAGAAGCTCGGCACTTGTCAATAACAAATTTGGTAGACATGATATGGTTGAAAATCATGAATATGAGGTCTGATAGGAGGCTGCTCTCTAGTAAATGGAATAAAGTTCTCTGTCCTCGTATGGATAGTGTATTGGAGAAGTCTTTCTTGGATGGGAGGACATGGAATGTGAGTTTATCATCTAATAATGTCTTTGAAGTGCATTGTTTTCCTTCAGTTATGGTTGATCTTGGGTTGAGAACTTGTTCATGTCGAAAATGGGAAATAAATGGGTATCCATGTTAACATGCTGTTGCTGCAATTTTTAGAAGTGGAAAGAATTTGAATTCATTTATTGAACCATTTTTTCATGCTAATATGTATCGTCAAGAATACTCGTTTTCGATTGGCCCAGTTCCAACTGCTGAATAACCTGTGTGTAGCATTGAAGATGCTATGATTTTACCTCCATTGAGCAAGAGACCAGTTGGGAGGCCAAAGAAGAACATAATTGCTTCTACTGGAGAGTTTAAAATGGTGATTAAGTGTAGTCGTTGTGAGAGTATTGGTCACCATAATAAGAAGACATGCAAGGAACCTTTGTTAAATAGTTGAGGATAATACATTTTATTGATTGAATAATACATTTGATGATTACTTTGTGTATTTTGTTTTGTGAAATATATTTTTTAGACAGTGTATATAATAATATCAATCAAAATCATCCAGAGAAATTTTTCAATATTAGTTAAAGTGTGCATTGTGTTTGTTGATATATACTATAGGCAGTGGGTTTGTAATACCTGTCAAATTCATCCAGAGAAATTTTCTTATGGCAGAGAAAATTCTCTGTGCATTGTGTTTTGAAACTTTAAATTCATCCACATAAATTTGATAATGGCAGAGGAAAGTATTGTGTGGATTGTGTTTTTTGAATTTGATAATTGTTTTGTACTAACAAAGTGCATTACAGATTGCATGATCATATAGGCACATTCTTTGGCACAATACGAGTTAAATTTCTCTGTGAATTTCTGGTAACTTCATATCTGTCAAATTTATCCATAGAAGCTTGCCAGTAGAAGAGAAATTTACAATAGGCATTGTGTTTGTTGAAATCTGCATCGTGTTTTGTGAGGTCCAATTCATCCAGAGAAATTTGCCAATAGCATTGAAAATTACAGTGTGCATTGTGTTTGTTGAAATTTCTCTAAGTTTAAAGTAGAGAAATCTAGAGAATTTCTCTAGACTTCACAGAGAAATTCTTACCAGGGAAGAATTTTTCTGGACTCACTTCAAGAAATGTGCACACCAGACAGAGCATACACAAAATTATTACACTGAGTATAACCAAGAAACAAAATTAAGCTCTTTTGAAATTTCTCTAGACCAGGGAAGAATTTACGTAGAATCACTTCAACTCAGAATTTTTTCTCAAAGCTAGAGAAATTTTTCTCACCAACCTAGAGAAATTCCCTTCTCCAAATCACTCAACCCAGAGAAATTCACAACTCAGAAATTCTATTTTCTGTTCTCTATGTGGATTGTGTTGACAATCACAATAAAAATATATATATATTTAACCATTGATAGGTATGAAATTTACATTAGTCAAAAAAGGATATATACATATATGTCAAGCATCATCACTCCTTCAATGTATGAACAAAGAATTGAATGTTTAATACTGTGTGGATATATACATATATGTGAGACAATTTTCTCTATGTGGATGTGTACATTGTCCTCCTTTCACTAGTTTCACTAATACATTTTTGGTTCCTTTTATGGAGGTATTTCAATTGGTTCAGTCCATGACCGGCCAACTTCGGTCACAAATCTCTCATGAGTTCTGCCCTCATCAACCTTATGTCTTGTGTGGACAATTTGGAGCTGATAGTTTCATGCTTGCTATATTGTTTCATTATATAGCAGACAAAGAGGCCACAATCCAGACTGCAAACAAATTATAGGTATGGTTAGTTTTAAGAAATATGCAAATCAGATTATCTTATTTATAGATGTTGTATGAAACTTACGAATCACTGTCTTGTTGTGGAGCATTGTTGACATACTCAAAGTCGTAACTTGTGTTTTGTGAGTTTATTAATTTGAAAGAGGGTTGTGATTGAGCCTCTCTTTCAATGCAAACTTTCAAAAAATTCTCCACATAATCTTGCTGCAAAAAAATAATTTTTAAATAACAGAGAAATTTACAGATAAATCAATGGGATTCTATGAAAATTATCATCATATAAACATTATGATGGATCAGAGAAATTTGCACTCGTTACCAATTATTTTGCATTTTTGACATATTTGTCATCTGCATCATCCCTCCTTGGCCTCAGTGAGTTGTAGAATCTCCATAAATTGTCTTGTTTGTCCACGACAAGCAAGGTCCAGTGATTTCCATGTGTGGACTTCTCATTACCTCCAGTATTTATTGGGAAATGGAGGAACCTGTAGTTCCTCCATGCTATTTCAATATGCTTGTCAAATAAGGACACTCGAAAAACTTGATTTTCTGTCATCTTGATGAAATTTTGTGGTCAGAGAAAATAAAAAAATAGTTATGTTATGAGAAAGTTGAAATGACAGGAATGTAAGAAATATACACAGAGAAATTTTAAATGCACACAACTAGCTGGAGAAAATTAGATTAGTGACACAACTGGCTTCAAGAAGTATCTTAACAAGAGAAAGTGATAAGTAAATTTCAGAGAAAATCAAATAAAAGAGTAGTAACATACTAAGCTCATGGATGTGAAAAAAAATGAAATTGGTTGTTGGGTTTCTCTCATTTGGTCAGCAAGAAGGATCTCTCCATAGCCATTAATGACCTAAAAAATATGATTTATAATTGTAATAATATTGGTTTATAAAGGCTGATGGAACATTGTAGAGAAATTTTGATGAAAGACTTACATTGTTGGCAATTTCTTTTTGCTTTATTAGGTTTCCAATGTCTTCGGAGGTAATGAGATTCAACTCACTTGTCCAAATTAAAGCCTAACAAGATGACAAAGAAGGGATTTAATTGTTGTTAATGCAATATAAGTTTGTAATTTATTGTTTGTTATCTTCTATTTTATTTGTTGTACTTACTCAAGTGCAGACACATTTGATATGTGCGCAACATGTCTTTTACATGACCTTTTATCAATCTTGAAATCAGTAGAATTTGTGGAAAGACCCAAGATTTTCTGATGCTTGTAGGTTGTGGCAAGACGTACGCATCATCATCAAGTACTTTTTTGTCCTTCGTGGTTTGCTCAGTTTACTTTGCAGCTTGTTTTGAACCTCTAGTCACTTTCGCAACTTTGGGATATTAAAATTCTGGATCGTACTGTTTTTCCTTCCTTTCTTTTGCCTTTAAATTTTTAATCATTGATGTCGGATCTTTTTTGACTGTAGACAGTGAAAATATCAGTAAAAGTGAAATTTATCTGAAGTAACAGATGATATTTCAATATGTAAATTTATTTGATTCAATATTTTCAAGTTACCATAGACTTTTGTCTTTTGTTTCGGTTGTTCTTTGTGTGCCATTTGTTCTTGTTGGGTTGTTGGTTGTTCTTCCACTTGCATTCTAACTATACACAGTGAAAATCAAACAAGCCCCAAAAATCGAATAAGAAAATAGACAGAGAAAATCAAATGAGCAGTAAAAATCAATAAAAATAAAAAACAGAAACTAACGTGTTCAGAGAAATTTAACTTCAAGAGAAAATTACCTTTGACATAGAAAATTATAATAAATAGAAATTTCTCTGAGTTATGTTGAGGCAAGGACATAACTTTTTGTGGCTTAAGATTTTCACTGACCTTGTGGTTGAAGTTGTGTTGGTGTTCGCTATGGTTGTGTTGCTAGTTGGACGGATAGTTCTTGAACTTGTTCATGCAATTTAGCATTTTTAGTTTCAAGCTCCGAAATTGAATCCCTCAACTGTTGAATTGTTTTTGTATCGTCTTCTTTTTGAACGTCCAACATCCTTAGTTTCATTTGTATTGTGTTGTCTCTTTCTTGAAGTTCTGAGTTAAGTGATGTCAAAGTTCTTATTGCAACATCCTTTTCAGCAAGTAATTCAGTCCAATTTCTCTCTTCTTCTTTTTTAGCTTGAGAAAGTGCCTTTAGTCTTTGACGTAGATCACCAATTTGGGCATCCTTTGATTCCTCAAATTCTTGAGGCTAATGCATTGTTGAGCCACAGATGGTATCACGTTGTTGGTCCATTGACTCATTATGTTCTTCTTCATCACTTTCCTCATTGTTTTTTTCTTGCTGTTCATCTTCTTCTTCATCTTCTTCTTCTTTTTGTTCATTTTGTTCTTTGTCTTCTGCTTCTATTTCTTCACTTTCTTCTCTGGCTTCTGCTTCTCCACTGCTTGCTTGTTCTTCTTGTCCATTGCTGGCTTCATATTCTTCTATGTTGCCTTCTGCTTCTTCATTCCCTCATTCTCTAGATGAATCTTGTAATGTCTCATTGAATTTGACAATTGTCTTTTTTGATTCATTCTTCGTCTTTTTACCAAGACAGAACTCCTCTGATGGGTTTTTGACTAGCTCCTTGTTATCTATTTGTAACAGGAAGCTCTTTTATTAGAGAAATATTACAAAATTCACTGAGAAAAAAAATTCAAATAAGGAAAATAAAATTCATCTAAATGATACTAATGGGAAACAAACTTCAGAGAAAATTGTATGGGCCAGAGAAAATTACAGACAAGGAGTTAATTTTATGAGGCAGAGAAAATT
This sequence comes from Camellia sinensis, assembly GCF_055761805.1. Taxonomy (NCBI): domain Eukaryota; kingdom Viridiplantae; phylum Streptophyta; class Magnoliopsida; order Ericales; family Theaceae; genus Camellia; species Camellia sinensis. The sequence goes on along the minus strand of NC_138975.1, from coordinate 21,852,260 downwards.
ATGAAATAAGCAATATAATTTAGATATCAGAGAAAATCAATCAAGGCATACAAGTTAATGTTTGACTATAATTGTGTCAAAAAAATTTGGATTCCAGAGAAAATTCATTAGAAGGGTAGAAATAAACAGAGTTTATCAAAGATGCATGGCACATAAGTTATGGGCCAAAGAAAATTACACACAAGGAGAAACAATTTTATGGGTTAGAGAAAATTATGAAACGACCAACATAATTCAGCTATTAGAGAAAATCAATCAGGTTATATAAGCTAATGTGTTACAATTGTGGTCAGAGAAATTTGGATTGCAGAGAAAATTGATTACAATGACAGAAATAAACCAGTGGTAAGCAAAGAAGAAAACATAAATTGATAGTTTAGAAAAAATTGATCTTAATCAATCAATGCACAAGGAGGGAAACAAAGCAGTGGTCAGAGAAATTTTAGAATTTCACTGAGATTTCAGTAGTGATAGAAATCTAACCTGTCGAGGTGCAAGAGAGTGGACTGGTGTCTTTTGTAGCTATTTTGTCAAGGTTTGCAGGTTCTACTTGGCATGTCTTGGGAAGTCAGTTGTGTTACTGTCTTCCGAGTCAATGATTTTTGCATGTTTACATAGCCAATACTGTGATGAAAATTAAAGTAATTAAATTTTTCTAAACGCACAAATTTGTAAGTATGATAACTGCAAATTTGAATGGATATTATACTTACCAGCAATGCAATAACACACCCCGTAACTTTTTCTGGAGTTTTGTGCAATGCTATGATAGAATCAATCAATGTTGATGTGATTGCTTCTGGCCAATCATATTATTTCATTGATTCAAGAGGTTCCACATACTGTATAAAAACTCACCCTATTGAATTCCCACTTGTTGCAAAAAGTAGGGTGAGACACAAGTACAATGTAACAATGATTGCTACATCTTTGAAGTCAGTTGGTTGCTTGTCTTTCATTACTTTAACCAAGGCATTTTTAAGAATAGGACCAGTGAGCCTTGTGTCTTTTTGGAATATTCTCCTTAGGAATACAAATTTTGGCTTTTTAGAGTATCTTAATGACATGGCTCCTTTACCTCCTTGCAAATCAAAAATCAAGGTCATGTCATATGTTGCAAAGGTCAAGTTGTTTTTACCAACTGTGAATGTTTTTGTTTTTTCATTGTAACATTGGATTATTGCAACTACATCATCATCAGATTTCCTAGATTTCCTTGGATCCATCCTTCCAGTGGTTAGAGCTTGGATCAAATACCAGAATGGGGTCTTTTGAAGCTCTACAAGTTGGTTTGAATTGAATGTAAGTGTTTGAAAAAAGGAGACAACAGATGAGAGGTTGAATCGATATTGAATGCTGTAGTGAGCTCTCTTTCTGTGGAGTTTAACAGTTTTTTCCCCCTTGAGCTTGAGTCTTTTGAAGTTAAGGTATTTATCTGGATGCTAGTTGCTTCATCACCTTGGACTTGTGTGTTTTGGCGAGGAGTTTGTGGTGTTTTGCTGTTGGTTTTTTATCTTAGATTATAAGAAGACTGAGAGAGTTGTTCTTTCTTACTTGGTGTTTCCAGTGTTTTGCTGTTGGTTTTTGATTTTAGCTCATAAGAAGACTGAGAGAGTTTCTGTTTATTGCTTGGTGTTTCCGGTGTTTCGCTGCTTTTACGTTTTGCCATTTCTAGACAATGATTAAAACATAAAGATATCAACATTAAATTCCAGAGAAAATTGGAGATGCCAGAGAAAATTACAAATAAGGGAAAATTACAGAAAATTGGACATGCTAGAGAAAATTGGACATTAAAAATTAAATGTTAGAGAAAATCCAAAGCAGCATAAACATGGGAGAGAAATTTTCAATAATTGTTAAAATTACATATAGAAGTAAACATACCAGAGAAAATGAATGACAGAGAAAAGCAAACATGGCAAGCCAAAGAAAATTTTCATTCCACAATTAGCAAGATAAAATAAACAAAGTAATGTAAACATGTTACTGAAAATTACACCACATTGAAACCAAGAACTGAACAAAATAAACATACCAAAAAAAAATACACATTCCGGAGAAAATTACACATTCTTGAGGAAATTTCAATTCCAGAGAAAATTTCAATTTATAATATTAAAATGCTAGAGAAATTTACATATACAACCAGAGAAAATTAACCATGATAGAGACACACAAGGGAGGAAAGTGATGTGATGTGGTCAGAGAAAATTATAAATACCAGAGAAACTTAGACAGAGGCAAGAGAGTAATAGACATTCCAGAGAAAAATACATATTCCAGATAAATTTACAAAGTAGAGAAATTCATAGACAAAATCACAGAAATATGTTCAAGAATAAGATCAAAACACTGAGAAATAACTTTTTTTTTTCAAAATACACATTTTTTCAAAATAATCACAGAAATATGTGTATTTTGAAAAAAAGTTATTTCTCTGTGTTTTGATCTTATTATTTTGTGGTATTTTGTGGACCAAAATACCCTTTCCAAAATCAACACAGAAACAAAACTCATTTCGACGTCTGAGTTCCATTCCGAGCATCCAGCATCTTCACGAACAAGAGAACAACTGAATTAGGGTTTCAATATCATCTTCACCATCGACATTAGAGCTTCGTTATCTTCTGCAAAAATCATTCTCATTCTTTTATCATAAATTTCTCTGACCCCGCTTTCATATTTCATCGTCATCTCAATTCATCTTCGTCACGTCACATCTTCATCTTAGGCCATATCAGCTCGTCATTCAAGTTTCATCCTAACTCTGGTAAGTTTTGAAAAAAAGTTATTTCTCAGTGTTTTGGTCTTATTCTTGAACATATTTCTGTGATTTTGTATATGAATTTCTCTGCTTTATAAATTTATCTGGAATATGTATTTTTCTCTGGAATGTCTATTACTCTCTTGCCTCTGTCTAAGTTTCTCTGGTATTTATAATTTTCTTTGACCACATCACATCACTTTCCTCCCTTGTGTGTCTCTATCATGGTTAATTTTCTCTGGTTGTGTATGTAAATTTCTCTGACATTTTAATATTATAAATTGAAATTTTATCTGGAATGAAAATTTCCTCAAGAATGTGTAATTTTCTCCAGAATGTGTATTTTTTTCTGGTATGTTTATTTTGTTCAATTCTTGGCTTCAATGTGGTGTCATTTTCAGTGGCATGTTTACATTACTTTGTTTATTTTATCTTGCTAATTGTGGAATGAAAATTTTCTTTGGCTTGCCATGTTTACTTTTCTCTATCATTCATTTTCTCTGGTATGTTTACTTCTATATGTAATTTTAACAATTATTGAAAATTTCTCTCCTATGTTTATGCTGTTTTGTTGATTTTCTCTGACATTTAATTTTTAATGTCCAATTTTCTCTAGCATGTCCAATTTTCTGTAATTTTCTCCCTTATCTGTAATTTTCTTTGACATCTCCAATTTTCTCTGGCATGTTCAATTTTCTCTGGGATTTAATGTTGACATTTTTATGTTTTAATCATTTTTTAGAAATGGCAAAACGTAAAAGCAGCGAAACACCAAAAACACCAAGCAAGAAACAGAAACTCTCTCAGTCTTCTTATGAGCAAAGATAAAAAACCAACAGCAAAACACTGGAAACACCAAGCAAGAAAGAACAACCCCCTCAGTCTTTTTATAATCTAAGATAAAAAACCAGCAGCAAAACACCACAAACTCGTCGCCAAAACACACAAGTCCAAGGTGATGAAGCAACTAGCATCCAGATGAGTACCCTAACTTCAAAAGACTCAAGCTTAAGGGGGAAAAAAACCTGTTAAACTCCACAGAAAGAGAGCACACTACAACATTCAATACCGATCCAACCTCTCATCTGTTGTCTCATTTTTTCAAACACTTACATTCAATTCAAAAGACCTCATTCTGGTATTTGATCCAAGCTCTAACCACTGGAAGGACGGATCCAAGGAAACCTAGGAAATCTGATAATGATGTAATTGTAATAATCCAATGTTACAATAAAAAAAATAAAAGCATTCACAGTTGGTAAAAAGAATTTGACCTTTACAACAAATGACATGACCTTGATTTTTTGTTTGCAATGAGGTAAAGGAGCCATGTCATTAAGATATTCTAAAAAGCTAAAATCTGCATTCCTAAGGAAAAGATTTCAAAAGGACACAAGGCTCACTGGTCCTATTCTTAAAAATGCCTTGGTCAAAGCAATGAAAGGCAAGCAACCAACTGATTTCAAAGATGCAGCAATCATTGTTACATTGTACTTGTGTCCTACCCTATTTTTTGCAACAAGTGAAAATTTAATAGGCTGGGTTTTTATAAAGTATGTGGAACCTCTTGAATCAATGAAATAGTATGATTGGCCAGAAGCAATCACATCAATATTGATTGATTCTATCATAACATTGCACAAAACTTCAGAAAAAGTTACGAGGTGTGTTATTGCATTGCTGGTAAGTATAATATCCATTCAAATTTGCAGTTATCATACTTACAAATTTGTGCGTTTAGAAAAATTTAATTACTTTAATTTTCATCACAGTATTGGATATGTGAACATGCAAATATCATTGATTTGAAAGACAGTAACACAACTGACTTCCCAAGACATGCCAAGTTGCACCTTGACAAAACAGCTGCAGAAGACACCAGTCCACTCTCTTGCACCTCGACAGGTTAGATTTCTATCGCTACTGAAATCTCAGTGAAATTCCAAAATTTCTCTGACCACTGCTTTGTTTCCCTCCTTGTGCATTGATTGATTAAGATCAATTTTCTCTGGACTATCAATTTATATTTTCTTCTTCGGTTACCACTGGTTTATTTCTGCCATTGTAATCAATTTTCTCTGCAATCCAAATTTCTCTGACCACAATTGTAGCACAATAACTTATATAACCTGATTGATTTTCTCTAATAGTTAAATTATGTTGGTTGTTTCATAATTTTCTCTGGCCCATAAAATTGTTTCTCCTTGTGTGTAATTTTCTTTGGCCCATAACTTATGTGCCATGCATTTTTGATAAACACTGTTTATTTCTACCCTTCTAATGAATTGTCTCTGGAATCTAAATTTCTCTGACACAATTATAGTCAAACATTAACTTGTATGCCTTGATTGATTTTCTCTGATATCTAAATTGTGTTGCTTGTTTCATAATTTTCTCTGCCTCATAAAATTAACTCCTTGTCTGTAATTTTCTCTGGCCCATACAATTTTTTCTGAAGTTTGTTTCCCATTAGTATCATTTAGATGAATTTTATTTTCCTTATTTGAATTTTTTTTCTCAGTGAATTTTGTAACATTTTTCTAATAAAAGAGCCTCCTGTTACAGATAGATAACAAGGAGTTAGTCAAAAACCCATCAGAGAGGAGTTCTGTCTTGGTAAAAAGACGAAGAATGAATCAAAAAAGGCAATTGTCAAATTCAAGGAGACATTACAAGATTCATCCGGATAAGGAAGGAATGAAAAAGTAGAAGGCAACATAGAAGAATATGAAACCAGCAATAGACAAGAAGAACAAGCAAGCAGTGGAGAAGCAGAAATCAGAGAAGAAAGTGAAGAAATAGAAGCAGAAGACAAAGAACAAAATAAATAGAAAGAAGAAGACAGTGAAAAAGAAGATGAAGAAGAAGATGAACAGCAAGAAGAAAATAATGAGGAAAGTGATAAAGAAGAACATAATGAGCCAATGGACCAACAACGTGATAGCATCTGTGGCTTAACAATGCATCAGCCTCAAGAATCTGAGGAATCAAAGGATGCCTAAATTGCTGATCTATGTCAAAGACTAAAGGCACTTTCTTAAGCTAAAAAAGAAATAGAGAGAAATTGGACTGAATTACTTGCTGAAAAGAATGTTGCAATAAGAACCTTGACATCACTTAACTCAGAACTTCAAGAAAGAGACAGTACAATACAAATGAAACTAAGGATGTTGGACGTTCAAAAAGAAGACGATACAAAAATAGTTTAACAGCTGAGAGATTCAATTTCGAAGCTTGAAACTAAAAATGCTAAATTGCATGAACAAGTTCAAGAACTATCCGTCCAACTAGCAACACAACCATACCGAACACCAACACAACTTCAACCACAAGGTCAGTGAAAATCTTGAGCCACAAAAGGTTATGTCCTTATGTCAACATAACTCAGAGAAGTTTCCATTTATTATAATTTTCTATGTCAATGGTAATTTTCTCTTGAAGTTAAATTTCTCTGAACACATTAGTTTCTGCTGCTCATTTCTATTGATTTCTACTGCTCATTTGATTTTCTCTGTCTATTTTCTTATTCGATTTTTGGGGCTTGTTTGATTTTCACTGTGTATAGTTGGAATGCAAGTGGAAGAACAATCAACAACCCAACAAGAACAAATGACACACAAAGAACAACCGAAACAAAAGACAAAAATCTAAGCTAACTGGAAAATATTAAATCAAATAAATTTACATATTGAAATATCATCTGTTACTTCAGAGAAATTTCACTTTTACTGATATTTTCACTGTCTACAGTAAAAAAAGATTCGACATCAATGATAAAAGATTTAAAGGCAAAAGAAAGGAAGGAAAAACAACACGATCTAGAATTTCAATATCCCAAAGTTGCGAAAGTGACTAGAGGTTCAAAACAAGCTGCAAAGCAAACTGAGCAAACCACGAAGAACAAAGAAGTACTTGATGATGATGCGTACGTCTTGTCTCAACCTACAAGCATCAGAAAATATTGGGTCTTTCCACAAACTCTACCGATTTCAAGATTGATAAAAGATCATGTAAAAGACATGTTGCAGCACATATCAAATGTGTCTGGACTGAAGTAAGTACAGCAAATAAAATAGAAGATAACAAACAACAAATTACAAACTTATATTGCATTAACAACAATTAAATCCCTTCTTTGTCATCCTGTTGGGCTTTAATTTGGACAAGTGAGTTGAATCTCATTACCTTCCAAGACATTGAAAACCTAATAAAACAAAAAGAAATTGCCAACAATGTAAGTCTTTCATCAAAATTTCTCTACAATGTTCTATCAGCCTTTATAAACCAATATTATTACAATTATAAATCATATTTTTTAGGTCATTGATGGCTATGGAGAGATCCTTCTTGCTGACCAAAGGAGAGAAAGCCAACAACCAACTTCATTTTTTTTCACATCCATGAGCTTAGTATGTTACTACTCTTTTATTTGATTTTCTCTGAAATTTACTTACCATTATCTCTTGTTAAGATACTTCTTGAAGCCAGTTGTGTCACTAGTCTAATTTTCTTTGGCTAGTTGTGTGCATTTAAAATTTCTCTGTGTATATTTTTTAAATTCCTATCATTTCAACTTTCTCATAACATAATCATTTTTTGATTTTCTCAGACCACCAAATTTCATCAGGATGACAGAAAATCAAGCTTTTCGAGTGTCCTTATTTGACAGGCATATTGAAATAGCATGGAGGAACTACATGTTCCTCAATTTCCCAATAAATACTGGAGGTAATAAGAAGTCCACACATGAAAATCACTGGACCTTGCTTGTCGTGGACAAACAAGACAATTTATGAAAGTTCTACAACTCACTGAGGCCAATGAGGGATGATGCAGAAGACAAATATGTCATAAATGCAAAACAATTGGTAACGAGTGCAAATTTCTCTAATCTATCATAATGTTTATGTGATGATAATTTTCATAGAATTCCATTGATTTGTCTGTAAATTTTTCTGTTATTTAAAAATTATTTTTTTGCAGCAAGATTATATGGAGAATTTTTTGAAAGCTTGCCTTGAAAGAGAGGCTCAATCACAACCCTCTTTCAAATTAATAAACTCACAAAACACAAGTTACGACTTTGAGTATGTCAACAATGCTCCACAACAAGATAGTGATTCGTAAGTTTCATACAACATCTATAAACAAGATAATCTGATTTGCATATTTCTTAAAACTAACCATACCTATAATTTGTATGCAGTTTGGATTGTGGCCTCTTTGTCTGCTATATAATGAAACAATATAGCAAGCATGAACCTATCAGCTCCAAATTGTCCACACAAGACATAAGGTTGATGAGGGCAAAACTCATGAGAGATTTGTGACCGAAGTTGGCCGGTCATGGACTGAACCAATTGAAATACCTCCAGAAGAAGAACAAAAAATGTAATAGTGAAACTAGTGAAAGGAAGACAATGTACATATCCACACAGAGAAAATTATCTCACATATATGTATATATCCACACAGTATTAAACATTCAATTTTTTTATTCATACATTGAAGGAATGATGATACTTGACATATATGTATATATCATTTTTTGACATATATAAATTTCATTTTTTTTTTAATTTTGACTAATGTAAATTTCATACATATCAATGGTTAAATATATATATATATATATATATATATATATTGTGATTGTCAACACAATCCACACAGAGAACATAAAATGGAATTTTTGAGTTATGAATTTCTCTGGATTGAGTGATTTGGAGAGGGAAATTTCTCTGGGTTGGTGAGGAAAATTTCTCTGGCTTTGAGAAAAATTTCTGAGTTGAAGTGATTCTACATAAATTCTTCCCTGGTCTAGAGAAATTCTCAACTCAAAGAAATTTCAAAAGAGCTTAATTTTGTTTCTTGGTTGTACTCAGTGCAATAATTTTGTGTATGCTCTGTCTGGTGTGCACATTTCTTGAAGTGAGTCCAGAAAAATTCTTCCCTGGTAAGAATTTCTCTATGAAGTCCAGATAAATTCTCTGAATTTCTCTACTTTAAACTTACAGAAATTTCAACAAACAAAATGCACACTGTAATTTTTGATGCTATTGGCAAATTTCTCTGGATGAATTGGACCTCACAAAACACAATGCAGATTTCAACAAATACAATGCCCATAGTCAATTTCTCTTCCACTGGCAAACTTCTATGGATAAATTTGACTGATATGAAGTTACCAGAAATTCACAAAGAAATTTAACTTGTATTGTGCCAAAGAAGGTGCCTATACGATCATGTAATCTGTAATGCACTGTGTTAGTACAAAACAATTATCAAATTCAAAAAATACAATCCACACAGTACTTTCCTTTGCTATTATCAAATTTATGTGAATGAATTTGAAGCTTCAAAACACAATGCACAGAGAATTTTCTTTGCCATAAGAAAATTTTTCTAGATGAATTTGACAGGTATTACAGACCCACTGCCTATAGTTTATATCAACAAATACTAGGGGTGAGCAGCGGATATACCGATCTGCTAAAATCGATTGAACCGAACCGATCCGCTGCATTTTGGACGGATGCGTGATGACGAGCGAACGGTTGTGGATTGATTTTCTCCAATCCGCCAATTTGGCGGACGGATGACAGATTTGAGGTTCCTTTGACCGCAACCGAACCGCCAAACCGCAAGCACTCTTAATAATTTAGAAGATTTTGTGTTTCTATTTGTTTAAATATTTTGTTTGTATTTTCAATTGAAAAAGAGTTTAAATATTCTGTTGAAAAAAAAATTTCAACTTGAATATATTTTTTGAATTGAAAAAAATAAACGTATTATTTATTTATATTTTTTGGTTTTTAAATCTAACTCTAAAAGAAATAAATAAAAAATATGATATATGCTGGTTGGTTTTTATTTTCAAAAACATATATAAATGTAACAATATAGAGACATACAATCTCTACTATTACTCTGTTCATGATTTTGGTGGTTTGAATTGTTTTTATATTTTAAGAACCACATATTGTAATACTTTATGTGGATAAAGTATGCTGTGAATGTAATATATGGATGAGGCATGCAGTGATTGTGATATTCTAAAGTTTCAAACTTTCTTTCTTTGGATGAGGCATGCAGTTATTGTAATACTTTTTTAAGCCATTGACTGTAATATTTTTTTATTTTTTCATTTTTTGAGAAAGTGCACAAGTTGAATTATGTTGAAAATTTATAAAATTTCAAACCGTCAAACCGATTCGCATCCATCCGCCAAACCGCCAATCCGCTTAATCCACATCTGCTAGATTGGCGGACGGATACGGATTGATTTTCTCCAATCCGCCAATCTGACAGACGGATGGCGGATTGGAGGTTTCGTGGCCGAAACCGACCCGCGGCCACCCCTAACAAACACAATGCACACTTTAACTGATATTGAAAAATTTTTTTAGATGAATTTGATTGATATTATTATATACACTGTCTAAAACATACATTTCACAAAACAAAATATACAAAGTAATCATCAAATGTATTATTCAATCAATAAAATGTATTATCTTCAACTATTTAACAAAGGTTCCTTGTATGTCATCTTATTATGATGACCAATACTCTCACAACAACTACATTTAATCACACTTTTAAACTCACCAGTAGAAGCAATTCTGTTTTTTTTCGGCCTCCCAGCTGGTCTCTTGCTCAATGGAGTAAAATCATAACATCTTCAATGCTACACACAGGTTTTTCAACAGTTGAAACTGGGCCAATCGAAAACGAGTATACTTGACGATACATATCAGCATGAAAAAATGGTTCAATAAATGAATTCAAATTCTTTTCACTCCTAAAAATTGCAACCACGGCATGTTGACATGGATACCCATTTATTTCCCATTTTCGACATGAACAAGTTCTCAATTCAAGATCAACCATAACTGAAGGAAAACAATGTACTTCAAAGACATTATCAGATGATAAACTCACATTCCATGTCCCCCATCCAAGAAAGACTTCTCCAATACACTATCCATACAAGGACAGAGAACTTTATTCCATTTACTAGAGAGCAGCCTCCTATCATACCTCATATTCATGATTTGCAACCGTATCATGTACACCAAATTTATTATTGGCAAGTGCCGAGCTTCTCGTATCCATGAATTGAATGATTCAGCAACATTTGAATACATCTCACCACAACGTTTCCCCTCAAAATATGCATCACTCCAATTTTCATACGGTAAACTTCTCAAGAAAACACTCGTGTCTCATCCTCATTTTTTAATTCATTTAACTTGAAATGAAATGATGCCTTTGTTGGCGCATATGCACATTCTGAAAACTTGGACACAATCGTCTTCCTAACCAAATTTGTGTTTCCACATGACAACTTATCCCTCAAATTTCTCTTTAGATGTTTAAGACAAAATCCACGAAATCAGTTAGGGAAAAACCTAGCAATTTCTTCAACAATACCGCAATGTCGATCTGATATGTAACTTATCACCCTTTCTGATCCTAATACTCTACATAAATGTTCAAGGAACCAACACCAATTGTCTTTATTCTCAGCATCAACAACAGCAAAAGCTATAGAAAAAAAGCCTACAAAACAAATAGGAACAAGCATATTAGATATACATATGCAGAGAAAATTAGAACAATAAACAACTAGAGAAATTGACACGCCAACATCCAGAGAAAATTCATTTAGTGCCCAATTCTATAGAAAATTCACACATTGGCAACATTTAGAGAAAATTGACTTAGTGACCAACCACAGAGAAAATTTACACAATCAGAATATCCAGAGAAAATACACTTAGTGATCAACCACAGAGAAAATTCACACAATCAGAATATCCAGAGAAAATACACTTAATGACCAACTACAAATACAATTCACACAATGACAACATCCAGAGAAAATTCACACACTGACCAAGATTCGGTGAAAATTTTCACAGTGGCCACAACCAGAGAAAATTCAAGGTGTAAGAAAAAAAATCACATTCGCTCAATTCCTCAATGTATAAAAAATTCACGTACTTAGATAAAATTAGATATATTTACAATTACCTTCATTCCCATCTTTTCTCGTTACAGCAAGCATAACTCCTTTGTATCGTCCTTTCAAAAATGTTTCATCAAGAAAAAGCAATGACCGACAATATTTGAAACTAGCAATGCATGCATGAAAAGGCACAAACACTCTTTTGAAACACTTGTTATCTTCAAATCTAACTCAAAACGACTACCTGAATTGTTCTTCAATGCCTCATCAAAATACCACCGTAATTGATCGAATGACAAACAAAAATCCCCATATGTACTACGTTTTGCTTTTTCAACTCCAAACCAACCACAGTTATAACTGATTGAGACTCCATACTTGTCTTTCATTTCTTTGACAACATCCACTAGACGAGTTAAAGGTTTTGCACTTATCTCTTCAAGTATCAGCCCAAAAACTAAGCTGAATGTCATCCTAGCATGTTTACTAGTACAAACTGCCAAACCACACGTATGTTCATTATTCAAAATTCTTATGTAAAAGAACTCATTTATTTTTTCAACTAAAGCATGTACACGTCACATACATCCCCTTGATTCCTTATATGCACATTCTGCGGTAACTCTCAGCTTGTCATTTTTAACATACGTAAACTGAAAGCCAACCTCAATAACATACTTGCATAAAACAGTATGGAACTCAACCACACCACCTTCAAACTTTTGTCCAATACTCGTAATATTATTTCGCCAACTAGCTGACAATAACACATTTTCTTGGTGAGAACAAAACTTAAAGAGAGAATTCTTTTCAATATCTACCAGTCTATCACATTCACCAGCCACAACATCTACCCAATTATACACACTTCATCCTCTTGATCAGAAGTACTACATCTAGTAACTGAAACATTAACTATATCAACACCACGTGCACAGACAACCCTCAACATATTCAGAAAATCAATATCATTTCGAACCATACAATTTAGATGGCCTACAATAGAATATGAAATACACATCGTCTCAGGTTGCAAATTCTCTCATGTTTTACACAAAATGCCAACTAATTCCTTAAAATTCAATTCGCATGAAACATTAATGACAATAGTATCATTTCCATATTTGCATAGCAATAACACTGCACTATTCATCAAAACTGAAAGAAAAAAAGAAGAAAAATAATTTGTTCAACATAAAAACACTTCACAAGAACAACATAAAAGTCCAGAGAAATTTCTAATAATTATAATTTTCTCTGGATTATAATAACAAAACATATCATTTTCTCTGGATTTAAATAAAAGTCTAGAGACATTTACAAACTTATATACACTTTCAAGATAACAAAAACAAAATCACAGAAAAATTAATAAATCCAGATAGAATCACAGAGAAATTTATTGCTAATTATTAAACACAATCATAGACAAAAAAACACACAGAAAATCTATTATAAAATTATAAGTTTCTCTGTGATTTTCACTAAAGTACAAGCTTACAATTTTCTTTGCGTCATTCTGCAATATTACACTCATATCAAAATCCAAAGAAATTTACAAACTCAAATACACTTTCAAGATTCCCTAAAAACAGTGCACTGCCCATCTAAACTGAAAGAAAAAACACAAAAAATAACTTTTGCTCAAAAAAACAAAAACTTATGTTTATTTTATACAAACTTATAATTTTCTCTGAACTACAAACTGAAAACGAATAACAAACTTATAATTTTCTCTCAACTACAAATAAAAAACCAGACAAATTTAAGAACTTACATTCACTTTCTCAGATTCTATCTGTACTAGAAACTAATAATATGTCCATATGAACTTGGTCAAAAAACAGAGAATGAAAAATTAATTCCAAAAATAAAAATCAACTCTACCAAGATGGCCTCTGTCTAAAATTGATCAATAACAGCAAATGAAAAATCAACTTCAAAAATCATAAACAACTTCATTGAGCTAGCTTCTCTTTTAAATTGATCAAAACTAAAAACAAAAACCTAACGCAAAAATACAATCAAAAAACTAATATGAAATCGAAATCCTTACTTAAAATTCAAAACAAAAATAAAAAATTCATGTGGAATCTCTATCAAAACCATACCTGATTCAACTCCACTGAAAAACCTACGCGATCAACACATTATAACACCTACACGATCGTCGTAATCTCTATCGTGAAGTCCACTGCAACATATGCGAAATCCCTATAAAATCTCCGACAAAATTTCTACCGTGAAATCAGTTTCCAAAATCTCACTGTAAAGTCAGCAGTTTGCCAAAATCCAAACAATCTTATGTTATAACGAGGGTAAATTAGATATTTTATAACATAAAATAAAGTTAGAATAATGTTTGAGAGCTCGAAAATCCCTGCCCCCTAATCCCCAAAACGACGTCATTTTAGGCATTAGGTTTTTTTTTTTTTCTTTTTTTCTTTTTTTCCTTCGATTTTCAGTCTACAGAGAGAAAGATGAGAGGGAGAGAAAGAGAAGAGAGAAAGAGGAGAGGAAGAGAGAGGAAGAAAGAGAGGAGAGGAGAGCTCTGATCGTCTCGCCGCCCGCCGTCGTCGTTTCACCGCCAGCTCTCCTCCCCGCCGTCGCCTCGCCTCTGCCTCTCGTTGCAGCAGCAGCAGCTCCTCCTCCCCGCTGTCGCCACACCTCCACCTCCTATTCCCCCGAATATTATGCCCCTTCCAATCCCTTCTCTTCCTCCCTCCCTCCCTCCTTTCTTCTCCGAGCTTCGTTCTTCTTCTGCAAAAAAAAAAAAAAAATTCAAAAACAACGAAATGACGTCGTTTTTGGTTAGGGAATTAGGGGCCGCTCAGTTTCGAGCGACGTAGCACGATTGATAAAGTTAACATATGATTCAGTACCTCTCCTCCTATAAAAGTGAGAGAAAGACCTTAGGTCAATTTTTCCTAAAATAACACCAGCTACTCAGGGGTGAATCCTCAATAATACCACAATTTAGAAGAAGATAAAAGATTTAAATCCTATCATAAATGTTTTTGAATCATCTTCAACAAAAACACAACACAACACAATTCCACATAATTGGTTATGCAAAAACATGAGTTTGGATTTTAATATATATAACATTCAGGCTTTAAGTAAGTAAAATAGTTCATTCATCTTCTTTCTCTTCATCATTCTTCTTCCTACCTTTGTCTTCTCCAATCTTCAATCCTTCAACACAGCCCTCCTCCTCTCTCATCTCCGCCACTTCCGCCCTCCCCTCCACATCGCCGCCGCCCTTCTCAGCTACACATTCCTTGATCTCCACCACCGTATCAGATGATTCGCCATCATTTGGCCGCAGATCGTCGTCTGTGGATGAAATTGAAGCGGCGCGTGAGCCCACTGCAGAGGCGGCTTTGAGGAAGGCTTCGTGGATGGATTCAGGCGGAAGCGCAGAGTCTTCGAGGCCGGCGTCCTCCAAGCGCGGTGGTCGAATCTTATCTAACAAATCCTCGACCTCCCTTGTTGCCTCCATTAACTGTAAACCCTAACCCTAACCAATAGCGAAGAACAACTCCAATAGCAATATGTGTGTGACCAGCATAGAGTTGGAGAATATTATGAGCTTGTTTGGGAACTCCGTCGTCAGCCTTGCGTCGTCGCGGGGCCGGAGAAGAACTCCGTCGCCTCTTAGAGAACAAGCTGCGAAATCGGAATATGGTGAGGTGTGGGAGAGAGAGAGAGAGAGAGAGAGACCTTGATGTAGCTGACGGTGTAGATCTCGACGGAGACGGCGTAGATCTCGTGTGCTCTGATTTTTACGATCCAAACCAAGACAAACTCGATCTAACCAGATCTAGAAGGACGGTGGTGGTGAGAGGAAAGACGGTGGTTGGCGTTGATCTGAGCTCGTCGGAGGTGTGAAAGCTCTCCGGCGAGACGACGGTGGTGCTTCGCCAGATGGAGTTGTCGTCGGAGCCACCGTTGATGGGCGGCTATGTGCAGTCGAACAGTGATAAGAGTGACAGTAAAAGAGAAGAGAGAGAACTACTGTGTAGGGTTTGAGATTTGGACGGCATATATATTTATTTTCGAGAGGATTTGGACGGTATATAGGGTAGGGTAAATTACAACGTGGGTTTTATTTAAATTATAAATTATTTTTTATAATTTAAAAAATTATATTTATCATGTTTGGTTGGGTTTTTTTAAAAAATATTTTGAAAAAATGATTTGAAAATTATTTTTTGAAAAAAAATATTTGTTTGATTTTCAAAAAAATATATCATTAAAATTTTAAATTTTCCTCTAAATTAATGATTGAAACAATTAAAAAAACATTAAAAAATCACATCAAAACATTCCCTTATTTTTTTTTAAATATATATATATACCTAAATATACCTATATGTACTTATATTTTTAGAAAAATGTATCTATTCAAAGCCTATTTATGTGTACCTAGATTTTCAAAAAAACGTACCCATCAGAAAAAGATACCTAGATTTTTAAAGCCTACCTATATGTACCTATTCTACTGAAGCCAACCTATCTCATTTATTTTTTTGAAAACATAACTTATTTTTCAGAATAACCAAACAAGTTGTATAAAATTTTCAAAAAACTATATTAAAAAAATCACAACCAAACACAGTGATTATGTCTTTAAAATTTTTAATTTAATAATAAATAAAGTCATTTTATTAATAAATTATTAAGTTAATTAATAATTTTTAATAATATTAAAATTTTATTTTAATTAATAATTTAGATAATTTTATTATTATATAAGTGAACAGCTAGAAATTTTAATTTTTCAATTGATTCTGTTAAATAAATTTTTTTTTGTAGGGAGATATTTGTAATTTTTCAGACTATAAGGGACAATTCTTATTTTAAGCAAACCTCAGAGGGTGTATTTGTAATTTACCATATATGATATATAAATGAAGGGTATTTTGGTCATTTTGTTTTAATTTGTCTTTTTGAACAAAATATTTTAACGTTTGGATTTTTGACTACACAAAATAAAAAATTAAATTTATGAACTGAGTACCCTATAATTTAATCCCTATGATTTAAGTTCAGTTTCAATTTGATTCTATCAATATTTTTTTTTTGTTACTCTACCGCTCTATAATTATGGGTTGTTATTTTATTTCCTTTCAAGTGAAAATTGTTACATTTTACATGGTAATCTTCTTATTTATTTTGATCTAAACATTCTATTAATGTTTGGAAAACATTATGGTGCATATCTTTTAAAGGAAAGTGCACTATATGCGCCTTGTAATTAAAAAAAGGACATAATTTTAATTTTTTGAGTCATAACTGTCATAACTAAACATAATATGAGGTATAATTAAGTAACTCATGAATCATAACTCAAGAAGAAAATTAATCATAATTAAAGAAGAAAATGACATAACTAGGAGTGCATATGGTATACTCTTTTTAAAGAGGTGTATCCCTTAATGGTTTATGACGTCTCCCAACGGATCAAAAGGACATGTGAATTGTTTTATGACATTCCCTAGCTAATCAGAAGGAATTAGAATCCTCTCATTGATTTCTCTCCTTAACTCACTGCTTGTTAGGTCATTGGGTCCACTTTTGGATTTATTTTTGATAATCTGAACCATTCACATTTTTAGATTTGTTGAGTATATCTGTAAAAAATCAAGTTGATCGGATATTAAAAATTACGTGTTCGAATCATCGAGCTACAAACCATTTTTTAAAAAAATTTAATAAACAATTTTCTAAACACATGCTTTTTGATATCCGATTAACTTGATTTTTTACAAGTATGATAAACTCAACAAATCTTAAAATATGAATGGTTCGGATCATCGAAATTGGGCTCAAAAGTGGGCCTAATAACCTAGTAAGTTGGGAGTTAAGGAGAGAGATCAAGAAGAGGATCCTGATTCAATAAGAAGGACATCTCCATGGCAGACCCTCCATCTTTACTCTTCTAATGCCTCCGAAAGAAGAGTCTAGATCATCTGCCATGGTCGTCTGCGGCGCTTTCGACCTTTTTCTTTTCTTTTCTTTTCTTTTCTTTTTTTTCCCTTCCTCTTTAGCTTTTCAACCTCTCTTTCACTTCATCATTTTCAAAACACCACAGAATAGAGAAGTTGTTCAGGATGTTTGATCCGGATGGAAAAAGGTACATCACGATGGCATGAAATGTGATCTATGTTTTTTTTGTTGGAACACACAAAGTGGGTTTCATTCATGAAGTTTTTTGTTTTCTTTGGATATATACATATATTTGAAAACAAAGTGGGTTTGAAAACTTCAAGATCAGATTCATGAAGTTTTCGAAGGGGGTTTGAAATGAAAACTGATGATACAGTTTGTTCTGGTGAATGGATCGGACAGGTCCAAGCTCCTCAGGCCCACGTCCAAATGATCAAGCCCACCAGATAACCTGCAAACAAGTCCAACGGGGAACGGGGTAGTCTCCCAGTGAATCCTCCGACGAGTAAGTTAGAAGGAAAAGTAGGGTGTAGAGAGAGATTAGAGATAGAAAGCTTAACCTTCTTCTTGTCTTCAACGTTTCCTTATATCCTTTGGTAATCATTTCGTTGTCCCTTCCGACCTGCCCCCCTGGCCGAAAGTCTATACTGTAGCTTACCTTGTTCAGGGTAAGGGGGTCCTGTTCCGACGGAGAGGTGTTGTCGTAATAAATGCTGTGATGGGGTGCATTAATAGTGATGTGCAGTGTCAATAACTTTGCAGATCTTGTCTATTGATGTGGCTCGTCCTTCACCTGCCACGTGTCTGAATGTCATTGGCTCTTTATGCCATGTTGGATTCCAATTGTTCTGGACCTCACCAGCTGGGTTATGTATTGGGCTCCAAGTGATGGGCTTGGGTTGTTCATAGTGATTCATGGCCTTTATGGGCTTATACACGTCAGTAGTCCCCCATTCTCGAGTGCAGCTTTAGTCCAACGAAGGGAATACCAATGAAGAAGATGAGGGTGTTAGGGATTGGCAGGATGGAGGTCGACCGGCAGGGGTGACCGAGAGGGTGAACCGACCGGCAGGTGGTCCGACCGTGCAGGGTGACCGAATGGAAGGGCCGACCACGAGGAGGGCCGATCGCAAAGGTTGGCCGAGTGGGAGGGTCGACCACGAGGAGGGCTGACCGCGAAGGGGGTCGACCGCGAAGATTGGCCGAGTGAGAGGGTCGACCACGAGGAGGGCCGACCGCGAAGGGTGACTGAGTGGGAGGGCTGACCACGAGGAGGGTCCACCGCGAAGGGTGAGGTGGAGGGGCGTGGGGCTCGAGAGGCGGCGTGTCACGTGGTGATTTGAAGTGGAAAAGACATGGTAATAGGAGGAGACAGTGGATCGTGGTCGTACATGTGGCGACATCCCGCGGGGGGAGATCAGGCGTTGGATCAGAAATGAAACGATAGGTCATTATGGGTGTTAAAAAGACAGTTTTGGCGGATGTTTTGAAAAGTTTTTAAACTGGCGAAAATTAATTGTGTCCCTTGGAATACGGGTAAGCCTTGGGTTTTTGGGATTATTCGATTCACCTACTTGTTTGCAAAAAATCAAAACATCCCAAGTATTAACTCCTTTGTTGCTCACGATACATCTCTGCAACACTTTTTCGATTTCCTTGTACCCGCATCTGAAGTGATTCGCAGAGATACCATAAAAATGGCCCAAGAAGAAGCTGCGAATGCCAGGGTGGATCCGCTTGGTGATGACGATGCAGTGGAGTTAGCGAAGCAGTATAGGACGGAGAGGCAAACGGAGAGGGTGGGTGAGCCGGTGGTACAATCTCATGTCTCCACCGTAATGGCAGCTCCGAAGCCAATCAGCCAGGTGGAACCAGATCACTGGCACACGAAGGCTGACAAATCAACGGTAACTGCAGCGGATTTGGAGGCTATTCGCGAAAAATGCCAGGTGCCTACTGAAATAGAGTTATTGTTGCCGATGTCGACGGAGAGGCCATCCGACGCCAGGCCAGGGGAGTTTGCCCTTTATGAGGAAACATTAAAGGGAAGACTAAGGCTGCCCCTGTGTAGACAATCTATTTTTGACTGACCTTGAGACTCAGACGTCACCAGTTGAGCGTTCGGTGATATTGCATATTGTGCTCGTTCAGAAGTTTCAGAGTCTCGGCTGCGAGCCTTGCCTCCGGACTTCCAGACTCTTTTGTGCTTTGCCTCGGTTTGTGAACCAGGCTCCGTTTTCTCTATTTTCTCTTCCCAAAAGGAGGGAGAGGTCTCGTAGATCATCTCTCAGTGGCCGTAGGCTACGTTTCGTGGTCGTAGGTCGTTTTCCCGTTTGGAGTCCGATTTCCGGTTTTTCGGAGTCGTTGGCCGTGTGCCTCGGTTCGGGACCGCTTAACCACCTCCGTTTGCTCCAGTTTTTGGCATGCATCTTATTTACTCCCTTTTGAGGGACACTACGGTCCGAGAGACCAACTTCGTGGTCGGACACCACTTCCGGTGCCTAACAGCCCACTTTCGGGGCCCCGAACTGCGTGTTTTGGCTCCTGAACCTTCATTCTGCATTTTTGGGCTCCGACCCGAACTTAAGATAGTCATATTTTGAGGTCCTTTTCATGTTTGATTAAGGAGCTTTTACTGTTTGAGATCTCCTACTGCCACTTGCTTCTTTACCCCTTTTTTAGGCCTTTTCTTGCATGATAGTTTAGGCCTACTTGTATTTATTTTCGTGGCTTGTCATAAACTACAAAGTATCTTATTTTGAGCCCCTCTTCAACTTTGTTGAAGGGCTCTCTTCAGTTTGAGATCTCCTACTATCACTTGCCCCTTTATCTCCCTTTTAGGCCAATTTTGAGGGGAAATTTGAATTTCATTTCCCCCCCATTTTTCCCCCTCTTTTCCACCCTCTTGTGTCTATATAACAGACCCCCCAGCTGCATTTTAGGGGTTAGAAAACTTTGGTTTAGAGCTCTCACATTAAATCTCTCTCTCTCTCTACTCTAAGCCTTAAAAAACCCTTTTGATTCTTACACCATTTCCTCACCATCACCTAGCACCACATCACCACTCCATTCCAGCAGCTTGGAGGGTCTTCTCAGAGCTTAGGAGGCAGCATCTTGGTCCAAAACGCTGTCAAAGCTTAGTCTTCAAGGGTAAGTCCTCTTCTCCCATTTTTGACCATTTTCTTGGTTCACATCTTAGCTTTCTGTGCTTGCATGTTGGGGCTCCGACCCTAACTGAAAATATCATTTTTTTGAGCTCTATTTCATGTTTGTTTAAGGGCCTCTCACTTTTTGAGGCTCCCTTTTTTCACTTGCTTCATTACCTCCTTTGTATGCCATTTCCTTGCATATTATTTTAGGCCTATATGTAAACTGTTTTGAGCTCTAGTATGAACTGTAAATAAGCTTATTTTGAGCCCTTCTTCAACATTGTTGAAGGGCTCATCACTGTTTGTGGCTTCCTTTTGCCACTTGCCTTTATATCCCTCTTTTGGCCTCATTTTTGCATGATTTGTTAGCCCCTTGTGTTTGTGTTTCTGGACTTTGGTACGAACTGTAAATGGCCTTATTTTGACCCCCTATTCATGTTTCATCAAGGGTCTTTTGTTGTTTGATGTTTCCTTTTTCCTCCTTGTGTTTAGACCTCTTTTTAGGCCTTATTTTGTATAGTATTTTGAGCATGCTTGTGTACTGTTTTTGGCTCGGCCACCAACTGTAGAATACCATATTTTGGGCCCCTCTTCAACATTGTAGAAGGGCCCTTCTCTGTTTAGGGACAGAAGCTGCCACTTGCTTCATTATCTCTCTTTCGGGGCCATTTTTGCATGCTAGCTTAGTCCCATTTGTGTTCACTATTTGGCCTTGCTTAAAACTATAAATATGCTTGTTTTGGGACTGCCTTGAATCTGTCTTCATGCTTCATGATCAAATAATGCATGTTTTGCATAGCTATAGGCCATTGCGTGTGCCTAGTTTTGCATTTCGGGTCTCATTCCGTGCATCGGGTGCCATATTGCCATGTTTCGGGGCTGTTTTGTGTCATATCTTAGCGCTGAAATTTGCATGTTTGCATACCATGTTCCATGCCTTGCCATGTCTTGTTAAAGTGGCATTCGGTGCCTTAGGATCAGTCCTCGGTTTGCGTGCATGCGTGCACGCATCTCGAGTGTCTCATTTTCATCTAATGGCCTCTTATGTGAGTGTGGCTGATGTCCATTCATGTTGGTGTAAGTCCATTGTGTATTGTGTATGCCATTTCATTTCATAAGCATTGTGTATGCTAGGTTGTATGTTAGCGCATTGTGTGTGCCATGTTACCTTGTGCATTGTGTATGCCATTTAATTTCATAAGCATTGTGTATGCTAGGTTGTATGTTAGCGCATTGTGTATGCCATGTTACCTCGTGCATCGTGTATGCCATTTCATAGCATCGTGCATGCTAGGTTGTATATTAGTTGCATTCATGCATGTCATACATATTGCATTGTGCTCGGGATAGGAGTTAGCCTGAGCACGGGAAACGAGGTACGTTTCGTACTCCGAGCGACAGAATGTGTCTCAATTCCCAGTCGTCGACACTCCGGATTATCCATGATGGAGTCTAGGTTTGTTTTGTTTTCATGTGCATTCATTCTATATTGAGTTGCACAATTTGACTCCTCGGCCATCATGCATCGAGATGTGTGATTGGTGGCACGAGTATCGAGGCATGTATACATTTGTGAAAATACATTGCCATGCCATTTTTCTGCTCTCTATTGCAGCAAATCAAGAATCAGCAGTCTTCCGGGGCTTGGCACGCTTTCCAAGAAATCATTGCAAAACAGAGCCTAATTGGGGCATCGCAGTGGATTTCCGTGCAAAGGCAACCCGAGCATGCATCATTCATCATCCAGAGAAGAGTCAAGGCAGTCCCTGGCTTGCATGCCAGTTTTATTGTTTTCTTAGTTAATTTGGTAATTAACTAGGGTTTTGTACATATTTGGACTGTAATATTCATTTGGGACTGTATATTATTTTATTCAGACCCTCTGTGTGAGGGCATAATTGTAATAAGTGTGCGTGTGTGTGATGTATGTCTTCAAACCCCGCGTCTTTCTTCCCTTTTATTTACCAGCTTATGATGGTTAGATTAGGGCATATTTCAATTAGCATACAGTATGATAGCATGTTTGCATTCATTCATCTATTTTGCATGCACCGGGCTCGGCGCATCATACTAACTGCATTGTATTTTCAATTCCAAGTTGAATACATGTTAGCTGTAGCATTTCATATGCCATGTTTAGAATAGCCGAGCCTGCTATAGTTGCATTTTTGCATGTGTTGCATTAGGCACTTCTGTATAGTTAAGATCATGCATGGATTTCTAATCAGCTTCTGTTTTTGTTTGGAGTACTCGGTAAGTTTTACGCTTTAGCATCCTCGCATGCGTGTGAGTGACTGCCATGACAGCATGCTTACCATGAAGCTAATTGCTTATGTGATATAACTGCCTGAATGCCTGTGGGTGAAGGTTGGGTTATTTGAATTGGAACAATTCATCAAATGTGTGTTTTAAGCCCACTAGATAGTGGCAAAATCATGTTTTCTAAAGCCCACCTGAGGGTGGCAAATCCACGTCTTAGCCTACTTGCGGGTAGCACCATCAAACCATTTTCAAATAAACAAATATGAAATGTTTCGTTCCAATTCAGGCGACCCAGTCTATACTTGTATGCTGTGCGCATCACATAGTAAATCTAGGCTAATAATCGGAATAAGAATGCACAATGTTTTCAAAACTAGATATCATGGTTAGTAGAGGCCAATCTTTGATCGGGCGAGTGGGGGTGCTCACGAAGTGACCTTCCCCAATCGTACCCAAGTTCCCGAGCCAAGGCAACTTTGGTGATGACGGACACGTGGCCTTAGGCAACGAGTCAGGGTTTCCTAAATTTCCCAAAATAAAATATTTAGGTGGCGACTCTGTATCTGGCAAAGCAGTCCATGTTTGGCACTTCTTTCAAAATCTGTTTTCTCAAAACGATTTGCCGGATTTGGACTCTTTGGTTCAGATTAAGAATCGTGACAATTTTAGAGTCCTGAACTGTAGTGAGCCCAAAACGAACAGAACGGGGGACTCGTTCCTCCCGGGGCGTTCAGGGACGTCTACAGTTTCTGGCGACTTCGCTGGGGAATTAGAGAACTTGACTCGAACTCATGATATTTGGTTTTGACTACACTTGTGTGTTTCTTTGCATTGCATTTGCATTGGTGCGCCTAGGACACCGTGTTTGCCATCTGCTATTCCTGAACGGTTTGCCGGAGGCTTGTCTTGTCTTGTCAAGGCATAACCATAAGGCTGACCGGTTGTGGGCTCTGCTAGTATGGGAACACAAACCCCGGTTTTACCGAGGCACCCTTTTTGACCATTCGACCTAGTGCATATTCGGATCCATAGTGACCATTCCAAACTAGGACAGGTTGCTTACCCGTTTATAGGTTGTTTGAAACCGCTGCGTGCATAGTGAAACCCTAGCTCCTGACAAAATAGGACAGGGAAACCCTACCCCAACATAGGGGTGTTTTGGCTCTCACTTGTTTATTATGTGCTTTTAGAGTGCGTCTCTATAGGAATGCATGTATCAGTCTACAAGTTTGGGCATCAGGCCTGCGGGCACCAGTTTAGTAGTTTGGGCATCAGGCCTGCGAGCACCAATTCAGTACTTTGGGACTCAGTTCACCTAAGGGTATTAGTTTACGGGCAGAATTTTGGGCAGAATTCTGTAGGAGGCATAGTCATTCAGCTCTGCTCATATGGGTTATCGTGAAATCGGGCTGAGATGCTGTCTGTTTTCCCTTTTGCTAAGTAGTCTTGGAACCATAGCATCAGAAGGGTCTGATATCCCCCAGGTACTTTGGACCTGTGTTGTTATGTGATCGGGGGATGAACCACTTGCTAGCGGTGCATAGTTTACTCCAGATGTGATGGATGGCACGCACTATTTTGAGCATTTGTGAATGCTGTTTATTCTGCTTTCTGACTTGGGTATTGAGTCTGTCTTGTTGTATCGAGTCAGTCCTGTTGAGTCTGTCTTGTTGTATCAAGTCAATCCTGTTGAGTCTGTCTTGTTATATCGGGTCAGTCCTGTCGAGTCTGTCTCGTTGTGTCGAGTCAGTCCTGTTGAGTCTGTCTTGTTGTATCGAGTCAATCTTGTTGTGTAGGAGTCGGGTGACTCCGGGGGTGTTACCTCGGACATCACTATCTTGTTTTGTGTTTGTCTTTTTGTTTTGTCTTGAGTCTGTTTCTGCTACGGAGCCAGTTGTACCAACAGATCTGAAATGAAACAGCAGTGGTTTTTCATGCTTTTGTGCTTGCTTCTGCCTTGTGCCAGTTGTGCCAGAAACTTGAATGAAATGACAGTTCTCTTCACCTGCTCTTCTGTGCCTTGAAATCATTGTATTGACCTAAGCTTTTCAAAAAAATTTCCAATACTGCGGTGAAAACAAAGGGGAAATAATTCCTCGGGTTTTGCAAAACTTTGATCATTCGAGAGAAAGAAAGGCGTGCTAAGCCCTTAATGAATGAAATCATGCTTGTTAGTGTGAGTACTGGGAAGGATCCTGGCTTGATCCAGATTGGTTCTACACTGTCTTCAGCACGAGCGACTGGTCGTTTTCTTAAAAGATTTCAAAAAATGTTTTGCGCGGTCCTGCGAAGACTTGTGTAGAATCGCTCTTGAGATTGTGCAGCTTAGGATCGCTCTCAGCCTCGAGACTCGACCCCTCTGCTTTCAAAACCTTGAACTCGAATTCAGAACGTTCGACGATCAACTACAATGTGAGGAACTGTAGACGTCGGGGAGGAATGAGTCCCCTCCCGTTCCGTTCGATATTGGGCTCACTACAGTTCGGACTCTCAATTTTGTCACGGTTCTAAATCTGAACCAAAGAGTCCAAATCTGGCAAATCGTTTTGAGAAAACAGATTTTGAAAGAAATGCCAAACATGGACTGCTTTGCCAGATACAGAGTCGCCACCTAAATATTTTATTTTGGGAAAATTTAGGAAACCCTGACTCGTTTGCCTAAGGCCACGTGTCCGTCATCACCAAAGTTGCCTCGGCTCGGGAACTTGGGTACGATTGGGGAAGGTCACTTCGTGAGCACCCCCGCTCGCCCGATCAAAGATCGGCCTCTACTAACCATGATATCTAGTTTTGAAAACTTTATGTGTTCTTATTCCGGTTATTAGCCTAGATTTACTATGTGACGCGCACAGTATACAAGTATAGACTGGATCGCCTGAATTGGAACAAAACATTTCATGTTTGTTTGTTTGAAAATGGTTTGATGGTGCTACCCGCAAGTAGGCTAAGACGTGGATTTGCCACCCTCGGGTGGGCTTAGAAAACATGATTTTGCCACTATCTAGTGGGCTTAAAACTCGCATTTAATGAATTGTTCCAATCCAAATAACCCAACCTTCACCCACAGGCACTCAGGCAGTTATATCACATAAGCAATTAGCCTCATGGTAAGCATGCTATTCATGGCAGTCACTCACACGCATGCAAGGATGCTAAAGCATGAAACTTACCGAGTACTCCAAGCCAAAACAGAAGCTAATTAGAAATCCATGCATGATCCTAATTATACGGAAATGCCTTATGCAACACATGCAAAAATGCAACTATAGCAGGCTCGGCTATTCTAAACATGGCCTATGAAATGCTACAGCTAACATG
Source organism: Camellia sinensis (assembly GCF_055761805.1). Taxonomy (NCBI): domain Eukaryota; kingdom Viridiplantae; phylum Streptophyta; class Magnoliopsida; order Ericales; family Theaceae; genus Camellia; species Camellia sinensis. The sequence continues at coordinate 21,825,838 of NC_138975.1, read as the reverse complement.
TATTCAACTTGGAATTGAAAATACAATGCAGTTAGTATGATGTACCGAGCCCGGTGCATGCAAGACAGATGAATGAATGCAAACATGCTATCATACTGTATGCTAATTGAAACATGCCATAATCTAACCATCATAAGCGGGTAAATAAAAGGGAGAAAGACGTGGGGTTGGAAGACATACATCACACACACGCACACTTATTACAATTGTGCCCTCGCGTAGAGGGTCCGAATAAATAGTACAGTCCAAATAATACAGTCCAAATAGTACAGTCCAAATATATACAAATTCCTAATTAGTTTACAAATTAACTAAGAAAAATAATAAACTGGCATGCAAGCCAGGGACTGCCTTGACTCTTCTTCAGGTGATGGATGATGCATGTCTGGGCTGCCTTGCGTGGAAATCCACTGGGATGCTCTAATTAGCCTCTGTTTTACAATTATTCTTGGAAAGCGCGCCAAGCTCCGGAAGGTTGCTAATTCTTGATTTGCTGCAACAGAGAGCAGAAAAGGGGCATAGCAATGTATTTTCACAAATGTATGCATTCCTCGATCCTCGCGCCACCAATCATGCATCTCGATGCATGATGGCCGAGGGGTCGAATTGCATTACTCAATATAGAATGAATGCACATGAAAACTCAACTAAAACCTAACTCCATCATGGATAATCCGGAGTGTCGGTGACAGGGAATTGAGACACGTTCCATCACTTGGAGTACGAAACGTACCTCGTTTTCCGTGCTCGGGCTAACCCCTATCCCAAGCACGATGCAATATGCATGATATGCATGAAATGCAACTAAAATACAACCTAACATACACAATGCAATGAAATGGCATACACGATGCACGAGATAACATGGCATACACAATGCGCTAACATACAACCTAGCATACGCAATGCTATGAAATAAAATGGCATACACAATGCACAATGGACTTATACCAACACAAGTGGACCTCAGCCACACTCACATAGGAGGCCATTAGATGAAAATGAGAGACTCGAGATGCGTGCACGCATGCACGCAAATCGAGGACCGAACCTAAGGCACGAATGCCACTCTACCAAAGCATGGCAAGGCATGGAACATGGTATGCAAACATGCAAATTTCAGGGGCAATAAGTGATGCAAAACAGCCCCGAAAGATGGAAAAAAAGGCACCCGATGCATGACATGCGACCGAAATACGAAACTAGGCCTATGCATTGGCCTATAGCTATATAAAACATGCATTATTTAAACATGGAATTTAAAGAAAGAGTCAATAAAGCCCAAAAATAAGCACATTTACAGTTCTAAGCAAGGTCAAACAATAAACACAAATAGGGCAAAACTAGCATGCAAAAATGGCCCTAAATGTGAGATAAAGAAGCAAGTCATGGCTTCTGGCCTCAAACCTGAGAGGGCCCTTCAACAAAGTTGAAGAGGGGACCAAAACATGATATTTTCCAGTTGGTGGTCAGACCCAAAACAGTGTACAAGAATGCTCAAAATGCTATGCAAAATAAGGCCAAAAAGAGAGATATAACACAAAGTATATAAAGGATGCCTCAAACAGTGAAAGACCCTTAATGAAACATGAAGAAGGGGTCAAAATAAGGTCATTTGTAGTTCGGACCAGAGCCCAAAAACAGAATCAAAAGAGGCTAACAAATCATGCAAAAATATGGCCAAAAGAGAGATATAAAGGCAACTGATAAATGAAAGCCTAAAACAGCAATGAGCCCTTTAACAATGTTGAATAAGGGCTCAAAATAAGCTACTTTTCAGTTCATGACAGAGCTCAAAACAGTTTATACATAAGCCAAAAATACTACACAAGAAGATGGCATACAAGGGAGATAATGAAGCAAGTGCAACAAGGAGACCTCAAACAGGTAAATACCCTTAAACAAACATGAAACATAGCTCAAAATAAGCCTAGTTCCAGTTAGGCTCGGAGCCCAAAACAGCAAGAAAATATGACTTAGAAAGCATGCAAAATATGGACAAAAAAAAGGGAAATGGAACTTACCCTTGTAGACCAAACTTTAGGCAACTCTTGACTTGAGTTTAGTGGTTCTTTAGCTCTAGAAAACAACTTCTAGCTTCTGGAATGGAAGATGGGGATGTGGTGCTATGAGATGTAGTGCAAAATGGTATAGGGTTTGAAGGATTAGAGCTTGGAAGAGAGAGAGATGAAGGTGTATGTATGCAAAGCTCTTAGGTAATTTTTCCAACCCTTAAAACCAGAGCTGGAGGATGGTTATATAGGCAATAAGAGGGGGAAAATGGGGGGGAAAAATGGAGGGAAAACAATCAAGTTTCCCCCCAAAAATGCACCCCCCCGGATACACAATCTGGGGGGAAAACAGATGCATATTTGCACTGTAGCTGATGCAAGGAGCATGGCCGGCTGCTTATCTAGGTTGTAGGTGGCCGGCCGGCTACTTCCCATGGCCGGCCGGCCAAGGGTCAAAAGGTTCAAGTGTGATTAGTGGCCGGCCACCACAGAAAGAGATCCTCTGATGTGTGCACAACACAACCCTGTGGTTAAACACTGTAAATAGTGAACCAGGAGAGAGAACAACCCACTTTTCAAAGGGGTTCAAAAGGGTCAGAAAGGATTACTGGCCGACCACCAAATATTGGTGGCCTCCCAGATGTGTACATCACAAATATGGGGTTTAGGGTTCAAGAAAATGGCCCAAGGGTGTTCAACATTGGCTTTGAAGTGAAGAAAATCAGGTGACGGAGGGCGATGGAGGGATAAAGTTGGCTGACAGAACAATTACTGGCCTCCCACCCTTCTACGGCCTTCTTACCACTGAAACAGAGGTCCCTGCCAAAAATGAACCAAAACCAATGCAAAATGAAGGTTCGGGGGCCGAAACGCGCAACCCGAGGCCCCGAAAACTGGTTGTTAGGCACCGGGAGTGGTGTTCGACCACGAAGTTGGTCTCTCGGACCACAGTGTCCCTCAAAAGGGAGCAAAAAAGATGTATGCCAAGAACCGGAGCAAACGGAGATGGTTAAGCGGTCTCGAACTGAGGCACACGGCCAACGATTCTGAAAAATCGGGAACCGGACTCCAAACGAGCAAAATGCCCTACGACCACGAAACGTAGCCTACGGCTACTGAGAGATGATCTACGAGACCTCTCTCTCCCTTCGGGAAGAGAAAATAGAGAAAATGGAGCCTGGTTCGCAAACTGAGGTAAAGCACAAAAGAGTCCGGAAGTCCGGAGGCAAGGCTCGCAACCAAGACTCTGAAACTTCTGAACGAGCACAATATGCAATATCACCGAGTGCTCAACTGGTGACGTCTGAGTCTCAAGGTCGGTCAAAAATGGGGTGTCTACACCCTGCCGCAAGTGGTGGTAGATGTCCTGAATCATTTGGAGGTAGCGTCGGGCCAACTAATGCCCAATGCATGGAAGATCGTATTGGCCTGTGTAAGTGCGTGGCCGAAGGCGAACGAAGGGGCGGCCATGACAGTAGATGAATTTTTCGCATGTTACAAGGCCTCAGGGCAGCAAGAGACTTGGGTCACTTTGCAGGCAGCAGCAGGGAAAGGGCTGGTGGCGGGGCTGCCGTCGTCGATTAAGGGGTGGAGACCACGGTGGTTTTATGTGTCCGCCAGTGGAGGGGTTGGAGTGCGCACCATTTGGAAAGTGCCTACCAAGTCTGTGGAGCCAAAGTTGAGAGCAGCAGCAGAGGAGAGAATAAAGAGGGTGAAGGCATGACGGGAGAAGGAGGGGGTCAGGTGGGACGAACTCGTTCAACCCTCAGCCTTGTTTGTAGCGGGGTTGGGTCCTCAGCCGAGTGGGGGAGATGTGGGTCGAGCTGAACTAGAGGCAATGAGGAAAGTGTAGGAGGCTGAGGATAGGGCCATGTTGGCCAAGGCCACAAAATTTAAGGAGGTGTAGGAAGATCGACTGCCTAAGCCGATCGCGTGGGAGAGGATCCGACCGCCTCCCAAGCCGCTGGGAGGAAGGACTTAGGCAGTTTTGTACCACGACCACCCCTAGTGGATCCTGTGAAGGAGCAAGCGAACAAGGAAGGGGAGGCTCTGAAGAAGAAGAAGAAGAAGAGTGCCCTTGAGGGGACTGCAGATGCGCCTGGGTCGAAGAAGGCGAAGGTTGGGGGGGAAGACACCCCTATGGTCAAGGAGGTAGAGAAGGGGGCAGTGCAGGAGACCCTAGGAAGGGTGGCTGTCCAAGAAGTGGTGGAGGTCACCCCAGCATTGAAGGTTGTGGAGGTCGCCCCAGCAGTGGTGGAGATCGCCTCAGGGGTCGCGAAGGTCGCCCGCGAAGTACAAGCAGAAAGTGGGGCAACAGGCCCTGAGCCAAGGGGAGGAGAACAGTCCCAAGGCGGTCTTGCGCCCTAAGGAGGAGGGGTCAGTCTGACGACTGTGATCTACCACGCTCGTGCAGTGGCTGGGCGGCTATAGGGAGAAGAGGGCCCAGCTAGGGCAGGAGCAGATCGCCTTGTGGGGATTGTGGAAGAGGCAGCCTTGCGCTCAGCAGCCAGATTCAATGAGGCTGAGCTGCTGAGGGGGTTATGCTCCGCTCAAATGGAGGTAACCACCTTAGCAGGGGCTCTGCTGAGAAAGGCGGGGGCTGCAAAATTCAAGGCAGATGAGGCCAAGGCTCAACTTGTAAGGTTGAAGAAGGAGAGTGTAAACTGGGAGAGTGCCCATGCTGAGCTGCGAGCGGTCAAGTTGGAGCTGGAGAACGAACGCTGCCAGGTTGTGTCACTTGAGTTCCAGCTGGCTGGCGAGCAGAGGAAGCTAGAGGAGGCCCAAAAAGCCAGCGCGGTCGCACTCGAACGGCATGAAGAGGCGATGAACAGTAATGAAGAGCTGGTTAAACAGAAGGATGAGGCAGACGTGAAGATTAGCGGTCTGTAGAGGGAGCTGAAGGGCGAGTGCGCGAAGGCAATGGAGGAGAGGAACGGCCTGCAAAAGGAGATGGAGGAGGAGAGGGCCAAGGCATCTTCTGAGAGGGCGAGCGTGCAGAGGGAGTTGGCTGAAGAGAAGGCCATGGCAGCCTCTGAAAGGGCGACCCTGCAGAAGGAGTTAGAGGAAGAGAGGGCTAAGGCGGCCTCTGAAAGGGCGACCTTGCAGAAGGATCTGGACGAAGAGAGGGCCAAGGCAGCCTCTGAAAGGGCGGCATACCCCGATCTGTGCGTTGTAGCAGTGGATCAGTTCAAGGGGTCTGTTGAATTTCAGATGGCAGTTGATGCCGCGGTCGCCAACAGCTTGGCAAGGGAGGAGTCTGGGGGGGCGGGCCCATCGAGGACGACTGCTGGAGGTAGGACTGAGTCGGAAGTGATTGAGAGCTTCCAGCGGTCAGACTTTTATAAACATGAAATGGCTGAGTTCTGGGACAGTGGTTGGAAGATGTTCAAGCGTAAAGCTGAGGAGCTGTTCCCAGACTTGGACCTGAGTAGTGTGAAAATCGACGACGACGATGTGGCCCAGACCCCCCTGGGTGAGGGTATTGAAAAAGAAGACCTTGTGTCCAGCGAAGATGAGTAATTGAAGAAGAAGAAAGAGACCTTGCACAAACATTGTGTGGTTGTTTTTGTTTTGTTTTGTTTGTTTGTTTATTTGTTGTTGTTGTTTTTTTTTTTTTTTTGAATTGCTGTAATGAACTTATGTACAAAATTGTGAATAAATAAAATTTCAGTTGTGTTTTGCATTTGATTATTTTTGCTTGTGCATCTGAATGGATGAGAATGGTGGCTTGTGTGTGGAGCTTGTGTATGAATCATTGTGAAGTGCAGAGTGGAGTTAAACTTGTAATAAAAACTGAATTTAGGAATTCCCCAAGACAGAGTGGGATTGAAGTTGCAATAAAAACTCAATACAGAGTAAAGTTAAGAACTCCTCAATGCAGAGTGAAATTGAACTTGTAATAAAGACTCAGTGCGGAGTAAAGTTAGGAACTCCTCAATGCAGAGTGAAATTTAAAATGTAATAAAATTATAAGTTTGTGTTTGCCACACTGCTCAAGTAGGTTAGTGGTTTATGGAGTGAGGCTTGGCTTGTAAGGAAAGAGGCTGACTTGTAAGAGTTTGATTGGGAAGAAAATAACCTGACTTGTAAAGAAAACGTGTAAGAATGTCTTTGAAATTTGACTGAACAAAGAGTGGTGTAAAGACTTGGAGCTGGAATTGTGACTAAGTGTGTCTACTAATTCCACAAGCATGAAGTTTGCATGGGTGGCCTTGACCGAGCCCTGCATGCGTGCTCAGTTGAGGCTAAGCTATGATTCACTGACGTTGTAAGTAACTAAGTCTAAACCTGAAATTGTGGTGCTCGGTCTTGGAGGAGACTTGTTATGCTTAGGCTGGCTGAGTTTGGTCTGGCCGAGTGCTTCATGCTCAGTCTGGCTGAGGCTTGTTGTGCTCAGTGTGGCTGAGGCTTGTTGTGCTCAGTTTGGCTGAGGCTTTTAGTGCTCAGTCTGGCTGAAGCTTCTGGTGCTCAGTCTGGCTGAGGCTGTTAATAAGTGCTGCAAATGAAAATGTTATTGAGACAACACACAGATAGCTGAGATATAAAATTGTTATCATGGATAGTGTAGTCCAGTCGATCAAAGTTTACATTATGTATCAAAAAGAAAATACAATAACTGAGCAATACAACAGTAGGAATTTATTGAAAGTAGCGCTTCAAGTGTTCAGCGTTCCAGGGGTGGAGGAGGTCTCGACCTTCAATGTCTTGAAGTCGGTAGGTGCCCGAACGTGGTCGGGCTTGCACAACGTAAGGTCCCTTCCATTTGGCTGCCAGTTTACCCTCAGTCGGATTTTTGGTGGCAAGAGTTGCTTATCTCAAGACAAGGTCCCCTACAGCGAACTCCCTTGGTCGGACTTTGCGGTTGTAGTGTGTTCTCATTTTCTGTTGGTATGAGGCCAGTCTGACAGCAGTGGTCTCTCTGAGTTCTTCAATTAGGTCCAGGTCTGCCCGATGGAGTTCTTCCGTTAATGCTAGATCCGGATGTAAAACCCTAGGAGTAGGCAGACCAACTTCTACCGGAATAACCGCCTCAGTGCCGTATGTTAAGCGGAACGGGGTTTCCCTAGTGGGAGTTCGAGTTGTAATTCGGTAAGCCCAGAGTACATTTGGTAGTTCCTCAGCCCAAAGTCCCTTAGCAGCTTCTAGCTTGGTTTTGACGATCTTTAGAAGAGAACGGTTGGTAACCTCAACTTGACCATTTTCTTGGGGATGACGGGGGGAGAGAAACATAGTTGAATCTAGAGGTTTGCACAGAACTTTCTGTACTTGGTGTTGTCGAATTGTTTGTCATTGTCAGAGACAATGGCTTGGGAGATGCCAAACTTGCAAACGATTGATTGCCAGATGAACTTGGTTGTGTTCCGCTTGGTAATGGTGGCAAGGGGTTCTGCCTCTACCCACTTAGTGAAATAATCAATGGCGACAATGGCAAATTTGGTCTGGCCTCGGCCGGTGGGTAAAGGACCAACTAGGTCGATCCCTCATTTGGCGAACGGGTAGGGGCTGCAAAGTGTGATCAATTCAGTAGGAGGAGCATAGGGGATGTTGGCAAAACGCTGACAGTTATCACATTTGAGCACGAAGTCAATCGCTTCTTGGTTGAGAGTAGGCCAGAAATATCCAGCGCGAAGTATCTTGTGGGCCAGGGACCTGCCGCCTGAGTGATTGTCGTAGATATCCTCATGAATTTCTTGCATCACATAGATTGCTTGAGCCGGATTGAGGCACCGCAGATAGGGGTGTGAGAAACCACGTTTGTACAAAATGCCGCTGACGAGGATGTAATTGGACGATTGGGCCCTGACTTTGGCGGCTTGCTGTTGGTCGTCTGGAAGTTCCCCCGTTGTCAGAAATAGCAAGATGTCCGACGCCCAAGAGATGGGCTCATTTTGGACAAATTGTATTTCGTGCTGGTCGGTGGAAATGGCGAGGTGGGATAGGTATTCGATGCGGACACCACGGCTGAGGTCAGACTAGTTTGCGAAAGCTAACTGAGCCATCTCATCTGCCTCAGAGTTTTTCGCCCGAGGAATGTGCTTGATGTGGAAGGTATTGAAGAGGCGAACAAGGGGAAGTGCAATATCCCTGTAAGCCCGCATTGTGTCCTCCTTGGCATCAAATTCTCTCGTGATCTGTCCGACGATGAGCTAGGAGTCGCTGAACACTCGGATGTGGCTGACACCAATATCCCTGGCTAGGCGAAGACCTGCTATTAATGCCTCATATTCGGCTTCATTGTTACTGGCCTCAAACAAGAAACGGAGAGCACATTTGAAATAACCACCCTCAGGGGTGGTAAGAATGAGGCTAGCCCCATTACCTTCTCTGCGGGATGATCCGTCGACGTTGAGAGTCCAAGAATGAGGGTCTTCTGGCTCAATGGGAGCTGGTGGGGGTGGAGAGGCAGTGGTTGGGGTAGGATTAGTGAATTCCAAGATGAAATCAACGATAGCCTGCCCCTTAATTGCTGTTCGAGGCCGGTAAGACATGTTAAATTGGTTGAGTTCCACTGACCATTGCATGAGTCTACCGGAAGTTCTGGTTACTGCATGACCTTTTTCAAGGGTTGGTCGGTGAGGACCACTATGGAGTGGGCTTGGAAGTAAGGACGGAGTTGTCTGGAGGCGGTGACCAAGGCCAAGGATAATTTTTCTAATAGTGGGTAGTTCTGCTCCGCTCCCTTGAGGGCCCGACAGATGTAGTAGACCGGTCGTTGGACAGAGCCGTCTTCCTTGATAAGAGCTGCACTGACAGCGGTGCTTGATACGGCTAAATAGAGGAAGAGGGGCTCGCCCGTGATTGCCTGTGAAAGGAGGGGGGGTTGGCCATGCACTGCTTCAACTGTTGAAAAGCCTCTTTGGATTCAGCCGTCCATTCAAAAGTTTGTCGAAGAACTTTGAAGAATGGTAGGCACCTATCCGTTGCGCGGGAAATAAAGCGGTTGAGGGCTGCAACTCGGCCAGTGAGTCTTTGAACCTCCTTAACCGTTCTGGGTGAGTGGATCTCGATCAGGGCCTTGATCTTTTCAGGGTTAGCTTCAATGCCCCGCTGACTGACCATAAAACCCAAAAACTTCCCAGATCCTATGCCGAAGGCGCACTTCTCTGGGTTGAGCTTCATTTGGTACTTGCGTAGGGTGGTGAAGGTCTCTTGCAGGTCGGTCAGATGATCAGTGGAGAGTTTGCTCTTGACTAGCATGTCGTCGACATATACTTCCATATTCCGACCTATCTAGTGATGGAAAACGGCATTGACCAACCGTTGGTAGGTGGCCCCAGCGTTCTTCAATCCGAATGGCATCACACGGTAGTGATAGGTACCTCGATCGATAATGAATGATGTATGTTCCCGATCGGACGGGTGCATCAGGATTTGGTTGTAACCAGAGAAAGCATCCATGAAGCTGAGCATTTGATGACCGACTGTGGCGTCGACCAGCAAATCTATGCAGGGAAGAGGATAGCTGTTTTGGGGCAAGCTCGGTTCAGGTCAGAGTAATCGACACAGAGTCGCCATTTGCCATTGTTTTTACGGACTAGGACCACGTTTGACAACCATTTAGGGTAGTCCACGTTTTTGATGAATTGTGCCTCAAGGAGCTTGTCAACCTCTGCAGCTATAAGAGTATTGCGCTCCGGATGAAAGATGCACTGCTTCTGGTGGTAAGGTTGGAAATGAGGTTCAATGCTGAGGCGGTGAGTTATGAAAGAGGGGTCAATGCCTGTCATGTCTGAATGAGTCCAGGAAAATACATCATTGTGCTCGGTTAGAAGGGCAGTAAGTTCGGCCTTAGCTTGGGGGGATAGTTGGCTACCGATCTTGGCAGTTTTCATTGGGTTGGTGGGATCGATGGGAATCTCAACGAGCTTCTCCACCAGTTCTCCTCTGACCAGCTCGTCCTCATCTCGGACGTCAAGTCCTTCAATGATCATGGCCTCCTTCAGCTTGACTTCCTTGAGTGAGGCAACATAATATTCCCTGGCTACAGTCTGCTCTCCCCTTACTGTCCCGATGCCCAGGTCGGTAGAGAACTTTATGGCGATGTGGTAGGTTGAAGTGATAGCTTGGAAAGCGTTGAGGGCGGTGCGACCAAGGATGATGTTGTAGGCAGAGGGACAGTCGACCACAAGAAAAGTGAGTAACTTGGCAGTCTGCCGTGGGTATTCGCCGATGGTGATGGAGAGATCGATGGTGCCGATGGAGGTCACCCGGTCGCTAGTGAAACCGACCAAAGGGGTTTGGAGGGGGGACAAACTTTCCTCCTCAATCTTAAGCTGGCAGAAGCAGTTAAGGAATATGATGTCTGAAGAACTACCGTTGTCGATGAGAACCCGCCTGACCTTATAGTTGGAGAGGAGGGCAGAAATGATGAGAGGGTCATCATGAGGATAACGGATGCTTGTACAGTCGGCGTCCGTGAAGGTGATGGGCTCTGTCCACTGCTTGGGCTGTTTGGAGGATCGGTCTATCGTGGCAACTGCTTTGTCTGAGCCTTGCCTTATCTTTCTGAGTTTTGCCTTCTGAGCCGAGCAGGATGGTCCCCCACAAGCATGGCCACCTGAAATGACTCGGATTTCACCAACTGGCGGAGGGAGATTACCTGGCGGCCGAGGCTGTTGTGAAGGGCGATCATGGCCTTGGTTAGGTTGGGCTGGCTGCCGGGGTGGGGTGCGCTGGCGGTTGTTTCTGAGGGGCTCGGTTCTTTGCCTCTACTGAGGGCGGGTGTCCGTGAACCGGCTGAGACGCCCTTGACATATTAGGGTCTCGGCCTGATCCTTGAGGTTGATGCAGTCATCAGTGTTATGGCCATGGTCCTGGTGGAAACGATAATATTTAGACTGGTCTTTCCGATTAGAAGAGGTTCGTGAAGGTAGGGGCCATTTGAGAGGGTAGTCCCATTGGATCTGGTTGAGGACTTGTTCCATGGGTGAATTGAGGGGGGTGTACCGCTCGAACCGACCGGGAGGTCGAACTGGTGCCTACCGGTCAGTGCGGGGAGGTCGGTCTGTATAGTGGGGTGTTTGGCTATTATACTGGGTGTTTCTGGATTCTGAGTCTTTTCTCCTTTTTCTGGGGGTCAGGTTTTTAGCTATTGGATTCTGCCGAGAAGCTAGAGAATCTTCAGCATTCATGTATTTCTGGGCTTTGGAGAGTAGGGCTGCCATGGAGGTCAGAGGGTTTTTGGAAAGGAAGAAGAGAAAATCGGACGATCGTAGACCGGCCGTGAAAGCCGTGAGGATGACCTTGTCATCATTTTCCGCTACTTGTAGGGCTTTGGTGTTGAAGCGGGTAACGAAACTGCGCAGCAACTCCCCCTCGGTCTGACGGATGTTGAGGAGTTGGGTTGTCGGGCGGCGTTGGCGCTGGGCTCCAATGAAATGGCTAAGGAAGGAGTCGTTGAGGTGCTGGAAAGTGGAGACAGAGTCTGCTGGTAACTGGCTGAACCACAGTCGAGCTGACCCCTTCAGTGTCACGGGAAAAGCCCGACACATGATCTCGTTATGGAAGGCATGGAGGATCATGAGGGTTCGGTAGGTCTCCAGATGGTCGACTGGGTTCGTCGTACCGTCAAAAGAGTCAATGGTGGGCATCTTGAACTTGGCGGGCAGAGGTTTGTCCCGGATGGAGGCAACAAATGGTGAGTTTGCCGTGGTAGAGAGTTTATGCTGAATGTTCTGCATCATCCCTTAGAGTTGGAGCTTCATTGTTCAGAGTTCGGTGTCCCAGAGGGGAATGTTGTCACCATGGTCAGTCAATGGGGGTTGGACGCTGCTGGCTTCCCCTTCAGGGGCTGGTGCCACGACTGACGGGTGTGGGGTTGGAGGTGGTAGATTTATATGTGGGGGAGGAGGTTGCAAACCTTCCAAGTTGGGTGGATAGGGTTGCGGAACAGTATGGCTTGGGGCTCTTTCTTAGTTGGGTGGAATATCTGGAGGTGGTGGAGGAGGCACCGGAAGGTTTCTTTGGAGTAAAGCATTTATCAGGACCTGGTTTTGCTCGGCCATGCGGTTAATGCTGTTGGTAAGCTTGATAAAATACTGTGGTGGGTTGTTTGGATTGGGGGGGTCGGCCTGATGGTTGGCAGCATTATTGTGAGAAGCCATGGATCTAGTCGTGACCATACACTTTGATGGGTATGAGGAAAAGGTTGTTGGGATAGGGTCTCCAGCGACAATGAGCATAACTGGCGCGCGGAGCAAAGTCTTTCCCACAGACGGCGCTAACTGATGATACAGTTTGTTCCGGTGAATAGATCGGATAGGTCCAAGCTCCTTAGGCCCACGTCTAAATGATCAAGCCCACCGGATAACCTGCAAACAAGTCCAACGGGGAATGGGGTAGTCCCCTAGTGAACCCTCCGACGAGCAAGTTAGAAGGAGAAGTAGGGTGTAGAGAGAGATTAGAGATAGAAAGCTTAACCTTCTTCTTGTCTTCAACGTTTGCTTATATCCTTTGGTAATCATTTCGCTGTCCCTTTCGACCTGCCCCCCTCGCCGAAAGTCTATGCTGTAGCTTACCTTGTTCAGGGTAAGGGGGTTCTATTCCGATGGAGAGGTGTTGTCGTAATAAACGCTGTGATGGGGTGCATTAATGGTGATGTGCAGTGGCAATAACTTTGCAGATCTTTGTCTGCTGATGTGGCTCGTCCTTCACCTGCCACGTGTCTGAATGTCATTGGCTCTTTATGCCATATTGGATTCCAGCTGTTCTGGACCTCACCAGCTAGGTTATGTATTGGGCTCCAAGTGATGGGCTTGGGTTGTTCATAGTGATTCATGACCTTTATGGGCTTATACACGTCAAAAATAATTTCAAACTTCAAGATCAAATTCATATACAATTTCAAACTTATATCAATATTTTAAAATAATTTCATATATATATATATATATATATATTTTGATTGAGGCCTTCTTTTGATCTGAATCTCTCAGATTTGCATTCAAAGTGGTTTGATTTGTAGTGATATGAGTTTGATTGGCTTAAGTTGGTTCGGATTTGATCTTGAATCGCTCTAACAGTATTCGTATCTGCAATTTTGGTATTTCTTTTGAATGAAATTCAGATTTGGTTCAACATTACAATGCTAGTGCTTATGTGTGTGTGTGTGTGTGAGAGAGAGAGAGAGAGAGAGAGAGAGAGAGAGAGAGATGGATAACAGAGGAAGAGGTGTAGATAATTTTGAAAATTTTGGTAATGGTGTTGAATTGAATCCATTCTCTCGCCATCCATCTTTGTCTCTGTGTGTTTGGGTTCTCTTGGACAATTGAGAGATGAGAGAAGAAAAAATGGCTTAAAAGCAAAAGAAGAAGAAGGAAAAAAAAAAATCGTCCAAAACGATGTCGTTTTGGACCGCCGCAGGAAGCGTCGCAGACAACCGCGACAAACGATTCAGACTCTCAAAAGAAAAGCGCATGCACATGATTGGAGCACAGTACCAGGCCTTTCTAGATGGTCAGATGCATGTCCAACAGTCTGGGGATCACTTCCACAGTACTTTTCAGCAACAAATGGCAATATTCCATTCTAATATGGACCAATACCATAAACAAATGTAAACTCTACAGACTGACTTTTATGCTCATAGGGATCAGATGATGAGCAAGGATCCTCTTCTTGACTCCCTACTTGATTGGGCATTGAGTCCACTTTTGGCCTCAATTTCGATGATTCAAACTGTTCACATTTTAGAATATATCATGTACATCATACTTGTAAAAAATCAAATTGATCAAATATCGGAAGAACTAAAAATCGTTTATTAAAAAAAATTTAATAAACAGTTTTATTATTTAATAAAACTTTTAGTTCACTTAATTTTTGATATCCGACCGACTTGATTTTTTACAGGTATGATATTCATGACAAATTCTAAAATGTGAACGGTTCAGATCATCAAAATTGGAAGTGGACCCAATAATCCATCAAGTAAGAAGTCAAGGAGAGGATTCAAGGAGAGAATCCTTGTTATCAGATGATTGCCTTCTACAATGACTTTACTACTTACCAGGCACAATCTCACCAAGATGCCCTTGAGATTTAGACTTTGCTTCAGGCTCTGCTCAGTCGCTTCCCTCTACCACCCCCTAATGACTTCGCACCATAAGCCTTAATTACAGATCCTATGTTGTATACTAGTCTAGGAATTGTTATAATTGTTGGGATTTGTGGTTGCTTGTGTAGACATGTTGTGCGACAAACACTCTAGTGATATCTCTTCTTTTGTATTTATTTCAATTTTGCTTTGTTATGCTTAATTGTTTGCCTGCCATTGAGGACAATGTTACTTTAGTTGGGGGGAGTGCATATTATGGGGGTTCACCTTATTCACACATGAGAATTGTGAGCACTATTACACACTTGATATTTTGCACCACAAGTAATTTTTTTTCATGACATCTTAGAACATTGTTCAATATAGTGTTGGTATGCATGATTAACTTAATGTGAGCGCGCGCGCGCGTGTGTGTATGGCGAGGGTTTATTCGATTGGTAATAATGCTTTTGCACTTTGTCTTTCACGAGCACAGTTCTGCCTAAGGTAATTGTAATACTAGTTATATAAGATTGTGTTCTTGACTCATATTGTAACTGATCCTTCAATTTTTTTTTTATTTTTAAAAAAAGTGACTAGGTTTGAGTTCATAACCTTTTTAATTTGAGTTATTAAGTCTATTGGAATGACTTTACACCTAGTATCCCAAGCTATTGGTCGGGGAGTCATTGGTCTAATATTTGTTACATGGATTAATTAGGGTTCATGTCACGACCCCATTCCGCCCCTAGTAGAATGGTGCTGTGATGACCAGTAATCTGAGATTACCAAAGGCCAACTTACAAAGATTCACAGACAATCAGAGTACACCTATGGGGCTTACATGTGCGGAAGCAATAAATTTAAATCTAAGTAGTCCATAAGAGCTGTGCATAGATCAAATGAAATGACATACATCTTAACATGGTTTTACAACTTGGATACAAATAAAGTAAAGTACATATTACATCTTGATCAAAAGGTTTTTCAAGCCGACATATACAAAAGAAGTGAATTAAAACTAAGAAACATAATCTTCAATATGATACAAAACATGAATCAAAACATCTTGCACATAACATCTTAGGCGTCATCGCCTTCTCGCTCGCCACCTACATATATATAAAGGGGAGGGTGAGCTTGGATACTCAGTGAATGATATAATTAATAAAGGTTTGAATGAATGATATTCGAGATCTTTATCAAAACAATACATATCATTGCTTGTAATAAAACATGGGATGAATCAAGTTCATCAATCAAATCTTTCAAATCTTCTTGGGATGTTTAATAACATCTACATAATACATGGGGGATGACATTCCGGACAAAACAAGGGAATAATCGACCCGGAATTGATTAGACAAATCCACCCGCATAAGGCTGTTGGTGGGGCCATCCATACAAGACCGTCGATGGCAGAGATCTCTCAAACATGGTGCTACATGGGCTTATAGTCCCCTAGCATGAAAGGACTTTCCAAGAATGTCATCAAAACAAGATAATACTTGATACAAAACTAGGGATAATCATTCATACTTGAACAAATACTTTTCCAAAACGAAGCAAAGCTTCATCAAAACTTTATAACATAGCTTTATTAAAAATACCACTCACATAGTTCTTCGGGTGTAGGGATTAAGGCAAGGATCCAAGACCTACAAATACATAATAAAGTCTACTGAATGCACTTCAAGAAGACAAGAAGGAATGCTCAAAGATGGTTGTGCAATGCATCCTTAAAACAAGCTTTACATGAATGAAAATGATCCCGACATTTCTTTTCAAAACCAAGTTAAGACAAAGTAACACATGCTAGGAGTTAAATCACTATTTTTCATCTAGGGAAAGCATGCTGGGTACTAGCCAGGTCTTGGAATGGATGTAAAGAAATGATCTAGGCAAAAATGACCTGGCTGGGTGAACTCAGGAGGTCTTGGCTGAGGTCCCACACCTCTTGGCTGAGGTGTGGTTACCTCGGCTTCGGCGTGCAGCTGTTTGTTGAGGTGTTATAAGGTGCCGACAGGGGTGTACCATGGTCGGCCTAGGTGTGCATGCAAGATAGACTAAGGTGCAAGTGATCATGCAAGGTAGGCCAAGGTGAGATACGATGCTTGGCCTAGGTGTGAGATCTAGGCAAGAATGGTCTCGGTGACCACACCTAGGGAAATGTGAAGTCTGGAAATATGAGTTTCCTCCCTTGAAGAACATGAAGAACATGAACATGAAGAACATGAATGCTGAAATCATAACTTCTTTATTCAAAATCTGAGATTTCATGAGATGAGTTCGAAAACATGGACCTGGGTATCCATACTTGAAGATCTTATGAAAACAAACACAAAAACATGGATCTTGATACAAACTTTCGGATCAAAACATGGTTTTCTTTCAGAAACACAAGAACATCATTTTCTCTTTCTAAAATAAGATTTAAATCAATGCATGGCTCATGAATTATGTTAGATCATGCAATGCGATCCGATCAACATAAAGAATAACAAGAGTAGATCAAGAATCTAACATCAAAACACGGATCTAACGGTTATGAAGGTCAAGCTTGGAATCTAGCTCTCTCCCTCTAAGAACTTCTTCCTCTTTTCTAGAGCTTCTCTCTCTTTAAAGGCAAAGATATGACAAATGATATGTTTTCTTTCTCTGTTGGCTGACTTAACCCTCTGCTGGGACATGTGGCACTACCGGATTGGGTTTTCTAAAAAAAGTGACTGAATGACAAGATAAGAGCATGACAAAGGGTGTACAACAAGCAAGGTGACATGGGCACTCCGGCAGGTAATGATCTCGGATTAGGATATAGGCTTTGGCAAGTAAGGTCTCAATGATCTCGGCTAGGAAGGATAACACTCGGCCTAAATGTGCCACACCTCGGTCTAGGTCATACTAGTCCTGGAACAAGATCATTAGGTGCAAAGATCAAGGATCTACGACGCCTAGATGATAACATCTCGGCCTAGATGATTACATCTCCGTCAATATGCCAGGGTGAAGGTGGAGGTCAACCAAAGTGGTTCCAAGATGGTCTTAGGTGTAAGAGGTTCAAAGGTGTGACCTAGGCTTAAGAAGACTTTGGTTCTGTTTGGTAGAGTTGTGGGAAAGTGCTTATAGCTTATCCCTTAACAGCTTATAGCTTATAACTATGAACATAAGCTGATTTGTGACTTATAAATTAAGCATCTCCTGCCCCACTCAAAGAATAAGCTGATTTTTGACTTACAAAAAGCTATAAGCTGCATTGTTAAGCTAAACCAAACACATCAAAATAGCTTAAATTAAGCTGAAAGCTGAAATAAACAGCTTTTAAGCTGCACCAAACAGGCACTTTGGCTTGGCATGACCTAGGCTTAACATGACCTAGGCTTGAGACAGTAAGGAAGGAACAAAGCATGCATACAACACTTAGGCAAATCACATAAGCATAGAACAAGACAGAGACTTTTACCTAGGCAAAACAAGTCTAAGTCTACAAATGCAAGCTTAACAAGACGAAATTATGCAAATGCACATGAACATGACTAAGACATGAATGTGGGTTATTATAGTTCGTTTGGGAAGTGTGTTGGCTTTTTGGCTTTTTAGCTTTTTGACTATTTTAGTCTGGAACTAAAAAGCCTCGTTTAGGAAGGCTAAAAAGCCTCATTTGGGAAGGGCTTTTTATTTTTTTTGACTTTTTGTGAGAGAAAGAATGTAATGATTATGGGTTGGATGTGATATTTTATCATATTGGACTAAAAATCATATTTTGTCTTTTTGTGGCTAAAGTAGCTCCAAACCCAACTCAACCTTACCATTCTTCCCAAACGAAGCCTTAGAAAGTTTAGAAGACCTAAACATTGCAGAGTCACAGAAAATAAAAGAATTAGTTTGGATTTATAGCATGTTGAGATATTTTAATAAAAATAATATTATATTTAATTCATTTATTATATTCAACATTATTATAAAATTAAAATTTAATACTTATTGGGTTTAATGTCAAAACCATTTGAATATTTATTAGTATTATTATTTATAATTGTGCACTTATGCGGCTTGACACTAAAAACACCTACAGTTATGTTTCTATGGTTTTTTAAAGAGAGAGGTAGGGAAAAGATGATTTGATACAAGAAATGTGATTTCAAATATGAAAGGTTCTAGAGAGTTCTTTATATATGTATTTTATATTGTTTTGGATAATTTTTGTTCGTGACTTGGTTCAAGTCTTTTGGTGGCCGTGAATATTAGATGAGTAACAATGTGAGCAACATGAGTTTTATTTTGGAATCGCTTCATTCCGGTTTTACCTTCACGAAGGCAGGAAAAACAATTTTAGGACAGTGACAACACAACTCTCAAAGTCTCATAGTTATATTTTCCTACTCTTGATCTTTAGTTATATATATTATTATTTATTGTCATTATTATTTTAAAGTTTATGCTAATATATTCTATTTATTATATTGTTAGACTAACACACGAATCTAAGATTTTATTCATTGGGAGCTAAATATATGTATAGCAATTAGGAGTGTGAGCAAACATCCATTTGATTCGTTAAAATTGAATGAACCAATTTGTTATAGAATGGATGATTTTAATAGTCTGAGCAGACGAATACAAATGTATTTTTTTCAATCTATTTAAGTTTGGATTGATGGCAAATGGGAGATTACTCGACCCGACCTGACCCAACCAAATCTGCTTATATTCCTAAGAAAATGAAGTAATGTTTCAATGGTTCTGGTAATTATATTTGCTATTTATGAAATATGAAAGTGGGGCCTTTATTTTTATCATAAAAAATGAATAATAAAATTTTTTGGGCACAAAATAATAAAGAATTACTAAAAGCTTTGTTTGGGATGTGGGTTGACCTTTTAACTTTTTGACTATTTTAGCCTGAGTTAAAAAGCATCGTTTGGGTTAAGATTTTTTTTATTTTTTTGAGAGAAAAAATAAAATGATTATGGTTTGGATATGATATTTTGTTTTATTGACTTTTTAACCTATTTTATTTTTTTTGTGGTTATTTTAACCTTTTAGCCTAAAAAACCCTTATGCCAAAACGAGAGCTTAAATAGTTAAAAAGCTAAAAAATTAAAAAACCAATCCACCTCCCAAACGAAAGCTATATATATCTCAGGTTGACACAACTATCCTATGATATTTGGAACAAGATAAACTTTTAAAATTGAGTCTTTTATAAATAATTTTATAAAAAAATACTTTCATAAAATGATTTGTACTTATAATTTTTTTTTGTTGCAAATATTCACATAAATTCTATTGGTATATAATCACTAAAACTATATACTAAATTTATTTATATAGATTAAAATATGAAGAAATCATTACAAGAATTAAAATATGTAAAAATATGGTCTTATTACTTTATGATTTAACAAATCTAGATTACTGCAAAATATTAATTATATAGTACTCATATCATATTATTAAATGTAACATTACTAACTAAACATTATTGGGTTTTATTTAATAGAGATAAATTTCATAAAATTTAACTTTGAAATTTTTTTAATCTTGCCATTTTCTTGGCATTTTTAACTAAGAATGAAAATTTTGACATAAATATTAATTGGACATGAATAAAAAAAAAATGATATTATAACATAAAAAATAAATAGACTAAATTAATATTGAGCTAATTCTAACATAAACATAAAATAACACGACACCACACCTACCCTAATTGGAATTCTAAATTTTATTCAAATTTAAAGCTCCTCATGTTAGGGCCGGCCCTCCTGGTTGATAAGTGGTTGTTTTTTCATCGGGACTGGCTTCCTTTCAGTTTGTGATCGAACTAGAGGGTATTGTTGGGCCTATGAGTGCCCATCATGGGTCCCATTGCGATAATCTGAACCGTTCGATATGTAGACCTCATTGAATACTATATGTCTGTAAAAAATCACATTGATAAGATATCGATAGCTACATGATCAAATTAGTTTTGTATAAAAAAAATGGACAGTAAAAAAATAAACGGTTGACAGAAATCTAATCCGATGAGATAGTTATCGATATCCAATCAACATGATTTTTTACAATCATATAATACTCTACAAGTTTTACACATTAAACGGTTCAAATTATCAAAATAGAATCTATGGTGGATTCCCATGAACCCAACAGTACCCTTTAAACCGATCACAGACTGAAAAAAAGTCCAGTCCTTTTTCATCATCCAAACATTTTATAGCCTCTAGTCAAAATCAAAATAAAACACACATACATGGCTCACACTAGTTTATTATTTGATGGCATTTGATATGAAAAATAATTATTAAATTAAAGCGCTTCCGTATGTTATGATTTGAAATTATTTGTTAGGATAAAATTTGGGAATTATGGAGCTTATTTTGTGAAATTGGCACTTTCTATGCAAATCATGCTAAAATTGGGATTTAATCCATAAAATTATCACTTTATGTATGTTAAATGATGCTGGAATTAGGATTTGAATTATCGATTAAAAGTTTGTGTGAAATTAGAAGGAAGAATTTTTTAGAAATCAATTTCTGTTAAGGGTGATTATGGATTGAGTTGGGTCGAATGGCCTCTCATCCGTCATCTATCGAAACTTAGATAGAATGGAAAAAATAATTTGCATCTACCCGCTTAGTTAACGGATGCGAATTGAGCGGGGTCGTATGCGTTGGTGGATAGATGCAGATTGATTTGGCGGTTTGGGCTTTACTATTTTGGGTCCTTTTTTTTAAACTATAAGCCTCGTTTGGAATGAATTTTTTAACTTTTTGTGAGAAAAAAAGTGAAATGATTATGATTTGGATGTGACATTTTGTCTTATTAACTTTTTAACTTATTTTGTCTTTTTGTGATTATTTTAGTCCCAATCTCACATCTCAAGCATAGCCATAGTGGGAGTAGGTAGATTATAAAAAAAAAAAGAACTCAAAGTTATGACTTGATTTGATGCAGCCTTGAACTCCAATCCAAGAATCAAAACTTTTCGTGGGGGTTTAGGACTCTATTTTGCTTTATCTTCACAGGCACATCTCTTTCAATTCGTTTACCTTGCCCTGTGCCAATGATTCTTCTAACTGATGGGGGTGAAGGGTGGGAACAGAAAATATTCAGTTGATCCAAGCTCACCATTATGGTTGGCCAACTCAATTAAAGCAGAGTCGGAAATATCACATTTTCCCTTTGCGAGAAAGGGGTCCTGGCCAAGTGAGATATCAAGTCATACTTTAAGTGAGTTGTTACTCAAAACTATTAATAACATGCTGGTCTCAAACAACCGAAACGTGATTGAATTTAAATCTATTGTATTCAGTTGAATGAAGTTGGTATTAAGATAATTTAGGCACATAATCAACAAAAACCTAAGTCGCCTAAGAGCCCTCATACTTTAATAGGAAGTTGAGGGTTTAATTTCCTATCCTTGTATCTTTTGGAGTTTTTCCCTCTATTTTCATATTTGTACGGAGTTAAAATATTGGATAAATTATAATAATTTCTGTTGAATAAGGAAAAAATTGTAGTTAGTATCACAATTTTAGCAATTTTTATACTATACTCTTTTGAAATATAAATGAAACAATATTTTGACTCATATTATTAGGCATTTGCTAGTCAATTAAATTGCTTGTCGTTTATTAGAATTAACATTTATTTGACCTTTCACTATCCAAACACTCATATTTCATATTTTAATAATTACAGTTACGAGAATAAAGATATAATATTACACCTTTTTGTGTGGTAAAATTACACATTTTTTTTATTAAAATATTTTTGAATCACGTAGTAACCACAAAAATTTGTGATAATGTTATACTTTCTTCATTTATGAATAAGATTTTATTGTAACTCTACTAGAAAATTACATAACATTTATCAAAAAATATGTATAATATGTAACATGGTACATATGGTACATGAGAGGGTAATTTTTGGGAAAAATTGGGCCGAGCTGCAAGTTGGGCTTTGAGGCCCAAAACGCGAAGGACTAAGTAAGAAGGCCGTAAAGGATACTCCGGCCCAGAGAGCAATGTTACTCCGGCTGGGAGAAGTAAATGTTACTTCGGCTCATGGATGTAAAGCTACTCCGGCCTTGGGGAGACAAAGTTACTTCGGCCCAAGAAAGAGTAAAACTACTCCGGTCTGGGGGCAACTCACAATTAGGCCGATCTCAGAGTTAGTCCGGTCGTGACTTACAATGGTTAGGTCGGTCAGAACTTGTTACTTGGAAGTTTGATCTAAGCGCATCAAGGTTGAACAGGGCAGCCGAAGTAAACAATTAGGAGGAGAGGACCGAGCTAAGGATAGTTCGGCCTTCTGTGACTCGATATAGCCAAGTTTACTTCGGTCGAAAGGAAGTTCGGCCGTAAAGAAAACCATCCCACTTGGTTTGAGCAGTGGGGGAGGGTGTAAAAGGATAAGCATTATCCTTAAGAGATTGAATCCTAGGAGGACTCTTGTCACGACCCGAACCCGCCCCCGTGGGTTAAGGACGTAACCGGCCAGTAATCATGAGATTACCTACGGCCTCAAACTGTTCTAAACGTAATTTAACAGAGTTAATGGGGGCCAAACGGAAGCAAAATTAAAAACTTTGTCCATAGAGCCGTGCTTATATGCACATCAAACAAACCATACTCAGATACGTTAATAACTCACATCAAAAGTACAGTTTCACAAAATTCATTACAGACAGGATCGTCCAAAACGAGTCAACCTATAACAGACTATGTACAGACATGCACTGGGACCTTGCCAACAAGACAAAACATAGGTACATAGTAAAAGGGCAAGGATGGTCTCATGCGCGAGGCACAAGGCTGACTCTCCCAAAACTCCTGTTGTTCCTAGCAGACTTCACTGGGGCTGGGTTTGGACTTCTCTTGGCTCACCTACAAATACATGAATGAGCGTGAGCGATAGCCCAGTGAATAATATCAAATATAACAGTTACATAACAATATGTAGATCAACATGCTCCAAACGGCCTTGGGCCCAATTCATACTTCTGTTTAACAGCAAAATATATATATAACTATACGAAATGCAAGTCAAGTAACTGTAGTTCCAAACATTCTGGCCTTTGGCCCATCCGGGTTTCCATTCATGGCAAAACGGCCTTCGGCCCATTCATTCATGTCAAACGGCCTTTGGCCCATTCATTCATGTCAAACGGCCTTTGGCCCATTCATTCATGTCAAACGGCCTTTGGCCCATTCATTCATGTCAAACGGCCTTTGGCCCATTCATTCATGTCAAACGGCCTTTGGCCCATTCATTCATGTCAAACGGCCTTTGGCCCATTCATTCATGTCAAACGGCCTTTGGCCCATTCATTCATGTCAAACGGCCTTTGGCCCATTCATTCATGTCAAACGGCCTTTGGCCCATTCATTCATGTCAAACTTTTGTCCACAATCCCAATTAACAACTCATAATATTTATAGGGGAATAACAATTGGACATTGACAAGTTTTCAAATATTGATATTACTCACAGTGATCGGCTTGTGGATGCGCCCTGGAGCTTGACCCTACACATTTCATGAATACAAAAGGGTCACTAACAGTTCAACCCGTTCTTTAATTCACATATTCCTCGTTAGGCTTTGTTCTTATCTCATTAACTCATTTACAATGCTTAACACATGCCTAGGAGTGCTTACAAGTGAAAGAGAACGGAAAACGAATCACAGAATGCATGAACAAAATTCCAGGAAACAGGGTCCCCGCTCGAGCGTAAGCTTCTCCGCTCGAGCGGACCCTTAAGGCCTGCAAGGTACTGGTTGCACAAAAGATGCGCTCGAGCTGAAGGTCCGTCTACAAAGATCCACGCTCGAGCGTGAAATGTCCCGCTCGAGCGGGCATCCAACTCTGCAAAAATGCTGGGAGCACGATTTTCCCGCTCGAGCGGCCATTACCCCGCTCGAGCGGACCTCAAAAATCTGGGTTTCCCAGATCGTGTTCTTGAGCTCCAAATCAGTTTTCCATCTACATTTCTTGCATGCAATGGTTCAAATTACACATTTACACATGATAACATGCTACTAATGCAGATTACAACATTAGGAAGCTCAATTACATGAATTATCTACATGCATGTCCCAAATTGTCTCAAACCCATCATCAACATGCTCAAATTCAAACATTCAAGACTTATACTCCCATGATTTGTACATGCATGTGGGAGATGCTCATCATTCTCAACTTAGATGGTACAAATGGTGACTACAACATGAGCTTTACCCAAAACTCCACATGAATCATGTGTTTCAAGCTCAAACATGCAAATTCAAAGTAATTTCTTACATGCATGAGTTCTAAAACTTCAATCTCAACAAAATCGACTCATTACATGTTCTTGATCACAATCAACCCTTGAACTTACAAATTACAAGTAAGAGTTCAAGAAATCACTTACCTAAGAGCTTCAACACTCAAGCTCTAGCCAAATCTTGAGCTAGATCTTCAAATTCCCAAGTCTTGAGCCCAAATTACACAAATCTCTCCCTTTTTCTCTCCATGGCCGGTCTCTCTCTCCCTCTCAATTGTCTAACTCAGATTTTGAGTTTTAAGAGAGCTAAAGGGGAGTGCAATGCAAATATACAACAAACCCCACTAACAAATATTTTAATATAAAATAATGGGGTGCTTAATTTATCAATTTAATCAGTTTAAATTGACCAGAATCAAATTTCAATTAAATTTCACCGTAGGCCCTAAAAATTATGCCAACCACAATGGCGTAGTCAATTTCGGGTTCCGTGGCCGATAAGGCCCTCAACTAAATTTCCAAAACAGACTACTCAAACAGATATTCCTACGATGAACAGATAAAATTTCAAACCACATATTTTCACATAGTGGAACACAAAATCATATCAAAATACATAATCACATCATGTTAAGGACCAATTAACATACTACGGAACAGGGGTGTCACAGTCTTCCCCCCTTTAGGAAGTTTGGTCCTCCAAACTTAACTTACCTTCGTCGGGAAACAAATGTGGATAGCGTAGACGCATTTCCTCCTCTTTTTCCCATGTAGCATCTGTCCCATAGTGTTCCTTCCATTCCACTTTCACCATTGGAATGGATTTGTTTCTCAATTCTTTCACTTGTCGGTCAACAATTCTTTCCGGCCATTCAGCATATTCCATATTTTCATCAATAGCAATCCGGTGATAATCAATCACATGCAACGGGTCTCGGAGGTAACCCCTCAACATTGACACATGAAACACATTGTGGATTTGTTCAAATCCCGGTGGCAAAGCAACTCTATAAGCAACTGGACCAAGTTTCTCCAAAATTTGAAACGGCCCAATATAACGGGGCGTCAACTTGCCCTTTTTCCCAAACCTGACTTGGCCTTTCATTGGAGAAACACGGATGAACACATGGTCGCCGACCTCATACTCAAGAGGTCTTCTCCGGACATCTGCATAACTCTTCTGTCGGTCTTGAGCTGTTTTGAGCCTTTGCCGAATAGTTTTGATCTTTTCAGAGGTGTCTTGTACAATTTCAGGCCCGAGCAAAGCTCTGTCCCCGACCTCTGTCCAACAAATAGGTGATCTACACCTCCTACCATACAAAGCCTCGTATGGTGCCATACCGATGCTGGAGTGGAAGCTATTATTATAGGCAAATTCTGCAAGTGGCAGGTAATCTTCCCAACTCCCCTGAAAATCCAAAGCACACATGCGAAGCATATCTTCCAAAGTCTGTATTGTTCGTTCTGACTGCCCATCTGTCTGTGGGTGGAATGCAGTACTGAACCTTAGTTCTGTTCCCATAGCTTCCTGCAACCTCTTCCACAATCTAGATACAAACTTCGGATCTCTATCCGACACAATGGTTACTGGAACTCCATGTAAGCGGACAATTTCATCAACATAAATAGTAGCCAACCTGTAAGCAGTAAATGTAGTTTTGACAGGCAGAAAATGTGCAGATTTAGTCAGTCTATCAACTACAACCCAAACAGAATCCATACCGCGGGAAGTCCGAGGTAGGCCAACAACGAAATCCATAGTCACATGTTCCCACTTCCACTCAGGAATGGGGAGAGGTTGAAGTAGACCGCCTGGTTTCTGATGTTCAGCCTTAACTTGCTGACACTGAAGGCACTTGGACACATGTTCTGCAATCTCTTTCTTCATTTTAGGCCACCAATAGGTTTGTTTCAAATCCCGATACATTTTATTGTTACCCGGATGCATAGCAAATACGGATCTGTGGGCTTCATCTAAGACCCTCTTCTTTAGCTCCGGAATAACTGGAACACATATTCGGTTTCGAAATTTCAATATTCCATTCTCGATGCTGAACTCTGCTTTTGGGCTGACTTCAAATTCATCAATTACCTTTCTGAGGAACTCATCCTCTTTCTGTTTTTGCTTGATTTCATCAACAATTGCCGGCTCGGCTGTAATAGCGGCTATCAATCCGCCCTGTTCACACACTACCACTTCAATTTCAGACCTTTCAAAGTCTTGCAAAATCTCCCTTTGTTCAGTAAGCAAGCAAGCCATACTCCCTGTTGATTTCCTGCTCAAGGCATCAGCCACTGTATTAGCTTTTCCGGGGTGATACTGAATTTCTAGGTCGTAATCTTTTATCAATTCCAGCCATCTTCTCTGACGCATATTCAACTCTTTCTGCGTGAAGAAGTATTTTAGGCTTTTATGATCTGTGTAGACTTCACACTTTGCCCCATACAAATAATGCCGCCAGATTTTCAAAGCAAAAACAACTGCGGCCAATTCTAGGTCATGTGTTGGGTAATTCTTCTCATGTGGCCTCAACTGTCGGGAGGCGTAAGCAATAACCTTTCCGTTCTGCATTAACACACAACCCAAACCCTTATAAGATGCGTCACTGAAAATCACAAAGTTTTCCGTACCTGAAGGTAGTGTCAAAATTGGTGCAGTGGTCAATCTTGTCTTCAATTCATGAAAGGCTGATTCTCTTTCACTATTCCACTCAAATGGTTGTCCTTTACGTGTCAATTGGGTAAGAGGCACAGCTAATTTCGAAAAGTCCTTTACAAACCTTCTGTAGTACCCAGCTAAGCCCATGAAACTGCGAACTTCTGTCACATTAGTTGGTGTAGGCCAATTCACAATTGCTTCTATTTTCTGCGGGTCCACTGAAATTCCTTCCTTGTTGACCACGTGCCCTAAGAAAATAACCTCATCCAACCAAAACTCACATTTCTTTAACTTAGCAAATAGCTTTCTTTCCCGAAGTATTTGTAAAACAGTCCTCAAATGATGTTCGTGTTCAAGTCTATCTTTAGAGTATATTAAAATATCATCGATGAAGACAACAACAAACTCATCAAGGTAGGTTTTAAAAATTCTATTCATTAAGTCCATAAATGCTGCCGGAGCATTAGTCACTCCAAATGGCATAACAAGAAACTCAAAATGACCATACCTCGTTCTGAATGCGGTTTTCTCAACATCTTCTGCCTTAACCTTCAGCTGATGATACCCGGATCTCAAATCAATCTTAGAAAACACCTGTGATCCCTGCAACTGGTCAAATAAGTCATCAATACGGGGTAAGGGATATTTATTCTTTATCGTCACCTTGTTCAATTCCCGGTAATCAATACATAGGCGTAAGGTACCATCCTTTTTCTTTACAAATAACACTGGTGCGCCCCAAGGCGAAGTACTGGGCCGGATAAACCCTTTATCAAGAAGGTCTTGCAACTGTTCTTTTAATTCTTTCATTTCGGCTGTAGCCATCCTGTAGGGAGTTTTAGAAATAGGTTGGGTGCCTGGCACAGTTTCAATAGTAAACTCTATCTCCCTGTCTACCAATTCCCCTGGTAATTCATTTGGAAACACATCTGGGAATTCTCTAACGATGGGAATATCATTCAATTCAACATTCACGGATTGTTCAGTCAATACATAACACAAATAACCCTGGCATCCCTTCCTGATCAATTTACATGCTTTCATTGCAGATATCAAATATGGTGGAGGTACTACCCCATTTCCCACAAACACAATTTCTTTCTGTTCTGGTGGTTTAAATACAACCCTCTTTGTCACACAATCTATAGTGGCACAGTATTTGGTCAACCAATCCATGCCCAAAATTACATCAAAGTGTCTAAAGTTTAAGGGCAACAAATCTACATACAGGGTAGCATCCTCAATATGCATGTCACAAAACCGATATATATAGTCACATAACACAGATTCCCCCGATGGAGCAGACACACATAACAAATATGGCAACAATTCTAGGGGTCTTTTCAGTCTAGATGCAAATGCATATGTCACAAATGAATGCGTTGATCCAGAATCAATTAACACAAAAGCATCCTGATTACATATCGAGATAGTACCTGAGACAACGGCATTGGCATTCCGTGTATCACCCGGAACGAGTGCAAAGACTCTCCCTTGTCTCACTGTATCCCCAGTAGTAGCAGATCTCAAAGTGTTTCCCGGCTTCGGGATCGATGCAGTGGAGCTAGCAGCTATCTTCCCACTATTCTGATTACAATCTCGGGCTATATGCCCTTGTTTCCCACACTTAAAACAGGCTCCCGATGCACGGTAACAAACTCCACGGTGCCTTTTGCCACAAGTGTTGCACATGGGAGTCGTGTCTCGGGAAGAACTTGAGGTAGTTGAGGAGCCCGTGTTTTGCTTTTTCAGAAATTTCTTCTTCAAAAAGAAGCCTTGCCTTTTGTTGCCTCTCCATTCGGTTGTTGGCTTAGCTTGTCTAGCTATATTAGCCTCTGATATGATGGCCCGGTCAAGCACTCCAATGTAGGTCTCCAATTTCAGGACATTCACCCGCTCTAGGATGTCACTTCGGAGCCCACCTTCAAAATGCCTTGCCTTCTTATAATCAGTGTCAATTACGTGTGGTGCAAACCTGGCCAACTCAGTAAATTTGGCCTCATACTCAGCTACAGTCATACTGTCTTGTTTGAGTTCCATGAACTCTGCCACTTTCCTGTCCCGGACACACTGCGGGAAGTACTTGTCATAGAAGATTTCCAAAAATTTCGCCCAATCAATATCTCTGTGGTTTTCCCTCATCAACATCCACCATCTTCTTGCTTCATCTTCTAGCATAAAGGTGGCTAGAAGCACTTTCTGTGTATCCGAGCACGGAAACACCTCAAACAGTTTTTCAATCCCAAGTACCCAAGCTTCGGCTTTTAAGGGATCTAGTCCACCATGGAACTGTGGTGGTTTCATTTTCTTGAATTCCTTGGTGAGAGCGATTATCCGATCATCATTTTGATTATCTGGCACAGGTGGTGCCGGAGGTGGAGGTGGCGGATGTGGTTGCTGCCACTGTTGTTGCCACTCCTGTTGCTGTCTCAAAGCTTCTGCCATTTCCTGAATCAGTCTTTCCATTCTGTCCAGTCTGGCAGCAGAGGATTCCTCTAACTCATCACCTCTGGTTCTCACCATCTAATTAAACTTGCATTATATTCCATACCAAAGGTACACAAGTACACATACACTAAGGAGCACATATTTCCAGATAATTCGTAATGCAAGTAGTTCACAACTTACACATATAATTATTCATAACAAAACATTTAAGCACATAATCAATGCTTCCAAACTCGTATTTATCACATGAATGCATCCTAGATCTTATCTAGACGCTTATTGCTCTTTTTGGACAAGTGTGTGAGTTATTAACTCGTGCTCTGATACCACTCTGTCACGACCCGAACCCGCCCCCGTGGGTTAAGGACGTAACCGGCCAGTAATCATGAGATTACCTACGGCCTCAAACTGTTCTAAACGTAATTTAACAGAGTTAATGGGGGCCAAACGGAAGCAAAATTAAAAACTTTGTCCATAGAGCCGTGCTTATATGCACATCAAACAAACCATACTCAGATACGTTAATAACTCACATCAAAAGTACAGTTTCACAAAATTCATTACAGACAGGATCGTCCAAAACGAGTCAACCTATAACAGACTATGTACAGACATGCACTGGGACCTTGCCAACAAGACAAAACATAGGTACATAGTAAAAGGGCAAGGATGGTCTCATGCGCGAGGCACAAGGCTGACTCTCCCAAAACTCCTGTTGTTCCTAGCAGACTTCACTGGGGCTGTGTTTGGACTTCTCTTGGCTCACCTACAAATACATGAATGAGCGTGAGCGATAGCCCAGTGAATAATATCAAATATAACAGTTACATAACAATATGTAGATCAACATGCTCCAAACGGCCTTGGGCCCAATTCATACTTCTGTTTAACAGCAAAATATATATATAACTATACGAAATGCAAGTCAAGTAACTGTAGTTCCAAACATTCTGGCCTTTGGCCCATCCGGGTTTCCATTCATGGCAAAACGGCCTTCGGCCCATTCATTCATGTCAAACGGCCTTTGGCCCATTCATTCATGTCAAACGGCCTTTGGCCCATTCATTCATGTCAAACGGCCTTTGGCCCATTCATTCATGTCAAACGGCCTTTGGCCCATTCATTCATGTCAAACGGCCTTTGGCCCATTCATTCATGTCAAACGGCCTTTGGCCCATTCATTCATGTCAAACGGCCTTTGGCCCATTCATTCATGTCAAACTTTTGTCCACAATCCCAATTAACAACTCATAATATTTATAGGGGAATAACAATTGGACATTGACAAGTTTTCAAATATTGATATTACTCACAGTGATCGGCTTGTGGATGCGCCCTGGAGCTTGACCCTACACATTTCATGAATACAAAAGGGTCACTAACAGTTCAACCCGTTCTTTAATTCACATATTCCTCGTTAGGCTTTGTTCTTATCTCATTAACTCATTTACAATGCTTAACACATGCCTAGGAGTGCTTACAAGTGAAAGAGAACGGAAAACGAATCACAGAATGCATGAACAAAATTCCAGGAAACAGGGTCCCCGCTCGAGCGTAAGCTTCTCCGCTCGAGCGGACCCTTAAGGCCTGCAAGGTACTGGTTGCACAAAAGATGCGCTCGAGCTGAAGGTCCGTCTACAAAGATCCACGCTCGAGCGTGAAATGTCCCGCTCGAGCGGGCATCCAACTCTGCAAAAATGCTGGGAGCACGATTTTCCCGCTCGAGCGGCCATTACCCCGCTCGAGCGGACCTCAAAAATCTAGGTTTCCCAGATCGTGTTCTTGAGCTCCAAATCAGTTTTCCATCTACATTTCTTGCATGCAATGGTTCAAATTACACATTTACACATGATAACATGCTACTAATGCAGATTACAACATTAGGAAGCTCAATTACATGAATTATCTACATGCATGTCCCAAATTGTCTCAAACCCATCATCAACATGCTCAAATTCAAACATTCAAGACTTATACTCCCATGATTTGTACATGCATGTGGGAGATGCTCATCATTCTCAACTTAGATGGTACAAATGGTGACTACAACATGAGCTTTACCCAAAACTCCACATGAATCATGTGTTTCAAGCTCAAACATGCAAATTCAAAGTAATTTCTTACATGCATGAGTTCTAAAACTTCAATCTCAACAAAATCGACTCATTACATGTTCTTGATCACAATCAACCCTTGAACTTACAAATTACAAGTAAGAGTTCAAGAAATCACTTACCTAAGAGCTTCAACACTCAAGCTCTAGCCAAATCTTGAGCTAGATCTTCAAATTCCCAAGTCTTGAGCCCAAATTACACAAATCTCTCCCTTTTTCTCTCCATGGCCGGTCTCTCTCTCCCTCTCAATTGTCTAACTCAGATTTTGAGTTTTAAGAGAGCTAAAGGGGAGTGCAATGCAAATATACAACAAACCCCACTAACAAATATTTTAATATAAAATAATGGGGTGCTTAATTTATCAATTTAATCAGTTTAAATTGACCAGAATCAAATTTCAATTAAATTTCACCGTAGGCCCTAAAAATTATGCCAACCACAATGGCGTAGTCAATTTCGGGTTCCGTGGCCGATAAGGCCCTCAACTAAATTTCCAAAACAGACTACTCAAACAGATATTCCTACGATGAACAGATAAAATTTCAAACCACATATTTTCACATAGTGGAACACAAAATCATATCAAAATACATAATCACATCATGTTAAGGACCAATTAACATACTACGGAACAGGGGTGTCACAACTCTGTATGGAGAAATACAAGTCCTACTAGGATTGTGCCATATGAAACTTATAAAAGCTCACAAGCATCACCTTGGAGGAGGTAATTGAACACAATCTTTCTGAGAACTTAGAGCTTTGTCTATTTGTCAAGTTTTCTGACTTAGGCATCGGAGAGGTTTCCGGCACACACCCGCCGGCTAGCTCACGTTTGTGTTTTCAGGTGACAAAGCGACGTCGTACGGAGGAGCGTGGACTTGGTCAACAGGATTATACGAGGAGAATTATTTCCTCCCCGTACAATTGGCGCCGTCTGTGGGAAGAACAGACAAGAACAAAAACCTCTTGACTAAGCTTCTCCTTTTCTCGTTCAATGGCACACATTGAAGACTTGCCGCAGTCCGCCGTCGACGGACTAACTCCAGAAGGGGGCGCAAGGCGTGAGGGATTACCTGCTGTCCCTCCCATGGCGGACTTGGAGCCCCAACAACATAATTCCAGGAGGAGCGGCAGAGGAAGGCGGAATGGCAGCCCTCGTCACTCTCAAAGTCCCGACAGGCAAAGGAGGAGGATTGATCCTCAAGTCCTGGAAGATCGCGTGAAGGAACAGGATGAATTGATTCGGAGGATGGCGGCGAACATGGAGGCCTTGAAACGCCAGATGAAGACCAAAGATGTGGCGACAGGAGAGGGGCGCAAGCACAAGACGCCCCCTCGCCACTCAGAGAGTCGTAGTAGGAATACTACACCTTCCCAAAGAGAGAGCAGAAGCCTCAGGACAGGCGACACTCACTCCTTATCTTCAAGAACTCGTCACTCCAGGTCTGAAAGGACGAGATCCGAAAGATCATACACTGAAGGAAGCACGTATTGGCCTTCACATTCACACCAAACCAGATCCAGACAAACCGAGCTACCCCGGTCATCCGACTTACGAACCATGCTAGAAGAAAAAGCACGATGCAAGGAAGATGCCGCCAGGGCAAGGGATCCACACCGAGTTTCGGCCTTACAACGGTTGGCTCCTCGGACGCACGGAAGCGTCGAGGTTGGAATGCCAATACCGCGACCGGCCTACGAACCAACGGACAAGGCATTGGCAAGACTACAGACTTCGCCGTTTGTCCCAGCGATCGAAAACGCACCCCTACCATCAGGCTTCCTTCAGCCGAAGTTCAATACATATGAAGGGAAGACGGATCCGTATTCTCACCTGAGCCACTTTCGCCAAGTCATGGCTGTGTACAGGCGAAACGAGGCCCTAATGTGCATACTCTTCCCATCAAGTCTGGGCGACTTAGGCTTGACTTGGTTCGAAAAGCTCCCAGAGGGCAGCATAGCCTCCTGGGCCCAATTGGCAGAAGCGTTTGTAACAAGGTTTCGGACAAACACAAAAACACCGGTGGAGATAGACCAGTTACTCTCCATCGACATGGGTGAAAAAGAGACCCTCAGATCTTACAACAGTCGCTACTGGGAGACATTCAACCAAATTGGAGACTGCCCAACCAATCTAGCCATTGCGCAGTATAAAAGAGGTCTACCAGTAGGGAATAGACTAAGGGATTCAATTACAATGACGCCACCCCTCACCATGGAAGCCCTGATGGAGAGAGTGCATCAGCACATCAGGGTAGAAGAAGATGGCGCACGTTCCAAAGCCAAAATAAGTGCGGCCACGGTACCAGAAAAGAAAACCTCAGCAAAGGTTAATACGGTGGACCGAAGTAACAAAAACGGGCGTGGCAGACGAGATAACGGAGAAGACCCAGACAAAAGATGGTTGAGAATCCGCACTGCCATAACAACAGTGTTCAAAAAACCAATATATCGGATTCTAAGCGAAATCAAAGATGAGCCTTTTGTCAAGTGGCCAGCCAAGCTTGGGGAGGCTCAGAAGAATTACGACGACAGATCACGGTGCACCTTCCACAAAGAAAAGGGGCACCGAACTGAGAATTGCACGCCCCTAAGACAGCATTTAGAAGAATTGGTGGCAGCAGGCCACTTGGACGAATACATTGAAGGAGGAGCGCAACCGGCCCCCCAAGATCATGACCAACCCAACAGAATGCCAAACGACGCACCACCACAAGGCATTATCAATGTAATTCATGGAGTTTTTGAACCTGAGCGCGTATGCGAGCTTAGAGGTTCAATCAAGAAGGCTGAACACTTTAGGGAAGTATTAAGTTCCCAACCCGCCATCAAGAAGGGGAGGACAGAGGCAACAAACGTCATGTCCTTTTCGGATAAGGACTTGGAACGAATTTACTGCCCCCATAATGATGCCCTGGTTGTCACTCTCCGAGTCAAGGATTTTGACGTCAAGCGGATTCTGATTGACCAGGGTAGTTCATGTGAGATCATGTATTACGACACATTCAAACAACTAAAGTTGCAAGACAAAGACTTGGCACCTGCAGTTTCTCCCCTGATTGGATTCAACTCCATGCCAGAGTGGCCTGTCGGCAAAATAATCCTTCCAGTCAGAGCTGGAAGTGTATCAAAACAGGTGGAGTTCTGGGTATTGAAGGTCCCCTCCACCTACAACATCATCCTAGGCAGAACATGGCTGCATGCCATGCGTTCGGTGGCGTCATCATACCATCAGGTAATGCGGTTCCCCAATGACGCCGGTATAATTGAAGAAGTCTATGGCGATCAGATCATGTCAAAGCAGTGCTTCGCCACAGCAAATGGAAGCCGAGCTGCCAAAGGATACGTTCATTCGGTGGAAGAACCAGAGAGTAATGAACTATTCGCTGACGTCGGCAAAGAAGCTAATCAGAAAGCGGTGGAAGACTTGGTGGAGGTAAAAATAGATGAGAAGAACCCGGATAAGTTCTTCCTGCTTGGCTCATCATTGTCCAGCGCTGAGAGATTAGAGGTCATGGAATTCTTGACTTCTAATATCGAAGTGTTTTCCTGGACACCTTACGACATGCCAGGCATTGATCCAAACTTCATCAGTCACCAACTCAATGTCCACCCTTCCGCCAGACCAGTCATTCAACGCACGCGCAGATCGGCACTCCACCACGCCGAAATAGTGGCAGAAGAGGTAGGCAACCTGCTGGAAGCAGGAGCGATAAGGGAAGTGCACTACCCAAAATGGATCTCCAACACCGTCGTAGTGCCAAAAAAGAATGGTAAATGGCGTGTCTGCGTCGACTACAAAACAGTCAACAAAGCGTGCCCAAAAGATAGCTTCCCTCTACCAAGGATAGATCAACTGGTGGACTTAACGGCAGGACATAACCGACTTAGCTTTTTGGATGCATACAGAGGCTACCACCAGATCGCCATGCATGAACCAGACCAGGAGGTCACATCCTTCACAACACCAAGGGGGTTATATTGCTACAAGGTCATGCCCTTTGGCCTAAAGAACGCAGGGGCGACATTCCAAAGGATGGTCACCAAGATGTTTGAACCATTGTTAGGCAAAACAATGGAGGCGTACATCGACGACATGGTGGTCAAAAGCAAGGATGAGAATGACCATCTGAAAGACCTAGGCGAGATGTTCCAGATCCTGAAGAAACACAAGTTGCGCCTCAACGCATCCAAATGCGCATTCGGAGTTGGATCTGGCAAATTCTTGGGCTTCCTGGTGACCAACCGAGGTATAGAAGCAGACCCCTCTCAGATCAAAGCAATCCAGGAGTTGGAGAGACCAAACTCAGTCAAAGAAGTGCAGCATCTCACTGGTATGGCGGCTGCGCTAAACCGGTTCATAAGCAGGTCGTCAGACAGACTACGACCATTCTTCCAAGCTTTAAAAACCAAGTTTGAGTGGGATGAAGAATGCGACCGAGCTCTGGAAAGCTTGAAGGAGTACATGTCTTCCCCACCACTACTTGTAACTCCAGTTCCTGGTGAAGAACTCTTTTTATACCTGGCAGTTTCTCAGCACGCAGTTAGCGCAGTGTTGGTTCGTGCAGAAGGAATACAACACCTGCCCATCTTTTATGTAAGCAAGACATTGTTGGGAGCCGAAACAAGGTACTTACCATTGGAGAAACTAGCATTAGCATTAATGATGGCATCCAGGAAATTGGCGCACTACTTTCATGCCCACACCATAGTCGTCCTCACGGCCTTTCCATTAAAAGCTCTGTTTGAAAGGGCAAACTTCAGTGGGCGAATTTTGAAATGGGCAGTAGAGTTGGGACAATTCGATGTCAAGTTCCAACCAAAGACCGCAATAAAAGCTCAATCTTTGGCAGACTTCGTCGCAGAGTTTACTCCTGGAAGTCATCATATCTGCCCAGTCGACCTGACTGACTCAACCGAACTAGGGACGGAAGTTGACGCCGGAATAGCGCAACCCCTAGTGGAAAGTAGTCCATCAAGCACAAAGGCAGACCACATTAAGAACGACAAGGAGGAGCCAAACAAAGGCTCACCAGCAGTTCAAACAGAGGACGAAGGGCAGACAGCCAATATGGACTTTGAAGAAAACACCATCCTTGACCCCACGGCATCGTCTGACCCTTCCACATGCTGGAAACTATTTGTTGGAGAGATGTGGAAGCTCTTTGTGGATGGAGCATCCAACCGACATGGTGCAGGGCTTGGCATAGTCCTCATCTCTCCAGACGGCCTGGTTATAGAGCAAGCAATCAACCTTGGCTTCCCAGCATCCAACAATGAAGCAGAGTATGAGGCGCTTATCGCAGGACTCAAGTCAGCACACTTCATGAAAGCAGCCGAACTAATGGTATACAGTGACTCTCTGCTGGTGGTAAACCAAATTTCGGGCGAATACGAAGCAAAGGACGACAGAATGGCCAAGTACCAGGAGTTAGTCAGAACAGAGATCAAGAAGTTTGATGTGGTAAGGATAGAACAAATTGGCAGGGAGGAAAACAGCCGAGCGGACGAGCTAGCAGGCCTGGCCTCAATGGCAGATACATCGATCCCTCATCCATTACTCATCGACTTCTTACCAAGACCAAGTATAGAAGACCCCGAAGCAGAAGAAGTATATTGCACTGAATTAGGCCCTTCATGGATGGATCCCATCATCCTGTTCCTAAAAGACGGCATCCTACCAGCAGAGAAAAAAGAAGCCAACAAAATCAGGGCAAAGTCGCAGCGATTTTGGCTATCTCCATCTTTGGCATTATACAAGAAGTCATTCTCTGGGCCTTACCTCAAGTGCGTTCATCCCAGCAAAGTAGAAGCCTTCCTATTCGAAATACATGAAGGGGTATGTGGAAGTCATCAAGGGGGAAGGTCGCTCGCCTACAGGGCTATTTCGCAAGGATATTGGTGGCCATATATGCAAGCAGACTCAGAAAAATATGTGAAGAAGTGTGAAAAGTGCCAGAAATTCGCGCACCAAATACATCAACCAGCAAGAGAACTCCTACCTTTAACTAGCCCATGGCCTTTCGCAATGTGGGGCTTAGACATAGTAGGACCACTTCCAACAGCACCCGGAGGCAGAAAATTCTTTCTCGCAGCAACAGACTACTTCACAAAGTGGGTGGAAGCAGAAGCACTGGCGTCAATCAAAGAGAAGGATGTGAAGAAGTTTGTTTGGCAGAATATTATCACTCGGTTTGGCATACCAAAAGCACTGATCTCAGACAATGGAACTCAGTTCGACGGCAGAATCTTCAGAAGCTTTTGTGAAGAATACAAGATAGAGTTCTACAATTCCACACCGGCTTATCCTCAAGCAAATGGGCAGGCTGAAGCATCAAATAAAGTCGTCTTGGATGGACTAAAGAAAAGACTAGAGAAAGCAAAAGGCAAGTGGGCGGATGAACTTCCTCACGTCTTATGGGCTTACCGCACCACACCTCGGCGATCAACTGGAGAAACACCATTTTCCTTAGCCTATGGCATGGAAGCAGTGATCCCACTAGAAGTTGGCCTCCCCACAATTCGAAGCGAAAATTTTGATCCAGACTTAAATGGAGAAGCCATAGCCTTAGAACTCAACCTTGCAGAAGAAAGAAGAGAAAGAGCGTTGGTCCACATCGCCTCATACCAACGAGAGTTAATCAGAAAATACAGCAAAAAGGTTCATCCAAGACAATTCAAAATTGGCGATTGGGTACTGCGCAAAGTAATGGGAAACACCTTGGTCCCAGGAGACGGCAAGTTAGGCCCAAATTGGGAAGGTCCTTATAAGGTAGTTGGGTTAGCCGGCAAAGGGGCATACCACCTAGAAGACAAGGATGGCAAGGCAATCCCTAGGCCATGGAATACGGCCAATCTCAAGATATTTTACTTTTAGCTTTTATCCTTCAAACATTATGTAATTTTCTCTTCCTTCAATAAAATGAGCTATTCTTTTTAGCACAAATTACTCTTTGTAAAAATTAGCTCTCAAGACTTAAGTATATTGCAAACATATTATTCTAAGTTAACTGGAAAAACTAACTTAGAGGTTGGCTGGATTAAACCAACACCCTTCCTAAGCCCAGGATAAGGATCCAGGCTGCAGGACATTTGGTCGGAATAACCAAATACTATAAGTTGGCCGGAAAAACTAACTTAGAGGTTGGCTGGAATAAACCAACACTTGTTACTCTTCAGCCAAAGTAAGTGTAAGGCTGAAGGGTGGTTGGCTGGAATAAACCAACTGTTGTTACTCTTCAGCCGAAGTAAGTGTATGGCTGAAGAGTGGTTGGCTGGAATAAACCAACTCTTGTTACTCTTCAGCCGAAGTAAGTGTATGGCTGAAGAGTGGTGGGCTGGAATAAACCAACTCTTGTTACTCTTCAGCCGAAGTAAGTGTATGGCTGAAGAGTGGTTGGCTGGAATAAACCAACACTTGTTACTCTTCAGCCGAAGTAAGTGTAAGGCTGAAGAGTGGTTGGCTGGAATAAACCAACTCTTGTTACTCTTCAGCCGAAGTAAGTGTATGGCTGAAGAGTGGTTGGCTGGAATAAACCAACTCTTGTTACTCTTCAGCCGAAGTAAGTGTATGGCTGAAGAGTGGTTGGCTGGAATAAACCAACTCTTGTTTCCCTTCAGCCGAAGTAAGTGTAAGGCTGAAGAGTGGTTGGCTGGATTAAACCAACACTTAATACTCCTCAGCCGAAGTAATTATGTCGGCTAAGGAGTGGTTGGCTGGTAAGTATAGTTTAACCATCCAAAAACCGAAATAACACTTGGCGTAATAGAAGAGATTACAAACGCAAGCATACACACAATAACCAGAATAAGAGACGTAAAATTTTTCATTCAAAGAGAAGTCATTACAAGGGGGCTTAGTTCGGTTACAAAGAAGAAAAAGTAAAAAACTAAGAGAAAAGTTCATCAATTTCAGCATCGAAAACCGCATCGGCATCTACTGGAAGACCGGTCTCTGGCGGCAGCACTCCTTCAGTCACAACGGTGGCATCAACCGGAGCCACAGTTTCATTCGGCTGTTCAATAGTCAGATCTTCCACTCTGGACTCCGGCCGATCTGTCTGATCCACGTTTTCAACTGGAGTACCCCCAGAAGCAGAATCTTCGTCAGTATCTGAACCTTCAAGGAATTGCTGCTGCATGGCATCCGCGTACCCCGCAAGGGACTTCGGTATAAAGTACTCTGGAGGGTTGAAGACCTCGGTCTGTTGATCATGACCGAGCTTCTCCACAGCCGCCCTCCAGCCGCACTTGAAGAAAAGCTCCTTGGCGGCATCGCATTGCTTGACGTAGGCCTCCTCGGCCTCCTTGAAACCTCGCTGGTACCCCCCCTTGTCGACCGCCTCCATATTCTTTTTCAGTTCGCTTATTTCGGCGTCCTTTCTCTTCTCTAGCTTCAACAACTCCCGCAAATACTTGTCCTTCATAACAATGGCAGCTTTCTGCTTCTCCGCTTCCGCCGAATTAACTAGATCGGCAAGACGGCCGTTCTCCGCTTCCAGCTCGGCCATTCTCTTTTCGGCTTGTTGTAGTTCGGCCGACTTTGCTTCGGCTTCCGCCATCGCCTGCCTTGTGGTTTTGCGGAGCTCTTGGACTTTCCGGTAAGTGACATTGTTCTTTTGCAAGGCCTGGCAAAGCAAAGATATCTTTAGAACCGAAGTAAGAGTTAGAAAAATTTAGACAGGAAAAAGCAGACAGCTACTTACCAAGACCATGGACTTGGAAACAGACCGAATTGATTTCATTTCGGTATTCAGTTGCTTCAAGTGGTGCTCCATGTCCTTAGGGAGGCACACACTTTTGGCCAGGTTAAAGGCCAGTTGGTGGTCTTTTTCACCCACGACCGAATCAGTGACTTTGATGTTTCGGTCATTGAAGATCAAAGGCGGAGCCCACTTCGGAGATCGGGCTCGGTCAGTTTGTTCTGGTTGGGAGGCAGGTTGAGGACTTTGAGGGACGGTTTCGACTTCGTCAACAAGTTGTTGTTCGGCTGACGTAGATCGGGCGCGTTTTGAAGGGCGAGACGAAGAGGGCCGTTGTGAAGGAAGGGCCACGACGGCAGGCTGCACCTCAGTAGTTGGTGTTACTTCGGCTCTAGTTGTTGAAGTTAGAAGGGCCCTGACTCTGCTCTTCTTTGCCATTTCTTCCTCAGCGGTTAATGGAACAAGTCTTATCTCGGGCAAAGTGGGGTCCGGCTCCGGTGCTTCCTCGAGAAGAAAATCGGTTACTTTTGCCTTCCGTCGACCGCTGTAACGGTAGGTCGGTTCGAAATTTAGAAGCTTGGCCCAATCTCTTTCTTTTACCCGAAATGCGGCTCGCAAAACGCCGAGGTTAGGATAACTATACAAGGAGTGGAGATGGGCGAAATCTGCAAAAAAAAGACAAGTGTTAGTTCGGCTAGCGGATTAAGCAACCGAGATAACATACAAAGCAGAAGACCGAAGTAAAATTACCAGGCTCTCCCATTTTCCAATTTATAGGTCGGCCAGGAATTTGAGCTTGAAAATCCTCAAAGTTCCCAGAGACCCAAAAGAAATCATCATCATTGAGATCTTTGTCCGGAGTATGCTTAATTATCTTCTCTCGGCGGCGGCGAATTCTAAGGTAATATACCCACCCAGCATTCTTTGAACCGATGGAATACTGATGGAATATTTCGGCCAGACCAAGATTCAGTCCGGTTTGGTGGTTTAATGCGGCTATCCCCATTATAATACGATATGTGTTGGTGGATAGTTGGGTGGACATAGCCTAGTCTGCCTAAGGAATTCGCAGATTAGCGGTTGGACAGGAAACCGTAGTCCGGTTTCAATTATTGATTGAAGGGTGAAAGGGACGAAGCCTTCATTGTCCCAGGGAGTAGCATCTTTCTTGGCCAACTCCAGTTGAACATCATCAGGAATCTGGTAGTCCTGCCTGAATTCGGCCATGCCACCAGGGGTTTCGACTAAATATCTATACTTACCCATTTGTTGTATAAATTACGGATAAGTTATTTCAGTACAAAAATTTGGCTCAGTAGCTCGGTTGAGCACACGCAGGAGGGCCTGGGCAACCTTAGTCTGCAAAGTAGAAAGCAAGGGGGTTAAGCACAGATCGTTGGACCGCGCTACAAATTATAAGCAAGATATACAAATCCTACTTCGGCTTAGTTGGCTGGTTCTACCTTGGCTCATCAGAAGGTTTCTTAGCTCGGTTTTTGAGCAGTTTAGACCGGTTTAACGTCTAGGGGCAGCTTTCCTGAGTTCGGTCTAAGAAACTAAGAAAGCTGGTTTAGTCCCAAGGCCTAAAACGGTTACAGTATAATTACTTCGGTTGAGCTCTTAGGGGCGGCTTTCTGAGTTCGGTTTGAGAACTAAGAAAGCCGGCGTGACCCCAAAATCTTAGCTTGGTTATAGACCGAAGTACCGAGTTCGGTATGAGCAAGCTTGTTCGGTGATCTTATCTTGGCTAGAGTGGGTCAGAAGAAACTACTGATATTCCTACAAGTTCTAGTTCGGTTATGTTCAGAATCTATCCACATACATAACACAAACAGTTTTCTAGTCCGGTTGCTAGGTGATTTTGGATCTAAGATTCCTACAAAATAGTTCATACACATACAAGTTCTACTGGTTTCTTCATAGAAAGTACAAAAGCAGAGCAGATAAATGGAGAAAATGTTTGCAAAAAGCATACGAAAACTAGATATACAGTTGCACAAAACGAATGTAAAAGCAAAAACATGAAGGGAAAATGGATTTGCTTACCAGAATTAAATAAGGAAGGACTGAAGATGAAGACTGTCGCAGTAAAGAAAGAGCACGAGCAGCAAGAACACAGAAAGAGAAGATGGAGAAATGGCAAAAGTGAAGGGACCCTAGCCTCAGGGATTGATTTTGTTAAAAAGCCCAAAATTTGGGCGGGACTGTTCAAATTTCACGAAGTACGAAAGACGGCGTGACAGCCGTCCTTAGCCAACCAAAACATGCCACGTGTCATAAGAATGGGAAGCGTTACAGACATTATGATTGAAGAGACGTTTTTGACCGGACAAAACATGGCCAGGAGTAAAATTAGCTCGGCTTAAAACTCGAGAGTTTTTAGCTCGGCTGGAGAGGCTAAAGTATTTTTTAGCTCGGCTGGAAAAGCTTAAAACGACACTAGCTCGGCCAGTGGACTGGTAATCCCAATCATGCTATGCAGATGGAATTAAGGGGCAATTGAGAGGGTAATTTTTGGGAAAAATTGGGCCGAGCTGCAAGTTGGGCTTTGAGGCCCAAAACGCGAAGGACTAAGTAAGA
Source organism: Camellia sinensis (assembly GCF_055761805.1). Lineage (NCBI taxonomy): Eukaryota > Viridiplantae > Streptophyta > Magnoliopsida > Ericales > Theaceae > Camellia > Camellia sinensis. The sequence continues at coordinate 21,783,008 of NC_138975.1, read as the reverse complement.
AGGCCGTAAAGGATACTCCGGCCCAGAGAGCAATGTTACTCCGGCTGGGAGAAGTAAATGTTACTTCGGCTCATGGATGTAAAGCTACTCCGGCCTTGGGGAGACAAAGTTACTTCGGCCCAAGAAAGAGTAAAACTACTCCGGTCTGGGGGCAACTCACAGTTAGGCCGATCTCAGAGTTAGTCCGGTCGTGACTTACAATGGTTAGGTCGGTCAGAACTTGTTACTTGGAAGTTTGATCTAAGCGCATCAAGGTTGAACAGGGCAGCCGAAGTAAACAATTAGGAGGAGAGGACCGAGCTAAGGATAGTTCGGCCTTCTGTGACTCGATATAGCCAAGTTTACTTCGGTCGAAAGGAAGTTCGGCCGTAAAGAAAACCATCCCACTTGGTTTGAGCAGTGGGGGAGGGTGTAAAAGGATAAGCATTATCCTTAAGAGATTGAATCCTAGGAGGACTCTGTATGGAGAAATACAAGTCCTACTAGGATTGTGCCATATGAAACTTATAAAAGCTCACAAGCATCACCTTGGAGGAGGTAATTGAACACAATCTTTCTGAGAACTTAGAGCTTTGTCTATTTGTCAAGTTTTCTGACTTAGGCATCGGAGAGGTTTCCGGCACACACCCGCCGGCTAGCTCACGTTTGTGTTTTCAGGTGACAAAGCGACGTCGTACGGAGGAGCGTGGACTTGGTCAACAGGATTATACGAGGAGAATTATTTCCTCCCCGTACAGTACACAACTCTTGAGTTATCGAAGATATTTCCATTGAAATTACATGCTTTTCCATTGAAAATATGTATAACATTTATGAATTAGATTTTATTGTAACTCTATCAGAAAATTACATAGTAATATTTATCAAAAAAATATGTATAACATGTAACATGGTACATAAGGTACACAACCCTTGAGTTATTGAAGAGATTTCCATTGAAATTACATGCTCTTCCAGATTTGCTTTCCCAAGTTCAAACTAGAAGCATTTTTTCCTTTACACATACATGGAGGAACAATACTGCTATAATAATTATATTTTTTGCGGTGGTGCTACATTAATCATATTACAAATACCAAAAATCTTTTAAATTATGTCACATCATCAATTGATACACTAATTAGTACACTAATTAGTACATATAGCATTATTCTATTTTTTATACCATATTGTTGGCACTAAAGACTATTTTTGTTTGTCGATAAACATGTCCAAGCATAGAGATGATCCAGTATGTGGTAGGAGCAAGGACCACAAGATTGGTGACATGTGTGGGCTCTGAAATACAGAACCAATGACAAGATTAAAGCAGTTAAAGGAGTAGCTTCATATGCAGTGATAGTACAGGCAGTTTTTTTTTTTTTTTTTTTTTTTTTTTTTTTTCTGTCGATATGCTTGAAAATGTAATGGAACATAACCAAACGTGGCTTAGGAGTGGAGCCATGACACATGGTTTATTCGCACAGATTAAAAAGAAAGACAAGGTTACAGCAGATAAAACAGTTACAGGCAGTTGTGGAGATCATGGGCAGTTATTTAAAGAAGTGAAAGTGACTTGCTTCATGATGGAACACGTGGCAGCGTATGGACAGCATACCCAGTGGCATAAAGGCTGGAAATTTGAAGGTGGAGGGACAGAAAAAATCAACTCATAATCTAGGAGTAGTCTAATGTATCTAAGAGTAGCAGTTCTTGTAATTAGGAGTAGTAGTAGCAGTAGTGTCACGCCCCGTATTTTATTATTCGGATAACATTACCAAAATTCATTAATTAAGTTCATTTACAATTGACAATTCATCATTGGATGAAATGATGAATAATTAAATGTACATGTCCCCTCTCGTTATACAATAATGACATTTACATATAAATAAAAGAAGTGTCCTGAGGCTTATTATGAAAGAGAGGACACTACTCTTTACAAAAAGATAGCATTAAACCAAACAAACAAATGAAGAAATACAATCCATCACTACATTACACTTATGAAATGGTAAAACCCATTGTTTGATTTTCAAATCCAAAAAACATTCCTTGTACACATGTACAGGTAGGGAGTGAGCAACCACTAGCTCACCAAATAATCTCATATTATAACATTAGAAGATATGCGAGTACAAAGATACTTATACAAATATATGAAATCATATCATGTCAAACCATATGATTTTATTACATAGTTTCTTAAATCCAATTTATTTAATTAATCACAACAAGTTAACTTAAATAAATAAACATGTTTCAATAGTAACAGGACACCCTTTTTCCAATTCATTTAATTATCTCATTGTCAATTGAATCAATAATTAAACAATTCATAATGACATCTAATAAAGCATCAAATATATTTTATACGGTCTTATGAGATGAATGCATATGTTATGTCATGCTCAAAATATTTTTCTCATCTTTTGAAAATCTTGTGCACAATGCCAATTTGAAAACACATGAATCCAACGATTTCAATAAAATTTCAAGGTGGTAAATACGACTTAGGTAATCCCTAGGCTGATGTCTACAAATAGGCATATCAATTACTACCAAATCCCCACTTTATCGGTCTCTCATCGGAAGGCACGTGGTACCTCCTCTGCGCGTGTTTTCGATTTTTCACCATGGACACTCAGGCCAACTTAAACCAATATCAAACTACACCCTCTATCCGGACTTACCAATGTATTTATCCAAAATAAATCAAAATGATCTTGTCTCACAAAAACAATTCCTTTCTCAAAAGAATGGTTTTCAATTTCAATTCGAAACGCATCATAACAATGAAATGAAATGACAATGCAATATGTAACAATGCATTAGAATAGTTCCAATTTCAATTCCACCACACAATGCTCAATTGTGATCAAATTCCATATCTCTATCAATGTAATACTATGATACAATTCCAAGAGATAATATAATAATATCCACTTTCATATACTTACCACATATAAGTCAATAACTTCCAACTTAGTCTTTTCAAGACAATTCAACAATATTCTTTATATAAAACAAACTTCCAAAATCAAACATTTTTCTTACCTTTCCAAGAATTTCCTCATTTAAATACCAACATGGTAATCCTCTACCGGTTACTGAAACCAAAACTTCTAAACAATAGGTTCATCAATAGTAATTACATATAACACCAAAGTGGGTTCAAGGTTTCATCAATCTCTAACTCACATACTTCATCAATGAAATGTAATTACAATATTTCCAAAACTCATCCCCAACCCAAATATTAAATAGAAATAAATTTCCATTTTTCTCATGCAAGTGAAATTTCGGGATCTTCAAGTTCAATTATAATTCTTAATAAGTATAAGTGAATATTCCAATACTTAATCAATTATATTAAAATATTCTCTTGACTATAATTATAAAATATAACACGGATGTTCACTTTCTAATTATCAAAATTAACCCCATCAAATTAAACCAAGGAAAATAAATAAGTAAATAAAAGTTTTTGATAAGTCATTCTTGTTTTAATCTAATTCATCCATTTGCTCCAAACGAGCTAAAATCATATTCTTTTTTTTTTTCTTGTCAAAATCCGCTAAAACAATTCAAATATCTCATATATGAATTTAGGTAATATTATGATAACATAACTCAACTAATAAAATTAGGGACCAAATACCATACCACATCAACTTAATCTCGCTTATTTCTCCAAATCTCATACTTGATCAACATCAGCACTTTTAATCATATAATATTAAAAGTTAGGTATTTAAATCCAATAACACCCCTTTAACGAAGGACTTTAAATATTAACCAAACCAATTTAATTTATCAATCTAGTAAGTCCATCATGTTCACCATCTCCTAAATTAATAACACCAAACATAACTTCATATGCCTCATCACTCAAATACACCCACATTTCATGCCTAGCCAATTTTCCCAAATCTCTACAAACAACAATTTCACAACTTTTCTAAAATTACCTAATTAACATGATATTTACATCAAAAATTATAAAATATGTCCAAGAGTAACATTTTCAAGGTTGTGAATTCAAGAGTCCACATTTCATATTTTCATTTTCACAAAAATGAACGCAACTTAATCATCAACATATCACCTTCTATAAAGTATCATGAATATAACACTTTTAAAGTTTTTAATCCCAAAACAACTCTATAATCCCAACTTAACAATTTACACGATATTCCTCAGTATCAATTTATTTTTCTCAAAAACAAATTTCAAAATCAAAGACGAAAAAAATATTTCAATTTATATTTCTCAAAATAAATCATTTAATCATAATATGATGTAGATACAATCTATACAACTATTAAAATTAAATTTTCAGATTTTTAAAAATTTATCAACACAAGGTGATTTTCTCAAATCAATCTCAAAATATCAATATTCTTAACATTTCAACATCATTTTTCTTCCAAAAATTACCAAACAAAAATCTGAGAAATATATATATGCAATACCTTTTATAATGATATATTTTCTCAAAATAACCCTAACATAACTTTAAAGTAATAATATAAAGAAAGTCCCTGCCTTAAATATGAAGAAAAGCAAATCCGAAAATGCAAACACTGCCCGATCATGGATCCAAGACCACTATTGCGAAGATCACGACGAGCTCTCCGACTTTCATTTACAACACTTTTGTAAAATCTCACTCTAAAGACTCCCACTCTAAGCTTAAAGCTTAAGCCAACAATGGAGGGAAAAAAAAGAGAGACAAAGAGAGACGAGAGAGAGAGACGAAGAGGGAAAGGGGGCGAAGCTCTCTGTTCCAAGCCAAAATAAATGAATAAAAAAAGGGAATGAAAAGATGGAAGGAAAAAGTGGGAAGGCAACCCACGTGGGTTTGCTTTCCAAAGTTTGGTTTCCCCAAAAATATAATTTTTGTAATAATACCTAAAAATTTTATAATATAAAATATAAAATGATATAATTTTTTTCACCGCAAAATATAACATTTTTGTACACCACAAAATATAATCTTTTGCTCACTATGAAATATACACCCATTTTATTCACTATAAAAATATATAATTTTTTACCATATGGTTACTACCAATCACTTAATTAAAAAGGACTTGTGACAACCCTCATCTCTGATTAGTGCTAATCTGTGATTAAGCATGATAAGTAACTGATTAGAATGAAATCCTGAATTGATTGTAGGAGTGTATTGTTTTTAATGCATTTCTATCTGCTTGATTTCTGAATGAATCTGTTCATGTTTTAATTTCGAACAGTAAATTGAAAGCCTTATCGGCGGCCGAATAAGAAACTGATTGGTGTTATGTGTTAATTAGAATTTATGTGATTTTATGGTAGATTTAATTGAAATTTGATTTGGAATGATTAAATTAGATTAAATAATGTTAAATCACATTAGTTTAAGTAAATTACCTTATTGCCACTTAGTGGACAATTCTAGGCCATTGTTTATTCTCCTTGTTATATGTTGGCATCATTTTCATCCATCTTCCTAGGCCAAAACCGAAAGAGAGAGAGTGAGAGAGAGAGATAGGAGAAAACTTGAGTTCATCAGTATTGGCTTGAAAAATTAGAAGGAATTGAAGGAAATTTGCATATTTGAGCTTCCACCCTTGGAATTCTAGACATAAGGTAGAAAATTCATCCTTTTATTTATGAAATTAAGTTGCATCTTGCATGGTTCATGGAAATATTGGAGATTAGAGTTAAGTTTTAGCTCAAAGTGTTGAATTATGAGGCATTGTGTGCATGAATGTCCATATCATAGTGTTTTGAAGTCATTTTCATGAAATTCCCACATGCATGTTTCTATTTTGGCTTTGATCCATGAATTGATCATATTCTTGAGCTCAATCTTGCATTTTATCATGCCTTAGAGCATTAGAGTTCATGGGAACTCATGCATGTATGACTTTGAATTGTTGTTCATATTTACATTTGAATTTGTGTTCAAATTGGCTTACCTTTGGGCTTTGATCTTCAAAGACATGTTATGCTATGAGTTTTCAAGTGTTTTCCAGAAAATTGGCCCAAAAGGTTGAGTTTTGAAGTGTTGAATGCTTGGGTTGAGCTTGGAAGGTAAATCTAGAAATTTCAGATTTTGGCTTCCACGCTCGAGCGACCATCTTTTGTTCAGAGCTCCGCTCGAGCGAAGGAATGATGGCTCGAGCGTAGATTGCAAGCTCTCAGATTTTTGGTGCACGCAGATGCACGCTTGAGCGACGAGACCTACGCTCGAGCGAGGACTGTGTCTCACGCTCGAGCGAGCATCGAGCGAGCGTCGAGCGGAGATTTTCAACATCCAACACTTTTTGCATTTTTACAGACTGCTTGAGCGAGAAGTCCACGCTCGAGCGACCCCTCTATTTTGGAAAGCTCCCTTGAGCATAGAAAGCCACGCTCGAGCGAGACCCCTGTTTTCTGAAAAATTCTGAAAAGTGTTTTAAAGTGCATTTTTGCATCCTCATTCCATCATAGGCATTCCTAGGCCTAGTTTAAGGCATCTTAATGAAGATAATGTTATAGAACCACACCAAGTATAATTAGGGGCTAAGTTATTAATCCCGAGTGTGTGCACGTTCTGCAACTGTAGGGTTGGCATCCGAGGACGCTTGTTAGCTTGTCTATAGCCCAGTGCTCTGTGAGTAACAATGTTGTAAAGATATGTTCAATTATGATTATTTTCTGAATGATCAACTGTTCTGCTTACTGAAACGTTATTATTTAATGAATGAATGTTTGTCCTATTTGTAAACTATATTCGTGGCATCCATAGCAATTTACTGTTATTGTACTGTTACTGCTACTGACACAGAGATCTTTGTCGGTTCCCATGTTTGGAACCACTACTGTTACTGTTATGATGGCCATCGACTGACTGTTCGGTCTGTTAAGACCTACTGTACTGTTTTGCTATGAGATGCACCACATATGACTGCCTTGGTTTCTAAGTGACTGATATGACTGTTTAATTACTGAAAGGACATTCATTCTTAACCTCTTTACGTAACTGTTATTCACTGGGCTTTAGCTCACTATTTATATATATATATGTAGGTGTCCAGGCACCGGACCAGAGCTAGGAGCGTCCGGTTAGCTCTTGTTTTGTCAAACCAACCAATGTGCCTCGCCTCAAGGTTCCAAGTCCGTCCAAGCCACGGCTGTTTTGGGGTGTTCAGATTCACCATTTTGTTTCTGTTTTGTAATAGTCAAACAAGACTTGACTGTAGAGTTATAGTTAGGGATTTGATCCCTAACATGGATGTTTGTGTATATATTGCATATATATATGTTTTGGTTGTCAATGTGGCATGTTTATAAAAAATCTTTTTGCATTCAGACTGTCACAGCTCATTGGACATCTTTTATTTATTGTTTTGGCTTCTGCCAGCCCCTTTACTCTGTATTACTGGTATTACTATTACGCAGACCTTCGGTAATCACGGTTTACTGGCCAGTTACGGTACTAAACCCATAGGGACGGGTTTGGGTCGTGACTGGACCAAACAGTTGAACACGAGTCATTAAACAAACTCAATTTAAATTAAATCTAAGTCATAGGTCTTGAATTAAATTTTCACTCATAAACCAAACATCACCCCATTATATATCAAAGTAGACCCAACAAATTGTATCTCAAGCCATGGTCTAAACACCCAAAACTCAATTCCAAATTCTGCTGTAAATTAAACTGAACACCAGTCAACCTGTAAATTTTGATAAAATAGATACTCACCATTAAATTCTGAAATTTTTTATCCAACATGCTAGACTCTTATAAGAACAACATCATAAAATTTTTCATAATTTATGAGATCGAAAATTATATTTAAAAAAAAAATTTATTACAAAATTGAACCATTTTGCTCATAACTTTACACAACACTCCAATCCAAATATTACTCAATTAATTTATGCATTGACTATTTTAAAAAAATATTTTGGGTTATCACAAGTAGCAGTAGCAGTTAGCCTTTGTAGTCTGTGTAAAGTTATGTCGATTGTGGTGTTAAAAGACTTGTAATTTGATCCTTGTGGTTAAAAAGACAAGTTTGATTACTATCAGTAAATTTCTAGTTGTATTTGCTTTGTTTCTTCAAGAAGTAAACCTCCAAAGAAGTCCTTGAACCTATCAAGGCATTAAGACACTCAGCCACATTGCTTGATCCCGTTGTTTGTAAAAATTGGTTTGTTTGTTGTTTGTCAATATTACACCTAAACCAGATGTTTGCTAACATCTTTGGTATGCCTAGTGGGACACTATCTAATTTGGAGTAATGGCTAAGAAGAAACAAACTGACCAATCCCCAGGGATGCATGAGGATCCTAGGAAAAGACCCTTCGATGGCACTGACCTATGGGAAGGGTATAGTGAAGAAATTAGGGACAATGCAGATGACAAGCATTCAATGGCTGGTCAAGATGAAGGTCAAAGATATGACCACAATGCACTCTTGGAAGGCCAGACAAGTGGCTCTCTAGTAGATGTCAGGAAAGCATTGGTTTTGCATATGAATAGAGTACTTTCAAGTCTGCCTCCACATGAAAACCAGGCTTCGATTGATGAAGTCCTTGCTGAATTTGAAAAGCACAACATTAGACCAAGTCAGTCAAGGCAACTCAAAAATGAAGTCCATGAGAGTCAGGTAAACCTTGGTCCTTCTTTAACCCCACAAAACTGCACGTCAAGGCCTACAAAGGCCTTACCTGCAACTGAATATGTGTTATTTTATAGATCTCCTACACTCTAAGAGAAGTATGATGAGAGACTTAATTCAAACCCTGTCTTTGAGTTTGATGGGATAAAAGGACACCCACCAAATTTAGTGTTTGACTTTAATAACAATGACATGGGACCAAGACCTAGACCTAGGGGGCAACAAAGGCCTCCAATGTATGCACAACAGGCATATGAAGGCCCTAGAGATGGTAACCATAACCTAATGGACCAAAGGGTAAGCTAACCAGAGGTGATGAGGCCTCAGTGTTCAGGAACCTGTGTACCAACAATGTTATCAAGAATTGAGGGAACTTAGGCCTTCCCCACTCCAACAAGACTTGCGACAGCCACTGTGTCAGCAACCACCATATCCGCAACCACACCGATAACCACCATATTAACCACCACCACTATACCAACCACCATATCAGGCACATTACAAGGAACCTAATGTTGTTGAGCCAAGGCCTAAAGGACCTAGACCTCCTCATTTGCAATAAGATTTTTATGGAAGGAGGCAACAACAAGTGCAGATAGGTCACGACCCTATACCAAATAGACAACAGATCATAAATATTATACATGAATTGTATGGCCTAGGCCTGAGAACTCCAGATAGGCCAATGTTCAGGAGTCCTTGTCCTCAATGGGTAGAAATAACCCCTATTCCAAGGAACTACAGAATTCCTGAATTTACCTTGTTTATGGGGGAAGAGAGGTAGTCAAACATAGAACATGTAGGTAAGTTCATACTTCAATGTGGTGAGCCTGGTTATGATGACAATTTAAAGCTGAAGCTCTTTGTAGGCACCTCATTTTGACTGTTCTTAAGACTTGGGCACCTCACTCTGCACACTCGATGATGAAATGTTATTCTGTATAATCTTTCGAATCTTTAGCAAAAGAATTTAGTTTTGAGCTCCAAACCCAAACCTTACACCTCATTCTGACCAAAATGTTTTAGCCCCTTAAAAATCCTCTTTTCAAACTTTACACCTAGTCGTGTGTATTTGGATCCGACCGTGGATATTTAGGCCCGACCAGCTCTCAATGGCAACAAGACAAAAAATGACCGGCAGGCCATTTTTGTGGGTCGACCGTACATCCTCATGGCTGGCTAGTCATGTTTAGCGCAACAGATATTTTGACAGCTGCCACCTGCTCCCATGCACATGCTTTGGACTAGCTGTCCCTTTGCAGATATTTCTGATGAGAGAAGCTATTTTTCTATAAATACAACACCCCCTCATGGTTTAAGGTTAGAAAAATTCTCCAAGAGCCCAAAAGCTTGACTAACCATCTTCTCTACCCTCTTACAATATAGATACACAATACATACACTTTACAAGCTTAAACTTAAAGCTTTTGTGCTTTGTTAACTTGGAAGCTCTTCCTCTCTTTCAAGAGGTAAACTTTGACCTTTTTCACCATCTTTTGTCTCTCTTTTCTTTCTTTTTATAGAGCTATTTCGGATTTATTTTAAGCTTAAAATGTGATAAAAGCTTTGTTAAAAGTAAGTGAGGTAGCTACCATTTCATTGGCTAGTTCACTTATTATGCACCCCTTTGTTTTCTTTCATTTTTTTTGCTTTCTTTTCACTTTATTTAGTAAATTTTAGTACCTTTTTAGCACTGTTTTTAGGTTGTTTGTGTGTGATATGAATTGAATATGGGCTTACAAAAGGGTCCTAGTCCTCCCCACTACTTGTGCTCTTACTTATTATGCTTTAGGATATAGCGGCCAATTCGTTAAGTTGATCATTTTTAGCTTTCCTTATGTCTCTTGGAACCTTATGGTCATGGGAGGATTGGAGCTTAGGCTTAGCCACCCCACCACAAGTTCACTTATCTAGTGTAAATTTCTTATTTTCATATTATTGTTGTCCACCTTGAAGCTAGGTAGTAGCTTCCGTGTTCAAAGTGTTGAAAAACTCTCTTATTGATCATTTTCAACACATGAAAATGGATGTCTCATCCTTGTTCCATGAAAAAGAGGAGTTTTCAACAACTTTGGCAAGTTGTACATTTAAGCTTTGATAGATAGTTTGCTTTTTGTCTTTTTTTCCTTACATGCTTTGTTGCTCCTAAAGAGCTCTTTGTTGAGAAGTGTTGAAAACTCTCTCCAAGTTCCACTTTGAAGCATGGAAAATGGTGTTTCATCCTTATTCCATGAGTAGAGAGATGAGTTGACAACACTTTTTGATTTGTTACTTTTGTTCATTTTGGTTGCTCTATGATCATCATATACTATCTTGTGACTTGATGATTTGTGAGTGAAGCATGCCTACCTCTTCTTTAACAAATTTTATGATAGGAAGGAGGTAAGGAGCATAGCACTTTTTGTGTGTTTAGCCAAGTCTTTTCCTTTTGCTCTTACGATCATCATGCAAGAAAATTTGCAATGATTGATGATTTGGAAAGCAAACCTCATTCCTCCTTGAAAATCTCCATGACAAGAGGGAGCAGAAAGGATGAACAACTTTTGGAAACCCTTTGTTTTGCACTGTTTCAGTTCTGTGGTAGCAATTATTTCTCCAAAATTAGTGGCTGGCTGGCCAGTCTCTTATACGGCCGGCCAGTTCAGCAGGCTGGTCGATCACAATCTTGTACGGTAGTGGTGGTTTTTTTGGCAAGCCAAATTGAGGCACGACCGTGTTTAATTGGATTTGGTCGGGCTTCAGAGTGTGCAAACAACAAACTGTTGTTGGATGAACAGAGTAGATCTTGAGGCCAAACTAGAATTATTTTTTGACAGTAAACAAAAAGGTTTCTAGAGGATGTCATTGGATGTGCGCATGCGATTCCCCGCCTTTTGTTTAATTCCTTTAGATTAGTATTTGTAATTAATTAGTTGCTTTCATTTGTAAATGTAGTAATTAATTAGTTCATTCATCTGGGTTTGTAATAATTAGTTGATTAGGACATTCGGATCCTCTTGTGCGAGGGCAAATTTGTAATATTAGTATGTCTTTCAACCCCCATTTCTTTCTTCCTTTTATTTACATGTTTACCGTGGTAGCATATAGTATCATGTTTTTCGTTTCATATCATTGCCATGCTTTGTATCCATTTTTGCATGCATCAAGGTTTGTCTTGACTATCATTGTCATTTTACTTACTTGAATACGTGCGCTACTACATGCTTTAAGTTGATCCATATGATATGTTAATAACTCGAACCTAATAGTTGCATTTTGTATGTGTTGCGTTAGTCATGTACATTGTTAGGGCCATGCATTTTTCCGAATTGTTTTCTTTTCTTTGGCTTGCCTCAGAGTACTAGGTGAGCATTTTTGCTTTAGCGTATTGCATGTGTGTTTGTGTTGCCATGTCAAGCATACTACCATGAGGCTATGTGTTTACTCGAAATAAACTATTTGAATGCCTGTGGTTGAAGGTTATTTTACTTGCATTAGGGATGATTTTGATCAAAATGTATGTATGAGCTCATTTCTTTTCTTTTGAGTTGTGTGCACTCAAAACTCTTTCAAAAATCACATAAAATCAAGTTATTTCCAAAGCAAGCGAAATAGTCTATACTTATTTGCTTCATGTAGTAATGTTAGTATATTAATTAGAACATGAGCATATAATGTTTATAAAATTCACATCATGATTAGTACAGGCTGATCTTTAATCAGGTGAGTGGGGTGCTAAATTCATGACCTTCCCCTCTCATACCTAAGTTTCCAAACTGAGACAACTTTGGTTACGATAAACATGTGACCTTTGGCACGAGTCACGAGTTTTTTTAAATTTTCTAAAAATATTTAGGTGGCGACTCTGAAATTTGGCAATGTAGTCCATTTTTGGCATTGCTGATGATTAATGAATTTTCTAAGATTTGCCGAATTTGGAGTCTTATTTGTTTTTCTGTTTCATATTACATAAACCAGATTCAGAACCACAGGAGTCTGAACTGTAGGGCTATTGTACCTGAGGAAACAAAACCCCTCCGAGGAGCACGAAAAACTAACTACATTATTTCCTCATTCTCTATCTAAGGTGACATTTATATGGTTTATAAATTTACCAGAAAATTCTGTCCATACTTGGCAAGGGATGGAGAGTCAGTTTCATCAGTTCTTTAGGACTGAACTTGAGGTGACAATGGTAGACCTATCAAAATTTAAACAAAAATAAGGAGAAAGTGTAGAACAGTACATCGACAGGTTTAAGAAAGCTGAAAACAGATGTCATGTGTACATGCCTGAAATAGAAGTCATAAGACTAACCCAAAATGGTTTAGACTTTGAGCTTAGGAAAAAGTTTGAAGTCATGATATTTAGAGACTTATTTGAATTGTCCTTAAGGGCAACCAACTATGAGGCTATTCTCAGGGAAGAACAACAGAGAAATGCAGCCTCACTAGGGGCTTATTACCAAGAGGTTGAGTTTGACATGGAAGTTAACATAGATGTTGCACAAGTAATAGAGAAAAAACCTGTGGTTTGTGAAACATTAAAGAAAGCTTACAAGCCTGTGAGTATGCCAGCAATGTAGCCAACCAAGAAGAATGTGGTTGTGTCGAACATGCAGTATCCTTTTAATTTATCAAAAGTAGATGCATTGTTTGATGAGTTATTAGCAAACACGTTTTTGACTTTAACTCCTGGCCACAATATTCCAAGAGAAAGGGATAGGGTTGGCAAGGAATATTGTAAGTGGCATAACTCTTTTAGGCATTTTACTAACAATTGTGTCACATTTCGAAATTGTGTGCAGGACTTGATCCACAAAGAAATGCTGAAGTATGCTGAAAAAGATAAATGGGTCATGGTAATTGATAGTGACCCATTCCCAAACATAGTGGAGATCAACATGGTAGCAACTAACCTCCAGTCGACTGACCAAAAGAAGAAGGTGAAGAATCCCAGAGTTCTCCTGGTAGAACTAGAGAAACTCCATAAAGAAATGATAGAGAAGATTGCCAAAGAGGCAAAAGGGAAGAAAGTTCAAGAAGAGTCTAGTGAGAGGTTCATTTGTTTTAGATGTGGCATAAAAAAAGAAAGAGCCAAAGCCATTGTGATAGATGAAATTTAAAAAATTGGAAAGGATGTTAGCATCAGATTCAATACTATGGGAAGTGGTGACTTGCAGATATTTGATAATGATTGTATGTTCTATGATGGGTCAGATTTAGGGATATTTGGCCCTATAGAGAATTATGGTAAGGATGATGCCCCATTTTTGTTCCAAGGAGCTCCTGTTCATCCACGTTTTGGTAGATCAAGTAATATAAGGGCCATGCTAAAATAGCAAAAGGGTTCCAAGCCGTATGGAAATCCAAAGGTACTAACAAGGGCATACATTGGCTAATAGCAGCAATTTGAGACACTACATAGTGGCCATCAACAAACTGGAAGGCCATATGGAGGACATCAACAGTTTGTAAGACCATTTGGGGGACTCTAACAGTAGTATCGTGGCCTAAGAATGAGGCCAGATATGCAACGAGTTCAACCAAAGATGGTAAAGCCTCCAATACCACACCATCTAGGATGGCAGGGAGTAGCTTATCCAAAGTTTCCTATAAGCGGTTATAGACCAATAGAAGAGACAAGAACTCAAAAAAGGAGGGAACAAAAGAAGTTCCATGCCATGATGTGTAGAGCTACAGGAGATAAGCCAACTGGGAGGTAGGACTTAGTATGGACCAAAGTTGGATTGGTTTCTGCTTCTTCGGTTAAGGAGATGAAGGGGTCAACTTCTAAGGCCTATCTAGTGAAACCAATTCAAATTTTGAAAAGGAAAATAGAACTAGAAAAGACAATTGACAAGCCTGCTGAGAAACTGTCTGAAAAAGCTTTGTTGAAGCAAAAGCTGAAAGAATTAAAAAAAGAATTGATGTCTGATGAAGATGACAAAGATGGAGAAGATGTGGCATTGAAAGAAGTTCAAGGCCAGGAATTGGCCACTGACAACATGATGAATTCAGGTGAGGAAACTAAGGAGGAAGAAGCCAAATCAGACAGTTCTAGTGGTGGCTTTGGTGAGAAGTTGGTAGCCATTCAACTTGGTTCTTTGCCTTATTCTAAGGAGTGTAACATGATTATGGCCATCCCTCAGAGGTTCTAGGCCAAGCCAGGCTAGCTAGATAAATTGGCAGACGATGTGGAAGATCTGACTAAACCAGTGGCTCAGATAGCAATGATCGAGGCACAGTCCAAGCCACTAAGGTTGATTGAGGTGCTTAGATCTTTCGATGGGGAGAAGGTTGTGCTGCAAAAGCCAGAAGACAAATTCATCAAGCATCTAAGGCCTTTATATGTTAGGGCTCACCTTGATGGAGTACCAGTGTAAAGAGTGTTGGTTGACCACAGAGCTATTGTCAACATTCTTCCTTCAAGAATATTGAAAGCTATTGGGAAGTCTGTCGATGACCTACTTCCTACCAATGTTAATATAAGTAATTTTGTTGGTGGGTCATCTAAGGCCAGAGGAATAGTGGCCTTGTAGCTTCAGGTTGGTTCCAGGTCTATGGGGACAACTTCTTTGTGATAGACTCCACCTCTAACTACAATGTGTTACTGGGTAGAGATTGGATACACCTCAATGGGTGTGTACCCTCTTCTTTGCACTAGGCTCTGATCATTCTAACCAGTGGTGGTCACAGCAACCAAGGAGGAATAAAAGTGTACTGGACAGATGCAAATTCTTTTGTTATTGATGTTAACAATATAGAAGCTGTGCTGTATGATGAGGATTTGGGTCCAATTGTGATTCATGAAAAGGAGGTCAAGTCCTAAGGGAAATGCTTGACTAATGATGAATTGAAGGCCTTCATTGAGGAAGGAATTAGCCAAGCCAAGCCTTATGCAGAAGCAAAAGAGGCCGGTGGTAGAGGAAGTTGCTGAAGATCAAGAGTGATGCAGATGCAAGTGATTGAAGAAGACAAGCTGGATGAGACATCTATTGTAATTAGATCTCTTTTTTCTAGGCTTTTTAATTTCTTTTTAGAAAGAAAGTTTAGTCCTAAGTGGTTTCCCAGTTGTTCTTGGGCAGAATATGTTATCGACAGTAGCCCTCTGAGTTATAAAGAGGTGCAACTAAAATATCTAGAGGCTGCTCTTACCAAGCTTGATGACCTCAAAGTAGATGTACAAGACCTTTTAGAAGAATTTAAGTTAGGGAGTAAGGCCTGTAAAAGGCCCATCTATGTAAATGCTAATCTATC
Source organism: Camellia sinensis (assembly GCF_055761805.1). Taxonomy (NCBI): domain Eukaryota; kingdom Viridiplantae; phylum Streptophyta; class Magnoliopsida; order Ericales; family Theaceae; genus Camellia; species Camellia sinensis. Next base: position 21,767,131 of record NC_138975.1, on the reverse strand, counting down.
TAATGAATGTAAAAGCAAACTGGTTGGTTTGCTTTTTGAGTATGTTAATTGCTTTGTTTGGAATTATGAAGAAATGCCTGGATTAGATAGCACATTGGTGGAGCACATACTTCCAATCAAGGGGAATTTTCTTCCTTATAAGCAACCCCCCAAGAAGGATGACCAATGAAGTCACCTTGTTGGTCAAGGAAAAGATTGAGAGATTGCTCAAAACAGGTTTTATTAAAACAACTAGATATGTTGAGTGGTTGTCTAATATTGTACCTGTTATGAAGAAGAATGACAAGCTGAGAATGTGCATAGATTTTAGGAATTTGAATCTAGCAACTCCCAAGGATGAGTATCCTATACCAGTGGCTGACTTGTTAGTTGACTTAACAGCCAAGAGCAAGATTTTGTCCTTTATGGAAGGACATGCTAGGTATAATAAGATTTTTATTAATGCAAAGGATACCCATAAGACAGCCTTCAGGTTTCCTTGTGCTTTAGGGACATTTGAGTGGGTGGTCATGCCTTTTGGATTGAAGAATGCAGGGGAAACATACCAAAGGGCAATGAATTTTATTTTTATGACTTAATTGGGAAATACTTAGAAGTTTACATTGATGATGTAGTGTAGACACCCCATTTTTGACCGCCTTTAAGACTTGGACGCGACTGATGGTTTTGAAAGATGCGCAGGGCAAAGGTTCAATTTCTTCGGCAAGGAGAGAGAGTCAAATCTCAACTTCATACCCCTTTTTGGACCAAAACAATCTTGATCAAAAGATTTTAGACCTTGAAACCCTCTCTTTCAAAAACGTTTTTGAAATAAAGTTTCTACGATGTCCCGACGCTCGCATTTTGTTAAATGTCGCACTTTTCGGTAAACCGAGCGAGGACAAAGTGGAAATGAATGAAGGAGAGATGAAATCTTTTGAAAAATCTTTCAAAACACCTTGTTTAAGGGTTTGGAGTTGAAGAGAAGAGGAGAGGAGAGGAGAGGAGAGAAGAAAACAAGGTTGGGAGAAGTTCGGCATGGACCCGAGTAGGACCGAATCTGCGCGGCTTCACGGAAACTAGCATAACTTTTTCCACAGGAGGAATTTTAATGCAAGGTTTGTGCCATTGGAAAGATAACTTCCGGGGCTTCAATTTGGACACTTGAATGGCCACCATTGGACTTCCCAATCACCGGACGGCCACCTTTTTTTCCGGTAGAACCATTTTTTGTTCTGAAAAGTAGCAGGCCGGCCACCTATTTGGTGAATGGCCTTTTTTTCCCTTTTGAGCTGGCCGGCCATGATCCTTGTCCCAAGTGCATTCCAGCCATTATTTTGTTTTGCACTTCACCCATGTCCGAGGGTTTGGCCTTTTGGGGGGGAAATTTGAATTGGGTTTTCCCCCAATTTTTCACCCATTTTCTCCACTCCTTTGCCTATATAACTAGCACCCCCAGCTGTATTTTAGAGGGTTACAAAATTTGCTTTAAGTCTCTTGCATTATATCTCTCTCTCTCTCTCTCTCTATTCCAAGCTCCAAAACCCCAAGTTTCCTGCACCACTTCTACACTACCTCATAGCACAAAGCCTCCATACTCCATTCTAGACCTTTGAAGCTGATTTCCAGAGGTGAAGAGCTTCTAAACTTGGTCCAAAAGTCATTGAAGCTTGGTTCTACAAAGGTGAGTCCCATTTTCCTCTTTTCTTGCTTTATTTTGATCTATATTCTAGCCCCTTGTGCTCGTATATTTGGGCTCTGACCCTAACTAAAAATAGTCTTATTTTAAGCTCTATTTCATGTTTGATTAAGGGCTTCTCCCTGTTTGAGGCTTCTTTTTTACACTTTGTGTTAAAAGCCTCTTTTAGGCCTCTTTCTTGCATAGTATTTTAGGCCTATTTGTAAACTGTTTCGAGCTTTACTATAAACTGTGAGTTGCCTTATTTTGAGCCTCTCTTTAACTTTGTTGAAGGGCTCTTCACTGTTTGGGACTTCGTTCTATCACTTTCCTCTTTATCCCTCTTTTGGCCCCTTTGTTTGCATTTTTTTTTAGCTCCTTGTGCTTGTATTTTTGGACTCCGACCTGAACTGTAAAGAGTCATATTTTGACCCTCTATTCATGTTTGATCAAGGGTCCTTTGCTGTTTGAGGCTCCCTTTTTGCTCTTTGTGTTTAAACCTTCTTTTAGGCCTATTTTTGCATAGTGTTTTAAGCTTACTTTTGCACTGTTTTGGACTTGGTCATAAACTGTAAAGTGCATTATTTTGAGCCCCTCTTCAGCTTTGTTTAAGGGCTATTCATTGTTTGGGGCCAGCTTCTGTCCCTTTGTGTTTAATCTCTATTTTAGGCCTTTTCTTGCATGATAGATTAGCCCTATTTGCATTCGTTTTTGGGACTTGTTATAAACTGGAAATATGCATGTTTTGGGACTGTCTTTCATCTTTATTCATGCTTCATGATCAAATAATACATGTTTTGTATAGCTATAGGCCAATCCGTATGCCTAGTTTTGTGTTTCGGGGCCATTCCATGCATCGGGTGCCATGTTTCCATGTTTCGGGATCATTTTGCATCACATTTCAGTGCTGAAACTTGCATGTTTGCATACCATATTCCATGCCTTGCCATGTCTTGTTAGAGTGGCATTTGGTGCCTTAGGGTCGGTCCTCGGTTTGCGTGCATGTGTGCACGCATTTCGAGTGTCTCATTTTTCATCTTATGGCTACTGATGTGAGTGTGGCTGAGGTCCACTCATGTTGGTGTAAGCCCATTGTGCATTGTGTATGCCATTTCATTTCATAGCATTGTGTATGCTAGGTATGTGTGTTTTAAGCCCACTAGATAGTGGCAAAATCATGTTTTCTAAGCCCACCTGAGGGTGGCAAATCCACGTCTTAGCCTACTTGCGAGTAGCACCATCAAACTATTTTCAAACAAACAAACATGAAATGTTTTGTTCCAATTCAGGCGATCCAGTCTATACTTGTATGCTGTGCGCATCACATAGTAAATCTAGGCTAATAACCGGAATAAGAACGCATAATGTTTTCAAAAATAGATATCATGGTTAGTAGAGGCCGATCTTTGATCGGGCGAGCGGGGGTGCTCACGAAGTGACCTTCCCCAATCGTACTCAAGTTCCCGAGCCGAGGCAACTTTGGTGATGACGGACACGTGGCCTTAGGCAAACGAGTCAGGGTTTCCTAAATTTTCCCAAAATAAAATATTTAGGTGGCGACTCTGTATCTGGCAAAGCAGTCCATGTTTGGCACTTCTTTCAAAATCTGTTTTCTCAAAACGATTTGCCGGATTTGGACTCTTTGGTTCAGATTTAGAACCGTGACAATTTTAGAGTCCTAAACTGTAGTGAGCCCAATATCGAACGGAACGGGGGACTCGTTCCTCCCGGGGCGTTCGGGGACGTCTACATGTAGCCATCAAATTTGACAATTTTGATGAGCATCTGGACCATTTGCAATAGACTTCAAAGAATGAGAGTTTACAAACTCAAGTTAAACCCTTTGAAATGTGCATTTGGGGTAGCTACTGGGGATTTTCTAGGTTTTTTAGTGCACCATAAAGGGATAGAAGTGGATGCTAATAAGGCTAAAGCAATTCTGGAGGCCAAGCCTCCAACCAATAAAAAGGAATTGCAAAGTTTTCTTGAAAAAATCAATTTTTTGAGGAGATTCATAGCCAATTTGGCTAAGAAACTTTAGCATTTTCTCCTTTGATAAAAATCAAATCAAAACATGATTTTAAGTTGGAAGCATGCCATTAAGAAGTTTTTGATTTGCTCAAAAGATATTTAACAAACTCCCCAGTGCCTATGCCCCTAGTGGCAGGTAAGCCTTTGAAGTTGTACGTTTTGGCCTCTGACCTGTCGATTGGTTGTTTATTGGCTCAAGAAAATGATATGGGTGATAAGCAAGTCATATATTACCTAAGTAGAAGGTTAAATGATGTTGAAACTAGGTACAATTATGTTGAGAAGTTGTGTTTGACACTTCGTTTTGCAACTGTTAAACTTAGGCATTATATGCTGCTCACAGAAGTGTTTATTATAGCACAAATAGATGTGATTAAGTACATGTTGTCCAAGCCAATCCTGAGAGGAAGGCAAGACAAATGGATCTTAGCATTAATTGAACATTGTCTTAAGTATGTGCCAAAAAAAGCAGTCAAAGGGTAAGCTTAGCTGATTTTCTGGCAGAACACAGGTGTATTTGTTGATTCAGATTTATATGAAGTCAATATGGTGGAGAATGAACCTTGGAAGTTGATGTTTGATGGTTCAAAGACAGATGAAGGGATTGGGGCAAGTGTTTTGCTAATTGCACCAAATAGGCAAATGTATCAGTTTGCTTATCAACTGAAAGAGCATAATCTTGTAATCAAGCTGAGTATAAAGCCTTGTTAATTGGCCTAGAGCTGGCCATCGAATTCAAAATTAGAAGCCTTCAAGTCTTTGGTGATTTACAGTTGGTTATTAAATAGGTCTTGGGTGAGTTCAGGTGTGTAAGTGGTACTCTAGATGAGTATTTAACCGAGGTTAAGTGGTTATTCAATTTCTTTAACCACATCACATTTACACATAGATATAGGCTTGAGAATAAGGAGGCCAATGAGATAGCTCAAGTAGCTTCTGGTTTGAAAATTTCTAAAGGAGCTCAAGAAAGGGTGATTAGAATTAGGAGAAGGAACTTTTTTTGCACTTAGCAACATGTGTAGAAATTTCTTGCCAATTTTTACTTTAGATGTGACAAAGGAAAATTAGAGGTTTCCTTTAATAAAGTACTTGCCGAGTCCTAATGAAGGAAGTGACAGGCAAATAAGATATCAAGTCCTGAACTATGATATCATGGGTGATGATTTATTTAGGAAGGCACATGATGGTTTGACCTTTCTTTACATTGGGCAGCCAGACCAAATGAAAGCCATAGCTAAGGCATATGAAGGTATATGTGGGGCCCATTAGGTTGGTGATAAGATGAGATGGCTAATTCATAGGTGTAGTTGGTTTTTCGCGCTCCTCGGAGGGGTTTAGTCTTCTCGGATACAATTACCCTACAGTTCGGACTTCCATGGTTCGAAATCTGGTTTCACAAGTGCAATGTGAAGCAGAAAAACGAATGAGAGTCTTCTTCCAACAAATCTTAGAAAAATCTATTAATCATTAGAGATGCCAAAAATGGACTACATTGCCAGATTTCAAAGTCGCTACCTAAATATTTTAAAGAAATTTAGTGTCACGACCCAAACCTGCCCCTATAGGTTTAGCGTCGTAATCGGCCAGTAATCTTTGGATTACTAAAGGCCTCTTAACAAAATGACATAATATAAGGGGTGGAGGAAGCAAATATAGGAATATACATTGTCCATTAGAGCTGTGTTAACATATATGAGATAAAAATCTTTAAAACAAACTTATATATATATATAAGTTGTGACGTCACAACACATTAGTCTTTTGTCACCAAAGCCATATATACAGAACTTTCGAAAAACATGTTCAAACAAAACATAAACAACAGAAGGTACAAAAATCCCCAAGACTTAAAAACTTGATTGGATCTCAAAAGGGAACCTCCGCGGGAGGCACAATAGCTGGCTAACACCAAAACTCGGCAGGCAGCAACTTAGGCTTGGTCACATGCCTACTCACTTACATACATAATAAATACATAGTGAGTGAGAGCCCAATGAATAATATCGGAGTAAAGGGGTTTGATGAATGATGATGTCCATAACATAATCAGAAACCAGAATTCATATCAGAAACAGATTTACGTTTACATTCTTTTTCAAGTCAATAACAAAAATCAGAATACATACTTAATCATTCATCTATTAGCGCTAACAGATCACATACCGAGCATCAAGGGTCATACTTGTCAATTCCATATAGGAACCTCCGGCTGGGTACGGATAACTTGTCAGTTCCATAAAGGAACCTCCAGACCAGGTACGGATAACTTGTCAGTTCTATAAAAGAACCTCCTGTTGGGTACAGATAACTTGTTAGTTCCATAAAGGAACCTTCGGACTAGAAACGAATAACACCCTTGAGCCATGGAATTGTTGCCACGAATACTTTGCAAAATATGGACAATCATTCATTTATATAAAGCATTGCATTTCAGAAACCTAATCATTTCATATCATCAGAAAATAATTAAAGTCAAACATAACTTTACAGAGTTATTACTCATAATTAACAGATGGCTCCAAGGCAAACAGACAGAATGGGCAAATCAGACATCTTATGGCATGTGACCTACATAGTTACAGAATGAACACATACTGAATTACGCACCTGCTAACTTAATCCTTTCTTATGTTGGTGTGTTTCTACTTCTTATCCTCATTATTATGTCTTAATTATGGCCTAGGAATGCCTATGATGCAATGTGGATGCCAAAATATACTTTGGAACCCTTAACAAAACTTGTTGAAAACTGGGGTCCCGCTCGAGCGTAACTTCCTTCGCTCGAACAAACATGCAAAACATGAGTGGTCGCTCAAGCACAACTTCTTCCGCTCGAGCGGTTTGTAAACTTCTACAAAAGTACTGGTTGTGTGATTTTTACACTCGACAGACGCTCGAGCGTAAGACTTAGGTCCTCTCTTAAGTGCAACACTTGTTGCTCGAGCGATTTACAAAAATGGTAAACTTCTGGGAGTATACATTTCACGCTCGAGTGGACTTCTGGTCACTCGAGCGAAGATGCAAGATCACAGGGTGGTCGCTCGAGTGCATAATCTATCGCTTAAGGGGAGAGGCAGAATCTGGAATTTCCAGATTGCTCTGTCAAATGCAAAATTTAATTTCAAGGCTGCAAAACATGGTCTTTTGGACCAAAAACTTGAGGAAACTTATATAAACTTGGAAAGCATAGTGAAGTAAGGATTATTCTTTGAAACCAAGGTCCAAAAGCATGTGAATTGCTCATAATTTAACTTGAAACTCATGAATATGCCATGAACATAACATGCATGAATTGCTATGAACTTAAACTTTCCAAAATATAATCAATTAAGGCCAAATGATAAGAAATATGGTGAATTCTCAAAGCCAAGTCATAATAGACACATGCATGTGGAATTTGTTTGAAATTCAAACTCAAAAATGTGATAGAAGTGCATTCATGCATGGTATGGCTCAATTTCTATATTTCTAGTTAAATTTTCATGTAATCCACTCAATCCTCTTGAATCCATGGTGTAAGCATCAAAATTATACAATCTAAGGGTTGAATTTCCTACCTCCAGCTTGAATTCTCAAGTATAGAAGTGTAATCTTCAAAGTTCCTTCCAAATTCCTGTAAGTCTCTAGTTTAATCTCAAGCTAATCCTTGTTCTTCCTCTTGTTTTGGTCTCAAACTCTAGCTCTTCCCCACTCTCACGTTTTTGAGCTCAAGATTCTAGAAATAAAGGTGTAAAATGTGTCCTAGAGCTTTAACATGCCTTATATAGGCTTAATTAATAAGGTTTAAATAACTGAGCTTACCATTAACCAAATGGACATTAATTATTCTAATTAATTCGTTGCGATTCGAATTTTAATTAAACTTACCATAAAATTCTAAAAATTCCAACTAACACAAAAACCATGTCAATTTCGTGATCAGATGCCGATAAGGCCTTCAATTCACAAGACCATAGAAATTCAAACAGATATTTCTACATTAGACAGATATGAGCACAAATAATATGACACACATGCAATTTCTTCAGAATCTCACCTTAATTAATTATTGGGCACAATTAATCATGGTTAAACAGCTAATCACAGGTCGGGGTTGTTACATTTAGGAAACTCGTGACTCATGCCAAAGGCCATTTGTCGTCATAACCAAAGTATCTCGGTTCGGGAACTTACTTATGAGAGGAAATGTCATAAATTGAGCACCCCACTCATTCGATCAAAGATCGGCCTCTACTAAATCATGATGTGAATTTTATGGACATTATATGCTCATGTTCTAATTATTAATATACTAACATTACTATGTGAAGCAAAATAAGTATAGACCATGTCAATTCCTTTGGAATGCATTAATTTCATGCTTTTTTGAAAAGAGTTTTTGAATATGTGCAACTCAAAGGAAAAACGAGTTCATATGTATAATAATCAAGGTCATTCCAACTTAAGCGAAATAGCCTCCATCCACAGGTATTCATAGAGATATTTTAAGTAAGTAAATAACCTCATGGTAGTATGCTCGACATCGCAACACAAACACATATATGATATGCTAAAGCAAAAATGCTCACCTAGTACTTAACCGAGGCAAGTCGAAGAAAAGAAGATAGTTAGAAATATGCATGATCCTAATATGTAAGTGGCTAATGCGACGCATTAAATTCGACTACTAACATGACATGTGAAGCAACTCAAAGTATGAGGTAGCGCACATAATCATTTAGGAATTGGTAAGAGCATTATGCATGATGAGCCAAATTTTAATGTATGCAAAAATGGATACAAAGCATGAGAATGATAAAAGAAAACATGATGCTATATACAACCGCAGTAAGCATATAAGTAAAAAGGAAAAAAAAAATAGGGGTTCGAAGACATACATCTTATGTTACAAATTTGCCCTCGCGCAATAGGGTCCGAATGTCCTAATTAACTAATTATTACAAACACAAATGAACTAATTAATTAATTATTTCAAATCCGAACAAAAATGACTAATTAAATACAAATATGAATCAAAGCAGCTAATCTAAAGGAATTAAACGAAAGGTTGGGAATCGTGTGCTCACGAGCAAGAACATCCTCCGAAAACCCCCTCTGCTTACTGCCAGAAGCTGCTCTGTTTACAGTCTGAAAATAGCTCTGTCTTGGGCCTTAGGATCTGCTCTGTTTCACTAGAAAGACACCACAGCCGTACAAACCAGGTGGTCGGCCGCCCTAGAGAACTAGTTGGCCATACAGTGGACTGGCCAATCGGCTACTACTTCTGGAGAAGGTCCTGCTGCAACAGAACTGGAACAAAGCAAAACAGAAGGTTTCCGACGGATGTTCATCCTTCCTGCTCTCTCCTGTCATGAAGATTTTCAAGAAGAGAGTAGGTTTACTTCACAAATCATTAAATCCTTTTTGGTCTTGAATAAAGGGGGCATTGTTGGCACTAAAAACTATTTCTGTCTGTTGATAAACATGTCCAAGCATAGAGAGATGATTCAGTATGTGGTATGAGCAAGGACCATAAGATTGGTGATACCTGTGGGCTCTAAAATGCAGAACAAGTGACAAGGTTGAAGCAGTTAAAAGAGCAGCTTCATATGCAGTGATAGCAGAGGTAGTTTTTTCTGTCGATATGCTTGAAAATGTAATGGAACATGGCCAAATGTGGAGCCATGAGTTTAGGGGTATGTTGATGCAAGACACGTGGTTTATTCACACAGATTAAAGAGAAAGACAAGGCTACAACAGAGGAAGCAGTTACAGGCAGTTGTGGAGATTATGGGTAGTTATTTAAAGAAGTGGAAGTGACTTGCTTCATGATGGAACACGTGGCAGCATATGGACAGCATGACTAGTGGCATAAAGGCTGGAAATTTGAAAGAGGAGGGATAGAAAAAAAATCACCTCACAACCTAAGAAATCTAGGAGTGGCAGTTCTTGTAATTAGGAGTAGCGGTAACAGTAGCAGTTAGCATTTGTAGTCTGTGTAAAGTTCTGTTGATTGTGGTGTTAAAAGACTTGTAATTTGATCCTTGTGGTTAAAAAGACAAGTTTGATTACTATCAGTAAATTTCTAGTTGTATGTACTTTGTTTCTTCAAGAAGTAAACCTCCAAAGCAGTCCTTGAACCTGCCAAGGCATTAAGACACTCAACTACATTGCTTGATCCTGTTGTTTGTGAAAATTGGTTTGTTTGTTGTTTGTTGATATTACACCCAAACCAAATTTTTGCTAACACATACGTAGTTGAAATGTGTGGTTATTACTTATTACAATTACATTGGTTTAATAGGTTTGACAATTTACACGGTAACATGATAAACTAAATATGGTATAAAATTATAATCATTGTAACAACAAACATTAATGGAGGAAACTGATGGGTTCTATCAAGCTTGAACAAGAGGACATCATCAAGTTTAATATTTGATCTTTTAAACTCTTTGCATGAAAGAAAGCTAATTTAAGTAATTGCCTTGATTTGATTTAATTCAAGAATCATAACTTTACGTGAGGTTGGGGGTGAGAACTCTATTTTCCTTTAGATATGCAATAAAAGGTTTTTTAAGCAAATGGAATAATCTTTCACAGCCCTTTTAATTCGCATAACTTTGGCATGTTCCAATGATTCTAGTTAATACTGGTGTGGGTGCAGGTGCGGGTGCGGGTGGAGGAGAAATATTCAGTGATCAATTATGATTGGCCAACTCAATCAAAGCAAAACCCGAGATCCCACCATACACAAATAATAATTGCAAGTTCTATGTCATCTCAAAAATCACAAGGAAAATATATGTAATTATCAAATACCTTAAGAAGGTCCATATAATTAGCTCTATGTATATTTATCTTGCTTAGGTCAATGGGGGTGGAAAGGGGTGGTATGGCGGCGAATAGTGAATGGAGGTGGCGGTGGCGGTGGCGGTGAAGAAGGGGTTGGTGGGTTGAGAAATTAGAGTTTTGAAAGTTTAGGATTAGTTCTTATTAATGGCAATTTTATGTAGAGACAAAATTATAAATAAAAAAAAGAAGATATAAATGAAATGACAAATCCTAATTTACTCTTTTCTGTTTATCGTAATGTCAATATGCCTCACAAGATTGGTAATTAATTTAACCTCACGCGACAAATCTACATTACATGTTTTGTCTACATTACATTACATGGGTTGGTGGGTTGAGAAATTAGTGTTTTGCAATTTTTTTTTTGGGTGCTTAATTGTTGAGGAAATTTGGACATATTGTCAAGTGCTGATGATAGATGGAAATTCGATAGGGTTTAGCTTGTGTCTAGTCCGATTAAGCTTGTGTCTAGTCTAAGATCGGACTGGACAGTGCTGTTGGGCCCGTGGGGGCCACCATGAGTCCTATTTTGATAATCCGAACCGTTCAATGTGTAGAATTTGTCGAGCACTATATGTCTATAAAAAATCACATTGATCGGATATCGATAGCTATGTGATCAAATCAATTTTATATTAAAAAAAATGGACGGTGAACAAATTAACGGTTGACAAAAAACTGTTTTGATCACATAGCTATCAATATCTGATCAACGCGATTTTTTTATAATATATAGTATTCGACGAATTCTACACATTGATCGGTTTGAATTATCAAAACGGGACCTGTGATGGATCCCCACGGATCCAACAGTACCGTCCGATCTTATCTCAGACTGGACACAAGCTGCTCCCAATTCGATAATAATCATAGAGACATTTATGGGCTAGCGGATGCATTTTATTACGTTTTGTATCTGTGTAAAGTTAACAGATATCTTTAGTGAGACCAACACGTGCACACGATCATCTAGCCACTAAGCTAACAAAATTTTGATAGGAAAAATCTTTAATTTTTCAAAATAGAGGAAAGGTAGTTTCATTTTAAAAACTTCACAAGGCCTCTGCAATTGCTATAAACTTGAAACTCTAAAATATTTATATGACTTCAGAGAGTAAAAATGGTAATTTCAAAAATATGAATGGATGACCTCAACATTTAACCGTGAATCTTACTAACAAAAATGGTATGGAGACGGTATATGTCATGTGAGTCAACCAGATGAGAGACTAGTGTCATTTTCAAAACCTCACGAGAAGATTTTATACTTAAAAAAAAATATAAGGGGAGATCAATATAGAATTTGATGCCTCCAATCATGGAAACATGTAAAAGGCTAAAGCTTGGAACATGAATTTGATCAGAAAGTTTGTAGTTAGCTTTGATACATCGAAAAAGAAAATTGTCAGAGCATATATATTCACAACAATATATACTTACCGTCTTGTCCAAATTCAAAGATTATGTATAGTCAGCAACAGGGGCAGAGTTAATAAGGGGCTAGGGGGTCACGTGCCCCCTTGAATTTTGTATTTTTTTTAAGTAAACATAAAGAAAATATTTTAAATAAAAGAATTTATAAAAATATTATTTTAAATGTTAATGACATTTTTAAAATAATAAGAATAATAATGATTATTTTGATTGAAAATAAACTGATTACGATATTATTATCTATGAAAATTTTAATATAATGGTGATGTCTATCACTATTGATATACAAACATAATTAATCTCAATGAAAATATAGAATTTATTAAATTATTAGTTACATTTGACATGTAGCGTTCATTCCCCATGTGTTTATTTACTATTAGTTGGTGATATCACATGTTAATGATGGCGTGGTATAACTATTATATTGAATTTTTATGCATATTTTGTACAAAAAATTACTTTATTATTATATAATTTATTTTAAAAATTTATATCCATGACTTTTTTTAATATTGTCAATGATACACTAATTATAAATAATATTTAGCTTATTTGGTTATAGTTTTCAGAAAACAGTTTTTAAAAAATTTTACATTTTTATTTTCCATATTTTAATGTTTTCAATAAATTTTTTTAATATTTTAAGCAATTTTTTTTTAATTTTTAGACACACCTAACATTAATGTACCTAAAAAGTATAATATTTGTGAAAAAAATCTTTAAAAAATACACTAAATACCAAAAAATATATAAATTATATGAAAATTCAGTATATTTTTTGTATTTTTGTGTATTTATTAATTTTTGTAAATATTTTTTTCACAAATATTTTTCTATTTGGATACATATCTAACCAATGTGCATCTAAAAAAGTAAAAAAAAATGTTTAAAATTTAAAAAATATTCACTAAAACCAAAAAAATACGAAAAATAAAAAAATTTAATTTTCAGAAAACTGAATTCAGAAAACTAAAACCAAATACATTGATTATTATTATTATTATTTTTTTTTGTCTTTCTTGAAGTTAATGGTAAAAATTTATGTTAAATATTTTTATAAAAAATTTTAATATTGTAATTAATAAGTGCCCTTTGATTTAATTTCTTAACTCCACCACTGGTTAGGAAGGTTATGCATGGATTCCCCACCTAGGACGGTTTTCTTGCAAGCTCCTCTACCAGATCAAATGAAGAGAAAATGCATCTACCTTTTAGAGTTTGTCTTTTGCATGTTTTATCCTTCTAAAATGGTTGGTCAAACTGCTTAGAATTTGTAGAATGGAAATTTTAAAAATCAAGTTGTTGCTGGACCTACAAAAGAAATATAATTTGGACTAATTTAGGCTTCATTTGGAAACAAACTATTTTAGTAATTTTTTTTGGCTTTTTTGACTAAAATATGAGGAAAAAAAATTAGTATGTTTGAAATGACTTTTTGATTTTTTACGAAAAGATGTGCAAAAATTAGAAAGAAAAGAGAATTTTTGATTTTTTAGTAACTTTTTAACTTTTAGACTAAAACTGTTGCGTGCCAAGGGCGGCCTTAGTTTCCTTATATTAAAAAAAGTAAAGGAAAAGAAAAACAAAAACAAAAAATACAACAAAAGCAAATTGAACAACATAATCAATAATTCATGGCTTTTAAAATAAGATATAAGATGTTTAAAAGGGCTGTTTCTCCCTGAAGTGCGACACAAACTGATTTATAAATGTCTACAAACTTTGATGCTTCTTGCATGAGTACCCTAGACCAGGAACTTTAAACTTACGACCCAATAGTAAGCTCCACAGATTTCAAAATTAACAACATCAATTATGAAATTTCATATATATTGTTGGATCCCAATTGAAATGGGAAAATCTGAATAATTTGGTAATAACAATTAGATTCTGAAACAGGCTGAATTATAGGGAAAATGAAAATAACTTAATATCTTCCAACAAAGATTGAACCTCTCCTCTATATTGTAATGGAATTTTCTTTTCTTCTAATTTTTCTTTTCTCTTGATTTCTTGTAAATTGGATGGGATGCCAATTATGAACATTAGGTTATCAGCCTGCATTTTGTCAGGCAAGTAAAAGATAAAATAGATTTGCACAAATAATTTCTGCTAGCATTTGCTGGGGACATGGTCCTTGCTTCAGCATATGCCCATGAGCTGCCTCGCTATGGGCTCGAAGTAGGTCTCACAAATTATGCTGCAGGTATCGTAACTACTCTTTGCTCTCCTCTCGTTTCCTCTTTATCTCTCCCCATGTCTTTCGGTCGATGGCTGCTTGCTTCTATCTGCGGTTTTGATTTCTGTAACTGATGTTGGCAGCTTACTGTACCGGATTGCTCTTGGCCTGCCGTGTCTTGAAAATTCTCGAGATGGAGGATGAGAATGAGGGCAATGTGGAGGTATGCCTGATTCATGTTTAAGCATTTATAGTATCCTCATGTTTAGCATTTATAGTATCCTTTTCCTCTTTTCCATTGTTAGATTTACATATGGACTTCTATATGGTCACTCAACTGGAGAGGATTTCTCAGTTGAGCCAGCAGAGAGTAGGAGGTCATTCTGTGCTCTCCTTGATCTTGGCCTTATTAGAGCAACCACTGGGAACCGTGTCTTTGGTGCTCTGAAGGGAATTTCCATGCACACATTTTACAATAAACAATTATACTATTTGAACTTATTACTAGAATGAGATGCTCCATATGTTCTTAATTTTCATGACATGCAGATAATTTGAAGATTGGTATATATATTTTTTGTGACATTTTACCAATTTTGCTTGTTTGTGATATTAATACTGTTTAATTGTAATATCATTTTTTTTGACAGAGTGTTTGTGCAAGTGGAAGATATTATTTCATAACACTCTTTATTTTGACATATGCGCTTTTCTATTCTTTTGGGCCATATTTTATTTGCTTTACTCTGGGTCAGTTATGGCTTCAAGTGTAAAGACTTCCTAGCCATATACAAGAGCCCCTCTCTTACCAATGCTGTTAGGCTGAAAGCTAAAATATTTATTGTTGGATGAGCTTTTCTTACCATAAATGTACAGTGTTTTATTGTTGATGAAATGTTCTAATTGATCCGTTTGTATTTTAGTCTGTTGCTATATGTCTGAAGTTATGTTTGCTTATGAGAATTATTATGCTAATCTTAATTTTATCAAAATGAAATTTGGTTCCAGCTAATATTGTGTTTGTTAATTTTGTGTTTGTTATTTATTCCTGAATTGTTAATATAATCCAACAATTCAAAGGAGGCGTTTTTCTTGTCAATTTGAACATCCTTTTCCAACCAGCAAGTTATACTGTAGTATAATGGGAGCATCCATTCTGCTAATGGAACTAAAATGGTTCATGGCACCATAAAATGTTGTTCACAATAGTTGCCATCTGCCAATTTTTTAACTATTCCTATTTAGTTAGGGATGTGAATCTAGCATTACAGCAAAGCAGTCATGCAAGTTTTTGGCTTTTCTAAAAAAAAATTTATTTTATGAGATGCCCCAGGACTCAGGGTTCCTCAACTGTATGTATGTTTCAAGTCATGAATGAATTAAGGGATGTTGAACTTCACAACTTTGTCTGGTTTTTTTTTTTTTTAATTTGTCATGCCTAGTTGTCTTTGATCTTTGGGCAATATTCATGCTATTGCATCACTGTCTATATGTTCCCTGCTTTGCTGTAATTATTTGTCCCTGTATGCGATTTCATGTCTGTGCTATACTTTCATTACAGGGAGCATTGGATGGCGGGTTGGATATCCCTCACAGTGATAAGAGATTTTCTGGTTTCTCGAAGGACTCTAAGCAGCTGGATGCTGAGGTTCACCGCAAGTATATTTATGGTGGGCATGTCGCTGCATATATGAAGGTAACGGTTAAGATGTGAATTTATGCCTATTGTAACACTTATTTTTCAGCCATGAACTTGATTTTATTGGTTGTAACGTAGATTTTGATGGAAGATGAACCAGAGAAGTATCAGTCTCATTTTGTTGAGTACATCAAGAGAGGAATTGAGCCTGATGGCATTGAGGAGCTGCACAAGAAAGTTCATGCTGCCATCCGCGCAGACCCCACTCAAATGAAGTCTGAGAAGGAGCCACATAAGCAGCACAAAAGAGGTAAGCACCAAAAATAACTTGAAATTATGTGATCATTTTTTTTATATTATTTTTATTTTTTGTTTTCAAGGGAAGTCTGGTTTATGCTTTACTTTCCATTCCTATCATTATTATTTGCCTTAAGAAGGTGCCAATACTTTTACTTTGGTTTTAATCCATTTAACCCAAGATCATTATATTAGTTCTGGCTGTACATTAGTGCATTTTTTTTTTTTTTTTTGTTAACAGCCAGATAAGTTTGGATCTTTAACTCAACTTCTACGTTGCAAGAGACTTGTCATTTGGTTGCATGTTTTTTTGTTTGTACAGAACAGGAAACATATTATTGTTTTTTCCCAAGAGAATTGAAATTGGGAATGAGCTTTTGTTTAAATGTTCATTGGTGTGATTGCACTAGATTTGGCTACAATTGAATACACTGCTTGTGTAACATTTTGGAGCCTTGTCTATAAAATAGTTTTCAAAAAACTGAAAGCAAAAGCATGTGCTGAATGAGTTGTTATTGTGTTTTCAAAATTTAAAATTTTGAAAACAAAAACCCAAATCCTTTGAAATTTGGTTTGGGTATTCCAGCATTCATTCACTGGTTGAGTGCAGTAATTGCAACAGCATCTTTTTTGCTTGGATGTTTAGAAGTGTGATTCAATTTTTTGGATAGTTTAGTAAGTTCTCTATACCTTGTATTGTATACCAGGTACAACTTGAAGAAGCTGACATGTGATGAAAGGAAAGCTAGCTTGATTGAACGACTGAATGCCCTCAATGCAGCAGCAGGAGCTGATGAGGAGATGGATGATGAAGATGATAAATGAATGTAGTATAGTACCTTTGCCTTTGGGGGCTTGGAATTTGAGTCAAATATTAGATGTTCTTAGTGCACAATGATGCTGCTCTGCAGTTTAGTTTCAAACCTATTAAATTTTGTTTGTGTTTCTTTGGGTGAAATTTTGTAGCTTGGATATTTTTATTTGAAGATGGCAATTAGACACTTTTTGAATGTTGTGAAATGCATTATTATTTCTGACTGTCAATGTATTGTGCTATCTAATAGCAGCAGTGGATTTGGGAGTTTTATAATTGCTAGTCCCCCCATCTACAGTTGTAGCCCTCTTACATACTTTGGAACAAAAGTTCTAAACATACATAAAATTTATATAAAAAACGTGACAAGAATGATGTGATAATGTTATTATTATAAATAAATTCATCTTTAATAGCGTTTTGTTTTGAAATAAAAGATTTATAATAAATCACATCATTATGTATGAAATTTATGTATGAACTTTTTGTTTGTATAGCATTATTTACTTTGGAATTATAATGTTTATTTTAATTCGCATTACAGTTAAGTTGGTAGGCTGATGAAGCATTTTAGTATATAAAATGTCAAAATGTCACGAGTTGATAACATAAATATTAAGAGTAAGATACTGGGGTAAAAATTATATTTCTGTCAAATTTGTTGTTTGGTCTTCCTTGCCTCCCCAAATTCTTCTTCAAATCTTTAATCTAACTCTTCCTACAAGTCTTTTATTTAAAAACACCTTAAATATACGCATTAATATGTTAATGCATATTAAATTGTGATTAGGATAGGAAAAAGCACATGAAAATAGTAGTTTTATATTCATCTTAGTATATTGATGAAATATTTAAGTATTCCTCTAAGGTTTGATTCACAAGACTAATAGTGAAGATATTAATAATCCCATCAAATTAATGTGGTATTCACTATCTAATTGGATTAGTAGGATAAATTATTCCATTATCTATTATGTGATTTGCATTGAATTAATAGGTAAGAGAGTCTTTTTATTTTATTTCTCAGCTCAAGATATATAATCTCACCCTTAACTCATTACTAATAATCCTACAAATTTGTTGGATTAGTAATCCTAAAATAAAATTTCAAAACAAATACAGGATTATAGGGCTCACGGATTAATAATCACAATCCATGCTCTAATCCTGTCAATCAAATATGCCTAAAGTTATAATAATACTTAATTGTGTAAATTACGTTGGTATTTTTTATATTTCGGTCCTTATGTCATTTTGATATTTATAATTTTAGTCTCTATAATTTCAATTGGCTCAATTGACTCAGGATTCATGATTTTGTCTCATTGATTAAATTGTTAGTGTTTTTTGATTGATTAAAATGTAATCAGTGTTATTAATTTGATCAAAATTGACACAAAATTTAAAATTAATGGTCAAAATTGATCTAATTGAAATTGCAGATAGTAAATTTATACAATGAGCAAAATGCAAAGATTATAAATATAATTTTCCAAATGAATTTGAAATCATGAGATGAGAATAAAAATTTATGATTGTATAAAAAATAATAGAGATCAAACTTTATTTTAATGAAAAATATTCAATATGTCAGATCTAGGACTATATAGTCTATTGTGACTTCCTCTCACTCCTTTTTATCCTTATGTTCTATTTATCAATAATGTTTGGGAGATCTAATTTAAGAGCTCTAATGGTGGATCTCACATGATGATGTGATGTTTTGGCTTGCCTTTTTTTTTTTTTTTTGGTTTGACACCTAACTAGAGCTCATGTTAGAGTTCTAGTGTTAAAGCTCTCTATCACTACCCATAATGTGAGAAGTTTGTAACTCTTATATTAAGCTAGTTGTGAAATCTTTGTATAAGATCAAAGGAATAGAGAAAATGTCAAGTTAATATAGGAAATCGTATCTAGAACTAATCAATGGACCTTCACTCCCATTCACATCCAAATTGACTTAAATAAATAACCATTTGTTCATGAGAAACTAACAATTTTAGGCCTTTGATTAAGAAGAGGGGAAAAAAAAAAAAATTCAACAAAATGAAGAGCATGAAAAGGATCCATCAATTAAACTGAAGATTAACAGAGAACTTGATTCTAATCTCCTGTGCAGAACATGGATTACAAGATTACCAATTTATTAGAAATAATGGTGAATAAAGGGAAGAAAGAGAGTAAAAAAATTAACAGTAAAAAAAGAAAGAAAAACAATGTGTGAGAGAGAGAGGGAGAACAATTACCATTTTGGAAAGGACAAGAGCAACATTAATGAATATTTCTTTTGGAGTTTCAAAATACAATGGCTTATAGGTGAGTTGGACCAATGGCATAATTACTTTACAAATAACTTCCTAGTTTAGAGCCATTTAGCTCGTCATTCAACTACTCAAACAATCATTAACAATATATTTAAATGTGGATTCTGTTAATAGAAAAAACAAAAATCCACTATATAGGAGTATTTGTTTTTCATTAACCACGCAACAAAGAGATAACAACTGAAAATATATGATGAAATGAATACATATTTATATTTATCTGGCTTGGGTTACATGCTGTGGTTAAATTCAACAACCAACAAAACAATAAAAAGGGAGAAATAACATTATTGTATGTTACAGTAAATATGCAAAATGAATTTCACAATACAACCAAAAAAAGATCGAATGAACCTAAATTTGACAAGCACTCCTTCTGTATCGACTACTATTTAATAAACTAGAAGAGTTGCCAAAAACCCAAGAATGGATTTTCACAATTCAGTCAATAGCACTCCACTTGACCTGATGATGATTCTCACTCAAAAATTTAGAAATGTAGAATGTGTAGAAGTAGGAGAAACCAGAGTCTTCGAATGATGAGTTCGCTCCCTTGATGGCCATAGCTAGAGCCCGGAACATTAATTTGGTCAGAAAAATATGCATTTAGCTCTGATATATCGATAAAGGAAAATTATCTGAGCATATTGACTACAATTTATACTTACCATCTTTGCCCAAATTCAAAGATTATGCGTAGCCAGCAAGGTTGTGGATGGATTCCTCACCTAGGAATAGGATGTGTTTCTTCTTGCAAGCTACTCTACCAGATCAAATCAAAGAAAGTGCAATATGCAAAAGAAATATGATTTGGCCTAATTTAGTTTTCTTACACAACAAAAAGGGAAAAAAATCACTACAAAAGCAAATAAAACAACATATTCAATAATTCTATTTTCTAACATAGGATGTCAGATGTTGGAAGGGCTATGGCTCCCTGAAGTGTAAGAGAAACTCCGAGACACTGCTAAAGACAAATTGATTTGTAAATGTCTACAAACTTTGATGCTTCTTGAAGTATCATAGACCAAGCACTTTAAACTAATAACCCAAGAGTAAGCTCCACATAATTCAAAATTCAAGGCATCAAGTATGCAATTTTCATATGTTTTGTTGGCTCCCAATTGAAATGAGAAAGATTAGAATAATTAACACAAATATTAGATTCTGAAATAGACTTA
This sequence comes from Camellia sinensis, assembly GCF_055761805.1. NCBI lineage: Eukaryota > Viridiplantae > Streptophyta > Magnoliopsida > Ericales > Theaceae > Camellia > Camellia sinensis. Next base: position 21,746,738 of record NC_138975.1, on the reverse strand, counting down.
ATTAAAAAAGAAGGGGGGGGGGGGGGAGGAGGGGGGTGAACTTAATACCTTAGAAATAAACATTAAACCTCTCGGCTATATTGTAATGGATTTTTCATCTTTTAATATTTCTCTTAGCCTGATTTCTTGGGATACCAGTTATGAACATTAGGTTTTCAGCTGCTTTTTGTCAAAAGAAGATAAAAAGATCAAATATGTGTGTGCGAGCGAGCGCAAGTGCATGTGTGTGTGTGTGCGCGTATGAGAGAGAGAGAGAGGGAGGGGTGGGGAGAAAAAAAACCACCTACAAATCTTTACCTTAGAAACAAACATTAAGAGTGTGTTTGGTTTGGTTTTGAGAGACAAATTTAAAAAAAAAAAAATCTTGGGAAAAGAGTTTAGAAATTTTTTTGGTTTGTTTGGTTGTATATTTTAGATACAGTTTTGGAGTATGAGAGTTTGAGATGATTTGATATTTTGTTGTAGTTGAATAGATGTGTATGAGAGAAAAAGTCTTTGAGAATGAGAGAGGAGAGAGGAGAGAGGAGAGAGGAGAGAGAAAAAGTGATTGATTGATGTGTAGGAGAGAGAAAGTGATTTTGGAAATTTTTTTCAAAAAATTTCCAACCAAACAAAATTATGGAAATTTTTTTCAAAAATTGTATTTTGAGAGTTAAACCAAACATGGCCTAAACCTCTCGGCCATATTGTAATGGATTTTTCATCATTTAATATTTCTCTTCGCTTGATTTCTTGTAATTTGGATGGAATGCCAGTTATGAACATTAGGTTTTCAGCCTGCTTTTTGTCAAAAGAAGATAAAAAGATCGAATATGTGTGTGCGAGCGAGTGCGGGGGTGTGTGTGTGTGAAAGAGAGAGAGAGGGGGGAGAGAGGGAGGAACGGGGGGAAAAAAAACCACCTGCAAATCTTGAGCTGCACTTGATTTTTGTCAAGTTTGTTTTAGTTTTGCTAGCTATCCTTTTCGACTCGGAAGCACTTAGACCTTCTAATAGTGTATGTTGATCCAACTGACGAGAGAGTTCCAGCTCAAGCACCTATTTCCAGCAAGCTACCTTAATTCAATTCAAATATCAGATAGTGATTGCGCCAATTCTTTCATTAAAGAAAGATTAGTGCTTTCTAATTATAGGAGTGTCATAGTTAATCAATTAGGGATAAAGGGAGAATACCACCTGCAAATCTTCAGCTGCACTCGAACTTTGTGACCCAAAACTACAGACAAAATTAGTCTTTTGGCTTCACATGTAAAATAATCTGTACATGAATACACATTTCCAGATGGGTTACAGATGACTTGATGGGTTATTCAACTCCGTACATGAACCAAACTTGATTTGGAGATTACAAAAAAAAAAAAAAAAAAAGGAAACAGAATGCTATATGTAATTTGTTAGATGCTCCAAGTAACAGATCATTTATTTAAGTGTCTCAAAACAAAGAAACTGATATATATATATATATATATAGCCAATATGCAAAAAAAGGCAGGCATTAACAGACAAAATAAAAATTGAATTGAAATGAATCATACGATTTGAACTCCAAACAAGAACTACATACATGATTCAATGCTCCAAGTGGAATGTTGTTACAACTTCATCATTAGATTAATTGCCTCCTGCTCAAACTACCTCTGCATATGCAACAAATCAATATGATTGACCAAAGTGTTATAATTGGAAATGTCAACTCAACTTAGGTGACTTTTGCATACTCTAGGTAGCATGAGGCACTATGATGGCTTTTAGAATTAGTGATATACAAAATAGCATGGAAAACCTGTGTTTAAGGACATATCATCTGAAGCTATATGCAACTTTCAGTGACTCAATTGGACATCGCTCAGTTAGGAACCCACAGTTAGGGCACCATCTCATTGTGAGTTTCAGATCATTTAGCTTTATTAGCTAAAATGAAATTATTTGAAACTGGAACCTCAGAAAAGCATTGAATCAAAATTGAAACATGTCATTTCATCAAATTCCATAGGTGAGTTCATAGTCTCATAGTTGTAGTAACGTGGTCTCATCTCTCAACTATTACTAGAAACAGAGTTGGACACATCTCAAAGCCCATATAAAACACCGTGGATTTGTCTATTTCTATGGTGACAATTCATGATTTCAATGACCACCTGCATGAAATAAAATTAAACCACACGCAAGGTTGTGCATGGATTTCCCAGCTAGGAATATGATGGGTTTCTTCTTGCAAGCTATTCTATACCAAATAAAATCAAAGGAAATGATTAGAAATGCTTTGTAGAATGGAAATTAAGAATCAACTTATTGCTAGACCTACAAAAGAAGTATACAATGGCCTAATAAAGTTTTCTTATAGTAGAAAAAGTAGAGGGAAAAAAAAAAAAAAAAAACCCACAACAAAAGCAAATAGAACAACATAATAAAAAATTCATGGTTTTTAACAAAAGATATCAGATGTTAAAAGGGCTATGGCTCACTAATGTGTAAGACACAAACTGATTTATAAATGTCTACAAACTTTAATGCTTCGAGTATGAAGTAACCTAGACCACGCACTTTAAACTAAGAACACATATTTCAAAATTCAAGGCATCAAGTATGCAATTTTCACGTGTATTGTTGGCTCCCAATTGAAATAAGATCAGAATAAATTGGTAACACAAAAATTAGATCCTCAAACAGACTGAATTACAGGGAAAGAATGAAAAAAAAAAAAAAAATAAACTCATCCCTTTGAAACAAACATTAAACCTCTCGTCCACATTGTAATGGGATTTTTGTTTCTTAATATCTGTCATCACTTGATTTCTTGTAATTTGGATGAGATGCCAGTTATGAACATGAGGTTATTTGCCTACATTTTGTCAAAAATTAGGTAAACAAATCAAATAAGTTTGTGTGTGTGTGTGTGTGAGAAAGAGAGAGAGAGAGAGAGAGAGAGAGAGAGAGAGAGAGAGAGAGGAAAACATACCACTCACAAATCATGAGGTGCGTTTGATCTCCGTAGCCCAAAACTATAGACAATTATTCTTTTAGCTTCACATGCAATAACCTGTACATGAATACAAAAATTTCCAAGTGAGTTAGTAATGACTTGATGGGTCATTTATTTCGTACATGAACTAACTTGATTAGGAGATCAAGGGAAAAAAAAAGGCAACATAATGCTATATGCAAAATGTCAGATGATCCAAGTAACCGATCATATTCTGAAGTGTCTCAAAACTGGCACACTGACATATATAGCCAATTTGTAGAAAAAAAGTTCATTAACTGGGAGAACATGAGCAAGACATATATACAATTACTATAGTTTTGTAGTTCTATCATCTCAAGAACCAGGGATGATAGTGACTTAAATTGGTACAAAAGCCTAGGTATCCCATATAAGTTTAACTTGGTATGAGAACATCGATAATCAACAACAGATAAAATTGAAATTGAATTAAACTAATCATATGATCTGAACTCCAAACTAGAACTACGTACATGTTTCAATCTTCCAAGTGGATTGTTATTGCAACTCCATCGTTAGTTTAATTGCCTCTTACTCAATCTACCTAACTACATGTTTTCTAAAGTTATATACAACTTTCAGTGGCTTAATTGGACATAGCTCAGTTAGAAGCAACGCTCTCAGGAACCCACAAGCACCATCTCATTGTGAAATTTAGATCATTTAGCTTCATCAACTAAAATGGAATTAGTTAAAATTGGAACATCAGAAAAGCATTTTTTCAAAATTGAAATATGTCATTTCACCAAATCCCACTAATGATTTTTTAGAACGGATACAAAATCCTCAAATTTTAGGAACATTCTAATCAAACCTATAAATGATTTTTTAGGAAGGATAAAAAATTCCATTTTTGATTTACACTGAAAATTGGCTTTTTGAATTGGTTGCAGAAAACATAATAATTCCCATGTTCTGAAAACAAAGTTGACTAATATAATTAAGAAGTCATTTTTCTCTTCCCATTTTCTGAAAATGAGCTCATTCAATTCACATGTCTTTGTTAATAACAACATAAAACCAACATTTGTGTCATGAAGATGGATGAAATACAACACGCAAGAGTACTGGCATGCCTTCCTAATTGATTTTTTGTTAGCTATAGAAAATCAAAGTTTGGCTCAAAACTAAGCAGGAAAGCATTTTGAAGACTGGCTGATTATAGAAATTATTTAGTTTTTCACTGAACGAGAATCTTCAACTGACAAAGTGGAACTATTTAGCTTGAAAATTACAAAACAAATAATTCAAATGACTAATAACATTCAAGGAACAACCTACAAAGTTTGCAAAACATTGCTCTGATTGTGCAAAATCATGTGCACCAACGATTACCGCTTCTCCCTACATCGACTATTAATAAATCCAGCATTTGCACTCGAAGAAAAATTGGAACTCTTCCTTGTAGAAGAGACCCTGTAACATAGCAATTTGTGGGAGCACAGAGATATTAACAAACCTGGAAATAGGAAGAAAAACAAAAAATATATATAAGTTTCAAAGAGTGAAAAAAATATTATAAACCATTACATACTCATGATTTGGCAAAGCGTACACTAGAGACCAAATAAAAATGTATAATACATATAAAAAAGCTAGACTAAAAAACTGATGGATTTTGAGAGAGAGAGAGAGAGAGAGAGAGAGAGAGAGAAAAGTTAACAGAGAAATTACATAATTGGCAGTAGACTATTTAATGGTTCATCTTGAAGAAGAAGATGCATCATTTGTAGAGGAAGATTCATCATTCATCTCCTGACCTGAAACCCAAAAAGGGGTTGTGAGAAAAAAGGAAACCAGCAAACACCATTAGGAAGATGGGGGATGGGATGGGGGTGAGAAGAGAAGAGAAGAGAAGAAATCGTGGATATGGATAACAATTGGAGAAATATAAGTGACCTTTAAAGATAAATCTCCGAGATGTAGATGGATGGAATATGGGCAATCTTGTGCCATTCTTGGCCGCTTTCCCTTTCGCATCTTTCCTTTAGAAGGGAACAACAAATAATGTTCAAAGATTGTAAATTGGTGAGGCGTTGCATTGCTTCCAGGGTGGGAAGATTCATCAGTTCTCGCAACCGAAAAGCTCCAAAGAATGAAGAGATGAAAGGCTACCCAGCCACTCCGGCAGAGTTTCCAGTCCAAAAAATGAAATTGACAAGTGTCTCAAGGTAGTGAGGTGCTGAAGTTGATCAGGCAGATACTTGAGCCTTTCCCAGCCATATAGAGTTAGAGACACCAAGGAGAGGAAGGGGTAGTGTTTGGGGCTTGAAAGCCGGTCAGGAAAAATAGCCTCTCCTTCCAAAAATCCACCAATCTTGGACATTGATGAATCGTCAAGCTCTGAAGGGATGTGAGCCTGCTGCATAATTCATGTGGATCAATTATTAAATTCGGACACCCATCTATCTCTAATGTTACAAGGGTTTGTTGAAACAGCTCCTTTGGTAAACATGTCAAATTGCTGCACCATGAAATCCGAAGCCACTTAAGAGATGTTAAGCCGCTGCAATTGGATGCTTCTTCTTCTTCTTCTTCTTCTTCTTCTTCTTCTTCTTCTTCTGTTTCTTTAATTATAGACTTTAGATTTGGGCAGTTTTCTATCGTCAAGTCTTCAAGAGACGCAAGGTTTTGTAAGTTATTTGCCAAATAACATAGCTCTTCCAATTCACTTACTCTCAGCTTTCTTAGGGTGTTGCCGCTTTTTTCCAGCAAATCTACCAGTAAAACACCATTCTTCCATTTCGAAACCCCAGATGCCTCTATTATCAAGTAAGGGCGATGCGTATTTCTAGTTTTCTCAGAAAAAGCCCAGTTATATTTGCAAATCAATTCCTGTAAGGATAACAAGTGACCTGGAATTGTAGTCAACTCAGGGCAATTACTAATGCATACAAACTCAAGCAGAGGAAAGAACATCGTGGTGTCCGGTGACGATGATGATACCCCAAGCCCACACCATTCTTCTATGTTCGGCATATCTTCTAGATGAAGTTCTCTTAGTGCTGGAAATACAACGGCCATAGCTTTTTCTGTTGTTGTTGTTGCTGTTGCTGCCCCACTATAGCTACCAGTGATGATGCCATCATTATCATGATCATGATTAACAACACTGTGACAACCATAGAATTCAGGACCAATACGTTTCAGATTACTTAATCCAGACATTTTGATAACTTCAAGATGCGGAAGGTGTCCGAGTGGTGGGACTTGTTCACATCTCGTGCACTCGGATAATTCGATCGTAACCAAATTTTGAAGCAACTGCGCATCTCTACCGCTCATCATCCATGATGCAAAATTTTTTCCTTCAAAATTCTGGAGCTTTAAACCCTTAAGATTCCCGTGAGGTTTAAGTCCTTCCAACACATCCTCGTGGTTAATGCTAGCAATGTCTTCTACCGTTGAAGGACTGCCCACCCTAACCCAATGAAATCCCAACTCATGAATGTTCAGCTTTCCTGATATATTTGCCTTTTCTGCTTCTTCCCTGCCTTTCACCTGTTCGAGATTGTAAATCATTAATTTACCTCTTAGTTTGCTTAAGCTACCCAGCTCTTCAATTTTATGGCCCTCATCCTCACCAACAACAAAGAATGGTAATGTCTGCAAAGAAGTCAACTTCCCTATCATCATTGGCATCAATTTTCTGGTTTCTTCATTATCATCAATACAAAAATGTCTCAAGCTCACCAACTCATAGAACTTTTTTGGAAGCTTTTCCAAAGGAAAAGGTGTAGAAGGCAGCTCTTTCAAACCACGAAGTGGAGGAAAATAAAAAGATGAAACTCTCAGTGTTTGCAAATTGTAGAGCTTGGTGATGAAATTTGGTAGAGTTTTAATCCTTGTCCATTGAAGATCAAGATATTTCAAATGTATGAACTTAGATATGGTAACTCTATCATAAAGATTGCTTCAGAACTTAGGGCACGTATACACTTGACTTCTGCAATGTTTTTAGGGACATTTTTAGTTAAAAATATTGTCCTCAGTTTCCCAACATTTTCTTTTGGAATTTCAAAACTTATATTTCGCTTTAAATCAAATGATAGATGTTGAACCTCGGGATGGTAATTAGCCTCACTAGCAATCGAAGTCAAAGCCAAACAGTTACCCTCTGAGACATCTAGTGCCAAATCATGCACAAGATCGTGCATTTTGCAACTGAGAATATTATTGTACACATCCAATTTAATGTCTTGAAATAAAGAATTGTGCAACAAAATATTAAAATAATTATTACCAACATCTTCCATTTCCAAATTGCTTTCCGAAGAAGGCTGGAGGTATCCTTGAGCCATCCAAAGCTGAATCAACTTATCCTTTTGAATGTCGAAATCTTTTGGAAAAATAGAACAATACGCAAAACAGTGTTTCAAATACGGTGATGGTAAGTGATCAAAACTTAACCTTAATATCGGTTGAATTCCACTTTTGATTTCAGTTGATCTCCATATTTCACTGTTTTTGATCGACACCCATTCGTAATTGTATTGCTTAGAGTACATTAAACCTCCTAGTGACTTTATTGCCAATGGTACACCCTTACACTTTTCCACCATATTTCTACCAATAGCCACCAAATTCTGAGTTTCAATTGGTCCTCCATTTGCAAATGCTCTTTTCCGAAACATAGTCCAACTGTCATTTTTTGATAGTTGGCTCAAATGATGAGTGAGAGATGTCCTCATGGTAGATACCACGCACATACTCCTGGTTGTAGCTATTATTTTGCTTCCCTTGGAGCCACCTATCCCTAGCAAAGAATTTCTCATGCACTCCCATTTGTCTGGATTTTCATTCCAAACATCGTCGAGTAGAAGCAAATATTTTTTCCCATTTAGTTTTTCTCCAAGCTTTCTCACTATTCCTTCAATATTTTCTGTTTCAGATTTATCTCCAGTAAGAGATTGTACCATCTGATTCAATAACCTTTCAACTATGAAATCATCAGATACACAAATCCACATCCTTTGATCACCAAAATGCTTCACCACCTTGTCATTGTTGTAAACTAGCTGAGCAAGGGTTGTCTTACCCATCCCACCCATTCCTACAATGGCAATGACAGATAAATCATCTCCACTGTCATAGGAGCCAATTAACATGTCTATCACTGTTGATACATCACCATCCCTTCCAACAACTTGTGAATCATCTACAAAGGGGTGAGTCAGCCTGAAATTCAATTCTCTAGGTTCAACACTAGTACTAGCAGCATTTAAGATCTGATCAGCAGGTCTAAGACCAATGTCATTTGCTTCTTTGCAAAGATTGTCAAACAACAAATTGATATGCTTGACCTTATGAGCCATCTTGAGACGAAATGGCAGCGGATTTGAGAGGGAGAAGAAGTTGCGTACCTTTTTCTTTAGTCTGTTTTGTACCTCAATCTTTCGTCGAAGTGTTTCAAACTTGAATTCATCCAGGACATCATCAGCACAGCATGCCACGGACTTGAGTTTCTTGAGCCAAAGTTGTATAGTTTCGAGCCTTATTATGACTCCTCGGTTCTCAGCATCACGCAATAGAGCTCGAATCAATTCCAACTTGTCACAAAGCCTTTGAAGCTCATCCTTGAAACCCCATGCCAGACTAATCTGTTCGGCGGCTAGTGGAATAAGGTAATTCAACATCACCTGAGAAGCAGAGAAGAGTGGAGATGCACTCATCTTTTCCTTTCTTTCTTCACAAAGGAACAACAAAATTGAATAGCACTAAATCCGAAAGAGAATAATTGAATGTGTACTGGGTGTGGGTTTGCTATAGAACAAGGATATCATAAGCATAACGGCAAGAAGGGTAGATAACATGTATTCTATTCTGGATGTATAATGTGAACACATGAGTGTTTTCTTGATAATCTATATTCTTTACAATTTCAGAGTACTATTTTCAAAAGTTGTTGGCAATATACATTTTTCATTGACTGCCAAAAATATTTCCTTTAACTTTCATTTTTCTTATTAGTATTAAACGTCAGAAAAACATTAATGTTTTTTTTTGTTTTCAACAAAATAAACGAATGCTTGATGTGAACAACGGAAAGTCATGTCCTCTTACCTTTCATTGTTTGCTTTTCTTAAAGTTGTTTTTTTTTTAATCATCAAAAATAAAGTTTATTGACGTAAAATTTCTTAAAATTGCTTCTTAAAGTTTGTTGTCTTGATTCAACCTTCAACCGCGTAGAATTGAAAAATAATATGTGGGATCTGAATTAGACCGTTTTATACAGTCATGACTTTACATTTTTCCACTATTTCCTTTTCTTATAGTTGTTGCCTTGTTCCAGGCTTCAACCGCGTACAATTAGAAAATTGTATGATTACATTCTTGTACATCATTATCTATTTTTAGGATTATTTACGTTAAGATTTTTTTAATTATTAATAAATATTATTTTATTTTATTATTTATGAATTCTTATATTTTGATCATTTCAATTATAAAAATATATTACTTTTACTCCCTTTAAATCATTTCCAAAAGAAATGTATTTATATAATTTTCAAAATTGAGAAGGTTAATATGTATCAATTCATAATTGAAGGCGTCTTAGTATAATTAACTTATATTTTTATTTTATTTTTTTGTTAAGTGAGGATAATAGGAGGAAGGGTCAGAAAGGATCCAAACCAGGATATTAAACAATTTACAAGCCCATTAAAAAAAATAAAAAACAGATTAAAACTACAAAATTGGTATTATTTTACAGCCCTAATGGCTCTTGCTCATTGTACATCATTATTAAGGGGAAATGCAAAATGGGGGTTCATGAATGATGTGTTTAAAAATGGAATTTTATGCCTCCCTCTTTAAATATTCTCCTAAAAGGCAGAGATTATTTAATTGGTTCAAATTATCACGTTTTTTTATGTATGTTCAATGATGTTTTATAATTTGTTTACTATTTTATTAACTTAAGACTATATATTCGTTTAGCTCCTATTATTCATTAAGCACACAATTAATATAGAATTATTGAATGACATAATATTTTTTAAAATATAAGAAATCAAAATGTGGGGTCTCTTTTGATTAAAGCCGTGATTGTTGCATTTTAAAGTTGCATCATGGCAACAACTTAAACAAAAGGAAACAGTGAAAAGCTTTATCATGCCAACTACTTTAGCAAAAGGAAACACTGAAAAAGGGGTAAGAAAACATGACACTCCATTATTTAAAGATAGGAAAATATTTAGTGGCCCGAATTTTTGTGGCTCGAATGGCTCAAATGTGTCAAAATGATGTCGTTTTGGGTGTTTCAAACCATTCGAGGCATGATTTTTCAAACCACCTATCACTGTTGTTAAAGATAATCATTAAGCGATTGAACATGTTATGTCACATTATTTTTATGATGTTCTGGAAAAATAATAAATTACAAAACATATTAAATTGGTCATTCATCATTTCAATTACTTAATAAAAATGAGTTATTTTAAATTTTTTGGTACATCATTGATTGGAAGTAAATTTTTTTCTTTCCACATTTCCTTTCGGTTTCCTTTTTTTCCTTCATAAATCATTTCAAAAAATTAAAATCTAAACATAACATTAGTTCTTGAAATTTTAAGGAAAAAAATATAATGAACAATATCTATTGAACACCTGAAGGCCTTGAAAGGCTCGGTTGCTGGTGCTAATTGCATCTTTTCTAAGTTGCTTCGTAGTCAATGGTCATATCATAGCATGATTGTTTATTATTATTATTGTTATTGTTGTTGTTGTTGTTTTTTTAACAAATAGCATGAGAAAATATTGAATCAAGATTTTGCAATTAGAATTTTGTCTTCGTTTATAAATAAAAAAAATAAAAATAAAATAAAAAAAGAAGTTGATTTTGATGTTTTAATTCCAGGAAAGGGCATCGAATTGTTGTATGAAATATCATTGAATTTGCATGGATTTTTTAATAAGGGATTAATATGCAATTTGTAAATTTTAATTTTATCAATTTAATCTTAAAATTTTTAAATTTGAGTCAAATAAAACTAATTACAAACGGGATGTTAAAAATTCAATTTGATTAGCTCAATTGGCCATCACTATATACTTCAAGGGGTTAATTCTTGCCACAGGTAAAAATTATTGATAATTTCTTCAAAATTATTGTGTTTTTTGTTGAGCTGGTTGTTGGGATTTGTAACATTATTGTTTATTTGTTCTTCAGGGCCTCTTTGTTAGGTGATTGTTGGACTTCTATAGTTGTTCAACTAGAATTGTGTCACGACTCAAACCCGCCCCTATGGGTTTAGCATCGTAACCGGCCAGTAATACGTGATTACCAAAGACCTGCTTAACAGTAAGGACAGTAATACAAAGTAAGGGGCTGGCGGAAGCCAAAACAGTAAATAAAAGATATCCAATGAGCTATGAAAACCTGAATGCAAAAAAACTTTATGCACAAGACACATGGATAAACCAACATATATACATATGTCATATACCCAACATTCGGGTTAGGGACCAAGTCCCTTCAACAAAACTGTATGGTCAAGTCTTAAACACTTATTACAAAATAGAGACAGAAGAGTAGAACTGAGACACCCCATAGTAGCCCTATCTTGGACAGACATGGAACCTCAAAGTGAGGCACAAAGGTTGGCTTGACAAAACGGGAGCTTAACTTGACGCTCCTAGCTTCGACCCGGTGCCTGGACACCTACATATAAATATAAACAGTGAGTTAAAGCCCAGTGAATAACATATGCGTAAAGGGGGTGAAAAATGAATGTCCTTTCAGTATTTAAAATAGTTAATTGCATCAGTAAATCAGTCATTTAGAATCATGGTAGTCATATGTGGTACATCCAATAGCAAAACAGTACAGTAGGTCTTAACAGACCAAATAGTCAGTTGATGGCCATCAAACAGTAAACAGTAGTGGTCCCAACATTAGAACCGACAGAGATCTTTGTAACAGTAACAGTAACAGTAACAGTAACAGTAACAGTAGGTTGCCATGGATGCCACGAGTACAGTTTACAAATAGGACAGACATTCATTCATTAAATAAAGACATTTCAGTAAGTAGTACAGTTGATCATTCAGAAAATAATCATAATTGAACATATCTTTACAACATTGTTACTCACAGAGTACTGGGCTACAGGCAGCTAATGAGCGTCCTCGGATGCCAACCCTACAGTTGCAGAACGAACACACACTCGGGATTAATAACTTAGCCCCTAACTATACTGGTGTGGTTCTATAACATTATCCTCATTAAGATGCCTTAAACATGGCCTAGGAATGCTTATGATGGAATGAGGATGCAAAAATGTACCTTAAAACACTTTTCAAAATTTTGCTGAAACAGGGGTCTCGCTCGAGCGTGGCTTTCTACGCTCGAGCGGACATGCAGACAAAGGAGCTCCACTCAAGCGTGACTTCCCTCGCTTGAGCGGACTGTAAACTCATGAAAAAGTATTGGATGCACGATTTTCTCGCTTGACGGACGCTCAACCTCTACTCGAGCGTGAGACTCCGACCCTCGCTCGAGCGGACTACAAAACATATGAACTTCTGGGCATATGCATTTCACACTCGAGCATGACTTCCTACGCTCGAGTGGAAGTGCATGTACTCAGAGTGTACACTCGAGCGTGAAGTCCTCCGCTCGAGCGTGGATCCAAAATCTGAAATTTCCAGATTGATCCTCAAGCACAAAATTCAACTTCTAAAGCCTCAAACTCGTTTCTTTTGGGCTAATTTTCTGGAAAACACTTGAAGACTCATAGTACAACATGTTTCAAAGATCAATTTATGAAATCAAGCCCAAAAGCAAGCCAATTGAACATAAAATTAAGTGTAAATACGAAGAATAATGCAAAATCATACATGCACGAATTTTCAAGAGCTCTAGTGTTCCAAAACAAGATCAAATGCATTGTTGAGCTCAAAATCATGGTGAATTCATGGACCTCTACCAAAATATGAACATGCATGTAAGAGTTTTCATGAAAACAACCTCAAAATGCAAGAATATGTACATGTATGCATGAATTAGCTCACAATTCAACTCTTCAAATTAATTCTTGACTTTAACCTCCAATATTTCCATGAACCATGCAAGAAACAACTGAAATTCACAATTGAGGGGATGAATTCTCTACCTTATGTCTTGAATTCTAGATGTGGAAGCTCAAATATGCAAATTCCCCTCAATTCTTCTAAGTCTCCAAGCTAATTCTTGTTGAAATCAATTTTTCTCCTACTCTTCCTCTCTTTCTCAGTTTTGGTCTCAAGAAGGTGAGCAAATGATGCATCAAACACATGTGAATCAAGATTAGGTGAATGGCCTAGAATAATCCACTTAGTGGCAAACATGTAATAAAGCCAAACTAGTGTGATATAACATTATTTAATCTAATTTAATCATTCCAAATCAAATTTAATTAAACCTACCATAAAATCACCTAAATCCTAATTAGCATATAACACTAAACAGTTTCTGATTCGGTCGCCGATACGGCTTCCAATTCGCAATTCGAAATCAAAACATGAACAGATGATTAAATGACAAACAGATAGAAATGCTATTAAAGCAACATACTCATGCAATTAGTTTAGAATTTCAGCTTAATCAGTTACTTATCATGCTCAATCAGAGATTAGCACCAATCAGAGGTGAGGGTTGTCACAAATTGTTTAGATTTAATTCTCTTTACATTTATAAATAGTCTCTTATTAATTTTTTATTTTATTTTAAAATTGCTAAAATTGTTAACATAACTGCAAACGAGAAAACATTATATTTTTAACAATTTTTTTAGGGTGCTACTAGTAACCCCATCATATTTCTTTGGAATCCCTACCTTATTAGACTTTCACTCACCAAAATTGCTTCGTATCTTCTTCTTTTTTTCTTTGAACACCCATCATAATATTAAATTTACCTTTTTTTTGGATCCCCACCCGTGCAACTCCTTTCCTCTAGCAGTTTCTCACCTCTAGCCAATGGTGACCCCCCTCCTCATTAGCGGAGTGGTGAGGGAGGTGGGGAATGTAGGAGTGAGGGTCACAAGTAGGAGTTGGAGAGGAGCAAATAACGGTGCAAAGGGTCACCAGATCTAGGATGGTGGGAGAGAATGGTGGACAGGATGGGAGTGGGGTGAGGTCGGTGGTTAAGGACGAGAACAAAATTATAATTTGCTGGTATGATAAATTTGTAATAAATATATATATATATATATATATATATATGAAGTTGGTGGGGTCCAATGAATATCTCTGTTTGTTTGAGTTGGTCAACTATGCTACAAGTTCTCATTGTTAAACTACAAGTGAATACTATCATTAATTTTGTGTAATGCCCTGATGATCATGTTCTGCCTAGGAAGGAGAAGACAATCACATACAAGCAAGAACACACAAAGATTTATGTGGTTTGGCAAATCGCCTACGTCCACGAGCAGCAGATTTCACTATATTTGGAACAAAGAATTATACACTCTATAATTCTCTCTCTCTCTGCTCTGTATTCTCTCTTCAGATCAATCTGGATTGTCATGGAAAAATGCCTCACGTGAACATGAAATTGGAAGAATATTAAGTTACATTTGGATTTATGAATTTAATTTCTAAAATGAATTCAAGAGTTTTATAGATTGATGACAAGCCTTAGGTTTCAACCACCATCTGTTGTTTCAAAAACAGAAATGAGAGGTAATGATCTATGATAAAATGAGCATCTTTGCTAATCTGGGCAGGATTATATATTTGATTCAGCGACATAAAAGGAAAAAAAATTCTATTTATGTCACATCAATTGCAAAACAAGAAAATCGAATTTGGTCCAACAAATAACAACCACTACTTGCGAGATCTCTTTGGAGTATTTTGTTGTTGTGTTAAATAGGAATGCTTTTACTTTTGTTCAAAAGAATGATCCTGACTTCAACTAACACTACAAAAAAATTTGTTTTTTGCGACGGTACACGGCCGTCGCAAATGCCCCGAAAGCCGTCGCTAATGTCTTTTGCGACGGTAATGTGGCTTTTTGCGACGGTAAGGGGGGGTCGCGACAGACGGGGTTGCAAAAGACCTTTCGCGACGGTAAGTACCGTCGCCATTAGTTTCTGCGACGGTAAGCCAAGTTTTTTGCGACGGCATTTTTCCCGTCGCAAATAATGGTGGGAAAATCACTTTTCGCGACGGCACGTAATTTCCGTCGCTAAAAGTGAGTTTTTGAGACGGGAACATTACCGTCGTTAAAGGCTCTGGCATCTATAAGTATTGGCGACGGCACGGTTTACCGTTGCTAAAGGTGTCCTGTACATTCAATAAGCCAGCTTTTGCGACTGTGTTGGTACCGTCGCAAAAGCCTATTAATGGTTTTTGCGACGGGTTCTTCTCCCGTCTCAAAAAATAAAAAATAAAAAAAAAAACCCTGCCGATAAATTATTAAAAAAATTAAAATAACCTGCATTAGATAAAAAATAAGTATAAAAAATTGAAAAATTACAGAATAATATAAATACGTACATAAACTAAAATTGACAAATAATGAAAATTAATAATATTGTTCAATTCATAGCAATACATAAATAAAAATTCAGAACAATAAAAATTATGCCACTACATAACGTCGCATAATACATACATAATGTTGCTCCCAAATTTAAATAACATAAATCAAAATCAAAATCAAAATCAAAAGTTTTCGTCTTCATTCGTTCGTAGGTTACAAAAACAAAAATTAGTCATAATCTTGATACGCCCGCATTCCAGAAAAAGCCAACTGCTACTCAGGAAATATCTGAAAAAAACAAGATAAAAATAATTAAAAACCATATAATGTGTTAATATTTTAATTATAGAAAAATATAAAAAAAATTGACTACTATATAATTAGGAAGATAGTTTAGTAAATAATTTTGACTGGACCGAAATCCGGCTCTAACTCCCAAACCGGGAACCCGATTCGAGCCCCGTCTTCTCCCACAAGTCTCTCGTGTCTAGGCGGACGTGTGTGCCAAGTTTCGTGCTAAACCGACGCCGTTTGGTGATTTTGGGGCGTTAACGCCTCGAATTCAAGTTTCTTAAAGAAGTAGTTTGCCTAAAGTGAAATCCGACTCTAACTCCCAAACCGGGAACCCGATTCGAGCCCCGTCTTCTCCCACAAGTCTCTCGTGCCTAGGCGGTCGTGTGTGCCAAGTTTCGTGCTAAACCGACGCCGTTTGGTGATTTTGGGGCGTTAACTCCTCAAATTCAAGTTTCTTAAGGAAGTTGTTTGCCTAAAGTGAAATCCGACTCTAACTCCCAAACCGGGAACCCGATTCGAGCCCCGTCTTCTCCCACAAGTCTCTCGTGCCTAGGCGGTCGTGTGTGCCAAGTTTCGTGCTAAACCGACGCCGTTTGGTGATTTTGGGGCGTTAACGCCTCGAATTCAAGTTTCTTAAGGAAGTAGTTTGCCTAAAGTGAAATCCGACTCTAACTCCCAAACCGAGAACCCGATTCGAGCCCCGTCTTCTCCCACAAGTCTCTCGTGCCTAGGCGGTCGTGTGTGCCAAGTTTCGTGCTAAACCGACGCCGTTTGGTGATTTTGGGGCGTTAACTCCTCCAATTCAAGTTTCTTAAGGAAGTTGTTTGCCTAAAGTGAAATCCGACTCTAACTCCCAAACCGGGAACCCGATTCGAGCCCCGTCTTCTCCCACAAGTCTCTCGTGCCTAGGCGGTCGTGTGTGCCAAGTTTCGTGCTAAACCGACGCCGTTTGGTGATTTTGGGGCGTTAACGCCTCGAATTCAAGTTTCTTAAAGAAGTAGTTTGCCTAAAGTGAAATCCGACTCTAACTCCCAAACCGGGAACCCGATTCGAGCCCCGTCTTCTCCCCCAAGTGCTATGAACTATGTTCATCGTCCTGAATGGGTTAAAACCATCAGATGCTAAGCCAAGCCTTACACTTCGGCAATCATTACTAAAGTCAATATTCCGACGGTCAAAATCTTTCCATGCAAGGGAGTCCGCAGGATGCCTGAAGACACCATCATCAGTTCGTTCCTCTGCATGCCATCTCATTAACTTGGCCGTCTTGGATGACATAAACAACCTCTGCAACCTTGACTTTAAAGGAAAATACCTCATCTGTTTTGCAGCTACTTGTTTGCCACCTGTGTTAGGACCATTTGAACCACCATCACCATTTGATTTCCATCTAGAACTGTTGCATATGACACATTTATCAAGATTGGCGTCCTCGTTTCGAAACAACATGCAACTGTTGGGACATGCATCCCACGTCTCATACGTGAAGCCCAAATCTGTTGTGACCTTTTGAGCTTTATAATATGAGTCCGGGAGTTTCACACCCAACGGAAACGCCTCATTCAATAACTCAAGCAACATGTCAACAGACTTGTCCGTCCACTGATTAAGCACCTTCAAATGTAGAAGTCGAACAATGAATGACAAAGATGTGAACTTCTGACAACCCGGATACAATTCACTTTGTGCATCTTGAAGAAGTTTGAAATACTTTGCAGTCTCTGCATTTGGACCGAGCTGGGGTTCAGATGCACGGGGATCAGGCCCCTGTGGTTCATCACCCTCAACACTTGTACCGGCATGTGGATTTCCCATAGCCCCTTGTATCATTCCAATCATATCATCTCCAATGTCTAAATTAGCTAATGTTTCATTCTCTCGATTACTATGCAGAGATATGTAAGATTCCCCATGATTAATCCAATGTTTGTATTTTTTAAAAAAACCATTCAAAATCAGATGCTCCCGTACACCATCTCGTACAAAATAGTATCGATTCTCACACTTCCTACACGGACAACTGATCATCGAACCTTCAATCCTATTGGTGTAGGCAAACACAAGGAATTCATCAATCCCATTAATGTATTCACTCGACATCCTATTTGGCAAATCAATCCAACTCTTATCCATCATCTGTACACATCCACAAGAATATCTCACCAAAGTAACTCTAAATATAATACCTACACATAAATATTCACTCGACATCCTATTTGGCAAATTAACGAAATGTCTAAAATTCCTATTTAAGGTTTAAATTAATTAAACCTTCTTAAATTAACTTTATAATTGAGTTTATAATTGAGTTTGTCTCATGGTTATTTGTAATTGAGTTTGTCTCATGGTTTTTTAATCGTCTCAAATTAACTTTATAATTGAGTTTGTCTCATGGTTATTTGTAATTGAATCTTCTTACACACCAATATAATTTGAGACGATTTAAACAATTAAAGTATTAGTTTAATTTATTTCGTTCTTAAGTTCGTAAACTCAACACAAGTAACTAAAAAATACCAAAAATAATATATTTTTAATGTTTGACTAGCTGAAACTACTAACTGCATTTACTGAGCCAAAACTACGAAAACTAAAATAGCTAACTTGATAGTTATTAGTTCAATGGAGTTGAAATTTAGTGATTTAATCACTGTTTTAATTAAAAAAATAAAAATAACTATTTTGATAGAGATGCTCTAATATAATATGAATAAGAAAATAGTTGTTTGGCCGGATGATGTGGTTGTCTAAATTATAAGATTAAAATTTTTCACATTATGTTAGGTTGCTACTGTTACTGATTTTGACAAACTATTTCTAATTAGAGCATATGATTTGGAAAAAATAAAAAAATAAAAAACTTGAAGGATTGAATGGTAAAATTGATAATTTATGGATGAAATAGAAAAAAAAAATGATAATGGTTGAAGAGATATAAATGAAAACAACCATAAAAATAATTAAAAAAATTAAAAACACTAATTGATAATAATTGATAAATGTTGATAATAATTAAAAAATAAACAGATTTATATATATATATATATATATATATACATATATATAGACAGATTTATTAATAACCATGAGACAAATCTGTTATATATAGACAGATTTCAAATTTATATACATATATATAGACAGATTTATTAATTAAAGTATGTTCTTAATTAAAGTATGTTATTAATAAACAGATTTATATATATATATATATATATAGACAGATTTATATATATATATATATAGACAGATTTATTAATAACCATGAGACAAATCTGTTATATATAGACAGATTTCAGATTTATATACATATATATAGACAGATTTATTAATTAAAGTATGTTCTTAATTAAAGTATGTTATTAATAAACAGATTTATATATATATCTATAGACAGATTTATATATATATATATAGACAGATTTATATATATAGATTTCGGATAAACAGATTTATATATATATATAGACAGATTTCAGATTTATATATATATATATATATATAGATTTATATACATTGCATATATATATACACAGATTTATATATATATACACAGACCGAGAGAGAGAGAGAGAGAGAGCATACGCAGAGGGAGAGAGAGTCGTCGCTGGAGCACCACTCTTGTCGCCGGAGCCGTCGTCGCCGCACCACCGATGTCTTCCTCGTAGGCCGTTTGGGGAATTTGGGGGTGAAGTTAGGGATTTGGGAGGAGGATCGAGCGGCAGCCAAGAGGAAAAAGAAGGGGTTTTTTTTTTTGGACTTTTTGCGACGGTATGATGTAGACCGTCGCAAATAGAAGGCAAAATGGCGCCGTTTGAATTAATCATTTTTTGCGACGGCAAATTTCCGTCGCAAATGATATATGCCGTCTCCAAAAAAGATTTTTTGCGACGGTTTTATTTACCGTCGCTAATACTTCCGCATTTCCGACCCCTCCGCTTGGTTTCATTACCGACGGGTCAGTACCGTCGCGAAAGGGGTATTATTTGCGACAGGTGCAGTTACCGTCGCAAAAAACCGTTTTTTGCGACGGGGGGCGCGGCGTCGCTAAAAATCCGTGTTTTTTGCTATGTTTTCTTGTAGTGTAAAGAAAGCAAATACACTCCTTTTCAATGACTTCTGTTTTATAAACTAAAGTTACTACTAAAACAAAAGTAAAAAAAAGAATTGATTTCACAATTGAATCAAGAAGCCTCAGATGACTCAACATCTACTATAAATATTTAGAAAATTATAATGCATGAAAGCCGAATCTTTGAAGCACTTGTATCATTTTCTTTGTCAACATATACCTCTGAGAGTAGAGCTCAATGATGTGTTTGTTGCCACTACTGGCACTTCCACTGTGATAAATGATAAGCAAATTGTATCAAGATATGGTTGGGGCTGCTGCTGATGTCTGAAATTATGGGAATGAAAATCGCCAAAGTCTGGAAAATCAGAGTGCATTGTCAGTTTTTTATAATATTTAAAATAAATAAATAAATATAACCTGTTTAGTTCCTACTTGGGGTCTGGGAGCAACGAACGTAGCTTATCCATGATGCTTGTCATATATATGATGAAAGTAAATAAGCATATACAAAAGTCATCGTTTCACGTGATAAATTTCAATATAAAAAACCCATACGGTGGTTTTCTTGGTAGTTGGCAGTTGGTTTTCTTGTCTGCTTTCCCTTGCACATCTTTCCATTATAAGTATGCAAAGATCAAAAATTGGTGAGGCGTTACATTGCTTCCAGAGTAGGAAGATTCATCAGATTCTCACAATCCTGAAGCTTCAAAGAATGAAGAGATTAAAGGTTACCCAAACACTCCGACAGAGCTTCCAATCCATCAAAATCTTCAATTGACGACACTTTTTAAAGCAATGAGGTGCTGAAGTACATGGAACAAATGAAGAGAACTTAATACCTTCAAAACAATTGAAAGTTTAGAACTCTCATCTATATTGCAAAGAAATTATCATTTCTTTTAGTTTTCTCTTTACCTAATTTCTTTTAATTTGGATGAGATGACCAATTATGAACGTGAGGTTATCAGCTCTCATTTTGTCAAAAAGCAGATAAGTAGATCAAATGTGTGTGAGCAAGATCGAGAAAATAAACACCACTTGCAAATCTTGAGCAGCGCTTAATCTTTGTGACACAAGACTATAAACCGAATGATTCTTTTTGTTTCACATGCGATGCTCTCTGCAAATGAATAAACAAACTTGATAAGGAAATGACAAAATAGAAGAAAAGGCAACAGGATGCCATATTGCCAATTTGCAGAAAAAGACAAGCATTAACTGGGAGAATATGAGCACAAAAAATTACAATTAGAATCGTTATGTAGTTTTATCATCTCAGAACAAGGGGTAGTGACCTAAATTGATACAAAAGCATATATGTAATAGTTTAACCCGGTACAAGAACATGGATAATCAACAACAGAGAAAATTAATATTGAACTGAATTATATAATGTGATTCAACATCAATAAAAGCATAACAATAAAAAATAATAAGAAAAATCATTTTTCCTATTTATTTCACATCAATTGTATAACAGGAAAATCAGTCAATAAGTAACAACCATTATGAGCAATGCTAAATGTGTGACTTGTGTTGGACAATCTTCACTGTATTTAAAAGATTTAATTCTATTGTGTACACAACAACAAATAGAATTTAAAGAAATAAAGAAAAGGAGAGAATTTGTTTGATTACAAAAATCAAACTCGAAATAATAAATAAATAAATAAATAAATAAAACCACAGATTTTATTTTGTTACAAAAACAAAAATAAAATCTGATTAAATAAACATATAAAAACAGAATAAAATTAAACAACTTACTTGGTTAATTTATTTGAATAACTTTTCTGATCAAGTCTAGTGTTTAACACTGTGTCCTTAAGACAGATTCGTCCTCTCCACGGTGCTATCAGAATTTGGACGTCTATCTCCCAGGATGAAATGATCTTACCACAAATAATAGCAGCACTACAAATTGTTTGCCTTACGAACACACTAAGTGTTTACACTCTTTCTTTCAGAAATAAGATGCAGCAAAATGCAGAGATTTAAAGCAGAGAATGGAGTACGAAAATTGGAGTAAAATCCAAATGGGAGGCTAGTCTATTTATAGATGTAAAGGTGGCTCTTGGTTTTGAATTGAACAGGTATGAAACCTGTTAGTTTCAAATTTAAACAGATTTGAATCTGTTGGGTTAATTATTCAAACAGATAAAAACAGAAAGGGCTCTGTTTGGATGAGCAATAAATCCAAACCAGTTTAATTCTGTTTGAAAACAGGAAGGGTCCTGTTTGGATGAACAAAAAATCCAAACCAGTTTAATTTGAATTCTGGATTTTATTTTAATAAAAAAATAAAATTAAATTCAAATGTTTTTGGCCCAAAAAGATTAGAAGCCCGCCTGACCGGACGGCGGCGGTGCGCGCGTGTGTGGTGATTTTTGGGTCCAATGGGTCTAGCCCATTTTGCCCATAACCTCTCCCTCTAAAACACTTGGGTACCCCTTGGGGCACACCCCAAGTATCTCACCCTAAGCCTTATAAACCCTTTCAAAACTTCTCACCAAATCAATGTGGGACAAGTCAATTAACAACCTTAAGGAATTTCCACCAAAACTCCATTTCCATGGAGCACACTTTGGCTTCAATTTCCCATTCACTCAGTAATGGTTTTGAGCAACCAAATATACCACGTGAATCACAACGCGGCATAGAACGCGTTACCATTTTGACCCGAGTAAATCGACGCTCGGGGCCCACCTAAAAAATAGACCAAACTTGAGAAAAAATTCTGGTTTTACCCAGAATTTTTCTACCATTTCCAACAACTTGTGTGTAGAATTTTTAGTAGTTTTTTAGAGATGCATAGCATTTCTCATATACTAAAGTTACCAACAAAAAAAAATACAGAATTGATTTCATAATAGGATCCAGAGGCCTCAGATGACTCACAGTTCAGTACTACTATAAATGTTAACAAATTTATAATGCATAAAAGCTAGCCATAGATAAAAGAGAACCCTCAATCTTTAAAGTTGTTGTACCATTTTCTTTGTCAACATAAAATACAGAATTGATTTCATAATAGGATCCAGAGGCCTCAGATGACTCACAGTTCAGTACTACTATAAATGTTAACAAATTTATAATGCATAAAACCTAGCCATAGATAAAAGAGAACCCTCAATCTTTAAAGTTGTTGTATCATTTTCTTTGTCAACATAAACCTCAGCTCAATGATGCGCCTATTTAGCGCTGCTGCAAATTGTATCAAGACACTATCGGGACCGCTGCTGGTGTCTGAAATCATGGCAATTATAAGTATGCAAATATCATAAATTGGTGAGGCATTGCATTGCTTCCAGCATAGGAAGATTCATCAGATTCTCGCAATTCTGAAGCTTCAAAGAATGAAAGAGATGAAAGGTTACCCAGACACTCCTACAGAGCTTCCAATCCATCAAAATCTTCAATTGACAACACTTTTAAGGCAATGAGGTGCTGAAGTTGATCAAGCAGATACGTCCTAAAGACAGAAAGCAATTTATATTTAACTTTGATGCTTATCGGGTGAAGAACCCAAGAGTAAGCTTATAATTTCATAAATCATGGCATTAAAGTAAGTAATTTTCTTATGTTGGCTTCCGATTCAAATGGAAAGATCAGAATAATTTGTTCACACAAAAAATTAGATTCTGAAAGAGACTGAAGTATAGAATAAATGAAAAGAACATAATACCATCAAAACAATTGAAAGTTTAAAACTCTCATCTATATTGCAATTAAATTTTCATTTTTTTTAGTTTTCTCTTCAACTGATTTCTTTTAATTTGGATGAGATAGCCAATTATGAACATTATGTTATCAGCCTGCATTTTGCCAAAGAGGAGATAACTAGATCAAATGTAAGAGAGACAGAGACACAGACAGAAAATACCACTTACAAATCCTGAGCAGCAGTTGATCTTTGTGACACAGAACTACAAACAGAATTATTCTTTTTGCTTCACATGTGATACTCTCTGTACATTAATTCACAAACTTGATAAGGAAATGAAGAAGAAGAACAAAAGACAACAGAATGCTATATTGCCAATTTGAAGAAAAAGGCAGGAATTAACTGGGAGAGTATGAGCACAACAAATTCTGAGTCTCTGTTGTTTCTCCATTTGCAAATTGATTTATCGATGTCTACAAACTTTGAAGTGCTTGGTCTAGGACACTGCCTAAAGACACAAATTGATTTATGAATGTCTACAAACTTTGATGCTTCTTACGTAAAGTATCCTAGACAAAGCACTTTAAACTAAGAACCAAGAGTAAGCTTCACATAATTCAAAATTCCAGACATCGAATATGCAATTTTCATATGTTTTATTGGCTCCCAATTGAAATGGGAATATCATAATGATTGGGTAACACAAATATTAGATTCTGAAACAGACTGAATTAGAACACCACCCGCAAATCTTGAGCTGCACTTGATTTTTTTCATGTTTGTTTTAGCTTTGCTAACTCGGAAGCACTTGGCCCTTCCAATAGCATAAGCTGATCAACTGATGCGAGAGTTCCGGCTCAAGCACCTATTTCCAGCAAGCTACCTTAATTCAATTCAAATATCAGATAGTGATCATGCCAATTCTTTCATTAAAGAAAGATTAGCACTTCCTATTATAAGAATGCCATACTTAATCAATTAGGGATAGAGGGAGAATACCACCTACAAATTTTGTGCTGCACATGATCTTTATGACAAAACTATAGACAAAATTAATTCTTTTGCCTTCACATGCAAAATAATCTGTACATGAATACAAGTTTCCAAATGAGTTAGAGATGACTTGATGGGTTATTTAACTCTGTACATGAACCAAACTTGATTTGAAGATTAAACAAATGAAAAAAAAAAAAAAAAGGCAACAGAATGTTACATGTAATTTGTTAGATGCTCCAAGTAACAGATCATATATTGAAGTGTCCCAAAACAAAGAAACTAACATATATAGCCAATTTGCAGAAAAAGGCAGGCATTAACAGATAAAATTAAAATAGAATTAAACTGAATCATACAATTTGAACTCCAAACAAAACTACAAACATAATTCAATCCTCCAAGTGAAATGTTGTGGCAAATTCATCGTTAGATTAATTGCCTCCTGCACAAACTACCTCTGCACATGCAACAAATCAATATGACTGACCAAAGTGTTATAATTGGAAATGTCAAGTCAACTTAGCTGACTTTTGCATACTCTAGGTAGGATGAAGCACTATGGCTTTTAGAATTAGTGATATACAAGATAGCATGGAAAATCCATGTTTAAGTACATGTCATCTGAAGCAATGCTCTCAGGAACCCACAGTTAGGGCACCATGTCATTGTGAGTTTTAGATCATTTAGCTTCAGCAGCTAAAATGAGATTATTTGAAATTGGAATATTAGAGAAGCGTTGGTTCAAAATTGAATTATATCATTTCATCAAATCCTATGGATGATTTTTTAGAAGCGATATAAAATCCTCAAGTTCCAGGAACATTCTAATCAAACCAATAGATGATTTTTTAGGATGGATACAAAATCCTCAAATTTCAAAAACATTCTAATGAAACCTATAGATCATTTTTTAGGATGGACAAAAAGTCCATAAAATTAAATTTTGATTAACATGAGAGCACAGCATATGTACAATTACTATAGTTATGTAGTTCTATCATCTCAAGAACCAGGATAGTGACTTAAATTGGTACAAAAATCTAGGTGCCCCATACAAGTTTAACCTGGTATAAGATCATCGATAATCAACAACAGATAAAATTGAAATTGAATTAAACTAAATCATATGATCTGAACTCCAAACTAGAACTACATACATATTTCAATCCTCCAAGTGGATTGTTGTTGCAACTCCATCGTTAGTTTAATTGCCTCCTAACTCAATCTACCTCTGTACATGTTTTCTGAAGCTATATGCAACTTTCAATGGCTTAATTGGGCATAGCTCAGTTAAAAGCAATGCTCTCAGGAACCCACAGTTAGGGCACCGTCTCATTGTGAAATGTAGATCATTTAGCTTCATCAGCTAAAATAAAATTAGTTAAAATTAGAGCATCAAAAAAGCATTTGTTCAAAATTGAAACACGTCATTTCATCAAATCCCATAGATGATTTTTTAGAACGGATACAAAATCCTCAAATTTCAAGAACATTCTAATCAAACCTGTAAAGATTCAACACTAGTACTAGCGTTTAAGATCTGATCAGCTGGTCTAATACCGATGCCTTCTGCATCTTTCTTAAGATTGTCTAACAACAAATTGATATTCTTGACCTTATTAGCCATCTTGAAACGAAATAGCAGCGGATTTGAGAGGTAGAAGAAGAAGAACTTGCATACCTTGTTGTTCCTCATGAATCGGTTTTGTACCTCTAACTTTCGTCGAAGGACTTCAAAGGCAAGTTCATCCAGCACATCATCAGCATTGCACGCAACAGAGTTGAGTTTCTTTAGCCAAACTTGCATGGTTTTTAGATTTACCTGTCCCCGGTGGTTCTCAGCATCACATAACAGAGCTTGTGTCAATTTCAACCTATCTTCAAGCAGGTCATCCTTGAAACCCCAAACCGGTTTGATCTGTTCAATTGCCAGTGGAATCAAGGAATTCAAGATACCCTGAGCAGCAAATATGAGAACAGACGCTGACATCTTTGATCTTTCTTTTCCTTGTGATTTCGAAAGAAACTTGAATGAACAGAGAGAAAATGCTTAATTGGAAACAATTATGCTGTGTTTGTGTTTGGTTGGGGAATTTGGGGAGGGATTTGGACATGAAAAGGGAAAAGGTGTGCGAAATTAGGTAAAATGTAGGTATATTTTATTCTTATGTCACATACCTTTTATTGGCAATGTTTCGAGCAATTGGAATTGGATACTCTCATTCACTTCCATCAGCCGCTGCCCTGAATTGGGTCTTGAAAGATGGGCTTGGAAGGCTCAGTAGGTACATCTACACTGCTAGCCTAGCATCTTCTTTTGATACCAATTTGAAGGAATGACTTTGATTCCTACCAAAATGAGGGGTCACATATACTCTATGTCTGCAATTACAATTTTACACATTTCTTTGGGCATGTCTTCCAGTTACTAATCGCCACAGTTCATTTTTGAATTTGGACAAAAAAATTCTTTTATATGATGTACCAATAACTCTCTATTTTCCAAAAGAAATACTGGAAAGTCTGAAATACAATATTATGGAGTGGCAAAATTGGTAACTGAAAAAGAATTACAAAGCAAGACATTGCAGAGTATGTTCCCTATTATTTGATAACTAGATTTTAATAAATTGTTTATTAATTATTTTCTCCTTTGTAGAGAGTTAGGTCTTCAACATCTGTGCTATTCAGTCTGAGCATTGGGGTTGAGTTGCTGACTCCTGCATTTCCCCAGTACTTCTTGCTTGTCGCATCTATAGCAAACATCACTAAACAAATAAGCCTAGCATGCTACCTGGCAACTGGTGTCAGTCTAAAACCTCATCAATTTGTGTAACAACTTTTTTGGTCCCTGCAACATTTTCTATCAAGTCTTTTAAATTATTTCTTCTGAACAGTTTTCTTGGACAGTCATATATGTAATTCACACAACAGTTATTGCCTTCCCATCAGTGTCAATGCAAATGCTTCATTCCTCAAGGATTTTTAGTTGTTAATGATATGATATGAATGTTTTCAGCTGATTTACCTGTTAGATAAATTCTAATTCTGAGCGGTCTGATGTTCAGAATTTTATTCATTGGATAATCATAAAGTTGGCTTTCACCTTATTACTTGGAGTCTAAATGTTGTTATATTTGGATTTGTAGACTGCTGTTCATCGAAGTTTTGCAGTAGCAGATAATCTTGGTGAAGTTTCTGCAAGGGCACAGGTTATAGATTTTCCTATCATATTCAGTGTGTTGTGCTTAGTATCTTATTTATGTAAATTGAAATGATCTTTGGTTGGGTTTCAGATTTAAACAGTGTGCTTCGATAGCCTTGGTCTTATGCTTGCCGCAGCCTTGAACATTTTGTTCAGAAACAATCTAAGCTTTTTACTTTTCATCTTCAGATTTTAAATTAGTTCCATAGTGCCACAGCTAATCTTCATCAAATTGATATTCAATGATCGTTCCATCCTTTTGTGATAGCTAAGTTGACCATATTGTACATCTTATTGCTGCAATTCAACATTGTAGAATTCTTTTCCCTTGTTTACATTATATTGCAATATGTTTAATATTGATTAGTTTGCTAAAATTTTCTATTTTATATTACCTGTGCTCCCCATGAATATGTGATCGAAAGGGATAAAAAAATTATGACTTTTTAACTGATGTAATGTATCTAATTTGCTAATGTGATGCTGGCACTTGTGCTTTACTTGGCTCCTAACTGATAATTTTTCATTAATATGAAAGGTTGCAAGCAAGTTTGCCTTTTGTCGTGTACCCAATCTTCTCAGCAATCGACCTCATTGGAATTTATCAAGGTTTGAAGCATGTTCATCAGCAGACATTAACTGAGGTTGGTCTTTTATGCTTGTACTAAACTAACAGTCATTCTATTGACATTATTGGGTGTGTATATGAAAACTTCAATAAAGGTGTTGCTCACATATTGAGACTACTTTGTTTTTTTAAAGAATGTAAATTTTGCTCCCTATTTGATGAGTTCCCCTCATGTACTATCTCAAGTTTTTGGCTTTAGTCTCCTATAGGTAAGTTGTGCCTGACAAGCTAATGCTCGAAAAATGTTTTATTCATGGATTCCTAAAAATGTTTGGATATCATGCCTCCATTAGATAACTTGTTTATACATTACATTCTCTTGCTTTTTTTCTTCTTCATTAATCAACCCTTTTTTTTTTGGTTGTCTTGCTATCAAAATTCAAAACCAGTTTCAATGGGTAATCAGTAATTACTGTGCCATTGCCTGCAACAAACCACATCATTTTTACTGTGCCATTGCTTGCTTAAAACCACCCACAGAAACAAATTCCCCAACTCATTTGTGCGATGTTCTTGGAAATGAGTCACCGTTGGAGTACATATTCTCCAACAATGCTCCATTGTTTCAGGGATGAAAGAAATGTCTGTATTCTCTTTAAAATGCTTTGTGGTATTGCATCTTATTATCCATTTCTCGTTGTCAGGATAGGCTTGAGGTTATAATTAATACCTGGATTCAGTTGGGATGTATGTATCCCTTCACCTGCAGATGTGAGTGAAGAAGAAGGTATTGATTTCATGTGGAACAAAGGTGAGGTCTTGCACCTTAATTTTTCCATAAATATGTTTATTGCTTTTATATGGGGTGCTTTAGAATTGGATACCGGCATTTAGTGAGATTTGGATTAGGCAGAGGATCGTGGCCCATAAGAATTGGTTGCTTAAACCCCAAAAGTCAATTACCAAGATTGTCGATGATGACTATGCAATCTTTGAATAATGAAGACTTCTATTTCATATGTCTGGAGATCCTCTGCAGTGGAATGGCAAAAACCTAGCAAGTGAGTATATTATGAAAAAAGCTTTTGGTTGGACTCTCCCATAGTTATTTGCGGACTCTTACTCTTTAACCATTTTTTTTTTCTTTCTTTACAATCGATGATTTACAGCAAGGCATTCTCCTTTGTGTACGGGAAGGGGCTGGCACTGCAGATATTATCATGGGCTTGTTGCAGGTAGAAGATCCTGTTTTGCTAATTCGCTGCACTGCACAAGCTTGCATTTATTAAGAAATAGCCAATAGATGTTGCTAGATTAAACAACCATGTTGCCTCTTGCTCATCTATTTGGGCTAACTTCAAATGGGTATATGCCAATTATGATTAATCTCATGTGATGTGTTTATGTTATCATGTAGGCGTGCCATATCCACAAGGCTATTTTATCAAGTGTGTGCAAGTGGGAGAGCATTTTAGAAGCTCCTGACAATTCAGATTCAGTTTCGAGGCATTGGTTTCAGTTGATTGAAGATAGCAAGCGAATTGCACGGCGAGATTTTAACTTGTTGAATGAACAGATGTTAGGGTTAAGCTGGGCTTGTAAAAACATTTTATTGAGCACGCAAGAGCAAGCTCGATATAGTTTTGTAGATGACTGAAATTTCAAGCACACTGGAGGAAAGTTAATACAGTTGCTTTTAGAATTTTGCTGGCCTTTGCATTTGTACCATCGCAAAATACAGGGATATTTCTCTCTTCATTCCACGATTTTACATTAGAAAAGCAAATATCGCAAGAATTGACTTTTGTTTACACAGGAAAATAACCGCCCCCCCCCCCCCCCCCCCCCCCCCCCCCCAAAAAAAAAAAAAGAGGAAAAAAAACAGCTCATTACCCTACGATTATACGTCCCTTCTCTAGTTCATTTTTTTTTTTTTTTTGAACTGGCTTCTCTAGTTCATTCAAACACCCTTTTAGTACACAAACAATGATGATTGTTAATAGGATTAGTCCATTGCAAGCCTCTATGGAGAGCCAAAGGGTTGGAGAGTTTTTTTTTTTTTTTTTATAAATAAAATAATAATAATAATAATAATTGGAAAGCTGTAGGGTTAGGGAATAATAATAAAATAGTAGAATAAAATATTAAAGAGTTATGAATTTGGAGATCTACACTTAAGCAAATTTTCATGACAGAATTGAGAGCTAGCTTGAAGGCTATGAGAGGAGAGCTCTAATATGGAAAGTTATAAAAATGGAGAGATCTAAAAATAATAATAAAATAGAAGAGAGATGTGAAAAATGGAGAACTCCAAGAATAATAATAAGATGCTAGAGAGCTATGAAATTGAAGATCTATACTTGGAACATTTAGAGAGAGTTGAAAGGTAGCTCAAAGAGGAGATAAAAATTAGAGACTATGGAGTTGGAGGACAGTCACACGTGAGCTTTAGCTTCATTAACTTAGCAAATTTTATGAGAGAATTGATGAGAGGGGCGCTCTAAGAATAAAAATAAGATATTAGAGAGGTATAAAAGTGGAGAGCTAGTGAAGAGCTCTAAATAATAGTAAATTATTGGAGAGCTATGAGATTAGAGAGTTGTGAAATTGGAGACGTTTGACTTGTGGGTTCTACACTTAGCAAAATTCAAGAGAGAATTGGAAACTAGCTCTAAGAACTATGAGAGGAGAGCTCTAAAAATAATATTAAAATATTAGAGAGTTATGAAATTGGAGAGCGCTAAAAATAATAATAAATGTTGGAGAGCTATGAAATTGGACACTCAAATTTCATGAGAATTTCGGACACTTAGCAAAATTCGTGAGAGAATTGAGAGCTAGCTCTAGGAACTAGAAGAGGAGAGCTCTAAAAATAATGTTAAAATATTGGAGAGCCATGAAATTGAACACTTAACAAATTTCATGAGAATTTCGAACACTTGGCAAAATTCGTGAGAGAATTGGGAGCTAGCTCTAAGAACTATGAGAGGAGAGCTCTAAAAATAATATTAAAATATTAAAGAGCCGTGAAATTGGACAGCTCTACAAATAATAATAAAATGTTAGAGTTATGAAAACACAAGGAGAGCCGTGATTTAGAGAGTTTTAACAATAAAAATAAAATATTGAAGAGTTGTAAAATTGAAGGGCTCTAAAATTAATAATAAAATATTGGAGAGCTATGGAATTGAAGAGCTCTAAGGACACTAATAAAATATTAGAGAGCTATAAAATTGGAGAGGTATCACATGTGTGTTAGATAATGTCTCAATGGGACCACATAATTAAATGTGGTGTTATCATTTATAAGAAGCCTACAATTTAAGTGATTCAATTTAGTTAATAGGCTTAAGGGTATATGTGTTATGGACCTAATGTGTAGATACTAGTTGTATAATTTCTATTTCTATGAGGGACAGAAATAGAAATTAAAACATATTGATTAAAGTTGGTTTTCATTCCTTTTGAACTTCCACAACCTTTCAGTTTTGAAAACCAATAAATAGAAATTAAAACCAATAATGGTTAAAGTTGGTTTTCATTCCTTTTGAACTTCCACAACCTTTCAGTTTTGAAAACCAATAAATAGAAATTAAAACCAATAATGGTTAAAGTTGGTTTTCATTCCTTTTGAACTTCCACAACCTTTCAGTTTTGAAAACCAATTACAACCTTTAAAAGGTTATGGTCCCTATTCCTTCCCAAGTGGAAAAAAAATAAGAACACTGTCATTTTTCTTTCTAAATGCTCTCAAGGAGAAACATAAGGCACCAAAGGGGAAAGGATTAGAAGACAATAACATAGTCAATATCAAAGGTTTTATTGACAATCAGACGCTTCCGTTTAACCGTTCATCAATGGATTCAGGTATGTCATTTTGTCTTGATTTCTTGATAATACACATGGTAAATGATCCAAAGTGTAAGGTTTATGTTCTGAAATTTATGTTAACAATGTGGGCTTCAACCATCAGGCACTTGGCAAATTTCACGAGAGAGTTGGGAGCTAGCTCTAAGAGGTATGAGAGGAGAGCTCTAGAGATAATATTAAAATATTTGAGAGCTATGAAAATGGAGAGCTCTAAAAAATAATAATAAAATATTGGAGAGTTGTAAAAATTAGATGAAATTGGAGAGCTTTAAAAAAATAATAATAAAATATCAGAGAGTTGTAAAAATTGGAAAACTCTAAAAATAATAATAAAATATTAGAGAGCTATGAATTAAAGAGCACTAATATGGAGAGCTAAGAAATTAGTGAGCTATCACATGTGGGCTTTAGCTTCAGACACTTAGCGAAATTCATGAG
Source organism: Camellia sinensis (assembly GCF_055761805.1). Lineage (NCBI taxonomy): Eukaryota > Viridiplantae > Streptophyta > Magnoliopsida > Ericales > Theaceae > Camellia > Camellia sinensis. The sequence continues at coordinate 21,714,151 of NC_138975.1, read as the reverse complement.
AGAATTGGGAGCTAACTCTAAGAGCTATGAAAGGAGAGTTCTAAAAATAATATTAAAATGTTGGAGAGTTATGAAATTGAAGAGCTCTAAAAAATAAGAATAAAATATTGGAGTTAAAAAATTGGATGAAATTGGAGAGCCATAAAAAAAATAATAATAAAATGTTGGAGAGTTATAAAAATTAGAGAGCTCTAAGAATAATAATAAAATATTAGAGAGGCGTAAAAATTGGAGAGCTCTAAAAATTAAAATATTGGAGAACTGGGAGTTAGAGAGCTTTAATATAGAGAGCTAATAAGAAATTGGTGATCTATGAAAATGCCAGAAGAGCCGTGGTTTAGAGAGTACTAACAAAAACTAATAAAATATTGGAGAGTTGTAAAATTGAAGAGCTCTAAAATTAATAATAAAATATTAGAGAGCCATGAAATTGGAGAGCTCTCACAGTGGGCTCTAACTTCGGACACTTGGGAAAATTCATGAGAGAATTGGGAGCTAGCTCTAAGAGCTATGAAAGGAGAGTTCTAAAAATAATATTAAAATGTTGGAGAGCTATGAAATTGGGCAGGTTTAAAGAATAAAATATTGGAGTTGTAAAAATTGGATGAAATTGGAGAACTCTATAAAAAAAAAATGTTAGACAGTTGTAAAAATTAGAGAGCGCTAAGAATAATAATAAAATATTGGAGAGCTGTAGATTAGAGAGCTCTAATATAGAGAGCTAAGATATTGGTGAGCTATGAAAATACCAGGAGAACCATGGCTTAGAGAACGCTAACAAAAACTAATAAAATATTGGAGAGTTGTAAAATTGAAGAGTTCTAAAATTAATAATAAAATATTGGAGAGCTATGAAATTGGAGAGCTTTCACAGTAGGCTCTAACTTTGGACATTTGGGAAAATTCATGAGAGAATTAGGAGCTAGCTCTAAGCATAATAAGAGAGTTGTGAGCTTGGTAAAATTGAAAGAGTCTAAAATAATGAAGGTATATTAAGAGTCAACATCACATGAGAATAGTGTAGTTAGAGCTACACATCGGTGAGCCAAGAATTAGGAGAAAAACTAGGTCTGAGACTTTTATTCGCCACATGCTAGGGAGCTAAAACTAAAATTTGGTCCGCCTCATGTTGAGAGCTAGGAACTGGGTGACTTGAGGAAGACATAAAGAGAATGTAACTCTATTCATATTGGTGAGCCAGTGAAATTAGAGAGCTGGTTTCAGGGATTTGAGAGAACTTAGGAAGTAAAGTAAGGAGAGCTAATAATTGGAAGATTTATTTTTATTCATTTATTTAAATTAATTATTATTATTATTATTATTATTATTATTATTATTATTATTATTTTATTATTTTATTTTTTTTTTAATTTTTTTAATTTTTTTTTTAGAATAAGTATGATTCATGAATACAAAATTTACTTGTTGCGATTTGGCATGATGCAAGTAGAAATTGATTGCTCAGGATGAAGGGGAAACCTGCTGTGTGTCCGTTGAAGAAAGCCGCCAAAAAGTTACCAAGCAAGGCAAGTGAGGAAGAGGCTTCTAAAGTGCCTTCTGTCGAGCAATGGTTCTATGCTCCTTATTTTGGAGTCGGGGACAGATTCTGGCAACAGTTTGAGGATAAGAGGACTATTAATCCATCTTAGGTTTTGTTGGGAGTACCCGAGGCAAAAAAGGGGGGCAAAGGAAATGATAGCTCACGAGTCTATTATGCGGTTGCACATAGAACACGGCCTCTACCTATATGCATTTCTAGCTCATGATAGTTATGCTTTTACTAAGAATGGTGGGGGTTTTGATACTTGGGCTGAGGAGGTGCTAATTGATTCTTCTTTCAATGAGATTTTAAAGAACGCAGGTGTGTCTGGTGCCATAGTGGCAATTATGAGGCTGAATGTAAGGAGGGAGCCATCATGGTTGAGTGTGGCATTTCCTCGTTGGAGTTCTAGTTCTCACACCTTTGTTACTTGGTGGGGGGGAATTGACACCTACATTGGAGGATGTTTGCGCTTTGACTGGTTTGCCTCTACTTGGTATAGCGGATCCACTTGCTAATACATCTATTCCGAGTCATCTAAAGATTGTATTGATTTTGAAAGCCTCGATTTCGGAGGTGGGATTCCTATTGAGCGGCTATGATAAAAGAGGAGAGTACGCAGCGTCGGGAACATTATAAGAATACCTTTGGGGGATGGCTACGGTATTAGTATCGGGACTTGAATCCATCTCCGACGGGAGGAACCGAGATAGGGCAAGATGGGGTAAATGGGCCTAGATACGAAAAGTATAAGCGTAGTTCTACTTACCTTGCTATTTTCCTTTCATATTGGTTAAGTTGGTACATCTTAGAGGAATCACCCAAGGATGGAGCAGACCCGTCTGTGTTTGATATTGTTGTTTATCTTACGATTGGTCTTTCGGTTGCACTTGGGCCATTGTTTTTAGGGACTCTATACAGACAGCTTGATATGTATCAAGTTGGAGCAGAGAAGTCAAAAGGTCGGTATGATGTTATTAGTTATGTATCGACTTCTTTCCTTTAGATGTTCTTATATGAGCGGTTTCCTAGGCTTGTTCCTATACCGACGAATTTTGAGCCTGGAGAGGAGCGAAAGGGTAGAGCTACTAGGTGGTACAAGGCATGCATTTGGGGACCATTGATGGATATCTTTCATGGTGAGAGTGAGTTTATAGCTCGTCCGTATGTTCCACCTGTTGTCGAGGTGGTTCCATTTCAGATGTATGACTTGGGAGATTCCGAGGTGGGTTTTGATGGTCGACTGAGTAATGCCGAGACGATGGCGACTTGTAGCTTCTTATCACGTTCCTTGCCCTATTTTGTAGGAGGAGCTTATGCATTTAGCAAAGTAGTCCAATTTTGGCCTTTTTTTTCAAAATCATTTTCTAAACGATTTGTCGGATTTGGACTTTTTGATGTTTATCAATTTCACATTGCACTTGTGAGATTAGATTCAGAACCGTAGGAGTCCGAACTGTAGGGCTTTTTTTCAAACTTCCTAAAAGGGGGGCGAAAAAGTCTTGCTATAGACGCTTTGTTTCTTCAGGTACAAAGGTCAGCTATCCGTCTTGATGTTTTTGTGGCGCCTAAGGCGGTCGGTGTGCCTTCTGAGGAGGAGAACTCTGCTGCTGATTTGCCTCCACATTGTCGGCTGCGAGGACAAAGTAAGGCTAGTGGTTTTAGTGATTCCGAAGGTAAGGGTAACGATGGGGATAACTTAGAGGCTAATCTAAATGCGATGGATGATGATGTTGCTAGGGTTACATTTGAGTAGGAAGACATTCCTATTGATAGGATGAGATCTCAGGTTGTTGCGCCATGTGATAAGAGTAGAGTGACCTTCCTTCTCTGTTACAGTTAGGTCACCCGGTAGAATAGTTAGTTGGGCATGGGGAGTTCGATGTTGATGACCCGACTGGTCGGATGCCTTTGTCTGATGTTCAGTCCTACATGCCTTCTGGTGGAGTCCCTACTGTCTCTTATTTGGTGGGAGTAGCAGTTTGTCATCAATTGATGCTCGTCTTAGTGCGCCTTCAGTTAGTGCTCAAGTTAGCTTTGTTTTGGTAGATGTCCAGCATGTTCAGCCTAGTACTTTGCTTGCTTTGTCGGGAGTTGCTACTAGTTGGCCATTTGGTGAGAGTGGTAGTTGTGTCCTTAATGATGCTATTGCTCCTGGCAGTGGTTGTAACAGTCAAGCGAGTTTACCTTTCATGGATGGTAAGTTTACTGTGACTCGTCTTGATGATGGTTGCATATCCTTGGCAGGGCCTGACGGTAAGGAACGGGTTCTCGATCGTAAGGTACTATTTACTGGTGTGCGAGGCGAGTATTTGCCAAGACTGAGCTTTATTTTTTATCACAGGCCAAGCACTTTCATACGTTTGGAAGCTGTGTTCTTACGACGCTATTTGTTGGAGGCATTCTGCGATATGCTCAGAAGGTTTCATGGCCTTACTCCGGAGACTTCTACTGACACATTTCAGTCATTTCGGGCTGCTATGGCTGAGTTTCAACGGCATGAGTTTAAGATGAGCAGGCTCAGAGAGAGTTTGTCTCATATAAAGGCTCAAGTAAAGAATCACCATGTCGAGGTTGAGCTAGCGGAAATGAACAAGGCTTTGATGGAGTCGGCGTCTTCTAGAGAGAAGGCTGTGGTGGAGTTAGAGCGGGCGACCAAGGTGCTAGCTGATGTGGACTTGGCGATTTCGAGTTGAGGAGAGCCGTTGTAGAGGCTTAACTTGTCAGTATGGAAGAGGAGGCTTTTGAATTAGATAGCCAAATAGGTCCAAGTTAAGTGAGCTGAAGAGTTTCTTGTACTGGAGAATTAAGGGTTCATGTGATGGAGAATTGAGCTAACATGTTTGTGATGAAAAACCCCGAAGTACTGTATACATTAATATTATTATTATTATTTCTCTTTTTTCTTTTTTTTCAAAATTTTTTGATTGTTAGCAGTTGCATGAAGTGTAATGAGAATGGAGATAGCGAATGATTTTTTTTTTTTTAATTTATCGTAAGCATGCCTTACATTGCCATTTTGATTACATCAGTAACATGAAATTTCTCAGGGGTGATTCCTCACTTTCATCCTAAGAAAAATAGGTCTTTAGCCATTTGGCGTTGATAGGGCTCAAGAGAGTTTGTGAGTTTGGTTTAGAAATTCTATAATAATCATTCTCGTTAACCTCTCTTACTAGGTAAGGTCCTTGCCATTTGGGGGTGAACTTGTGGGTAGAGGTTCCCCTCATGACATAGAGTGCAACACGAAGTAGCAAGTCACCTTCTTGGAATTGTCCGAGGAAGACGCCGGAGGGTGGATGAGGGGAAAGACGTCGGACGGTAGAGAAGAGTGACGATAGACGGTAGAGGAGAGTGACGGTGAACGACAGATCTGCAGATTCAAAGTGAAAAAGGGAATACGAAGAAGAGGGAGACAGCGAATGCCGCAGGGTGGGGGAGAGAGAAGACGCCGAACGGTGGAGAAAAGGGACGGCGAATGAGAGATCTATACCTGGTAGAGTTGGAATAGATCTTGAAAATAGAACATCAATACCTCTGTTTTACATTTGAGCGGGATTTCTATTTTTTTTTTTATACACAATGCGTGAAACACACGCACTGTATATACAAATGTTCTTCATCTTGCCTTGTTGGTTGCCAGCTCGTTAGTGTTTTTTTTAAAGTTGCTAATTTAGTGCTCTAAATCGAAGCTGGATTTATAATTGATCAGAACATAATTCCTTGGTACCCTGATCAATCAATAATTGTTCTAATTTCTAAAGAAGATAGATAGGCGGGACCCAGCAAACAAGCATAGGGGTATAAGGGAGAGCATGGTCCGGATTGAGATAAAATTAGTATCAATCCGTTATCTAAAGTTCCTAAAAAATTAGAACTAATCTAATCCGTTTAAATCGTGGAACCAATCCGAACCAATCCTTTTAAATACGGATTAGATCGGTTTAAGACCATGGATTCATATAATTAAATAACAAAAAAAAATAGCACATTTTAATTTCATAATAACATAAAACATAGTATCATATTAGTTCCACAATAGCAAATTCGAATTTAAACTACCATAAGAAAACTGGTTCCACCATAAATATTTAAATCATTACAAATTAAAACTAAAAATCAATTAAAAAAATAATAAAATAAGATAATATGTGAGTTTAGGTTTTATATGAAATAAGAAAAGATACTATGCGAGAGTGTATATAAAATAAATATAGACTATTTATATGCGATTCAAATTTTTAATTTTTTAATCTGAAACTAAATTACAATTCAAAAAACTAATTCATTAGACTAGACTAGATCAACTTATAGATTTTACGGATTCCTTACTATAGGGACTGTAGTCCTGGTTTGACGGTGTAAGGAGACGAGTCTGATGGAGACTCGACTTTACTGCCAACTCTAAAACCCTCTCTCTTAGGGGTGTAATTTTGGCCCGGGGCCCGTGGGTAGCCCGAAGCCCGCCCGCGGCCCGAGGTGGGCTCGGCCCGTCAAGGCCTTGTAGACACCCTACTTTTGACCGACCTTAAGACTCAGACGTCATTGATTGAGCGCTCGGTGATGGTGTATGTTGTGCTCATTTAGAGGTTTCAGAGTTTTGGTTGAGAGCCTTGCCTCCGGGCCTCTGAATTCTTTTGTGCTTCGGCTCGGTTTGTGGACCGAATTTTGTTTTCTCTTCCCAGAGGGAGGGAGAGGTCTTGTAGACCATCTCTTTGTGGTCGTAGATCACTTTTTTTGGTCGTAGACCACTTTTCCCGTTTGGAGACTAGTTTCCGATTTTCGGAGCCTTCGGCCGCGTACCTTGGCTCGGGACCGCTTAACGTTCTCCGTTTGGCGTGGTTTTTGAACCATACCTTGTTGCCTCTGCCTAGAGGAACACTGTGGTCCGGGAGACCACTTTTGTGGTTGCATACCACTTTTGGTGCTCGTCAGCTAGTTTTCGAGGCTTTCGGCCGCGTGCTTTGCCTCCCGATCTCTCGTCTTGCATCCGTTTTGGTTTGTTTTTGGTATAAATCTTGTTTTCCTTGTTTGGAAGGTGGTACAAGGGTGGGAGACCAGTATTTCTCCTGGCCGACCAATTCTTCCTCTGCCAGCCAGTTTTCTGGTCGGACAACTGGCTTTCTTGGTCTTTAGGGCATATTTTCTGGTCGGCCACCACACCATTGCATTGTTTTCATGCCCTGGACTCTCTCCCACCATGGCCAACCAATTTTTGCTCTCAGAGGTCACTTGAAGTGGTCGGCCGACCACTTTAAGTAGCAGGTCGACCACTTCAAGTGGTCGGCTGCTTTTTGACACCTTTTTGGAGATATTTTCCTCCAGCTGTGCCAGCTGGAGGACATTAGGGCCATCCTCCATACACGTGTATGGAGAGATTGCCTTGGTTCTTAGCTTTTCCTAGAAGCTTTGCCTTTCCTCTTCTATAAGTGGAAGGCTCCCCCTCCCTCCTCTAGGTTCAGAAAAACTTCCTGAAGCCATACATATAATCTATATCTATACATCTTGATTTCTCTCTTGTTTTGTGCCTTAAAGTGTAGATTTGTCTCACTTTTGTACACAAACACACACTCAAACACCTTCCTTTGGTTGCTGAGGCGCTAAGGGGTTGTTTTTGGTGTTCTTGGACTGGTTTAAGCTCAAAGAATTTGCTGGAGTTGCAGTTGTAAAGGAGGTCTTCAAGGGCGAGCATTTGACCTTTAAATCTCCCTTTCTTACTTAAGCTTTTAGCCCTTCTTGAATACGTTTTTAAGCTTAACTCTTAACTAGAAAAAGTTCTATTTTTACATGCTTAAAATAGTTGTTTAAGGTCACTTTTTCGTTTGGGGTGATTTACCCTCTCTTAGGCCTTGTTAGGCTTTATTTTGAGTCATCCCTTTAGGCTCTTATTGAAGCCTTTGCATGACCTTTCTACCACTGAAATCCAGAGGATTTTCAGTGGTGGAAAGGTGGTTTTGGTGTCCTAAATAGGAGAGGGTCATCCCCTCTCCTTGTATTGTGTATACTACCTTCATATGCCTCATGTTTGAGCACATTTGTTAAGCTTGTGTTAGCTTGTTCTTAGCATGTATTTGTGTTTGTTTTGCTGAGGCATAACACTATTTATGCTTTCTTTGGTCACTCCATGCATGGTTGATACACTTGTAGTGTAAATCACACAAACTAGCTTTATGTGCTTCATGAAATAGCATGTCATTCTAGCCTGTTTTCTTTCCATTTCAGCATGTTTTTGGTGATGTTTTGCCATATCATGACTCTGTTTTGGTTTGGTTTGGTTTGGTTGGCCCTTGCATGCTCCATACACTTGTAGCGTAATTCCATGAAATAGCCTAACATGCATCATGTTGTAACATATCATTTTAGCATGCTTTTGGCTTAGCTCTAAGAAGACTTTGTTCATGTTTTAGCATGTTTAAGGTCTGATTTGTGTTGTCTTGGCCATGCATGACTTGCTTTGTATAGCTATGGTTCAACCTAGCTTGTTAGCTTTGTGTGTTGAGTCCTCTAGCATGCATTACTTGGACTGTTTCAATGATTTAGCATCATTTATTATGTGATTTCAGTCCATGTTTCATGGCCATGCATCCAAATTTGTCACTCATTCAATGCGTTGGAGGGTTTGCCCCTTTATGCCTTAACATGAACCATTGCGTATGTCTTCATGCCATAGCTTGCGAGCTCTCATTTCAATGTATTTTTGGGGTTATTATGCCATGATATAACTCTGATTTTTATTGGTCGAGTCATTTCATGCTTGGTCTTAATAGGTGTAGTGTAATCCGCCTTATTTGCCTTGTATGCACCATGTCTTATACCCTCCATGCTAGCCTATTTGGGCTTCTTTCCATGCATGTTTTAGACTTATTTAACATGTTCTAGGACTGTTTTGGGTTGCCTTGGTCACATGCTTCATGTTTTGTATACTTATAGTACAAATGCTCTTATTTGCCTCAAGCTTTGAGCACCATTGCATGCTTCACTAGTGTTGTGTATATGATTTGGCATCACTTAACATGACATTTCAAAGCATTTAGCATTGACATGTTCCTACCTCAATCATGCTTTAAGTGCCTTTGAGTGTTATGCATTGTTGCCTAGTTTATGCCTTAGCTCGTATGCTTGCATGCTTAGGCCTTTGAGTCTTTATCTTAGCATGTTTAGGTCCTTATTTTGACCTACTTGAGCTCTGTCCATACTTAGTTCATGCATTTGTGCCATGTATGTGTAGTCCTCTTTGCTTGTCTTAAGCTTTAAGGACCATTGCATGCCATGCTTGTGTTGATTAAGTGATTTGGCATCATTTCTTGTCTAATTTCAGCGCAATTAGTGTTGCTACACTTCCATGCTTTTCACTCTTTAAGTGTTCTTGAGAGTTGCACCTTAGTGCCTTAGTTGGTGAGCCAATTGGCATGCATGTTTGTATGTGTTTTCGGTGCCTTCATTTTAGCATTATGGCCACTGTTTTGGCATGACTGAGGTCTGTCCATTTCAGTTTAAGTCCATTGAGTATATGGTTTGCATGTTGTAGCATGTTTGGTGCATTGCACATTGTTACCCTTGTTACATTGCATTGTGCATGCATGCATTACATTGTGTTCAGAACCCTCATGATTGACTTGCATTGAGTATGCCATCTAGTTCTTAGCATTTAGCATTGTGTATGCCATGTTATGCCTTGCATTGTGTATGCTAGGTTGCTAGTTGCATTGAGTATGCCATGTAGTTACATGTTCGCATGCTAAGGTTGCATTACATAGCATTGTGCATGCCATGTTCCTTGCTTGCATAACAAGGGACGTTTCATACTTAAAGTGATGAAACATGCCTCAATTCCCGGTCGTCGACGCTCTTGATCATACATGATAGAGTTTTAGGCTTTATGCGTTTACTTGTACATTCATTTCATATTGAATTATGCAACTTCGCCTCTCGGCCATTATGCATTGAAATGCGCAATTGGTGGCCCGAGGGTCGAGAACCTACACTCTCTTGAGTTCATGACATGATAGGGAGAGTGGTTGTGCACATATTTTGCAAATACATTGCCATGCCCTTTTTTGCTCTCTGTTGCAGCAAATTGTAGTTCAACAGCAACAACTGGCCGGTCAGCCAGAAAAACTAGCTGGCCGACCACTTTTCTAGTTTTTCAACAACCAAAAGTGGTTGGCAGTTGTCTAGAGAGACCAAAAGTGGTCGGCCACCCTCCCATAAGACTCCCAAGGTGAAGTTTCAGCTTTCTGGAGCTTGGTGCAAGTTTCTGAAAACAAATGAAAACAGAGGCAAATCGGGGCATCGCATTGGATTTCCGAACGAGGCGACCGAGCATGCATCCAGTTTTCTCCCTCCGAGAACCTCCTGATTTACTGTTATCCTTAGCTGCCATGCTTAGATAGCTAGCTTTTGCTTTGGTTTGTACTTTAATTAGTTAATGTGTTAGCTATTCAATTCGTTCTGTAATAATTAGTTAACTAGGATTAGTTAATTAATTGTGTTGTAATAATTAGTTTAATTAACTTAGATTAGCTAGTTAGCTTCTTATTCGATCTCTCCCTCAAGAGGGCCAATTATTGTAATAAGCGTGCGTGTGTGTGATGCATGTCTTCCAATCCCCATTTCTTTCTCTTTTTTACGTAACCGCTTACGATGGTTAGTTTTAGGGCATATTTTATTTAGCATACCTTATGCTCGCATGCGTGCATCCATTCATCTGTATTGCATGCATCGGGCTCGACGCATCATACTAACTGCATTGTACTTTTAATACATTACTTGAATACGTGTTTAACAGCATGTTATCAAGTTACATTTCACATGACATTCTAGAATAGCCGAGCCTATCTTAGGTACATTTTCGCATACGTTGCATTAGACATTTTAACCTGAACTAGGATCATGCATGATTTCTAACTAGTTCTTTGTTTTGGCTCGGAGTACACTGTGAGTGTTTACGCTTTAGCATACTGCATGTGTGTTAATGTTGCCATGCTAGCATGCTTGCCATGAGGCTAACTGCTTATTTGCTATAACTACCTGAATGCCTGCGGGTGAAGGTTGGATTACTTGAATTGGGACAATTCATTGAAATCCGCATTTTAGCCTGCTTGCGAGTAGCAAACTTCAAACCATTTTCCAAACAAATGGATATGTGATGCTTCGTTCCAAATTAGGCAATCTAGTCTATACTTGTTTGCTGAGCGCATCACGTAGTAATACTAGCTAATTAATCGAAATAAGAGCACATGTGTTTTCAAAAATAAGATATCATACTTAGTACAGGTCGATCTTTGATCGGGCGAGCGGGGTTTCTCATTGCATGACCTTCCCCTCTCGTACCCAAGTTCCCGAACCAAGGCAACTTTGGTGATGACGGACACGTGGCCTTAGGCACGAGTCAGGGTTTCCTAAATTCTCCCAAAATAAAATATTTAGGTAACGACTCTATATCTGGCAAAACAGTCCATATTTGGCACTTCTTTATAAAAATCAGTTTTCCAAAACGAGTTGCCGGATTTGGACTCTTTGGTGATTTATCGGTCTCACATCGCACATTGTGAGATTAGATTCAAAACCGTGACATTTTGAGTCCGAACTGTGGTAAGCCCAAATGAACGAAACATGATTTTCCCCGGGACGTTCGGGCGCTTCCACAGGCCTGTCTAGGCCCAAGCCCAACTCGAGGCCTTGGGCCAGGGCCTGGGCCATCGTTTTGAAGCCCGGCCCGACCCAAGGCTTGGCCCGAATACCCCTGGGCCTAGGTTTGGACTTGAGCCTAGTTTTTTGACCCGTGGGCCGGCTCGACCCGATTTTTTAGCGAGAGCCCGCAAGGCTCGACATGAGTTGGGTTCGGCCCGAGCCCGAATGGGTCGGACCAGACCAAAATTACACCCTTTCTCTCTCTGGTATATGTGAACCCTCTCTCTCTCTCATATGTGTATATATATATACTAGCGGTTGCCACACGCGATGCGTGTGTAATTCAAATAAATAAAAATAAAATAAAATATTTATTATATATTATGTGCTAGTCAAGTGGTAACAGTCTTATTTATTTGATATAAGTCTAAGGTTCAAGTCCCCTACTCTCATCTATTTAATTTTTTTTTAATTTTAAATAGAAAAGTAGACATAAAATAAAATATTTATTATATATTGTGTGCTACTCAAGTGGTAAGAATCTTGTTCATTTAACATAGCCTACTCTTATCTATTTAATTTTTTTTTTTAATTTTAAATAAACAAATAGACACATGACAGTATAAAAAACAAAGACTTCAAAACATTATAAGAGATATTCGCTTTATAATAATTTAAATAAATAAATGATAGATATAAGAGGTGTTAACTTTATACTAGCATAGATAGGTAGGTGATAGATAATGGGAATGGATCGTCGGTCGCCCTTCCCTGTGGCCTTTTCCTGTTGCCCCCAAAACGACGTCGTTTTGGGGGCAAATTTTCAAAAAAAAAAAAACGCAGAAGAGGGAGGAAAGAGAGGAAGAGGGAGGGATGAGGGAGGAGGAGGAGGAGGAGGAGGGCCGGACTGGAGGGGGCCATAAATACAGGGGAGGAGGAGGAGGAGGTGGAGACGGGTCGGAGGCGGAGGTGACGGCGGTCGGAGGTGCTGCGACGAGGTGGAGCTGCTGCGACCTGCGACGACTGCAACGGCGGCTGCGACGGCGGCGAGGAACGAGGACGGCGAGCTCGCAGCCTCCTCCTCCTCCTCCCTCCTTCCTCCCTCTCCCTCTTCCTCTTCCTCTCCTTCCTCCCTCTTCTCTGCGTTTTTTTTTTTTTTGAAAATTTGCCCCCAAAACGACGTCGGTTTGGAGGCGACAGGAGAAGGCAACAGGGGAAGGCGACGGTGATCCGGATTCGATAGATAATAGATAGTAGATAGATAGATGGATATCAAAGTTTTGTGTTTTTGTCGATTCTCATGTAATCCACCTTATACATTGCTTCCAATTGTCCACCAATCTTCCACTCCCCATGGAAACCACACAAAATCCACACTCTCAGTCCCTCACAAACCCTACCCATTATACCCGCACCCTCTCTTAAACCCTTGACTCTCTCGAACTCCTTGAAAACCTCTTTCGATTACGAATTCGAAGAAGAAAAACTCGACAAATCAGATGAACCCGCCTCGTCGGCACGCCTTCCGGTCGTAATTCGACGTTCCGGCGGCGTTTCTAGGTACCTGTGGGATGGGAGTGAATTAAAATTGGTTTCTGTAGACGGAAATTCTTTTTCTTTGTCGCTGGGTTTCGAAGATTGTTTAGAATATGTAGTTCGTGTTTGAGAAATTTTTTTCTGCCCCGGGAAGTTAGTGAGAATTATTTGGAGTATGTCAAATGGAAGTTCTTGCACAGGTTCTTCAGCTATGCTCTTCAGGTTCTTGCCACCCAAGTAACTTCTGTTCATTCCTGTGAATATATATATATATATATATATATGTAAGTAGAAAGAAATTTTGCATTGTTGTTTTAGTGTTGGATGATGCATACTTTGTGGAACATTGGATGATTATTGGAATTCTGCAGATAGCCTTTGTCAAAATAGATGGTTCCATATTGGGGTTTCTATGGTTCAATATAACATCTCTCTTTGGTCGGCAAACCAATGAAATATTTGTGCATTGCTTCACATGTATTTATGAATTTACATTTGTAATTTTAAGGTTTGATTAGTTTGAGTGTTTAGTTCAGCTTCAGGTAACAGAAAGCAGATGTTTTCATTCTTGTTGATGAATTAGAATATGTGATCGCATATTGTATGCAAATGGGTTACTCTTAGGCAATGTTTCAAGCAATTGGAATTGGATACTCTCGTTCACTTCCATCAGCCGCTGCCCTGAATTGGGTCTTGAAAGATGGGCTTGGCAGGCTTAGTAGGTGCAGCTACACTGCTAGCCTAGCATCTTCTTTTGATACCAATTTGAACGTATGACTTCCATTCCTACCAAAATGAGGGGTCACATATACTCTATGTCTGCAATTACAATTTTACACATTTCTTTGGGCATGTCTTGCAGTTACTAATAGCCACAGTTCATTTTTGAATTTGGACAAAAAAATTCTTTTATATGATGTACCAATTACCACACTTCATTACTTAGATTCGGAGAAAAAATACTCTCTATATTCCAAAAGAAATACTGGAAAATCTGAAATACAATATTATGGAGTGGCCAAATTGGTAACTGCGAAAGAATTACAAAGCAAGACATTGCAGAGTATGTTCCCTATAATTCGATAACTAGATTTTTAGTAAATTGTTAATTAATTATGTTCTCCTTTGTAGAGAGTTAGGTTTTCAACATCTGTGCTATTCAGTCTGAGCATTGGGGTTGAGTTGCTGACTCCTGCTTTTCCCCAGTACCTCTTGCTTGTCGCATCTATAGCAAACATCGCTAAACAAATAAGTCTAGCATGCTGCCTGGCAACTGGTGTCAGTCTAAAACCTCATCAATTTGTGTAACAACTTTTTTGTTCCCTGCAACATTTTCTATTAAGTCTGTTAAATTATTTCTTCTGAAAAGTTTTCTTGGACATTCATATATGTATTTCACAGGACAGTTATTGCCTTCCCATCAGTGTCAATACAAATGCTTCATTCCTCAAGGATTTTTAGTTGTTAATGATATGATATGAATGCTTTCAGCTGATTTTTAGTTGCAAATGCTTCATTCCTCAAGGATTTTTAGATAAATTCTAATTCTGAGCGGTCTGACGTTCAGAATTTTATTTGTTGGATAATCATAAAGTTGGCTTTCACCTTATTACATGGAATCTAAATGTTGTCATATTTGGATTTGTAGACTGCTGTTCATCGAAGTTTTGCAGTAGCAGATAATCTTGGTGAAGTTTCTGCAAAGGCACAGGTTATGGATTTTCCTATCATATTCAATGTATTGTGCTTAGTATCTTATTTATATAAACTGAAATGATCTTTGGTTGGGTTTCAGATTCAAACGGTGTGCTTCGATAGCCTTCGTCTTATGCTTGCTGCAGCCTTGAACATTTTGTTTAGAAACAATCTAAGGTATTTACTTTTCATTTTCAGATTTTAAATTAGTTCCATAGTGCCACTGTTAATCTTCTTCAAATTGATATTCTATGATCGTCCCAGCCTTTTGTGATAGCTAAGTTGACCATATTGTACGTCTTACTGCTGCAATTCGACATTGTAGAATTCTTTTCCCCTGTTTACATTATATTGCAATATGTCTAATATTGATTGGTTTGCTAAAATTTTCTATTTTATATTACCTGTGCTCCCCATGAATATGTGTTTGAAAGGTATAAAAAATTTATGACTTTTTAACTGATGTGATGTATCCAATTTGCTGATGTGATGATGGCACTTATGCTTTACTTGGCTCCCTAACTCATAATTTTTCATTAATATGAAAGGTTGCAAGCAAGTTTGCCTTTTGCCGTGTACCCAATCTTCTCAGCAATCGACCTCATTGGAATTTATCAAGGTTTGAAGCATATACATCTGCAGACATTACCTAAGGTTGGTCTTTTATGCTTGTACCAAACTAACAGTCATTCTATTTGAAAAATCTAGAAATCCCCTAGATGTTGATTTGTGATTATGTATCAATTTTAAGCAGTATATAACAATCCCAATCAAACAATCAAGACAAATCGACACAATGATTTTACGTGAAAAAACCACAATTGGACACCTCCAATTGCGATAAAAAAATCACGGGCAACAGCCACAAAACAATCCACTAAGAAGATATGAAGGAATTATACAAGTATATTCTCAATTACCTAGCGAATCCACGCCCGAATTGAACCAACCCTTATGTGTCTCTTCCAACCCCGTCTTCACCTCGGAATTGTCTTGACGATGAGCCACTCCAGAATCCACCAAAGTTTCAGGCTCGTATTCTTCAGAATCCACAGAAGAACAACTCTCTCTTTTGTATAGAATTAAACAAACAATCCTTTGATATAAACTTCTAAAATCATGAGTTGAATACTCAATCGAAACATCAAAGAAAACTAGCAAAATATCTCCAGAGATAAACCTTAATATCCAAAAAGAAGATCTGGAGAAGTCATCCTAAAATCTGACAGAAACCCGTACTTATAGAAATCTGAATTGCGATGCTCGCTCGAGCGAAGACTCTCTCGCTCGAGCGAGGAACCAAAAACGCGTGTTTTCCATAAGTGGCTTCGCTCGAGCCACGCAAGCTTCGCTCAAGCGCACATTCATCTCTTTTAGGTTTTTTGCCAGACGCGGTCTTTGCTCGAGCGAGGACTCCTTCGCTCGAGCGAGAGCGAGCAAGGGCGGACAGGCAACTTTGAATGTAATTTTCATTTTGCATTTTACATTTTGCTTCGGGGGCGCTATCCCTTGACCCCGCCTGGGCACTGCCCCCTCGACCCCCGCGAGCTGACCAGGCAGCTCGATCCCCGTTATAATCAGTGAAGTGGCAATCTTGAAAGTATTAACATCACAAACTTCTCTGCAAGGCACAATTCGGGTTGGATTTGCATCTAAACACTTATAGCTTCACTGAAATAAAAAGTGCGAAAATAAATACAACTTAAAGGAATTTTGTCAAATAGGGTTGCTAAGAATAAAAACCTAACACTATTGACATTATTGGGCGTGTATATGAGAACTTCAATAAAGGTGTTGCTCACATATTGAGACTACTTCGGGTTTTTAAAGAACGTAAATTTTGCTCCCTATTTGATGAGTTCCCCTCATGTACTATCTCAAGTTTTTGGCTTTAGTCTCCCATAGGTAAGTTGTGCCTGACAAGCTAATGCTCGAAAAATGTTTTATTGATGGATTCCTAAAAATGTTTGGATGTCACGCCTCCATTAGATAACTTGTTTATACATTACATTCTCTTGCTTTTTTTCTTCTTCATTAATCAACCCTTTTTTTTTTGGTTGTCTTGCTATCAAAATTCAAAACCAGTTTCAATGGGTAATCAGTAATTACTGTGCCATTGCCTGCAACAAACCACATCATTTTTACTGTGCCATTGCTTGCTTCAAACCACCCACAGAAACAAATTCCCCAACTCATTTGTGCGATGTTCTTGGAAATGAGTCACCGTTGGAGTACATATTCTCCAACATTGCTCCATTGTTTCAGGGATGAAAGAAATGTCTGTATTCTCTTTAGAATGCTTTGTGGTATTGCATCTTATTATCCATTTCTCGTTGTCAGGATAGGCTTGAGATTATAATTAATATCTGGATTCAGTTGGGATGTATGTATCCCTTCACCTGCAGATGTGAGTGAAGAGGAAGGTATTGATTTCATGTGGAACAAAGGTGAGGTCTTGCACCTTAATTTTTCCATAAATATGTTTATTGCTTTTATATGGGGTGCTTTAGAATTGGATACCGGCATTTAGTGAGATTTGGATTAGGCAGAGGATCGTGGCCCATAAGAATTGGTTGCTTAAACCCCAAAAGTCAATTACCAAGGTTGTCGATGATGACTATGCAATCTTTGAATAATGAAGACTTCTATTTCATATGTCTGGAGATCCTCTGCAGTGGAATGGCAAAAACCTGGCAAGTGAGTATATTATGAAAAAAGCTTTTGGTTGGACTCTCCCATAGTTATTTGCGGACTCTTACTCTTTAACCATTTTTTTTTTTTTTTTCTTTCTTTACAATTGATGATTTACAGCAAGGCATTCTCCTTTGTGTGCGGGAAGGGGCTGGCACATATTATCATGGTTTTGTTGCAGGTAGAAGATCCTGTTTTGCTAATTCGCTGCACTGCACAAGCTTGCATTTATTAAGAAATAGCCAATAGATGTTGCTGGACTAAACAACCATGTTGCCTGTTGCTCAGCTATTTGGGCTAACTTCAAATGGGTATATGCCAATTATGATTAATCTCATGTGATGTATTTATGTTATCATGTAGGCGTGCCATATCCGCAAGGCTATTTTATCAAGTGTGTGCAAGTGGGAGAGCATTTTAGAAGCTCCTGACAATTCAGATTCAGTTTCGAGGCATTGGTTTCAGTTGATTGAAGACAGCAAGTGAATTGCACAGCGAGATTTTAACTTCGTGAATGAACAGATGTTAGGGTTAAGCTGGGCTTGTAAAAACATTTTATTGAGCACGCAAGAGCAAGCTCGACATAGTTTTGTAGATGACTGAAATTTCAAGCACACTGGAGGAAAGTTAATACAGTTGCTTTTAGAATTTTGCTGGCTTTGCATTTGTACCATCACAAAATACAGGGATATTTCTCTTCATTCCCCCCCCCCCCCCCCCCCCCCCCCAAAAAAAAAAAAAAAAAAAAAAAAAAAACAGCGGCTCATTATCCTACAATTAAACCTCCCTCTTGTTCATTTAAACACCCTTTTATGTACACAAACAATGATTTTACATTAGAAAAGCAAATATCGCAAGAATTGACTTTTGATTACACAGGAAAATACAAACCCCCCCCCCCCCCCCCCCAAAAAAAAAAAAAAAAAAAACAGCGGCTTATTATCCTACGATTAAACCTCCCTCTTGTTCATTTAAACACCCTTTTATGTACACAAACAATGATGATTGTTAATAGTATTAGTCCATTTGCAAGCCTCTACGATGTTGTCATCAATGAGAGAAAGAGCTTCCCTCGGTGCTGTAAATTGAGTACTCACTCAAACTGAAGTTGGGTCTCTCTTCATTCCACTTCAGAATCCCACTTGCGTAAATAGTTTCATCAACACTTCAAGGATCCAAACCCTTTACCGAAGCAACATTCACTTCCAATCAGTGAGAGATGAATACAGCCTCTTGAACTTAACTGCAATATAATGAAAAGCCAGCTGGCTGAATGAGGGACTATTGCTGCTGTTGATGGTGGAGTTATGAAGGCTCATCTCTGGATCAAAATCATCAAACCAGTCAGTGTGTCAGAGGAATCTGTTCCATCTCTTCAAACAGATCAAATTTGTTGAGTATCAGAAGGAAGTCCATCTGATCGAAGGTTGGATGAGTAACTGATCTCGAAGAATTTCTTGGTTAGTAACATCTTGTTCACCAGAGTTCCATCTCCATCAATAGCATACCGGTCATAGTCACTCAGGGCAACACAGAAAATGACTATTCGAACATCTTCAAGCATTTCTAACCACTTGCAGCTTTCCCAAACCCTCTGGCTTGCACTCTAATTAGTTGGTATGTGGGAACCAAAGAAAAGGTAAAATTATGTCACAAGTAATTACACACACCTGTCAAAACCTGACATCAAATTCCAACACAGGAAGAAGCATGAAACTTAAGTACCAACCTGAGCAAAGAATCAAAGCTGATCAGCGGTGTCAGTGTCGATGACATGTGCTCACTGGGGAAATGAGAAATCCAAACAAGCAAGCGTATCCCTCAGCGAATATGATATCCACATCTGAAGGTTCATAGTCTAGTCTCAATATATCATCTGCCTGAAAAGGATAAGGATTATGACACAACCATCAATAATGCCAATTTTCATGCCTGCATATTTTCTTGGAAAACAAAAGCCTGAAATAAGAATAAGTTGCACCAATGTTCCCTAATAGTTGCATCTGAATTCCCCTTCATTCCATGTGGTTTCATTTTGAACACATAAAACTCTACAGTTTCAAGCGATTTTTAATGTGGTGGCAGTAAAGAAAAGTGGTGGCAGGAATTCACTCAAGGAGCAGAGGTCTTGGGTTAGAGTCAGTCCATATCCACTATGGGTGCAGATGAACCAAGCAATTCATGAACATCTTGGTACTCATCTACATGAACTTATTCAAGAATGTCTGTCTGAGTGAACAAGCTGGGTCTGGGCCCAACTTTCAGGCCCCTCGTTACTGAACTCAGCTTGCTTAAGCTCGGCTCATTTAGTCAATAAGGGATTGTCATCTACTCATCATGTCATGCATGAGATATGACAAATATAGTTTTCATCTTGTCTTGTCCCATCAAAGAGAACACACTGGAGAAATGAAAAAGGTGAGGAGATTTTGGGTGGTGAAATATGTTGGAGAAGGAAGAAAAAGGAGTTATGTACTACTAGCCCTCTAGTTTATGTACTGGAGTTAGTGTTGAGAGGTTTTAACTTCAAACTCTTGTTCTCTTGAATTTCCATTGAATAAAAAAAAAGACCTAAATAAGTGCACTTTTTGTCTTTTTACGAAAAAATGTGCAGAAAAGTAGAGAGGTGATGTGATGGAAAAAAGATAAAAAAATAAAAAGATAGATTATTTTGTGTATGCCAAACTTGGCCTTACACGTAAGTACCCCTTAAGAAATAACTAGCAACACTAGGTAGCAATTCCAACTCACTTCTCCGGCTGTAAGTCGCCTGTTCCACAACTCCTGAACTAATGGTGCATATTCCCGAGTAGCAGCTGGGAAAATTGCTTCTAAATTACCTGATGCCATAACTTTGAGAAGCCAATCAGAGAATGCTTTCAACCTTGGGCAGATGGAATACATAGTTTTGCCATCATTCACATCACTATTCCCTGTTGTCAACCAGAGAATATTTTGAGACATATAAGAATCGGATAAGACATGTAAAAATTGTCGGTAATATAAGAGAATAACCATATCTATGTGATAATAAATTGCTAACTGAGGAACCAGATGCATCAGAAAACTGATTTTTCCTTGCTTCATTCAAACTTTCATCCTCAAAACACTCACGGCCCTCAAGGAGTATACCAAGGTAGCCATACACATTGCTCTGGATCAGTAATTTGATATTCTCACGTTCATCTCCCGACAAAGGGACATCTTTACAAAGGATCTTGGCTTATCACAAGAATTTATTAATAAATACACCAATTTTGGGGGGCTTTGCCAGCACCAGATGCTCGCTAATGAATACCACGTATTCCCTGTGAAAGAGAGCTGTCTTCGTGGGGTCTCAATGATCCCGGTGGCGATGTCCAAAGCGTTGGACCAATAAAAGACATAATTTAAAAGATCATGTCAATTTAGTGTAGAACCAATGCCAACATGACTTCATTAAAATTAAAGAAAATGGAAACAAATTTTAAACAGTGTGGCCGCAATAAAATATATAAACAAGCATCATTGTCATCCACCTGTAATTAATGTCCAAAGATAATAAATTAACAAGTATAATCACACATTCTGTAGGATGACAACTATCATATCGCTGATCAAAAAGGAGAAAAAAAAATGACTCGTATCGATAACAATACTTATGCACAAGTGGTTATGGTTAAAATGCAAAGTGATTTATGTATGTTGAGTTATTATAGAATTCATTAATAAATGAGTTTTTACTAATTAAATTAACTAATTTGTCAAATTTATTCTTTAGGACAAAAAATGCATTATTGGAAAGAAGTTATAAATAATTGAAATATAAATTAAAAAACTAAGAATTAAAATATCTTTTATTCTATGTGTAAATAAATAATAAAATAAGTAAGGAACAACATGGAGAAAGCACGAAACTTGAATGGCCCCATTAGGAAAGTACCTGCTTAAATATAGTCCGAGACCCACTGTATCCAATTAAAAGAAGTTTTTGAAAGGGGGTTCTCTGCTCAATGTAGTCAGGCACAGCTTGGCTAACCAGATTATTCACCTGTTCTCCACAAGGATTTGCAGACTTGGAAGGAACAGGAAGGGATAGTACAGCACAAACCAGCTTTGTACCAGCCTGAAAGTCAACTAGGTTTAACTTAAAAACACAAAATAGTGCTCTTTTTTCTTTTTACTTTTATTTTCATTTATTTATTTATTTTTTTGGTGTGGTTAGAAAGATGCAGAAGTATATGGACATTGATACACACCTTACCCCAGATATACCCTCTTGTATTTTTCTGTCCCTCTTCCTGGTATGAACTATCCTCGTCTCCCCAAAAGTGTGGGTTTCCAGCACATTGGACCCCTGCCAGCTACAATGTTCAACACATTAATATTAAATATATGCATGTGGATTAGTGTTACAGGGTCAATTTTTGTTTCAAAATTCTAGCCTACAATGGCACTAAGTTGGACACTTAGTCTCAGCCACGTATGAATACACACACACACAAAGTGCTATAACAAATAAGAGAATAGGCAACAAGTGATTACAGGAAAAACTCCCAACCTTTATTAATTGTACCAACAATACAAAGGATGCCTATGGAAACTCTTATCAACACTTAGTTAATTTTCGAGTTCCATGACTTATGCCTAAATAGACTTACAATCAGTTTCAACTTACAACCAGCATTACAAGGAAAGCATGCCAAGTGGCATGGCAGTTGACACCCCCAACTGCCTAGGGACTTAGGAACATTTCTGGAGCATAACTGCTCTTAACTGCTGCTATGTTTCAGCCTTGATTCTAGATGTCCAGACTTGCCTTGTCTTTGCCCATCATGGATAACTGCTGCCAACTGACATGCATAACTGCTAGAAACTGCCATGTTGTTTGCCTCATCAAGTCAGCCATGAATTTGGTTGTCTTGGCCCCCAGACCAAGTTTTGCCTACTGATTGCTTTGAACCCCCAAGCATGCTGCAGCCCACATTCGGGTCATGTTAATGCCTTGCATCTGTGCAACGGCTGCACATACTTTGGCCAAGGGTTGTGCTGCTGCCTCAGCACTTGGACAACACTTCACCTTGCTGTGTTGGCATGCCACCATCATGCCTTGGTCTTGGTTGGTCATGGGCACAAGGTGCTGCCAATGCCAACCATGCAGCCTTCAAGTAGAAGGTGCTAACAAACCACCCCTACCAGAATAAGCCGACGTCCTCGTCGGTAAAGCCTCTAAGTAGTCCGTAATTTGCTTCTCAAACTGCCATAGAGTCACATCCTTTTCCCAACTTGCATCCGCTTCAGGAGAACCCTTCCACTTAACCAAGTAATGAGTTCTTCGATTTTTCTTGCTTTGCCCCTATGTCTTGTGATCCAAAATCTGTTCCACCTCTTTGTCAAACTGTTTCCTGATCACCGGAGGGGCGCGTCGAGCTTGCGTCCGTGTTAGGTTAGCCTGATCCTCGTTATAAGGTTTCAGGTAGCTAACATGGATTGTTGGGTGTATCTTCAACCGGTCAAGCAATTTCAGCCTGCAAGCAACATTTCCCACACGTTTTAGAATTTCAAAGGGTCCATCATACTTTGGAACTAAGTTGCGGTGCACTGTCTTGCTACTTATCTTTTTCCAAATCTGTGGAGTAAGCTTCAGCAGCACCTTGTCTCCCACTTTGAATTCCAAGGGTCTTCGCCCTTTGTCAGCATACTTTTTCATCCGCTTGCTTGCCTTAGCCAAACTGTCTTGTGCTTCAT
Organism: Camellia sinensis; assembly: GCF_055761805.1. Lineage (NCBI taxonomy): Eukaryota > Viridiplantae > Streptophyta > Magnoliopsida > Ericales > Theaceae > Camellia > Camellia sinensis. Next base: position 21,691,329 of record NC_138975.1, on the reverse strand, counting down.
CTAGCATGTCTTGTTTAGCTCTTGCAAACCGGTATGCTGCGGGACATCTACCTCCTGAGTCAGTCCTTGCCACGTCATGCGGAGTGAGGGGTTGCTGCCCCGTGGCTAATTCAAATGGACTCATTTCTGTGGCAGATGACCGATGCAGATTATAACAAAATTGTGCACTATCCAACAGGTCAACCCAATTCCTCTGACTTGCAGTCACATAATGTCGGAGGTATTCTTCCAGCAACACATTCATTCTCTCGGTCTGTCCATCTGTCTGAGGATGATTTGCTGTAGAAAACTTTAATTCGGATCCCATCAAGTTAAATAGCACAGTCCAAAACTATCCCGTAAAACGGGTATCCCTGTCGCTAACGATATCCTCGGGCAAACCAAAGTATTTCACCACATACTTATAAAAAAGGTCTACCGCAACATCGGCGGGACAAGCATGAGGAGCAGGGATAAATACAGCATATTTAGAGAAACGATCAACAACAACCATAACAGAACGCATACCGTTCACCTTTGGCAACCCGAATATGAAGTCCATGGAAACAGACACCCATGGCTTCGTTAGAATAGGCAACGGTTGCAGCAGTCCAGCGGCCTTCTTTCTTTCTGTCTTGTCCAATAGGCACACCAGGCAAGTTTTGACGTAGGCTTCTACATCCTCCTCCATTTTTGGCCAGCAATAGGAACGAGACAGTAAAGCCATCATGCGTTGTTGTCCGGGGTGACCCGCCCATTGCGGATCATGAGTTTCTCTAAGCAACTCCAATCTTAGTCCACCAACGCATATAAGAATGAGTGGGACTACGAATTGCACGAGGGATGTGAAGAAAAGAAGAAGGAAAGAAAGAGAGGAAATGAAGGAAAAAATAATGGAAGTTGAAAGGGTCTTTGATAGAGGAAAGAAAAGTAAGGTATTAAAGTTAAGGTGAGTTATATTATACCTTGAGTCACCAAAATATATTTTACGTATATTTTAACCTACCAAAATCTGTTTTATACAAGTTATGTTTTTAATAAAAGTTATGTTTTATAAAGGTTTCAGTTACGTGGTTTGTCTTCTGAATCCTATTTGCTTAAAAGGAAATCCATGGATATGTCTGTTTATATTTTAAAGAATATTTGGCTATGACCTTATATAAAATTATGTTTTGTAAGTACCACCACGGGAGTCCCACGCCTTTGGGGACTTAAATAACTATTGGCCTCTATTTGACCACTTTGTGGTCCTCTGTTTGTCATGGATCCATTGACCTCTGTTCTGTGCGGACCAAAGTGCTGTGCGGAGCTAAGTGCTACACTATTGTGGGAGCCACCTCTAGAATCCGTACGAGCCACCTCTTGAATCATTTTATGTGTGATGGGGTTAAACACAACCATAAAATGATCAACAAACAATCACACATACAAATAAGATACAAATATTTACGTGATTTGGCCCAATGCCTACGTCCATGGGAGGAAATGAGAATGCACTATAAACAGAGTAAAAATACAAAAGAGAGGAGGAGTCTCCTACTCTCTCTACTCAACTCACAACTCTCTCTTTTCTTCACACTCTAATATACCAACTCAGCTCACAGCCCTCCCCATTTATACACAAATGGGAGAGCCAAAAAATCAACACTTGCCTGCCAACAACTAACCACCAGAATAAATGGCAAGCTATGAACACAACCACCTTACAAGAGGATAGTTTGAATTTGCAGCCTCTATTCTTGACTTTCATAGCCAAGTTCATATGGTGTGGATACTCAACATTATGTTGGTACTATTATTATTCATTTGTTGCATTGTCGTGGAACTTGATGGTTCTGAACTGCTGATAATTTTAACAAGGACAGAAGCCTTACAAAATTATTAGCGCCCATCTGAATGTTGGGGGTCTGTCACGACCCAAACCCGGCCCTATGGGTTTAGCACCGTAACCGGCCAGTAATCCGAGATTACCGAAGGCCTGCTTAATAGTAATACAGTAAAACAGAGTACAGGGCCTGGCGGAAGCCAATACAGTAATTAAACAATGTCCAATGAGCTGTGACAGTCTGTATGCAAAAGATTTTTTCCATGCATTCATACATAAACAGTACAGAACAGTATGTACAATACTTACATCCATTCAAACTAGGGACTCAACCCTACATAACAGTACAGAAAACATCCCGTCTGTACAAAACAGTACGGTCTATACAGAATTTACAGTCACACAGTACAGGGACCTAATCCCTTGGTAACAGTACAGTAAACAGTCAGTCTATACAGAACAGTTAGACAGTACAGAAGACAGGCGGGGGAAAACAAACAAAACACCCCCAAGCCATAGCATGGCAACTCGGAACCTCGCAGTGAGGCACAAAGGCTGGCTTGACAAAACTGGAGTAACCCTGACGCCTCTAGCTGCGGTCTGGTGCCTGTACACCTACATATATATATGAGCAGTGAGCTAAAGCCCAGTGAATAACATAAAGCGTAAAGGGGTTTAGAATGAATGTCCTTACAGTAATGAAAACAGTTCAATTCAATCAGTATTTCAGTTGTTCAGTACAGTAAACAGTCATATGTGGTACATCCATTAGCATAACAGTAACAGCAGGTCTTAAAAGACCGAACAGTAATGATGGCCATCAGTCAGTAAACAGTAGTGGTTCCACGAGGGAACCGACAGAGATCTCTGTAACAGTAACAGTAACAGTAAACCGTAGGTACTAAGGATGCCACAGTACAGTTCAGAAATAAAGGACATACATTCATTCAGTAATACCAGTTCAGTAAACAGTTCAGTTTAGTATTCAAAAGATATCAGTTGAACATATCTTTACACAATCATTACTCACAGAGTTCTGGGCTACAGTATGCTAGAGCGTGTCTCCCCAGTTGCCAACCCTACACAGTTCACAGGTGGAACACACACTAAGCTATACAGTTGGGAAATATAATAACTTAATCCCTAATTCCTCGGTGTGTTCTACATCTATATCCTCAACAAGATGCCTTAAACTAGGCCTAAGAATGCCTAGAATGGGATGAGGATGCACAGATGTACATTTAAAAGCATGTTCAGGATTTTCAGAAAAACAGAGTCCCGCTCGAGCTCAGGTTTCCCCGCTCGAGCGTACAGGCAAACAAAGGTACACGCTCGAGCGCAAACTTTCCCGCTCGAGCGTACTGTAAAAGTACTGGATGGGTGAAATCTCCGCTCGACGCCCGCTCGACGCCCGCTCGAGCTTGAGACATGACTCCGCTCGAGCGCCCAATACTCCGCTCGAGCGGACTGCAAAACAGTGCAGAGAGATGCTGGAAGCTCGATTTTCCCGCTCGAGCGGCATTTCCCCCGCTCGAGCGGACGACTGAAATCTGGAAATCCCAGATTCGAGCTCCAGGTTCAAAACCAAGCTCAAAAGCATCAAAGCCAATCCTCTTGGGCCCATTTTCTGGAAAACATTTATAAACACATAGAATATCATGTTTCAAAGCTCAATTTTTAAGAAATCAAAGCCCAAGGGTGTTTAATTCAAACTCAATTTAAACCATTTTTCCAAGGACAATCTTCAAACATGACATGCATGATCTTTAAATCATTTTCAAAGCTTTAATGCTGTTTCAAAAGAACTCAAGCCTTCAAAAACAAGATGAACTCATGGAGTATGACCAAAAGATGGACATGCATGTGAGGTATGATGAACCACAACCTCAAAACTTCAATAATACTAACATGCATGCAAAGATTGAGCTTCAATCCACCATTAATGAACCAAATCATGACTTAGCTCTACAAATGAGGCATGAACCATGCATGAATCAACTTAAGGACAAAATCAAAAGATGAAATTCATACCTAGGTTCCTCGAATGCAAGTCTAGAGGTTCAATATAGCAATCTACACTTCAATTCCAAGCAATTCAAGCCAAATCAACAAGAACAATTCTCTCTCTCTCTAACTCTCCTCTCAAGGTCGGCTAAGCTCGGGAGAAATGGCTGATGGAAATGTGTTTTTGATACAAGGTGTAATGAGGCTCAAACATGTATGTTGAGTGGGCCACTAAGGGTGGCAATATGGTAAATAAACCAAACTCTTTAATTAGCTTATTTTATCTAATTTAATCATACCTAATCAGTTTTCAGATAAATATACCATAAAATCACATTAATTATGTGGATCATAAAACATCAATCAATTTCTAATTCGGCTGCCGATATGGCCTTCAATTAGCAGTTTAAACATATAAACATGAACAGATAATCAGACAATCAAACAGATAGAATGCAATTTAACTAACCTATACTCAATCAATTCAGTTTCAATTTCAGTCAGTCAGTTATCAGTCATTATCCGTTTCGTTTAACAGTAATCGGTGATTATCGGTAATCGGTCAGTCATTAATCAGTAAACAGTATGAGGGTTGTTACAGTCTCCCCTCCTTATAAAGAGTTTAGTCCTCTAAACTCGAGTTACCTTCATTCTGGAAGAAAACAGGATTCAGTGGAAACAGTTCAGGATATCGTTTGGCCATGTCATCTTCCCTTTCCCAAGTGGCATACACACCACCATGGTTCTGCCAGTCAACTTTCACTAGCGGGATCTCTTTGTTTCTCAGTTTCTTGATCCGTCTGTTAACAATCTGTATAGGCCGTTCCTCGTAAGTGTAATCATCACTCAGCACTACACGAGTAGGCTCTATTACATGGAAAGGATCCCGAAGATAGTCTCTCAACATAGAGATGTGGAAGACGTTATGCATATGCTCCATTTCAGGAGGAAGCGCAACTTGATACGCCACCGGATTGATTTTCTCAATGATCTCATATGGTCCGACGTATCTCGGTGCTAACTTGCCTTTGACTCCAAAACGAGTCTGGCCTTTCATTGGTGTCACTTTCACAAAAACGTGATCACCCACTTCATACTCTCTGTCCCGTCTTCTGACATCTGCATAACTTTTCTGTCTACTCTGTGCAGTTTTCAGTCTTTGCTGTATCAGTTTCACTTTTTCAGTTGTTTCATACACAATCTCGGGCCCAAGCAACGGCCCACCTCCGACTTCTGCCCAGCAAATCGGAGATCTACATTTTCTGCCATACAATGCCTCAAAAGGCGCCATTCCAATACTCGAATGGTAGCTGTTGTTGTAGGAGAATTCAACTAATGGCAGATGACTTTCCCAGTCTCCCTGAAAATCAAGGACACACATTCTCAGTAAATCCTCCAGAGTTTGGATGGTCCTTTCTGATTGGCCATCTGTCTGAGGATGATAGGCACTACTTAGTCTCAGTTCAGTACCCAGTGCAGTTTGTAGGCTTTGCCAAAACCTCGATGTAAACTTCGAATCCCTGTCAGAAACAATAGACACAGGCACTCCATGCAGTCTTACAATCTCATCAATATAGATAACGGCCAATTTGTCCGCATTATAGATTGTCTTGACAGGTAAGAAGTGAGCAGATTTGGTTAGTCTATCAACAATAACCCAAATTGAATCCATACCTTTTCTGGAGCGAGGTAATCCCACGATAAAATCCATGGTGATATGCTCCCATTTCCACTCTGGTATGGGTAGGGGTTGCAATAGTCCGGCAGGTCGTTGATGTTCAGCTTTGACCTGTTGGCAATGAAGACATTTGGATACAAAATCAGCAATTTCTTTCTTCATTCCCGGCCACCAGAAATTCTGTTTCAGATCTTGGTACATTTTCGTATTCCCCGGGTGGATAGACAATTTCGAATTGTGGCCTTCTTGCAGAACTCTTCTTTTCAGTTCAGTATCATTTGGTACACACAGTCTTTCTTGAAATTTCAGTACATCATTCTCAAATTTGAATCCCGGTCTCTGTTTGGATTCTCTTTCCTCGATGATCTTCTTCAAGAAGTCATCCAGTTGTTGTTTCTCTTTAATCTCTTCAATCAGCGCCGGTTGGGCAGAAATAGCAGCTAAGGTTCCACCTTGTTCTCTCAAAACAACTTCTATTTCAGATTTTTCAAGGTCACAAAGCAACTCTTTCTGTCCGGTAAGCAAACAGGCTAAGTTTCCAATCGACTTCCGGCTCAATGCATCGGCAACGGTATTGGCTTTTCCCGGATGGTACAATATCTGTAGGTCATAGTCTTTAATCAGTTCCAGCCATCTCCGCTGCCTCATATTCAGTTCTTTCTGTGTGAAGAAATACTTTAAGCTCTTGTGGTCGGTGTATACTTCACATGTCACCCCGTACAGATAGTGACGCCAGATTTTCAGTGCAAATACTACTGCAGCAAGTTCCAGATCATGGGTTGGGTAGTTCTTTTCATGTGGTCTCAGTTGACGGGAAGCATAAGCAATAACTCTCCCATTCTGCATTAAAACACACCCCAGACCCTTATGAGAAGCATCACTAAATACAGTATAACCATCCGTACCTGTAGGTAAGGTCAAAACTGGTGCAGTCACAAGTCGAGTTTTCAATTCTTGAAAAGCAGATTCTCTTTGGTCGGTCCAGTCAAATGATATCCCCTTTTGTGTTAACTGCGTCAGTGGTAGGGCAATTTTGGAGAAATCTTTGACAAATCTCCTGTAATATCCAGCCAATCCCAAAAAGCTTCGGACTTCAGTCACATTTGTTGGTCTGGGCCAGTTCACTACAGCTTCAATTTTCTGCGGATCAACAGAAATTCCATCTTTGCTAACAACATGCCCCAAAAACATAACATGGTCAAGCCAAAATTCACATTTAGACAGTTTAGCATACAGTTTCTGTTCTCTTAAGGTTTGCAGGGCAAGTCTCAGATGATGTTCATGTTGTTCTACACTTTTGGAGTAAATCAATATGTCATCGATAAATACAATGATAAAGTCATCAAGGTATGGTTTAAAAATTCTGTTCATAAGGTCCATAAAGGCAGCAGGGGCATTCGTGACTCCAAAAGGCATAACCAAAAATTCGTAGTGTCCATACCTTGTTCTAAAAGCAGTTTTATCAATGTCTTCCGGTTTAACCTTCAGTTGATGATATCCGGATCTGAGATCAATCTTAGAAAACACTTGTGCACCCTGTAACTGATCAAATAAATCATCAATGCGTGGCAATGGGTATTTGTTCTTTACAGTTACCTTATTCAGTTCACGGTAGTCGATGCACAGTCTCAGTGAGCCATCTTTCTTCTTGACAAACAAAACAGGAGCACCCCATGGCGAAGTGCTAGGTCTGATAAACTTTTTGTCTAACAGTTCTTGCAGTTGCACTTTCAACTCCTTCAGTTCAGTTGGAGCCATTCGGTAAGGAGCTTTCGAAGCTGGCTGTGTTCCCGGAATCACATCAACGGTAAATTCAATTTCCCTGTCAATCAAATCCCCTGGCAGATCATCTGGAAATACATCTGGGAATTCCCTGACTATAGGAATACAATTCACATCAGTTTTATCACTATTATCAGTAGACACAGTCAGTACAGAACACAGATATCCTTTACCTCCCTTTCTAATTAGTTTAACAGCCTTCACAGATGAAATCAAATACGGAGGAGGTACTACTCCATTCCCAGTAAACACAAATTCAGGCAAACCAGGTGGACGGAAAACAACTTGCTTGGTCACACAGTCAATGGTGGCATGATATTTTTGTAACCAATCCATCCCCAATATTACGTCAAAATGATCAATGTTCAATGGCAGTAAATCAATAAACAGATGCATATCCCCAACAATGATTTCACATGCAGGGTACATATAAGCACATGTCATGGATCCCCCTACGGGTGATGATACAGCTAGCAGATAGTTCATAGGTTCTAAGGGTCTATTCAATTTCCGTGAGAAAGCATGCGATACATAAGAATGCGTAGACCCCGAATCAATTAATACATATGCATTTTGTGCACAAATAGAGAGAATACCTGACACAACGGTCTCGGTATTCTGCACATCTCCCGGTACTAGGGCGAACACTCGGCCCTGCCTCATGGGCTCTTTCCCGGTAGCTTTAGGGTTAGGCTTTGGTGGAGCATTTGATGCTGCGCCGCTGGCTGCAGCTTTGCTATTGCCTTGAGGAGCAGAAGGGCAATCTTTAACCATGTGGCCCACCTTGCCACACCTGTAACAGGCTCCAGATAATTTGTGACAAACCCCTTTGTGCCTGTTGCCACATACAGAGCAGGGTGGAATGAACCCACTCCCTTGGCTGGGGCTAGTCATTGATCCCGTGTTCTGTTTCTTATCGGCTGGGTTGTGCTTGCCTTTCTTGAATTTGAAACCCTGCCTTTTTCCATGCCATTCAGTTGTTGGTGTTTCAGATTGTTTCACCGCTGCAATGTTCGACTCGGCCATCAATGCCCGGTCGAGAACACCTACAAAAGTCGGTAGTTTCAAAACATTTATCCGGTCAAGTATTGCCACATTAAGGCCACCTTCAAATTTTCTGGCCTTCTTATATTCAGTATCCACCATGTGCGGTGCATAACGGGCAAGTTCAGTAAATTTGGTTTCATATTCGGCAACCGACGTGGTGCCCTGTTTCAGTTGTTCAAATTCAGTCACTTTTCTATCCCTGACACACTGAGGGAAGTACTTTTCGAAGAAGGACTCCTTGAACTGAGCCCAAGTCATAACAGTATTTGTGTCACGGATCAACATCCACCACCTTGTAGCCTCTTCTTGTAGGGTGAAGGTAGCTAACAGTACTTTATTCGCTTCTGAGCACGGGAACACTTCAAATAGTTTTTCTGTTTCCAGAACCCAAGCTTCAGCTTTTAACGGTTCAAGGCCTCCCTGGAAGGATGGCGGTTTCATTTTGCTGAACTTCTGGGTCAGGGCAATTATATCCCCATCATTCACATTCACATTAGGTTCCGGCTGTACCGGAGGAGGAGGAGGTGGGGGCGGTTGGTTCTGTTGTTCAAGTCTAGCAGTTATCAGTTCTATCATTCTTTCCATTCTTTCCATTCTTGCCTCGGTAGACGAGGATTCAGGTTCATTTGCATTGTCCATTTCACTATAAGCAGTTATAACAGTTTTAAACATAAGCAGTCATTGGTTTAACAGTTTACCACATTAGCATGTATTCAGTCATAACATAACCACACACTTATCATGCTCATGAGATGCCCTAAGAACTTTTCTAGGACACCCTATAGCTCATTTGGACACGTGTGTGCGGTATAACTCGTGGTAAGTATCGCTCTGATACCACTCTGTCACGACCCAAACCCGGCCCTATGGGTTTAGCACCGTAACTGGCCAGTAATCCGAGATTACCGAAGGCCTGCTGAACAGTAATACAGTAAAACAGAGTACAGGGCCTGGCGGAAGCCAATACAGTAAATAAATAGTGTCCATTGAGCTGTGACAGTCTGTATGCGAAAAGGCTTTTCATGCATTCATACATAAACAGTACAGAACAGTATGTACAATATTGACATCCATGCAAACTAGGGACTCAACCCTACACAACAGTACAGAAAACATCCCGTCTGTACAAAACAGTACGGTCTATACAGAATTTACAGTCACACAGTACAGGGACCTAATCCCTTGGTAACAGTACAGTAAACAGTCAGTCTATACAGAACAGTTAGACAGTACAGAAGACAGGCGGGGGAAAACAAACAAAACACCCCCAAGCCATAGCATGGCAACTCGGAACCTCGCAGTGAGGCACAAAGGCTGGCTTGACAAAACTGGAGTAACCCTGACGCCTCTAGCTGCGGTCTGGTGCCTGTACACCTACATATATATATGAGCAGTGAGCTAAAGCCCAGTGAATAACATAAAGCGTAAAGGGGTTTAGAATGAATGTCCTTACAGTAATGAAAACAGTTCAATTCAATCAGTATTTCAGTTGTTCAGTACAGTAAACAGTCATATGTGGTACATCCATTAGCATAACAGTAACAGCAGGTCTTAAAAGACCGAACAGTAATGATGGCCATCAGTCAGTAAACAGTAGTGGTTCCACGAGGGAACCGACAGAGATCTCTGTAACAGTAACAGTAACAGTAAACCGTAGGTACTAAGGATGCCACAGTACAGTTCAGAAATAAAGGACATACATTCATTCAGTAATACCAGTTCAGTAAACAGTTCAGTTTAGTATTCAAAAGATATCAGTTGAACATATCTTTACACAATCATTACTCACAGAGTTCTGGGCTACAGTATGCTAGAGCGTGTCTCCCCAGTTGCCAACCCTACACAGTTCACAGGTGGAACACACACTAAGCTATACAGTTGGGAAATATAATAACTTAATCCCTAATTCCTCGGTGTGTTCTACATCTATATCCTCAACAAGATGCCTTAAACTAGGCCTAAGAATGCCTAGAATAGGATGAGGATGCACAGATGTACATTTAAAAGCATGTTCAGGATTTTCAGAAAAACAGAGTCCCGCTCGAGCTCAGGTTTCCCCGCTCGAGCGTACAGGCAAACAAAGGTACACGCTCGAGCGCAAACTTTCCCGCTCGAGCGTACTGTAAAAGTACTGGATGGGTGAAATCTCCGCTCGACGCCCGCTCGACGCCCGCTCGAGCTTGAGACATGACTCCGCTCGAGCGCCCAATACTCCGCTCGAGCGGACTGCAAAACAGTGCAGAGAGATGCTGGAAGCTCGATTTTCCCGCTCGAGCGGCATTTCCCCCGCTCGAGCGGACGACTGAAATCTGGAAATCCCAGATTCGAGCTCCAGGTTCAAAACCAAGCTCAAAAGCATCAAAGCCAATCCTCTTGGGCCCATTTTCTGGAAAACATTTATAAACACATAGAATATCATGTTTCAAAGCTCAATTTTTAAGAAATCAAAGCCCAAGGGTGTTTAATTCAAACTCAATTTAAACCATTTTTCCAAGGACAATCTTCAAACATGACATGCATGATCTTTAAATCATTTTCAAAGCTTTAATGCTGTTTCAAAAGAACTCAAGCCTTCAAAAACAAGATGAACTCATGGAGTATGACCAAAAGATGGACATGCATGTGAGGTATGATGAACCACAACCTCAAAACTTCAATAATACTAACATGCATGCAAAGATTGAGCTTCAATCCACCATTAATGAACCAAATCATGACTTAGCTCTACAAATGAGGCATGAACCATGCATGAATCAACTTAAGGACAAAATCAAAAGATGAAATTCATACCTAGGTTCCTCGAATGCAAGTCTAGAGGTTCAATATAGCAATCTACACTTCAATTCCAAGCAATTCAAGCCAAATCAACAAGAACAATTCTCTCTCTCTCTAACTCTCCTCTCAAGGTCGGCTAAGCTCGGGAGAAATGGCTGATGGAAATGTGTTTTTGATACAAGGTGTAATGAGGCTCAAACATGTATGTTGAGTGGGCCACTAAGGGTGGCAATATGGTAAATAAACCAAACTCTTTAATTAGCTTATTTTATCTAATTTAATCATACCTAATCAGTTTTCAGATAAATATACCATAAAATCACATTAATTATGTGGATCATAAAACATCAATCAATTTCTAATTCGGCTGCCGATATGGCCTTCAATTAGCAGTTTAAACATATAAACATGAACAGATAATCAGACAATCAAACAGATAGAATGCAATTTAACTAACCTATACTCAATCAATTCAGTTTCAATTTCAGTCAGTCAGTTATCAGTCATTATCCGTTTCGTTTAACAGTAATCGGTGATTATCGGTAATCGGTCAGTCATTAATCAGTAAACAGTATGAGGGTTGTTACAGGGTCCCATCAAGGCAGATACTAGCAATTGAAACACACAAGTTTTTATAAATGGTCAGGAGATCACAAAAGTAGAGCTACGGATGTTACAGGTTCATATGTCTAATTGTTAGCACCTTCTACTTGAAGGCTGCATGGTTGGCATTAGCAGCACCTTGTGCCCATGGCCAACCAAGACCAAGGCATGATGGTGGCATGCCAACACAGCAAGGTGAAGTGCTGTCCAAGTGCTGAGGCAGCAGCACAACCCTTGGCCAAAGTATGTGCAGCCGTTGCACAGATGCAAGGCATTAACATGACCCGAATGTGGGCTGCAACATGCTTGGGGGTTCAAAGCAATCAGTAGGCAAAACTTGGTCTGGGGGCCAAGACAACCAAATTCGTGGCTGACTTGATGAGGCAAACAACATGGCAGTTTCTAGCAATTATGCATGTCAGTTGGCAGCAGTTATCCATGATGGGCAAAGACAAGGCAAGTCTGGACATCTGGAATCAAGGCTGAAACATAGCAGCAGTTAAGAGCAGTTATGCTCCAGAAATGTTCCTAAGTCCCTAGGCAGTTGGGGGTGTCAACTGCCATGCCACTTGGCATGCTTTCCTTGTAATGCTGGTTGTAAGTTGAAACTGATTGTAAGCCTATTTAGGCATAAGCCATGGAACTCAAAAATTAACTAAGTGTTGATAAGAGTTTCCATAGGCATCCTTTGCATTGTTGGTACAATTAATAAAGGTTGGGAGTTTTTCCTGTAATCACTTGTTGCTTATTCTCTTATTTGTTATAGCACTTTGTGTGTGTGTGTATTCATACGTGGCTGAGACTAAGTGTCCAACTTAGTGCCATTGCAGGCTAGAATTTTGAAACAAAAATTGACCCTATAACAATTGGTATCAGAGCACGATTTTGCTCTAATGGTTTCTGGCATGGATGCCTTAAAAGACAGGGTAACTCGGTTGGAAAATCTTGTTGGTGACCCTGCTGATGAGAATATCTCGCTGTCGGATCGATTGGATGCTGTGGCCTCGAGGCTTCTTGCCCTTGAGACCTCGACAGCAGATCGGTTCAAAGACGTGCTGTCAGATGTCCTAACCATTTCGGATTCTTGGAAAGACAAGTTTCAAGAAATTGTGGATGAACAGTCCCTTCTGAAGAAGGCCATCTGTGGGCATACGAATTCTGAAAAGGCTCCTTCGAAAATCAAAATTGCAGACCCTAAAGCTTTTGGCGGAAATCGGAGTGCGAAGGAACTTGAGAATTTTCTGTGGGACATGGAGCAGTACTTCAAGGCTGCTCATGTGCCAGAAGGAGAGAAGGTTACAATCACAAGCATGTACCTTACCGGTGATGCAAAACTTTGGTGGCGTACTCGTGTCGGGGATGATGCTCGGGCAGAGATCTCAACTTGGGATACTCTTAAGAAGGAAATGAAGGAACAATTCCTTCCGTGCAACACATCTTGGGTTGCAAGGGATGCCCTGAAACGGTTGAAGCATGCTGGATCGGTGAGGGACTATGTGAAAGAATTCAGTTCTTTGATGCTGGACATCAAGAACATGTCGGAGGACGATAAACTCTTCAATTTCATGTCTGGGTTGCAGAATTGGGCCTAGTTAGAACTTCGAAGACTCGGTGTCAAAGATTTGCCCTCTGCCATGGCTGCTGCAGACGGGTTGCTTGACTACAAGTTAAGTAAGGAACCCACTACTGAAACCAGCAAATCTAAGAAGAAAGGAAAAGAGAAGACGGGAGAGAAGAAGTCTGGTTTCAAGAAGGGGAAAGAGGGTTCCAAGTACAAACATAAAGGGGATTCTTCTCAGACCAACGGTGAGAAATCTAACAAAGGGTGTTTCATCTATGATGGACCCCATAGAGCGAAAGACTGTCCCAAGCGTGAGAAATTGAATGCTATGGTCGCAGAAGATGGCAAAGGGGAGTCGGATTCTGAGGAGCCGACTAGGGTAAACCCCTTACAATTGCTCAATGCAATCCATGCAGACAAAGCCCTTACTATTGGTCTAATGTACGTCAAGGTGACATTGGTGGGTACCGACATTGCTGCAATGGTAGACACCGGTGCCACGCATAACTTTATGTCAGAAAAAGTTGTGCAGACGCTCGGATTACAAGTTACCCAAAGTGCCAGTCGAATCAAGGCCGTGAACTCAGCGGCTCAATCGGTACAAGGAATGGCTTCCAAAGTATCAATCACAGTTGGAGATTGGACTGGACGGGTTAACTTGATGGTGGTTCCTTTGGATGATTTCGATGTCATTTTAGGAAATGATTTCTTTGTGACTGCAAAAGTGGCTTTAATGCCATATTTGGGTGGGATACTTATTTCGGATGAAGACAAGCCTTGCTTTGTCGCTGGTTGCAATAAATTAGACAAAGGCAAGGGCACAAAGAGGAAGACGGAGACCCTCTCAGCCATTCAAGTGCACAACGGTTTGAAAAAGGGCGCAGAGACTTATCTTGCTGCCTTGGTGGAAATCAAACCTGATCTATTAGTAGAAGTGCCGGATGAAGTGGTAGAAGTATTGAGGGAATTTGAGGATGTGATGCCTCCGGAGTTGCCAAAGTCCCTTCCTCCTCGGCGTGCCACTGATCATAAGATAGAGTTGATTCCGGGTGCTAAGCCTCCAGCAAAGGCACCCTACAGAATGTCCCCAATGGAACTTACGGAGTTGCGAACGCAATTGACGGACTTGTTGGATGCTGGACTGGTTCAGCCATCCAAAGCCCCTTACGGTGCCCTAGTGCTTTTTCAAAAGAAGCAAGATGGAAGTTTGCGCATGTGTGTGGACTATCGGGCTCTCAACAAAGTGACTATAAAGAACAAGTATCCAGTCCCCTTGGTGGCAGACCTGTTCGATCGACTGTGCAAAGCCACTTACTTCACAAAATTGGATTTACGTGCTGGCTATTGGCAAGTTCGAGTGGCTGAAGGAGACGAGTCAAAGGCCACATGTGTTACAAGGTATGGGTCTTTTGAGTTCCTCGTAATGCCATTTGGGTTAACTAATGCCCCGGCTACATTCTGTAATCTTATGAATGATGTGTTCAATGATTATGTCGATCAGTTTGTTGTTGTTTATTTGGATGATATTGTAATATATAGTGAGTCCCTAGAGGATCACTTGTCCCATCTTCGGAAGGTGTTCACTCGGTTACGAGAACACCAGTTGTATGTCAAGAAGGAAAAATGTGAGTTTGCCCAGCGGGAGATTAAGTTCTTAGGGCATGTAATTTGCAAAGGCCACGTAAAGATGGACAACAGAAAGGTGCATGCAATCATGGATTGGCAAGCACCAAGCAAAGCGACTGAGTTGCGTTCCTTTTTGGGTTTGGCCGACTATTATAGAAAATTCATTGAGGGATACTCAAAGAAGGCAGCACCTCTCACAGATTTGCTCAAGAAAGACAGACCTTGGAGGTGGGATGAAAATTGTCAAGCGGCCTTTGACAAATTGAAAGTGGCTATTACAAGTGAACCGGTTTTGCGGTTACCTGATTTTGAACTTCCATTCGAATTACATACTGATGCCTCTGATAAGGCTATTGGCAGGATGTTGGTGCAAGAGGGGCACCCGGTTGCATTCGAAAGTCGGAAGCTGAATGATGCAGAGAAGAAGTATTTTGCCCATGAAAAGGAAATGACAGCGGTTGTGCATTGTCTGCAGATTTGGAGAGTGTACCTACTGGGAACCAAATTCATGGTATTGACGGACAATGTGGCAAATACCTTCTTCAAAACACAAAAGAAGTTGTCTCCAAGGCAGGCCAGATGGCAAGAGTTCCTTGAGGAGTATGACTTCGAATGGCGACACAAACCTGGACGCCACAACCAGGTTGCTGATGCTTTGAGTCGGAAGGAAATTGTGGACTACGTTGCTGCGATATCAAACATTGAAACTCAACTGTTGGAAAGAATTCGGGCAAGTGCTGCAATTGATTCTGAATATCGAAGGCTGGTTCAGCAAGTGAAAGATGGCACTGTGCATCGCTATTGGTTGGAAAATGATCTACTCCACGGCAAAGGAGATAGACTATATGTCCCTAGTCACCACCTGTGCCAAACAATTAGTGACTCACCTCGCCTAGGCCTAGACCTTACATGTGGCATAACACCCTTTTCCTTGGAGGATTTACAAATCTCATGAGGATTTACAAATCTTGCTAATTAAATACTAGTTTAATTAACCTTATCACATAGGATAGGCTTAATATTATTATTATTATTTATATTATTATTTATATTTTCACCCTTAAACTTTTAATAATTATATTATTTTACAAAATTACGTATAATAATATATAATAAATTATATATTTTCTTAACTGTGATTAAATAATATTAGTATAAATTCTACAGAATAATTAAAAATCTAAGTTGTTACATTATCATACTAATAATGTCCTGGTTTCAGCTTCTTTGGTGGGTTTGGGCAACTCTGCAATATAGCCAGCTCCTCCTGATAGAGAGGCTTACCATTCACAAAAACATAGTCTGGTGGCAATTGATTAGCTTCACAAAACTTTTCAGCTTTCAATATTTGTTGAATTTCCAAGTCATTGAGCAGTCTCTTGCGCATTCGAGAACATTTCCCCAAGTTCCCTCTCTTTTCATCAATAGGATATCCAATACATGTAACACACTTTCTTCCTTCCGGCATAGACCCCATTGCTCTGAGCACACAATTACTACAATACTTAGCATCACAAGCGATGCAGGCTTCCTTTTCAGTGAACTTGTTTCCTTTCGAGCATCGATAGCATGCTCCCTTCCTTGCCTTAACCTCAGGTTCTCTTTTTGGTCGAAAAACTTCAAGTTCAGAACGACTTAATTCCTCATCAAAATCTCCCTCATCTGATTCAATATCACGAAAAGTTACAACCAGAATTCGTCATACCTCACAAGCAGGTCCTTTGTTGCTATCCTTAATCCTAGGAGAAGAAACCCGTGAAGACGGATGATCCAAGCTCAACACTGACTCGCTTGAAACCCAATCCAGCTGGTTGGAATCATTAAGATCTAAACTATCCTTGCAACCATTTAAAACCCTCTGTGAAGTTAAGCTTCCTAATAACTCCCTTGTTTTGTCAAAACTATCCAAAAATTCCGATGTACCTGAGCTTCCTGCAGTGCCTAATATCTCATGTGAATGTTCATGACTATTGGATGAAGAGCCTAGTGCTAGCCCAGTCAAACTTTGAATCACATCAGAAAACTCTCCAGAGCCCTCATTCCTATTTTGGAAATCTAAAGTACCCGGGCTACTTAATTCACCTAACATGGAAAAAGCGCCATTATTTGCAACTCCCTCCCCAAATGCAATCACAGAAGTTGAAGAAACAATTGTTTCACATCCTACAGCTAATTCTTTTGAATTATCGCCATCGCTATTTCCCCGCTTAAAGTGTTAGCTCCAGCCCACATGGAGGAGTTAATGAAGGAAGGAAGTAGGAGGGAAGAGGGAAGAGAGCAGGTGAACGACCAAAACTCAATAACTTTTCCCTTGATTTTGTTTCCCTCCATTTTCTGTATAAATTGAGGTGAGGAGGAAGGGAACAAATATACAACACAGACAGAGTGAGGTAACACAGAGTGTGTATGTAATCTGAGAGTGAGAGAGTTCTATAGAGAGGAAGTGAGGGAGTTCTGTAATCTTCCTCTGGAAAATTCTATAGTGTAATCTCTCTCCGTGGATGTAGGCAATTGCCGAACTACGTAAATATCTTGTGTCTCCTTTCTGTGTGTGTGATTGATTTTTGGTGTGCCCTAATCCTAACACAAAGGCTATCACAGATGTGGGAGAAACAGAGGATTCAGAACTTAGTTTTAACTCTTTTCAATTACCCTTCTAAATTACTCAAAGTTTGGTTTCTAGATATATAAACAAAACAACAAACCCAATGAAACAAAGTCAATCATTTCAAGAAAAGCTCTAGCTTTACAATTTCACCATCAAAAGAAATCTAAACAAGAAAAAACAAGAACTAATCAAATTGCATTCCAAGTATAAAAGAAAAACCCTAATCCTAGTTTGTGTTACAGACTACAGAGTAGTGAACTGAGAAAATTGAAAGGAATGATGGGAAATTGAGAGAGAAGAGAAAGTGGGATTTGAATTTCTTACCAGGGAGAGAAAATTGGCGAAGAAAGGTCATAATTTGCATATTATAGAATTTTTGTTTGTTTTTATTTTGTAGAAGAAAATATTTTAATATAAGTGGAATTTATGATTTTTGATAAATTTGATCAATACAAATGAGAATTTAATTTTAGGTAGAGAATACACTCTTTTTTTTTTTTTTTAATTTTGAAAGAAATTATTTTATGAGCTTATTTTACATAGAATCACACACAATAATAAAAAATTTCATCAGTTATTAATAAATCTGTTTGTAATTGACTTTTAATTGTTAAAATTTTCTACACAGAGTATTAACCTACTAGTTAGAATAAAAGAGATGAGACACTTTTGGTTATAAATATTTTTAAGATTTCAAATAAGCTAAAACAAATTTATAAATTATAAGCCTTCGTTTGGCATGCCTGACTTTTTGATTTTTTGGCTATTTTAGCCATAAAAAGATAAAATAGGTTTTTTAGTCCAATAAGACAAAATATCACATCCAACCCATAATTATTTTATTTTTCTCTTACAAAAATCAAAAAAGCCAAAAAGTCAATCATAAACGAAGCTTTTTAGCCTCAAACTAAAATAGCCAAAAAGCCAACTCACATCTCAAAAGAACCCTAAGTTAAGAAAATCTCATTTATTTGAACCAAATAAGTTTAAAAGGTTATAATTGCATCCAAACACGCTTAGTCATCATTTGAAAAGAGCTAAAATATCCTGACTTTTTAGTTTTTTAGCTATTTTAACATGGCTTTTTTAGTCTTGTTTGGTTTTTATTTTTGGCTTTTTTGACTTTTGTGAGAGAAAAAGTGTAATGATTATGGTTTGGATGTAACATTTTATCTTATTAGCTTATGTAGCTAATTTTGTCTTTTGTGCTTTTTTAGTCAAAAAGCCAAGACCAAACACAGCTTTAGTCAATTTAAAATTGCATCAAATAAGTTGAATAATGTGTCGTTGGGGAAATAGGTTGGCTTTTTGGCTTTTTTGACTATTTTAGCCTGGGCTAAAAAGCTTGGTTTGAGAAGGGTTTTTTTTGGCTTTTTTTGTGAGAGAAAAGTGTAATGATTATGGGTTAGATGTGATGCTTTGTTTGTTGTGGCTAAAATAGCCTATTTTGTCTTTTGTGGCTAAAATAGCTAAAAAAGCCCCAAATAAGTTGATTTGTAAACAGGATTTATAAGTTAATCTATTTAATTAAAAAAATTGAATAATTTGATTTTAATTTTAAAATTTTATGCATGATGTAAATAGAAATTGAATAATTTGATGGTGAAATATAAAATAAAACTAAGGTCATATTTATTTGGCTCTTTGGGGAGGGAGATTAGACGAATAATCCGTGAAACTCACTTAAAAATCATGTTTATTTCGCAGTTTGAGTGACCGGATTGGACTACTGTTAGCACCTTAAGAGTTGGACACACAGCTTGGCATGGGGTGGCACCTTGCACCTATGTCAAGGTCCAAGTCAGGCATGAGGGAGGCATGCTGTAGACACCCCATTTTTGACCGACCTTAAGACTCAAACGTCACCAGTTGAGCGCTCGGTGATACTATATATCGTGCTCGTTCAGAAGTCTCAGAGTCGCGGCCGTGAGCCCTGCCTCCGGATTTCCGAACCCTCTTCTGTGCCTTGCCTCGGTTTGCGAACCAGACTCGGTTTTCTCTGTTTCTTTTCCTGAGGGGAGGGAGAGGTCCCGTAGACCATCTCTCAGTGGCCGTGGGCTACATTTTGTGGCTGTAGGCCATTTTTCCCATTTCGGAGCCCGGTTCCCGGTTTTCGAAGCCGTCAGGCCGTGTGCCTCGGTTCGGGACCGCTTAACCATCTCCTATTGCTCCGGTTTTTAGCGTGCATCTTATTTACTCCCTTTTGAGGGACACTGAGGTCTAAGATACCCACTTCGTGGTCAAGTGCCACTTTCGGTGCTTAACAGGCAGTTTTCGGGGCCCCGAACTGCGCATTTTGGCCCCCGAACATTCGTTTTGCATCGGTTTTCATTCATTCTTGGCAGGTACCTCTGTTTTATCACTGGGAAGGCCATAGAAAGGTGGGAGGCCAGCAATTGTTTCAGCAACCAGTTATATATCCTCCGGCGCCCTCCGACGCCCGTTTTCCTCACTTCCAAGCCAATGTTGAACACCCTTGGACCATTTTCTTGAACTTTTAACCACATATTTGTGATGTACACACATGGGAGGACCCTAAAAGTTGGTGGCCGGCCACTAATGTTGCTTGACCCTTTTGAACCCCTCCTAAAAATGGCCTATTCTCTCTCCTGTTTTATAGTTTGTAATTTTGAACCACAGGGTTGTGATGAGGGAACCTGGGAGGATAGCAATTTGTGGTGACCGGCCACTAATTCAACTTGGCCCTTTTGACCCTTGGCCGGCCGGCCATGGGGGGTGGCCGGCCGGCCACCTGCAACTCCAATAAGTGGCCGGCCATGATCCTTGCAACACATACATTACAGCTATGCACTTTTTTCCCTCCAAAAATCTCTATCCGGGGGGACTTTTTTTTGGGGGAAACTTGATCCATTTTCCCCCCACTTTTTCCCTCCATTTCTCCCCCTCTTTGGTGGATATACTTGGCTGGCCAGCTCTAAAAAAAGGGTTAGAAAAATTCCCTTCAAGCCCTTTGCATGATATCTCTCTCCCTCTCCATCTCCAAGCTTCCATTCTTCAAACCCTACACCATTTTACACTACACCACCAAGCCCTACCCTTCCATCCTCCACTCCAGTAGTTTGAGGGTGTTCTCCAGAGCTTAGAGGTGCTGCAAACTCAAGCCAAGAGTTGCTAAAGACTTGTCTCCAAGGGTAAGTACCAATTCCCTCTTTTTGAGCCTAATTTTGCAACATTTTTTTAGCTATTTTGCTTGTTGTTTTGAGCTCCGACCAAAACTGAAAGTACCCTTTATTTGAGCTCCATTTCATGTTTCATTAAGGGAATTTTGGCATTTGAGGTCCCTATCTTGCACTTGCTTCATTATCCTTCTCATATACCGTTATCTTGCATAGTATTTTTAGCCTATGTGTGATCTGTTTTGGAGCATGATGTAAACTGTAAATGAGCTTATTTTGAGCTCCTATTCAACATTGAAGAAAGGCTCATTACTGTTTGGGACCTCCATGTGCCACTTGTCATTATATCCCTCTTTGGTCCCCATTTTTGCATGATCTATTAGCCTATTATGCTTCTGTTTTTGGTCATTTTACAGAACTAAAAACAGTCTTATTTTGACCCCATATTCATGTTTCATTAAGGGTCTTTGGCTGTTTGATGAATTTTTTGTATACTTTGTGTTTTGACCTTTTTTTGGGCCCTATCTTGCATGGCATTTTGAGCATACTTGTGTACTGATTTAGGCTTGGCCATCAACTGTAAAATATCATATTTTTGGCCCCTCTTCAATGTTGTAGAAGGCCCCTAATCTGTTTGGGGTCGGCAGCTGTGAGTTGCTTCTTTACCTCATGTTTAGAGCCATTTTTGCACGCTATTTTCGCCTATTTGTGTTTGCTGTTTGGCCATGCTTTGAACTGTAAAAATGCTTATCTAGGGGCTGCCTTTCTTCTTTCTTTTCATCTCATGTTCAAATTATGCATGCATTGCATAGCAATAGGCTATTTCATGCGCCAAAATCCATGTTTCGGGGCTCGTTCCATGCATCGGGTCTCATTTTACCGGGTTTCAGAGCTGTTTTGCATCTCATTTTACCTCTGGTTTTTGCATTATAGTATGCCATATTCCATGTCTTTGCCATGTCTCATTAGAGTGGCATTTCGGTGCCTGAGGGTCGGTCCTCGGTTTGCGTGCACGCGTGTACGCGTTTCGAGTTGTCTTGTTTTCATCTGATGGCCTCCTATGTGAGTGTGGCTGAGGCTCTCTCACGTTGGTGTAAGCCCATTATTGCATTGCGTATGCCATTTCATCCATAGCATTGTGTGTGCTCGGTTGTGTATTACCTCATGCAGCGTGTATGCCATTCCATGACATTGTGTATGTTAGGATTGTATCTTAGTTGCATTTCATGCATGTCATGCATATTGCATCGTGTTCGGGATGGGAGTTAGCCTGGGCACGGGAAACGAGGTACGTTCCGTACTCCGAGTGACGGAACGTGTCTCAATTCCAAATCACCGACACTCCGGATCATCCATGATGGAGTTAGGTCTTGTTGTGTTTTCATGTGCATTCATTCTACATTGAATTGCACATTTCGACTCCTCGGCCATCATGCATCGAGATGCGTGATTGGTGGCACAAGGATCGAGGCATGCATACATTTGTGAAAATACATTGCTATGCCCCTTTCCTGCTCTTCGTTGCAGCAAATCAAGAATCAACGGTCTTCCGAGGCTTGGCACGCATTTCAAGAACAGGTGCAAACAGAGGCTAATTGGGGCATCGTCATAGATTTCTGCGCAAAGGCAACCCGGGCATGCATCATTCATCATCTGGAATGGAATCAAGGCAGTCCCTGACTTGCATGCCAGTTTATTTATTTTCTTAGTTAATTTGTTAATTAATTAGGAATTTGTACATATTTGGACTGTAATATTTATTTGGACTGTACTATTCTTTTATTCGGGACTGTATATTTATTTGGACCCTCTGTGCGAGGGCATAATTGTAATAAGTGTGCGTGTGTGTGATGTATGTCTTCCAACCCCACGTCTTTCTTCCCTTTTATTTACCAGCTTATGATGGTTAGATTAGGGTATATTTCAATTAGCATACAGTATGACAGCATGTTTGCATCATTCATCTGTTTTGCATGCACCGGGCTCGGCGCATCATACTAACTGCATTGTACTTTCAATTCCAAATTGAATACATGTTAGCTGTAGCATTCCATATGCCATGTTTAGAATAGCCGAGCCTGCTATAATTTGTATTCTTGCATGTGTTGCATTAGGCATTTCTGTATACTTAGGATCATGCATGATTTCTAATGTAGTTTCTGTTTTTGGCTTGGAGTACTCGGTGAGTTTTTATGCTTTAGCATCCTTGCATGCGTGTGAGTGACTGCCATGAATAGCATGCTTACCATGAGGCTATATGCTTATGTGATATATCTGCCTGAATGCCTGTGGGTGAAGGTTAGGTTACTCGGATTGGAATAAATCATCAACTATTTGTTTTAAGCCCACTAGATAGTGGCAAAACCATCTTTTCTAAGCCCACCTGCGGGTGGCAAAATCTGCATTTTAAGCCTACTTGCGAGTAGCAAACCATCTTTCACTACAGGAAATTCGTTTTTTAGCGGCGTTTAAAAAACGCCGCGAAAATCCTGAAAAACGCCGTAATATCTTATAGTGACGTGTAAAATTTTCGCCGCTGATAGGGCCGCCGCAATAGCTACACAACGTTTGAAAAACGTCGCTAAAAACATTATACGGCGTTTCTTAAAACGCCGCAAAATATTTGACGACCGTCCATCCCACTAACGTGTGACGTGAGAATGACGTCATTTAGTGGCGTTTTTCGAAAAACGCCACTGTTTTTCTTTTTATAATAAAATATGTGACGTCATTTTGTGGCGTTTTTCAGAAAACGCCACTTTTTTTCTTTTCTTTTTTTTTTTTGGGGGGGGGGGTTGGTGGGTTCCCTGCTGCTGCTGGTGGAAACTGAATTCACAATTTGGGAATCTCATGTTTTATGTTTGCGGGAATCTCATGTTTTATGTTTGCTCTAGGCAACCAAACTACTAAATTTAAAATCAATCCTCAATACATGCCATATACATGCATAATATAATCTCACCAGAATCATCATTTCAAGTA
The DNA here is from genome assembly GCF_055761805.1 of Camellia sinensis. Taxonomy (NCBI): domain Eukaryota; kingdom Viridiplantae; phylum Streptophyta; class Magnoliopsida; order Ericales; family Theaceae; genus Camellia; species Camellia sinensis. The sequence goes on along the minus strand of NC_138975.1, from coordinate 21,667,722 downwards.
AAAATTTCACATCTAGCGTCATATACATGCATATTGTCAACTAAGACATCTAAACAACCATGAGTCAGTAACACATTGTTTCACGCAATTCAAACAAATGATTCCATGCCCACATTAAGTTTTAGAAACTCAAGACAACCAAAAAAAATTTTAGTACAGTTTGTTGACTTCCAAGTCTTGTAGCTTCTTTTCATGGTAATCTAAAAGATCAACCTTGTGTCCAAACAATCCCAAAAAGCCATCACGCCTCAACCTTTCTCGAGTACGGTTTGTTGACTTCAAGCGAACAAGCCTCCTATTCAATTTATCTGCATCACTCTAGAAGAAGAAAAAAATCAAATAATTAGAAGTCACAAAGGAAAAAGAAAGCAAGTTGATATAGTTTTAAGATGTGCACTAAACCACATCTGAAGTTTTATATCTAAAATAATTTTGTTCTAATGCTCCAATTGAACAATGTATGAAAAGGAGTGCAGACTGCAACTAATTTAATCTTCCAAAAGGCTCAAAATTTCATTCACATGAACCAAGTACACACAAAAAAATGACGATGATAATAATAAGAGCACAATAAACTATTCTAAGCTTTTAAGTATGTCTTGAGACACTTAATTGAAGAAAATAATTATCCGATGTCTTGAACCACTAGCTTCCGTATTTCTACTAAAAGGCTGCTATGAACAAATAAATAAAAACACAAAGCCTATAAAAAGTTTAAAAATTGATTACTTATTGAAACAAGAGCTCGTTAAAAAGCTAAAAGGCGATAAAAAAAACAGCTAAAAAGCTTATCCAAATATGAAAGATACCAATCTGAATCATCTTATACAGGTTGCGCATGTCCTCATTTTCTCGGTATGTAAATCATTAAAGATGTTAATGAATCCTATCCTATTGCAACCTTAGAGCATTTAGTTTGATGGACTTTTCTTGTTAAAGGGTTATTCATTCAGCATCCTTTAGGTATACAAGTAAACGAAGCCATTCTCCGTATCAAAAATTTGTACTAAAAGGTCCGGTGCCAACCTACAGGTCTGGCTGTCCCTTTAACTGAACCACTAGCTTCCGTATTTCTACTAAAAGGCTGCTATGTCTTGAGACTTCCTCATTCCATATATTTCTGTTTAGTATCTCTTTCCATTCATGAACCAAATTGAAGAAAAGGATTATCAACTAATTTTAGACAAAACCCCCAAATGGAGGGAGTGTGATAATGACACTTTTAGATGTTAACTAAACATCTACTTCTTATGCAAAGGACTAAAGCGAGGAACCACAAAACCCGTACAGACATTCTATAAAATAAGTTAGTTTGCCTACCATTGATGTGGCTGATGTTTGGATGCATAGAAATAAGGCAATCCTTTTTGATGAAATATAGTTAAACTCCTTTTTGAGGAAGCAAATCCAACTATAATGGTTTAGAATGAACCTGAGTTTGTCATATCTACTTCTTCTTCTTCTTCTTTTCTTTCTTTGATATGTGAACCTGCATTTGATAAGAACAAATAACATGAATAAAATGTCATATGAAAATTTCATAATTAACTTTTACTCACTTCCTCGGACGAATGATGACAATTAAATGATGAGGTGTATGCATGGGATTGTTGTTGTGAATGCACATGTGTAGCAGCTGGTGCAACAGGCCCACCCATGGCCTGTTGAGACTCCAATTGCTCTATTCGGGCTTGTTGAGCTTGGATTGTGCTTTGCATCTCCATTTGTACTTTCTGTTGATTAAGCATAGCATCCATCATCTCCTTCATTTGCATCTCCATTTGTGCTTTATATTGGTTAAGTTGCTCTTGGACTTGCGTTTGGATGATACGAGTTTGTTCTTGCGATTGCCTATATCCGCCTCCAAAGACATCTGTCGGGGAAGGACCCAATCCATATGTTCGAACACGACCAGGTCGCTCAGGCCCTAGAACCTGTGTGATAATTTCTTCATCTGTAGCATTGGATTGCGCCCCAAGATCCTTCATTTGTGTCTACAATTGTTAATTAGTAATTAGCCACCAATAAAATTGTTCATAAATTTGAGATCTACTTTAATGTATTAAATGTAAAGCATAAAATAATTTGTTTTAAAGAAGACAAGAGTATGCATTTGTACCCCTGATGCAGCTATAACCCCCTTTCCCCTTCTCTCTCTCCTCGGTTGTTAAGACATTAGCCATACTCAACAAACTAGTTAATTAGCTAAACATGTAGAGAACTATTTCACAAACTCATTGGAGCCCAAAAAAAAAAAAAATACTAGACCATCAGATTGAGGGGTAATAGCTTTTCGTAATCACTCACTTTGGAAAAGCACTTTGTTCTTTTCTTCAAATATGGAATGGTAGTAGTAGAGGTAGATGGGGCTTCCTACTAATATATACATATACATACAACCAAACCTAACCTAACCTTTGGAGTTAGGACATAGGACCACTCACTGTACTGCACAAGTCAGCTGCCAGTGATCCAAAAAGGTAAAAAATAGGACCACTTCCACTTGGATTGGACCCACTGTGATTATATTTTCATGAGAATGGGACAAAGTTGGATTCTTCCCTTCCACCTGTTCCCTACCCCTGTTTTGTGCTATCTAGTAAAATAGATATGTATTATGCAGATATATATGTGTATAAATGGGTATTAACTGATCAAAAAACTTGTAGACTTGTGAGTTGAGAAGACATTTTTGCAGATACTTTTGCACATCTATTTCTAACAGGCTAGACAGAGTAATGGGATGTCACTGTTCACACCATTCATGAAAACCTCTTTGTTTAAGAAAATCATACCTTCCAAGAAGTCAATTTACTTACAAGTAAGAACAGATTATACTCCCACCAAAAAAAAATTCAAATTTAAAAATAATTCACCAAACAAGTTCATAATAATATTTCAAACTGGCACACATTTGCAGTGTCAAGTTGCATCCTGCCATGTTGATGCATGCCCTGTCAAGGTGCCTTCACAGTGTCAATAAAATGTTGTTTGTTCTTTATTATTTTTGTTCCATTAATAACATCTATTTATCCATATCCTTGATTATCAAAGGCTAAAAACATCCCTGGGTTCATAAGCAATTATATAGAATTTGCACAAAGCATTTTGACACAAACTCTCCACATAAACTTATAAACAACTCCCATAAACTACCAAACAAGACCCACGTGTTTTTGATTCTGTTCGGCACAACTTCTCTCAAGCTGAAAGTTGATAATTAGATAACATAAATTAAAAGCACTATTAAGCAGGAAGGGAAGCTTCTTCTTTTTATTTATTTTTAACTAGTAGGGAAGCTAGCACCCTAATAAGCTACACATGAGCATCCCACGAATCAGCACAAGAAGCATCCTAGTATAATACTAGCCATCCCAAATAGAGACCAACCACAGCCATATTCCACAAGGCAAGCACAAAAAAGAGTCAAGTGACCACCTCAGTGCTCATCTCTTAGGACAACTTCAATTCTTTAAATTCCATACCTAAAAAAGCCATTAAATAAGTCAGAGTTGTCCAAGGAACTCTTGTTCATGTTTTTCTGTATCGTCATTAAATAAGTCAGAGTTGTCCTAAAAATTGTCAAAGTTCCCAGCAATAACAACAATAATGCATAGGTGTAATGACACATAATCATCTTCATCTACAAAAATCTACTATGATGAGGGAGGAGGAAAAGGCAACAAGAAAATTTGTCTTAGTTCCCAGCAATAACATAATGCAGAGGTGACACACGCACAACACACAAAACAATAAAAACCCTAAAAAAAGTAATGAATTAACAGGGGAAAAAAAAACACTTTCAAGTTCCCTGATGTAACTACCGTGACATTGTGCATTGTAAACACGAAAGGATACTCTATATCCATACACAGGTAGAATAGAATGGTTAACGTAGTCATTTTCATATTTCTTCCCAATGCTTCACATATGCTTCATGCTCGCTCACAATCACGTCTAATCAATATCAATAGAAAGTAGAGAATAATGTAATTTATGTTGTGAATTGTATTTCTTGCATCAAATTATATTCCATTCTGATTCCATGAGGAATCTATGGCTGCCTTGTTAACTGGGCTTCAATTTTCCTCCATCAGACACCAATAACTTCTCCATCGACTCAGATTTTGTTCTTCAATTCCATGACCAACTTTTACAGTAGTAGTTCTGGGCATTATTGATTGAATGGAAATCAGATCAGAATCCTTGCACATTTGTCTTCAGTAAACCTGGGTTGGCTGCAAAAAATGAATTTGTCTTCCTATTTTGGGGATCAATTTAACAATATTGCCGATTCTTTTGTGATCTCAAGTTCAATGACCACCAATCAGCGCATGAATACAGTGCTTCAGAAGGAAATACAACATCTATCAACATTGATTTGATGTTTAGTTATTAAAGATTTACTTGTTCACACAACAACTCAATTTCTTGCAATATGATTTATCAAAACATAGTATATTCAGTTAGTAATCTTAATGGTGAGCCAAAATCAACTTCTCAATTGGCAAGTACTCATGCAGGTAAAGACTTAAAAAGGCAGTGTAACTTGTTATAAAAGGAGCTAATTCAATTGGCAAGTACTCATGCAGGTAAAGACTTAAAAAGGCAGGTATTGGAACCCAAACTAAGATTAAGAACAAAAAAATTGCAAGGATTGAGACAACCCATGATCTTTCCATTGCCATTCACCCTTTCCTCAATTAAGGTCTGGAAAGAAATCAAACCATAGTTGACAAGATTTTGAAACATCAATCAAGACCAAAATGGGGTTTCAAGAGTACAATTGCAGCAATAGGAGGAAAGATGCCTAAGCTAAAAGACACATTTATGAAGCAAAAAGGGAAAAACGTCATATAGAGAAAAGGACATGTACGGACCCCAACTTCCAAATTTAATCAACCTATGGGTGCTCCAAATTTAATCAACCACTCAGCCACCCAAAGGTATGATAAAAATGAACTCATCGAGCCCAAAGCAAAGGTCTCCCTCAAAGTCATGCCCAAGGGCCACTTGAGCAGGCTGGATGATTTTAAAGTTGCAACTCTAGAAAGGTCCTACCTGAAGTGGGACCTAGACTCCAACTTAAGCTGAAGCATCTTTTATTTATTGGAAAAAATCCAGTAAGGTCCCGCTAGATCTACCCTCGAGCAAGTTTTAGGTCTAGATGTTAGTTTTTCATTCCACTAGGTGTGCGATCAAAGCCTACTCGAAAGGCAATCGAAGCTAACCTGCTTAGGTTAAACCATTGTCTCCAATATAAAACTGTAAGCTTATTAATATACAACTGCTTTCTTAGAAACCCATCTTTTTCAAACAATGAATTAAGAGCTTTTAAGAGAAAAACTTAATTAAGAATTCATGTATGATAAGCACATCATTTCAAACATTCACACTCATGACCCGTGTCATGTCTTTCTAAAGTTGCGGAGTCCAAAACTCAACATATGTCGGTGCCATATGTGGCAGTGGCACTCAAAACTAACACCAAACTTTCAAATCTACTTCCTCTCAATTCAACACTACCTGCCTTTCTATAGTAGTTAAAAATAAAATAAAAAATCTACAAATTTTTTCTCAGTTAAATTTGCATACTCAATCTGTGATACTATTCACCACATTCCCTTTAATTTTAGCCAACTGGTAATAACAAAAGCAAATTCAAACAAAAAATTTCAGCTCAATTGATAAGTATATAATTATGAAACAAATATGAGACAAGTATCTAATACATTCCATACATGCAAAGTATATAATTATGGTGCTACATACCATGACCGCAACAACTTTATCATTACTTGGTTTGTTATCCTTCGTGTACCCAGCCATCCACACCTCTAAGCGAGTTGCAGGAACTCCATTCTTCTTATTAGTTTCCTATAATTACACTTAAAATTAAGTAACAAAATCAAAATATACAATTTCAATTTGAAATATAAAGAAACTATATACCTCTACTCGAACAACTGAGAATGGTTTTCTTCCAGTTATGTGATTTAATGTCTTCTTCTTCCGAATTTCTTTGTTTTTTATACTTTTTTTCTGTTACATATGAACACAAACACAAGATAATTTATTAATTAACAAACTCATCTTATGAGATTACGATAGAGTTATATAAACAATTTAAATGATACCTGTGCCTTCCGAGTGCCCCAATAATAGACTAAGCTTCGCCATTGATGTTCATGTACTCTTTCGGGCCGATGAGTTAACCTATCAGCATCGTTGTCGAATGGCGTATACCCCAATTGTTTAACTCTAGCCTTCCACTCTCTCCATTTTTTTCCAACAGATGCCAAAACAAATTTCTTCATTGACTCGTCGGCATCTGTATTGATCTGCAAATAATTGGCAACGTTGTGACTATTGCATACACACAGCAGCAACAACATATACGCAGCAGCATACACACAGCAGCAAGCCCACAGCAGTAGCTAATTTCACAAATCAAGATAATATTAGCCGTTCCTATGACCCAACGATGATGATTGAAAAATTCCAAGTGTGCAATGGCAATGCTGGTATTTGTCTTACAAACAAGCACTATTTTGGGTAATTGAATATAATAATTTTTATTTTTTATTTTTAATCATTTTCCTGGAAGGTAGAAAGGTCAAAGCCAGGAAGCTAGACAGCAATGCAGAAGAAAGAAAAAAAAATACAAAATAAGAAAAATAAAACTATAAAATATGAAACAAATAAAATAAATAATAACAAATTAAGATTAAAATTGATATGTAAAATGAAATAATTCTTTTACCTTTACTTCTCTCCAAATTCTCTCTTTGTTTTCCTTCGGTACATGGCTCCAAGTTCTATAAGTGAGGGGCATAAGGTTCCCATCTCGAGCTAAAACACCCAAACGAGAAGCCAAGGGTGTATACCCGTCAACCACTTGGTTCAACTCATTAGGCACAATATGTAAAATGCCACCACTTGGGTTCCAATCACTACCATGCATGAGTGTTGGGCCTCTCGAACTATGACCTACTCATCCAAATATCAATATCAAGTTAGAAGATACTAGAAAGAATGATAATACAAGAATTGAGCAGACAATGGAGCAAATGGAGTAGTGTCACTTAGTTTAAAAAAAAAGAAATATAAACATCAAAAGAAAAAAGCACATCAACAGAGAAATCTAATGGAGTAATTCAATTGAATAAAATAATTCATACCAGCAGTAGTGTCATGTGTCGAACCAGTACTCGATGATGTACTAGGCAAGCTACCTGGAGGATACCATGACATGGGTGGATCAGGTATGATGCGTGTACTCTCCTCTGAACTCTCATCTGAACTTCCACTATAAGAACTCTCATCTGCACTTCCCAATCAGCTTCAACGGGATCATTAACATAGAAAACTTGTTGTGCCTGAGATGCTAGGATGAATGGCTCATCACTATTTTGTTTCTTTGTATATAACAAATGATTGAAATTAACAAGTGTGAAACCAAACCCATCCTGCTTCAATCCTTTGTTGTTGTCAATCCAGTCGCACATGAATAGCACATATCTACGGTCGTATGAGTAATACAATTCAATAATATCTGTCACATATCCATAGTATGCTACTTCACCTTCCACAGGATTCATGTCTCTGGTACTTGCATAGCTACAAGTCTTTGCTTTCACCATAACCCCACTATTTTGAGTTTTTCTTCTCCACTCACGACTCCTCGTATGATACCTAGTACCATTAATTATATACCCATTGAATCTCGTGGCCTTTTTACTAGGTCCCAATGCCAAAGTTTTAATCTCATCTGACAACACAGCATTTTCAATAGCTAGAAGCTCTTCAACCTATTTTTACAAAGTCAACAAAATTAAACATTAACTAACAAAGAATTTGAAAACATGAGAATTGAAAATTAAAAACATGTAAGTTATTAGTACTTACATGAGAATTAAACCATCTGGGAAACTCATCATTGTGACGGCGATCCACATCAAAATCTTTAAGACGACGATGTGACCGCTTAATAACATCACGATGCTCCCTATACATTTAAAGTACTTATAAAATGCAAGATACTTATTAATGGTATCAATAAAATTTTGGAACAAAGATTGTATCTTACTCTCGATATGGGACAACCGCAGCAGTGTTAAATAACACATACCGATGAGCTTGTACCCATGATGTGTTATCAAGCGCAAACCCTTTTCCTTTTCCTAAAGCATGACCCAGTAATATCCCAGGATTGTCGCTAACATCGTAATTCCTTATTGGTCGATTCAATTTTGACTCGACATCATCCAAGTACCTTGAGCAAAAGGTCATACACTCTTCAACTAAGTATCCCTCTGCAATTGAACCTTCTGGATGACTTCGATTACGCATATATGACTTAAGTGTCATAAGATACCTATAAACAAACAAATGCACACATGACTTTCAATTATAAACAAACAAATGACTACAACCTTAAATTGGAGTAGAATTGCACACCTTTCTATGAAGTACATCCAGCGATATTGCACTGGACCAGCAATCTTGGCCTCCTCTGCTAGGTGAATAGGCAAGTGCTCCATTATATCGAAAAAGGATGGAGGAAAAATTCTCTCAAGATGACAAAGTGTAAGAGCAATTTGGGATTGAAGACGATCTAACCCATCTGGCTCTAAAGTTTTGGAGCACAGCTGCCTGAAGAAATTGCTTAACTCAATCAATGGTTCAACAACTTTTTTCGGTAACAAATTTCTCACTGCTATTGGAAGTATTTGTTGCATCAATATATGGTTGTCATGACTTTTCAGTCCAGATATGCTATGTTGTTTGAGGTTAACACGACGAGAAATATTGGATGCATACCCATCTGGAACTTTGATATTCTTCAGGAGTGTACAAAACAAACCTCTCTCTTTATTGTTCATAGCAAAACATGCAGGCGGCAAATAATACCTGTTCCCAACCCCTTTTTTAGGATGTAATGCCTTTCGAATTCCCATATCTTGCAAGTCTCGACGAGCATTTAAATTATCCTTTCCTTTCCCATCAACATTTAATATCGTCCACAATACATTATCACACACGTTCTTCTCAATGTGCATTACATCAAGATTGTGGCGAATCAAATTATGCTCCCAATATGGAAGCTCAAAGAAAATACTCCTCTTCCTCCAATTATGATCCTCCTCGTTGTCCTCTTTTTCCTTTCCTTTCCTAGTTCTTTTTTGTCTGTTAGTTGGTTGATGCTTAGGCCCTAGCTGTCGTAACACATTAGCCCCCGATAACCGAGTTGGACATGGTTCAAATTCAGAAGTTCCATCAAAAGACGCAGCATCTTTTCGAAATTTGTGACTCGCATTCAACCAGCGGCGATGCCCCATGTAACAAATTTTCCTTCCATTCTTCAAATACCGATGTCGAGTACGTATGTTACAACAAGGACAAGCTAAAGCACCTTTCGTGCTCCATCCAGACAAATTTGCATATGCAGGAAAATCATTTATTGTCCACAGTAAGACCGCGTGCAATTGAAACATTTGATTAGTTTCTGCATCGTACGTCTGAACACCATTTTCCCACAATTCAATCAGTTCATCCACTAACAAGCGCAAGTAGACATCAATGTTATTGCCAGGTGAAGAAGGACCATCAATGAGCAATATCATCATCATATGAGGTTGTTTCATGCACAACCACGGTGGCAAATTATAAGGCATTACAATAACTGGCCAACTACTGTGAGCAACATTCATTGCCTTGAATGGATTAAATCCATCCGCTGCTAAACCTAGTCTGACATTGCGAGGCTCACTCGCAAACTTGGGATACAAAGTATCAAAATTTTTCCAGACAAGAGAGTCAGCAGGATGTCTCATTTTGCCATCATCAATTCGGCCCTCTACATGCCATCTCATTAATGAAGCAGTTTTGGATGACATGAACAATCTTTGAAGCCTTGGAATCAAAGGAAAGTATCTCACAATCTTCTGGGGAATTCTTTGTTGCTTCTTTTTATAATCATTCTTCTCACCCTCAAACTGTTTGTATCTAGGCGTCTGACACACTATGCAATCATCCCTACTAGCTGTCTCCTTCCAATATAGTGAGCAGTCTCTTGGGCATGCATGTACCTTGTGATAATCAAGGCCCAATTCCCTAAGGAGTGCCCTCGTTGCATAGAACGACTTTGGCAAAGTTTCACCTTTTGGGAATGCATCCTTCAAAAGTTTAAGCAACATCGTGAAAGACTTGTCGCTCCATCCACTAAGGCACTTGATATGCAATAATCGAACGACAAATGACAGCGTTGAAAACTTGTGACACTCTGGATACAACTCTCTTTCGGCCTCCTTCAATAAACTGAAAAATCTTTCAGTTTTCTTATCCGGGCCTAGTTCGATATTAGAACTTCCTGTCTCATTACTAGCACGATGAACCAAGCTTGGTGGAGGAAGTCCGAACCCCTCATATATCATTTCATTGACTTCATCGCCATCATTCGAATCACTGACATTCTCATTCAATGGCACAGACGCCGGTAAATCTTCCCCGTGAAAAATCCATCTGGTGTAGCTTGGAAGAAACCCATTGACCATTAAATGTTCCCCCAAAAGGTCTTTCTTTACTAGTTTGACATTCCGACACCGTTTACATGGACATGTGACTTCATTGGATAGAAGATTATTTTGGCATTCAAGTTTAACAAATTCCTTAACCCCTTCTATATATTCTGGATGCAACCTATGCTGATTTATCCAACTTTTATCCATCTGACTTCGTCTTACACTACAACTGTCACTGTCAAATCAACAAAGTTCAAAATTATCATTTCATTTTAATTATTCTTAACCTCAATTAAGTACCTTATAATGCATGCGACATGACACCATTTACCTCTAACTCTTCTCTAATAGGTTGGTTCATCCTACTTTCCCATTCAGGAATACACAGTCTATATTGTAAAAAGTAGCTCATACCGCTCTATCCATCTCTAACGAAATTTCGGCAGCATCTCCCCATGGTTCTCCAAGTACACTACACAGACTGGGTGTATTGCTACACCTTGTCTAGTATGCACCCGGAGAACATGAGGAGTTACTACACGAAATCTCTACGAGATGGACTATATTTAAGCAGTAGAACTACTAATTACAACATAGACTTGTGTTCCTGAACTGTCCGAACTGGACAATCCAAGAAGAGCCTCATCAAAGATGACTAGGTATCTCTGATGAAGATTCTTGGACGGGTCTACGGCTATTCATGCATGCATGGATAATTACTTGCTAAATTAACAACTGTCATGATTTTTGCATCCCGGTGGTGCAACTTGAATCAACACTATCAAGCATACTAGAAGCATTTCTAGCATGAAGCATACTAATGAAGAAACTAAAAGTTTCTACAATGCTCTTGATAGATTATGATATAGAACTTCATCAAGATGACTGAGTATCTCTAATGAAGATTCTACAAGAACAACCAGATTATCTTGATTGATCACAAAGTAAAAAATTCCATGATTGTAGTTGATAGCACATTACAATGGCAAGTACTAGATATTAGGTATGCTTCATTTAGTTTGTTCTTGTACTCACAAGTAAGCAACAAGTTCTCACTACTACATGAACACCCACACATACCAATATATCTTAGTAGTTTTCTATTTCATTTGTATAGCACCATTTTTGTGTCCCTATCAAAGCCCAAAAAGAAAACTGTGCAGACGAGGGTAGATTTCAAATTACTTAACAAAAAATTATGATAAACATTAGAAATTCAAAATCATAATGTTGCACAAAAAATATAAGCACAAAAAATATAGACCAAGCACACTTGCCAAATAGATAATTAATTGCAAACATCCAACTAATCTCATACATTGTCACTTTGAGATCATGAGACCATCTACATATGTGTGTGTAACATCTTACCATGCTTATAAAGGTCAGCTGATTTGTCCACAAAACTAAATCATGACTGGACAAAAACAAAAAAAAAGAATCTTGTCTAAGTGATGAAGAAGCATGAGTCTCTATTATTGCACACAAGTCTATTCTTGCCACTCTCTTAAGTTCAGTTTCTGCCATCAATATTGAATTGGCTCCACTTGAATAATGTATTTATGCAACTATAATGTTGCGGATCTTTTTTGTCAAAAAAAGTATATTCTTGCAAATTGCCATATTGCAAAAAACAAAAAAGCTAAACTGATGTAGTAATAGTATTTTTAAGTAATAAGCTAAAATGATGTAGTAATAGTATTTTTAAGTATATTCAACTGTAGCATGTTTCAAACATCAAATTAGAGTTTTTAGAATTCCAACCACGTAGCTTTCGAATTTCTTTGGTTTAGATACAATAAAATTATTTTCTACTTGGTCCATTCAATATATAAAGGTTATTGCTTTTCAAAATTGTAGTTATATAACTGGACAATCTATGTTAGAACTGTTGTTCAAACTTCTAAGTCTCATAAGCAAGAAAGAAAACTTCAATAGAAACACTGTTGCTTGCCTACAGCAATGTGAAATTGATGTAAATTGCCATTCATATGTAAGACATGCATCAAAAGAAGATTGAATCCACTTGAATTATGAAATACTAATTACATGTTAGCAAGTTTTGCAGGGAAACATGTTAGCCAAATAGAAAATAAAATTTAATATCAGCAGATCAAAAGACAGTGGACAACAATAACAACAATCTCAACCCCCAAAAGAACTTTTTAAACCTTATGTATCACGCAATTAAGTCTATATCTTATTGCGCCCCGGATATCTCAGTGGTATATCATCAAGGTCCATTTTCCATTTGCTGAATCCCCAAGTCTAAGACCCACATACATATAATTTTCATTCCAGCCTCAATATGGGTTGATAACTAAAGGTATCTTGATTCAATCCAACTTTAGACAGAAAATGCAGTTTTTACTTGCCAAGTTTGTGGATAAAATTGGTGCCCTGATTTGTCCATCTCACCTTAGGAGTAGAGACCATCATTCAACTTCCAATATCCTCTATTAAATCTCATGTCATGGAATTTTTTCGAGTCTTTTAAGTTCACATAGCTAGTTCCAATATATAATAAAATTATCTTGCTCGTAGGCAATAAAAGAAATATGTTTACACTAAGTTTTCCACTACACCAAAGTCAACCAAACAGGATTCCCTATAATTGAAGGACACCCATACCAACTTAGCCAAATATGCTTAGACAAACTGCAAAATAACCTGAAGCCCATCTGATCAAAAGCATCAGTACAGAAATTAGTCTTGCAACTATCAATAATTTATTAGCTAAGAAAGCCAGAGGGTTTCTCAGCATTCTATGATCTCCACCAACACAGTTAAAAGAGGAAGAAAGACTGTGGTTAGCGCCTTCCTTCAGAACAAGTGGAGGCAACCCTACATACTCAATTTCAGACTGATAATCATCAATAATTAATTCTAAGCTTGGGAATTACTAAAAACATACATCTAAATTTGCAAAACAAAAAAAGAATTGCAGCAACACTCGACTACAATTAAAGAAAACTCCATATTTCCATTTACCTAAACGTGAATACCATTAAGATTTAGAATACATTCAATATATTTATATATGTGTCGATGAAACTCAAAGATTATCACATTCTCATACAGGGACATTTATTTCTCAGTAGTTCTGTAGTTCATTACATCTCCAGGATAGTTCAGCCGTCCAAACAAAACAGCACAGAGCTAAAATGGCATTGTTCTGACTGTCAAATAATAAAATGTGGATAAACACTCACCGAAGGAAACAAAAACAAATCAAAAGGCCTACTAGCCATATGACAAAGGCATTAGATCAAAAAATTTCTTGACTCCAAAACTGGAGTACTTTGTCAATCATCAAACTTACCGGGGTGATTACAGTGCTATAAGCAAAGATTTAACACCCTATAAGCCTCTATAGATATGTAACCCATTATTAGAGCAGACAAAAATAAGGAAAATGACCAAATAGAATTAGAAGACAGAGAAACCTCCAGACATCCTTCAAGAGAATGAAAATTGTACCTGGGATAAGAGCAACAGAGATCGATCTGGTTCGAGAATGATATCGATTTTGGATCTGCGATTTGATGAAGAACAGATCGAGTTTGAGTTCAAGTTCGATGAAGAGACTGATCAAAGCTCTCCAGCGACAGATCAATGAAGAGCAACACCTGCAATCGAGCGAGCGAGAGAGAGAGAGAGTGTGTGTGTGTCTTTGATCTGGTTCGATGAATATCAGTCGAGGGCTTTGGAAGAGAGAGAAAGAGAGGGAGAGAGACCGAGCTATGGAACATATAGAGAGAAAGTGAGAGATGGAAAGTGAGAGACGGAAAGAGAGACTGAATTCAAGCGAGAGAGAGTGAGAGCTTCAAATCGAGGGTTTTGGAAGAGAGGGAAACTGAGTTGTGGTAGACTGAGAAAGAGAGACTGAATTCAAAGAGACGGAGATTTGACGGTGAATACATTGACCCAATACGGCACCGTTTCATTGAGGTCAGACACAACGTTTTTTGAAAACGTTGTGTTTCGTGAATTTATAGTGGCGTTTTCCTAAACGCCACAAAAAAAACGTTGCTATACACCATTTTTCCTGTAGTGTTTCAAGTAAACAAGCATGAAATGTTTTGTTCCAATTCGGGCGACCCAGTCTATACTTATATGCTGTGTGCATCACATAGTAACCTAAGCTAATAACCGGAATAAGGACACACAAAATTTTCAAAAATAGATATCATGGTTAGTAGAGGCCGATCTTCGATCGGGCGAGCGGGGGTGCTCACGAAGTGACCTTCCCCAATCGTACCCAAGTTCCCGAGCCGAGGCAACTTTGGTGATGACAGACACATGGCCTTTGGCACCGAGTCAGGGTTTCTTAAATTTCCCAAAATAAAATATTTAGGTGGCGACTCTGTATCTGGCAAAGCAGTCCATGTTTGGCACTTCTTTTCTAAAAATCTGTTTTCTCAAAACGATTTGCCGGATTTGGACTCTTTGGTTCAGATTTAGAACCGTGACAATTTGAGAGTCCTGAGCTGTAGTGACCCCAAATGAACAGAACGGGAGCTCGTTCCCCCCGGGGCGTTCGGGGACGTCTACACATGCCTAAGTCAAGGTAACAATGTGGCAGTGGCAGTGGCAATGCCACCAGACCCAAAGGCGAGTAATGTTTCATGTGGGCAAATGAACAGCTATACTTAGCTCGAATGTTGCTGGCAGCATAGACTTGTTGGGTCAAACAGATCAGTGGGCAAGACATGGCAGGCCAAGACTTACAATTTCGTGGGTTAAACTCAGAAGGGTTCAAAAGGCTGAAATGGATAGGCAGTTCATAGCAGTTCCTTGGCATGATGCAAAGCTGACAGATAGGGCAGTTTATAGCAGTTATGTTTGCAGAAAGTCAAGATAAAGGCTGCTAGAATTAAGGGACTGGTCCAAGACAGTTCCAGGCAGTTTCCAGCAGTTACAATTTGCAGCAGCCTTGTTGGTTTGAATTTGCCTTAGCAGTTGGGGGTGTCAACTGCTCATAACTGATTTGTAAAATGCTTATAAATGTTAAGGGATAGTGGGATTTAGACATATCATGTTATCTGTACGAATACTCATGTATCCTTGTATTATTTTGTGATAATAAAGGTTGAGAACGGTTCCTGTAATCTATTTGTGTATGCTTGCTTGCTTACAAAACTTATAGTGGGTAATTCGTGCATGCTTGGCTGAGACTAAGTGCTGAGACTTAGTGCCATTACAAGCTAGAAATTGAAAACAAAAATTGACCCTGTAACAATTGGTATCAGAGCACGGTTATGCTCTAATGGTTTCTGGCATGGATGCCTTGAAAGAAAGAGTAACGCGGTTGGAAAATCTTGTGGGTGACCCTGCTGATGAGAACCGCTCACTGACGGATCGATTGGATGCTGTGGCCTCAAGGTTGTTTGCCCTTGAGACCTCAACAGCAGATTGGTTCAAAGACATGCTGACAGATGTGCTAGCCATTTTGGATTCTTGGAAAGACAAGTTTCAAGAAGTTGTGGATGAACTATCCCTTCTGAAGAAGGTTGTCTGTGGGCATATGAATTCGGAAAAGACTCCTTCGAAAATCAAAGTTCCAGACCCTAAAGCTTTTGGCAGAAATCAGAGTGCGAAGGAACTTGAGAATTTTCTATGGGACATGGAGCAGTACTTCAAGGCTACTCATGTGCCAGAAGGAGAAAAGGTTACAATCACAAGCATGTACCTTACTGGTGATGCTAAACTTTGGTGGCGTACACGTGTCGAAGATGATGCTCGGCCAGAGATCTTAGCTTGGGAGACTCTTGAAAAGGAAATGAAGGAAAAATTCTTTTCTTGCAACACATCTTGGGTTGCAAGAGACGCCTTGAAATGGTTGAAGCATTCCGGATCGGTGAGGGACTATATGAAAGAATTCAGTTCTTTGATACTGGACATGAAGAACATGTTGGAGGAAGATAAACTCTTCAACTTTATGTCTGAGTTGCAGAATTGGGCCCAGTTAGAACTTCGAAGACTCGGTGTCAAAGACTTACCCTCTGCCATAGCTGCGGCAGATAGGTTGCTTGACTACAAGTTAAGCAAGGAACCCACGAATGAAACCAACAAACGGGAGAGAAGAAGTCTGGTTTCAAGAAGGAAAAGGAGGGTTCGAAGTATAAGCAAAAAGGGGATTCTTCTCAGACCAATGATGGGAAATCTAACAAAGGGTGTTTCATCTGTGATGGACCCCATAGAGTGAAAGACTGTTCCATGCGTGAGAAACTTAACGCTATGGTCGTGGAAGATGGCAAAGGGGAGTCAGATTCTGAGGGGCCGACTAAGGTAAACTCCTTACAATTACTCAATGCAATTCATGCGGACAAAGCCCCTACTACTGGTCTAATGTACATCAATGTGAAATTAGTAGGTACTGACATTGCGGCAATGGTAGACACCGATGCCACGCACAACTTCCTGTTAGAAAAAGTTGTACAGAACCTCGGATTACAAGTTACCCAAAGCACCAGTCGAGTCAAGGCAATGAACTTAGTGGCTCAATTGATGCAAGGAATGGCTTCCAAAGTATCGATCACAGTTGGAGATTGGACTGGACGGGTTAACTTGATGGTGGTTCCTTTGGATGATTTCAATGTCATCTTAGGAAATGATTTCTTTGTGACTGCAAAAGTGGCTTTGATGCCATATTTGGATGGGATGTGCTGGCCATTTCGGAAAAGACATGCTAACGGATGTGCTAGCCATTTCGGATTCTTGGAAAGACAAGTTTCAGGAAGTTGTGGATGAACTATCCCTTCTGAAGAAGGTTGTTTGTGGGCATATGATTTCGGAAAAGACTCCTTCGAAAATCAAAGTTCCAGACCCTAAAGCTTTTAGCAGAAATTGGAGTGCGAAGGAACTTGAGAATTTTCTGTGGGACATGGAACAGTACTTCAAGGCTGCTCATGTGCCAGAAGGAGAAAATGTTACAATCACAAGCATGTACCTTACTGGTGATGCTAAACTTTGGTGGCGTACACGTGTTGGAGATGATGCTCGGCCAGAGATCTTAACTTAGGAGACTCTTAAGAAGGAAATGAAGGAAAAATTCCTTCCTTGCAACACATCTTGGGTTGCAAGAGACGCCTTGAAACGGTTGAAGCATTCCGGATCGGTGAGGGACTATGTGAAAGAATTCAGTTCTTTGTTGCTGGACATGAAGAACATGTCGGAGGAAGATAAACTCTTCAATTTTATGTCTGAGTTGCAGAATTGGGCCCAGTTAGAACTTCGAAGACTCGGTGTCAAAGACTTACCCTCTGCCATGGCTGCGGCAGATGGGTTGCTTGACTACAAGTTAAGCAAGGAACCCACGAATGAAACCAGCAAACGGGAGAGAAGAAGTCTGGTTTCAAGAAGGAAAAGGAGGGTTCCAAGTATAAGCAAAAAGGGGATTCTTCTCAAACCAATGATGGGAAATCTAACAAAGGGTGTTTCATCTGTGATGGACCCCATAGAGTGAAAGACTGTGCCAAGCGTGAGAAACTTAACGCTATGGTCGCGGAAGATGGCAAAGGGGAGTCAGATTCTGAGGGGCCGACTAGGGTAAACTCCTTACACTTACTCAATGCAATTCATGCGGACAAAACCCCTACTACTGGTCTAATGTACATCAATATGAAATTGGTAGGTACTGACATTGCGGCAATGGTAGACACCGATGCCACTTACAACTTCCTGTTAGAAAAAGTTTTACATACCCTCGAATTGCAAGTTACCCAAAGCACCAGTCGAATCAAGGCAATGAACTTAGTGGCTCAATCGGTGCAAGGAATGGCTTCCAAAGTATCGATCATAGTTGGAGATTGGACTGGGCGGGTTAACTTGATGGTGGTTCCTTTGGATGATTTCAATGTCATCTTAGGAAATGATTTCTTTCTGACTGCAAAAGTGGCTTTGATGCCATATTTGGGTGGGATATTTATTTCGGATGAAGACAAGCCTTGCTTTGTCGCTGGTTGCAGTAAATCAGACAAAGGCAAGGACGCAAAGAGGAAGACGGAGACCCTCTCAGCCATTCAAGTGCACAACGGTTTGAAAAAAGGCGTAGAGACTTTTCTTGTTGCCTTGGTGGAAATCAAACCTGATCTATTAGTAGAAGTGCCGGATGAAGTGGCAGAAGTGTTAAGGGAATTTGAGGATGTGATGCCTTCGGAGTTGCCAAAGTCCCTTCCTCCTCGGCGTGCCACTGATCACAAAATAGAGTTGATTCCGGGTGCTAAGCCTCTAGCAAAGGCACCTTACAGAATGTCCCCAATGGAACTTACAGAGTTGTGGAGACAATTGACGGACTTATTGGATGCTGGACTGGTTCAGCCATCCAAGGCCCCTTACGGTGCCCCAGTGCTTTTTCAAAAGAAGCAAGATGGAAGTTTGCGCATGTGTGTGGATTATCGGGCTCTCAACAAAGTGATTATAAAGAACAAGTACCCAGTCCCTTTGGTGGCAGACCTATTCGATCAATTGTGCAAGGCCACTTACTTCACAAAATTGGATTTACGTGCTGGCTATTGGCAAGTCTGAGTGGCTGAAGGGGATAAGTCAAAGACCACATGTGTTACGAGGTATGGGTCTTTTGAGTTCCTAGTAATGTTGTTTGGGTTAACTAATGCCCCGGCTACATTCTGTAATCTTATGAATGATGTATTCAATGATTATGTCGATCAGTTTGTTGTTGTTTATTTGGATGATATTGTAATATATAGTGAGTCCCTAGAGGATCACTTGTCTCACCTTCGGATGGTGTTCACTCAGTTACGAGAACAACAGTTGTATGTCAAGAAGGAAAAATGTGAGTTTTCCCAGCGGGAGATTAAGTTCTTAGGGCATGTAATCTGCAAAGGCCACGTAAAGATGGACAATAAAAAAGTGCAAGCAATCATAGATTGGCAAGCACCAAGCAAAGTGACTGAGTTGCGCTCCTTTTTGGGTTTGGCCAACTATTATAGAAAATTCATTGAGGGATACTCAAAGAAGGCAGCACCTCTCACAGATTTGCTCAAGAAAGACAGACCCTGGAAGTGGGATGAAAATTGTCAGGCGGCCTTTGACAAATTGAAAGTGGCAGTTGCAAGTGAACTTGTTTTGCAGCTACCTGATTTTGAACTTCCATTTGAATTACATACTGATGCCTCTGATAAGGCTATTGGCGGTGTTTTGGTGCAAGAGGGGCACCCGGTTGCGTTCGAAAGTCGGAAGTTGAATGATGCGGAGAAGAAGTATTCTGCCCATGAAAAGGAAATGACAGCGGTTGTGCATTGTCTTCAGATTTGGAGAGTCTACCCTATTGGGAACAAAATTCATGGAATTGACGAACAATGTGGCAAATACTTTCTTCAAAACACAAAAGAAGTTGTCTCCAAGACAGGCCAGATGGCAGGAATTCCTTAAGGATTATAACTTCGAATGGTGACACAAACCTGGGCTCCACAACTAGGTTGCTGATGCTTTGAGTCGGAAGGAAATTGGGGACTATGTTGCTGTGATATCAAACATTGAAACTCAATTGTTGGAAAGGATTCGAGTAAGTGCTGCAATTGATTCCAAATATCAAAGGCTAGTTCAGCAAGTGAAAGATGGCACTGTGCGTCGCTATTGGTTGGAAAACGATCTACTCCACAGCAAAGGAGATAGATTATATGTCCGTAGTGTTGGTGAGCTAAGGCTAGAGTTGCTCAGAGAAACTCATGATCCGCAATGGGCGGGTCACCCCGAACAACAACGCAAGATGGCTTTACTGTCTCGTTCCTATTGTTGGCCAAAAATGGAGGAAGTTGTAGAAGCCTATGTCAAAACTTGCCTAATGTGCCAACTGAACAAGACAGAGAAAGAAAGCAGCTGGACTGCTGCAACCGTTACCTATTCCAACAAAGCCATGGGTGTCTGTTTCCATGGACTTCATATCCGGGTTTCCAAAGGTGAACGGTATGCGTTCTGTTATGGTTGTTGTTGATTGTTTCTCTAAATATGCTATGTTTATCCCTGCCCCTCATGCTTGTCCCGCTGATGTTGCAACAGACCTATTTTATAAGTATGTGGTGAAATACTTTGGTTTGCCCGAGGATATTATTAGTGACAGGGATACCTGATTTACGGGACGGTTTTGGACGGTGTTATTTAACTTGATGGGATCCGAATTAAAGTTTTCTACAGCAAATCATTCTCAGACAGATGGACAGACCGAGAGAATAAATGCTTTGCTAGAAGAATACCTTCAACATAATGTGACTGCAAGTAAGAGGAATTGGATTGAACTGTTGGATAGTGCCCAGTTTTGTTATAATCTGCATTGGTCATCTGCCACAAGCATGAGTCCATTTGAATTAGCCACGGGGCAACAACCCCTCACTCCGCATGAAGTGGCACGGACTGGCTCAGGGGGTAGATGTCCTGCAACATACTGGTTTACAAGAGCTAAACAAGACATGCTGGATGAAGCACAAGACAGTTTGGCTAAGGCAAGCAAGCGGATGAAAAAGTATGCTGACAAAGGGCGAAGACCCTTGGAATTCAAAGTGGGAGACAAGATGCTGCTAAAGCTTACTCCACAAATTTGGAAGAAGATAAGTAGTAAGACAGCGCACCGAGGCTTAATTCCGAAGTATGATGGACCCTTTGAAATTCTAAAACGTGTGGGAAATGTTGCTTACAGGCTGAAATTGCCTGACCGGCTGAAGATACACCCAACAATCCATGTTAGTTTCCTGAAACCTTATCATGAGGATCAGGCTAACTTAACACGGACGCAAGCTCGACGTTCCGCTCCGGTGATCAGAAAACAGTTTGACAAAGAAGTGGAACGGATTCTGGACCACAAGACAGAGGGACAGAGTAAGAAAAATCAAAGAACTCATTACTTGGTTAAGTGGAAGGGTTCTCCTGATGCGGATGCGAGTTGGGAAAAGGATGTAACTCTATGGTAGTTTGAGAAGCAAATTTTAGACTACTTAAAGGCCTTACCGACGAGGACGTCGGCTTCTTCTGGTGGGGGTGGTTTGTTAGCACCTTAAGACTTAGACACACAGCTTGGCATGGGGTGACACCTTGCACCTATGTCAAGGTCCAAGTCAGGCATGAGGGAGGCATGCCTAAGTCAAGGTAACAATGTGGCAATGGCAATGCCACTAGACCCAAAGGCGAGTAATGTTTCATGTGGGCAAATGAACGACTATACTTAACCTGAATGCTGCTGGCAGCATAGACTTGTTGGGTCAAACAGATTAGTGGGCAAGACATGGCAGACCAAGACTTACAATTTCATGGATTAAACTCAGGAGGGTTCAAAAGGCTGAAATGGATAGGCAGTTCATAGTAGTTCCTTGGCATGATGCAAAGCTGACAAACAGGCAATTTATAGCAGTTATGCTTGCAGAAAGTCAAGACAAAGGCTGCTAGAATTAAGGGACTGGTCCAAGACAGTTCCAGGCAGTTTCCAGCAGTTACAATCTGCAGCAGCCTTGTTGGTTTGAATTTGCCCTAGCAGTTAGGGGTGTCAACTGCTCATAATTGATTTGTAAAATGCCTATAAATGTTAAGGCATAGTGGGATTTAGACAGATCATGTTATCTGTACGAATACTCATGTATCCTTGTATTATTTGGTGATAATAAAGGTTGGGAACGGTTCCTGTAATCTATTTGTGTATGCTTGCTTGCTTACAAAACTTATAGTGGGTAATTCGTGCATGCTTGGCTTAGACTAAGTGCTGCAACTTAGTGTCATTACAGGCTAGAAATTGAAAACGAAAATTGACCCTGTAACAATTGGTTAAGGAAATTTATAAGTGGATTATACAACCGGATTAACAAAGCTGGAGAAGGATAGGGATTGAAAAAATAGTGAGGGGATTAAGTGCTATTTTATTATTATTATTTTTTTTTACCCAAGTGCAATCTGTTATTTGTAAAAAAAAATTATATTTGTTTTGAAAAAATTTGAATATAGAATTTTTTTAAAATTTTATATAAAAATAATTTAACAATCCCATCACTAATCATCACTACTGCTATCATCAAAATAAACGCACTTTTACGTAATCCCCTCACTAACAATCTCTACATTAACAATTTTTTCATTAACCATCACTTCACTAACAATTTTATGCAACCTAATCTGCTAAACAAACGTGACTTAATCTCCTCACTCAATCTCACCATACTCTTAATTCCCTCCATCCTATGGAGCCAAACAAGCGTGGCCTAAAGACTATATCTAATCCTTTACATTTTTTTTCATCAAATTTAAATTTAATGACAAAGTATCATTCTTTTTATTAAATGTTCAAAATCAAGGGAGTCTTTTTTATTATTATTATTATTATTTTTTTATCAAATAGAGAACTCATCAAATACTTCATCAAAGTTGAATTTGATGAAAGATTAAAAAAAATAATAAAGTATTGGAGAAGGAAAATTTGGGGATAAAATAAATGGTTTAATGTCATATCAAATTAAATTAAAAAAGTTGGTGAGGAAATGAACGTTACAAAATCGCACTTTAACAATTGATGTGAAACAATAACCAATCAAAAAGCATTGAATGATTTTAGATAAATTATAAATACATTTTTTTTAGATTTATTTAAAATATAATTTGTCTCTTAATTTTGAAATTATATAACATTCTTTTAAATTTCTAATTTCATCACGAATGACCGATTTTATTAATAAATTATCAAATCAATTAACAGTTTTAATAATATCATAAATCTATTTCAATAATAATTGAAAAAATTACATTTCAACGGAGCAGTAGCAAAAAAATTATATTTTTATGATGGCGTAACTCTCCTGTGTGCATGGTGCGAATTTATTCCTATGTTTGGTGCAACTCTTCCTGTGTGTCAGAGTTGCACCAACTTTTTTTCCCCATTTATAGTGTAATTATTTTGTGATCGTCTCATGTATTTGCAATTTCTCCTTAATAATTCAGATAATTTTATTATTGTATAGAAAAATAGTTAGAAATTTTATTTTTCAGTTAATGCTGTTAAATAAAATTTTTTGACAAGGAAATATTTGTAATTTTTCAACTTGTAAAGGATAATCCGTATCTTAAATAAATCTCAAAAGGCGTATTTGTAATTACCCAATGATTTTTTACTTTGTACAGAACATTTGTTGATTTTAGATTGTGTACCATATGCATCTTATTAAGTATTTTTGTGGGAAATATTATATATTTTTGTAGTAAATGTTACATATTTTTTTGGTATGAGTTACATATTTTTTTTGGTAGAAGTTAAAATAATTTGTGATTCAGAAATAAAGTTATGAATTTTATGGTAATGTAGCACATTTTTTTAATAATATTACATATTTTTTTATTCAAATATTTTCTAACATATAAAATATCACAGAATACATAACATTATTACAAAAATGCATAATTTCATTTCTGAATTACAAATTATCATAATTACTTTAAAAAAAATATGGATGAAGCACCAATAAATCCCAAGTAATGATCTTATGAACTGTTTGGTCCTTCTTTTTTTTCTTATAGATCCAAAGGTCTCATTCTAGTGTGAATTACATAAAGGGTCAAGTATAAACGCGCATGTGTTTTGTGTTGAAGAACAAATGTGAGTTTTCTCATAATGTTAAAATTACTAAACGTAACACTTCAAAAAAAAAAAACTCTTCAGTGTACTTTTTCCAAACGTAACATTTCAATGTAACACTCCAAAAACGTAATACTCAAATGTAACGCACTAAAAAACTCATTATTGTACTTTTCTCAAACCTAACCACGTAACATTTCAAAAAAAATCTCCTTAGTGTACTTTTCTCAAACGTAACATTCCAATATAACACACTAAAAAAATATTTAATGTACTTTTCTCAAATGTAACAGTGTAACATTCCAAAAAAAACTCCTCAATATAATTTTTTTTTTTAAACATAACACTCCAATCAATGCAACACACAAAAACTCTTTAATGTGTTTTTTTTCAAATGTAACACTCCAATGTTATACATTAAAAAACTCCTTAGTGTACTTTTGTCAAACGTAACAACGTAATATTCCAAAAAAACTCGTTGGTGTATTTTTTTTTTCAAATGTAACACTTCAATTAATGTAACACACAAAAACTCCTTAGTATATTTTTTTTCTAAACGTAACACTTTAATGTTACACTCTAATATAACACCAGAAAATCACATTAATAGAAATGTAGATTTTTACACTCAACAACTAACATTTTAGTCACCAATCCCTCTCAAAAAGAACCTTTCATGCCTCACATTTCCATTCTCCTCTCAAAAACGAATCAAAAAATTGAAAAAATGAATTACAAAAGGATATTCACTTAAATTCAGATGACACCAAATTAAATAAATATAACTTTTCAAAACAAAAAGGACTAATTAGTTCATTAGAAAACTCTAAAGAGTAAATGAATCAATATTTCCTCATACAAAATTCATGGATAAATTTTTTAAAAAAATATAGCATTTATCATAAAAATATACTAACATACATAAAAAAAAAACTAAAAAACAAAAGTATACAACTAGTTGCATGGTACACCTTTGTAGGGTAGGGACCAAGCGGTACTGCTGGCCTATTTTGGAGGTAAGAAAAAACATAAGCAGTGTTGGGTAGAGTTTTAAAATTATGATTTGAGAATAAAGTTATATTTTGAATTTGTAAGTTTTAAAATTATGATTTGAGTGTGAAAAATTTGTTTGGTTATGAATTTTGAAAAAAGTTTTGAAAAAAGTTTTAAATTAAGTTTGAATTGAGTGATGTGACATATGATATTTGATACAAAAACTTACAACTCGTAACCAAACACACAGCTGTTGGCTACATATTTTGTATAAAGCCAATCACAGTTCAACACGTAGTAGGTTGAGGGTAATACAGGAAGACAATTCAAACCTTCGATCATGATCGTCTACGTGGTAGTTAGTATTGGTTCTTACCAGATCTGCGTCACACTGGATCAGCAAAGAGGTGCGAAGTGATGTGGCTTCAACGGTTACTCACATTCAAATTCAAAATCAGGAAGGAAGCCTAACTGCAAGTAATGGCATAGTGGAGCTAACTATAAGGCAACATGATCAGTGATCATGGAGGAGTGATTCGATGGTTAGAAGTGCAGTTCGATGGTCATCCTTGACAAGTATAAATAGCAGAGAAGGCCCCAGAAAAAGACCCAGACTCAGATCCAAAAAACCAGCTTTATCTACTTTATTTCCTTTTCAGTTTTACATTTCTTGTTCTTTGTATTTCTGTACTTTAAAATTCCTGCACTGCACTTTGTTCATACGAGTAGTTTCAAGTAAATTGTTACTGTAAACTTCTACGAGGCTGAATTGGATCATTGTAAGTCTTTCGTTTTACTTAATGAAATACTGCAATTGTTCTTCATTTAATCATTGTCAGTTTATTCCTCCTAAGTAAAGCCACCAGTAAAAGTCCTCTTCATTGAGGCTAAAAAAACTAAAACACAATTGTTTGATAATTGGTTGGCAATTAAATTTCTGTAAGGACTGATTGATCCTTACTGGAACGCTCACAATTACAAAAATAACCTTCGAAAGCCAAAAAAGCCAACATATATTTTTGGCACGCCCGGTGGGACAAATTCAAATGGCTAAACGTAGGAGACAAGAAGAAAATGAACGCTTAGAAGAAGGCGTCGAAGGAAAGGTAGAAATACCTAATCCAGAAGATAATGTGATAACAAATCCTGTGGAAACACCCATTTTATTAGAGCCTATGGTTGAACAGACCAGCACTTCAGAACAAGTACCACATGTTCATAATATTGGACGAGGCCAAGGAATTGGACTATCCACTGTTCCATCTACTCAGCCAATGAATCCATGGGGTGGTCTAGTACATGCCATGGGATAGCAGTTAATGAATACAATAGAAAGGTGGGCAACATCCTTTTTGGATCGAATGAATACCCACCAACCAACAAACACAAGACACATGGAGGAAATTTCAAATGTTCCTCAGCAAAGATTGGCTAGAGATAAACAGCCTATGCAAATTAATGGACATTCTAATGGTCAAACTAGTAATCAAAACTATGAAAGACCATCACCTCAGTCTTGGTATGAACCTATTTTGAGGCCTATAGCAAGTCAAAATGTCTCATTACTTAACAGTGAAGCCGTGCAAATTGGTGGATCTGGCCCAGTACAAGAAAATGGCATAAGGATGGTTTCAAATCCCATGTTCGAAGTCATACCTGGCATGAGGGGATTCACTAACCCTTTATTCGAATTTATACTCGGGGGGTTGGAAGGTTTTCCTGCAACTAGAAGAGACACAACACCTGTTCCAGCACCTTTCGCAGGTCCTTTTGCAGGACAGGCTCAAAGAGGTTATCCATACCCTCAACAGCAGCCAGCACCACAGGGACAACCAGTCCCAAACATACCACCCTATGGACCAAGAGGACCCTAGGCACAAGGTTGTCCACTAAATCCTGTGTTTGTTCCTCCAGTAGTGGTTCAACAGACACAAAATATGGTCCCTAGGGACCATATTGTTGACATTGTTAGAGAGATGTGTGGACCAATGGCTCGGGGGGTTCAAACTCCTGTGTACAGGAAGCCATATCCAGAAAGGGTAGATAGGGTACATGAATACCCAAGGGGGTTTAGGATACCCGACTTCTCCTTTTTTATGGGAATGGAAAGCAGTCAACGATTGAACATATTGCTAGGTTCGCTGCTCAATGTGGTGAATTCACTAACAATGACTATATGAAGTTAAGATTGTTCCCAAACTCTCTAACTGGGATAGCATTTGTATGGTATATTAACCTTACACCTGGCTCTCTCCAAACTTGGCAACAAATGGAAGAGGCATTTCATGCCCAATTCTTCCAAACAGAGCCAGAGGTTTCCATAGCAGACTTGGCAAGATTGAGTCAAAGGCCTAATGAGAAAGCTACTCAGTTTATTGCCAGATTTAAAAGAGCACGAAATAAATGTAGGATTATCTTACCAGAGCCTGAATTTGTAAGATTGGCTCAAAATGGTCTAGAGTTTAGGCTTTGAAAGAAGTTTGACTCAACTGAGTTTAGAGACTTAGTGGAATTAACTTATAAGGTGTCTAGGTATGAAGCATTATTAGAAGAAGAACAAGATCGAAGTAATGCATCATACAAGACGTATTATAGAGATCCTAATTATGAGATCGATGTAGCAGAGATTGTAGAAAAAGAACTTGTGATCTGTGAAGAATTAATTCATAAAGACACAACAATTGACCAGCAGTTTAAAAAGAAAGACATTCATAAGAAATACTCTTTTGACTTAACAAAGGCAGATGACATTTTTGATCGTTTGCTTGCTGCAGATTTCCTAAAGTTACCAAAATGAGTCAAAATTCCATCTCCAGAGGTACTTAAAGGAAAAGTGTATTGTAAATGGCATAATTCTTGGTCTCACTCAACTAAAAACTGCAATATTTTTCGAGACAAGATCCAAGAGCAAGTTCGAAATGGGAGTTTAAAATTCCCAACTAAAGCAGAAAAGGCCATGGGGATTGATACTAATCCATTCCCAGAAATTGGAAAGGTGGCAGCCAATGTTATCACGATAGACTTCCAGAACTTGTCTTTGAAAGAATTGGAAGAAGTCAATGTGCAGATACATGTTGCCAGCTAGACAACTGTCAAGAAAGACACGGGAAATCTACCAGCTATTGGACAAGGTTTCTCAGACCAGAGGGAAGACTCTGATGAAGAAACATTGGATGACAATTCTTTAGAAGCAGCTGTCATGCAAAGAATGTGTCCCAGATGCAGGCTAAGCTACAAGTGGTTGAAAGGGCTTCCAATTGATGGAAAGCAATATTACAAGGATGTGCAGAGGCGTCCTAAACCAACCAACGCTTATAATAAAAGGCCATATCCAACTAGCATTAGGCAGCAACCATTAATGGTTGAGCCAACAGCCGCTAGAATGCATTCTAAAGGCAAAAGGCCTTTATATGAGTCCAGACCACCTAATTATTACAAAATGGAGAACAGTCATCCTGAAAGGAGACCAGAGAAGGGTTCGGTTTATAGGATCATAGCCAGAGATTGGTCTCATAGACCAGCCTCACGCAAGACGGAAAGTGGCCACCTTCATCAAAGGCCTGAGTTAGGTCCAAAACAGGGAGTCAGGGCCAAACAGTGGCTTTCACAGCCAGCTTCAAAAATGGTTTCGAAGGAAGAAAGAAACAGTTCAACAGCTGGGTCAGTAGGTTCGTGGATACCTGGAGTTCCAGATTGGTTTGTCATGCAGAACAAACCTAAGGAGATGTCTACCCAAAGAAATGTTGTTGGGAACCTAGGTAGGATGGTCAAACCTCCTTTGGTGGCTCCAAACAATTGGGTATTGCTTAAGCATCCGAAAACCAAAGAACCAAATATGGTCCCAGTGATTTCTAGGTCCCAAAGAAGGAAGATCCAACGAAGGTACACTTAGTACTAAAAGGATCTGAAAGAAGGTGGAGAAAGTTCTTCATTGGTTTAGTTAAAGAGCCAGGCAGAAGGAGAAGAAGATTCAAAGTTAGACCATAATCTGAAATCAACTCTTCCAGACAAAAGGAGTTATAGCGGGGAGCAGTTGGCCAAAGTTCATTCCGAACTAAAGGCCAAGGAAAAATCCATCTTGGTAGGATTGGAAAAAGCTTTGATGAAAAGTGATAGTGAGATAGAAGATGAAGTCATCCCAGGCCAAACGAAGGGGATGGTTGATGAAGAAATGTTTGAAGCCTTCATGGCTGAACATACATTTTTGGTCGAAAAACCAATAGAAACAGACCATTCGAAGGAAATTACTAATACAGAAGTGCCAGAATGCAGCATGGAAGACGCTTCTGAAGTAATTGAACAAGTTGACCAAGAGGGAAAGCATGTACAGCCAATCGTCCAATTTGGCTCGTTCCCTCCGGTGTCAGTGAATATGGTGCTTATATTACCACAGGAGTTTCAAGCTGAAAATGAAAACCAAGGTTAGAAGGTTGACCCAATTCCAGTCTCCAGTGAAGACTCACTAATAAGTACGGTGCAAGACAAATCCAAAGTAGCCACACCAATGGAAACTGAAGACGAGAGTGAGGAAGAGGTAAGTATTAACCTCTCATACCCTTTTGAGTATCCCACGACCACATCATGTCAAACCCTTGTATATCAAGGCCTTCTTCGATGGAATATAGATGAATCGGGTGCTGGTGGATAACGGGGCAGTAATAAACCTGCTTCCAAAATTTTCCTTGAACAAACTAGGAAAGAAGAACCCCAAACTAATCCCAACCAGTACAGCCATTGCTGGTTTCGCTGGAGACAAACAGATGGCCCAAGGTATTTTGCCTATCAACCTGAGTGTGGGAACTAGGGATTGCATGACAGCATTCTTCGTTATCGACAGTAATGCTAAGTATAATGCTTTAATTGGAAGAGATTGGATTCACACCAACAAATGTGTGCCTTCTTCTTTACATCTAAAAATCATGATGGCCTTGTGCAATTGAGAGACGGAGGAAATCAATGCAGATCCTCAACCCTTCATAGCTTGTGCAGATTTCGCAGAGGCCAAATTATATACTGAAGGAGTGGCACCACTCAGTATACTGAGAAAACCTGATGGATCAGTCGACGTGGCATCTGATGAAGAATTTGCACACCTAAAGCACTTAGTCCAGGAGAGTGCTGATGAAGAGTTTGTTGTTAAAGATGACAATGATGCCTGGTTGTAGGCAAAGAGATGAAACCCAAGAAGCCAGGTCTTTGGCTCTAATTAAGTTCTCGGTATTGAATGCAAAATCAATAGTCTAGAAAATGCAAGAGCAAGAGAAAGAAGCCATGATGATTGGTTGTAAGAAGGAACAGCAACAGGTCAGATGCTTGGCCTTGGATAAATACTGTGCTTTAGATATTGAAATAAAAATCCAAGAGATACAGGAGGAGGATGCCTTGTGGACAGACTTTGTCTATGATGAGGAGGGTAAGGATGTCAAACCAAAGAAACTGGGAGCAGAACAAAGGAAGAAGATTGCTTCGAAGTCAGAAGGAATCAAAGAAGGGGCATCAGTAAGTTCTCATATACAAGACCCCTTGGAAGAAGTAAATCTAGGGGAACATTCTATACAACAGCCCACCTATATAAGTGCTTGGTTGAATGCTCTTGACAGGGACCAGTTGCTGGTTATTTTGAAGAAATATAAAGATTGTTTTGCATGGTCTTATAATGAACTACCAGGATTAGATAGATCATTAGTGGAACATAGGCTTTCTATGAGGCCTAATTTCAAGCCATACAAGCAAAAACCAAAAAGAATGACTCCAGAAGTGATCCAGAAAGTTAAGGAGGAAATTTTTAGACTCCTCAAGGCAGGCTTTATTAGGACAGCCAGGTAGGTTGAATGGCTATCCAATATTGTGCCTGTAGTTAACAAGAATGGTAAAATGAGGGTATGCATCAATTTCAGAAACTTGAATCTAGCAACTCCAAAATATGAGTATCTTATGCCTATAGTGGATTTGTTGGTAAACAGTTCAGCGGGGCATCAAGTTTTATCAATGATGGATGGGTATTCTGGTTATAACCAAATCTGTATTGCAGATGAGGATATCCACAAGACAACATTAAGATGTCCTGGGAATATTGACACCTTCGAATGAGTCAAAATGCCATTTGGCCTGAAGAATGCTGGAGCTACATATCAGAGTGCTATGAACACTATCTTTCATGACCTCATTGGAGGGTATTTAGAGTGTTATATTGATGATATTGTGGTAAAATCCCAATCCATGGAGGAACATTTGTTTCACTTAGAAGCAGATTTCGAAAGAATGAGAAAGTAAGTTGAAACTCAATCTTCTTAAATGTGCTTTTGGCGTATCATCTGGAAACTTCTTGGGCTATGTAGTACACAAGAAAAGAATACAAATTGACCAGAATAAAGCCAAAGTCATCATTGAAGCCAGCCCTTCATCAAGTAAGAAAGAATTACAAAAGTTTCTTGGACAGGTTAATTTCCTTCGAAGATTCATTTCTAATACTGCAGGGAAAATTAAAGTATTTTCTTCCTTGTTAAGGCTAAAAGATGAAGAGGAGTTTGTGTGGACAGCAAAACATCAAACTGCTTTCGAAAGAATCAAAGCCTACTTGGCCAACCCTCCAATGCTGATGCCACCAAAGGGTGATAAGCTCTTGAAATTGTACATAGCTGCAGCAGAGGATTCATTGAGAGCTTTCTTAGACCAAGACAATGAAGAAGGCCAGGAGCATGCTGTTTATTACCTTAGTAGGTTTCTAAATTCTTGTGAATGTAAATACTCAGCTGTAGAAAAGTTGTGCCTTGCATTGTATTTTGCTGTAATGAAATTAAGATACTATCTTTTGCCTACAACTGTCTTGGTAATTGCAACCATAGATTTGGTTAAATATATGTTATCTGGACCCATGTTGAGGGGAAGAATTGACAAATGGATACTAGCTTTATCAGAATTTCATCTAGAATATGTTCCCCAAAAGGCAGTAAAAGGACAAGTTTTAGCTAATTTTTTGACAGACCATCCATGTCAAATAGAAAGCGAAGAGATAATGGAACTCGGTATGGCTAGTGTTGAACCATGGCAAATGTGGTTCGATGGATCAAAAGCCAATGGTCTAATTGGAATTGCTGTAGTAATTAAGTCACCATAAGGAGTAGAAACCATGCATGGTTTCAGAGTGGATGAAATTACTTGTTCCAACAATCAAGCTGAATATGAAGCCTTAATAATGGGACTGGAAATACTTATTGGATTACAAGCTCATGCAGTTGACATATTTGGAGATTCTCAATTGGTAGTTAACCAAGTGAAAGGGATTTTCAAATGTCAAAGTATAAGCATGTTGTCATACTATGTTGTTGCATTACATCTGCTTTCTCAATTTCAGATAGCAAATGTAACTCATGTCCCAAGATTCTTGAATAATAAAGCTAATGATGTGGCTTAAAAAGTTTCGAATTTCAAGAGAATGGATAATACTCAAAGGGACATAAGCCAAACAACATATCAAAAATTAATACCACCTTTAAATAAAATGAATGTGGTCCTGGAAATCAATCATAATGACTTACAAGAACAAGATTGGAGGCATCCAATAATGCAGTATCTTGCTGGCCCATCTTTGAAGGCCAGCAGAAAAATTAAATTGCAGTCTATGTAATACATGATGTATGGTAATGCTCTTTACAAAAGGGGGAGGGGGAGATGGGTTATTGTTGGAATGTTTAGGCCCAAAGGAAGCATTGACAGCTATGGTTGAGGTTTATGAAGGCATCTGTGGTGCTCATCAGCCCGGTGTGAAGATGAGATGGCTACTTTAAAGGCATTCCTACTATTGGCCAACTATCCTTAAAGACTACATAGAATATGCAAGAGGTTGCCAGGCATGCCAAAAGCATGGCACAATAAGGCACGTGCCCATAACTGACCTACATGCAGTTGTGAAACCTTGGCCATTTAGAGGATAGGCCATGGATATGATGGGAAAAATACACTCACCCTCTTCGAAACATCATTGTTTCATCTTAGTGGCCACTGATTACTTCACTAAGTGGGTCGAAGCTAAGCCATACAAGGCTGTAGACCAGACTGAAGTCAATGGATTCATTAAGGAATTAATCCATAGATTTGGTATCCCACAGACTATAACTGTTGATAATGGGACTGTATTTGATGGGAAGATGGTAAAGTCTTTTGTGGCAGAGTTTGGAATTAGCCTTGTTAATTCCACCCCCTATTATGCACAAGCCAATGGTCAAGCTGAATCATCCAATAAGTCTCTAAAAAAAAGAATACAGAAAGTTGTGGAAGACAATCCTAGGGATTGGCATAACTTATTGTTGGATGTATTGTGGGCTTATAGAACTTCTCCAAGGTCAAGCACAAGAATCACTCTTTATGCCTTAGTATATGGGCATGATGCAGTGCTACCTGTGGAAATTAATGTTAAGTCCTTGAGGGTGAGATGCTAAGACTAGTTAGATTTGAGCAATACCATCAGAGTATGTGCTTGGAGTTAGAATGTATAGATGAAACTAGAATTCTGGCATTAAATAGCATTTTTTTCCAAAAGAAGAAAGCAGCCAAAAACTATAATAAGAAAGACAAACACATTGGCTTTGATGAAAGTGATTTGGTAGGGATTAAAAGCCATAAATTTGGCAAATGGTCACCTAACTGGGAAGGACCATATCAAGTTCATAGAGTCCTGCCTTTTGGAGCATACCATTTGAGGAATTTGAATGGATATGTATATCCCAAAAAGATTAGTGGCAGATGTTTGAAGCCTTATTATCCAACCATGTGGGAAACACAAGGAATAGAATAAGTGCTAAATAAAAGAACATGAGAACACTTCAATGAAAATAAAAATTTATTTCATAAAGAGTCAAATACATGTAGCCATAGATTGGCCTAGAAGTCAGTACAGTGTTTAAATTGTTCTTTTACAATAGATGCTCTATTATTGAGGGATGGAAACAATTGAATATCTATTGTCATCTCTTGCCTTCGATCAGCTAACTCCTGATCAATGATTTGCAGCTTGGTAGTAGTTCGATACAAAGCTTGGTTAACTGCTAATAATGTTTCCTCAAGTTGAGCCTTCTTTCTCCAATAGTTGAGCTCGAAATTGGGAGACAGAGGAATGTTGTTCCTTCAATTCTGATACCTCAGTATGTACTTTGGAAACAAAGCTCTGATCCCTCACCAATTTCTCCTCCGTAACCTTGGCAGCACGGCAAATGTTGATGTAAAAATTAATGGTGGCTTGAGACAGCCATGCCGGATTGCTCAACAACCTTGCAACACTGGAGGAAGCCATCTTTAATTATAGGCCTTTGTAGACTTCAAAAGGAATCCTCGAAAAAGATGCCAGCAGCTCCAGAAAGTTGTCCAAGTCTATCGAAGGCAAGGAAGTCTTACCACTAGAGGAAGATCTCTCAAAAATTTTTAGCAGAGAATCAGCTAGAACTAATGGCTCAGTCTCATTGCTAGTTAGTGGAGAGGTGGAAGGTATGTCAAAAAGACTAGCTAGTCTAGCCTAAAAAATGTCCACCTCATCCATTGACATGGAAGGTGCAGAAAGAGCTCTAGTAGAATAATGAAATGACTGCCTAGGAATCGGGGAAGAAGATGGAGTATCCTTAGCAGTCTCTATGATTTTTGCTACCAGTTGGTCAAGAGAAGAAGGACTGGAGCTAGGCAGAGATAATGGACCATGAGTTGGAGAGCTACCAGTACCTTCTCTACAAGAATCAGCTACCATCAAAGATGAAGTGTCAGCTGGAATTTCCTTAGTAGGGAGAGGAGAAGCAAGGCTCAAAAGAGAATCAAATTGAGTAAAATCAAAAGACAAATGAGGGAGATATGGAGTTACGCCAGAAAAAAAAGGAGCAGGAATACTTGGCCTCAAGGAGGGTATGAAAAATATAGGGCAAGGAAGTGGGAGAATTATTTGAATGGGCTCCACATCTTGAGGTTGTTCAACTTCGACTGAAACTAATGGAGTCTTTATTGAAAGAATAGGCAAAGTAGTGGTTGCTGCAAAAGAAGAAATACAAAACAATGTCAAGCCTCAGCATTGAGAACTTGAGAAAGATGAATAGAAGTACGAAGGAGCTTACTGGTTTCAGAAGTAATGGCTATGATTGGGAAGTTGCGAAGAGTATAGTGTCCAGCAGCTTGCTGTTTTCTAGTAACCTCTTTCTGGAGTGCATCGGCGGCGGCGGCTTCATCCCTGAGCATTTGTTGTTGTTTCCTCTTCTTAGCCCTTTGGAATACAATAAGCTCTTTGGAATGCTCTGCTTGCACTGTTTTAGTAGATGCTTCGTGGATAGGATCTCCAGTGAAGTCAGCAAGATAAACAGCCATCTTCTTTCTTCTTTTTAAGGGTGTTTCTTGCTCTTGTTCTGCCTCTTCTTCTTCTGCTACCTTAACCCCAAGTGTTTCTTCTTCAGGATCAAGTAAAAGCTTCTTTTTCTTTTGTTGTTGTTTACTCCTGAGAAGGTTTAAAGCTTGGACCTTTTGAGGAGAATCTCCCTGTGAGGCACCCGCACCACCTTCAAAAAGAAGAACTAGAGGTAAGGCTAAAAGCATTATAAGAAGAAGAGAAAAGAAACAAGGATATATACCTTTCTTCGAGGCAGCTCGAGCAACTAAGGTAGTAGGAATAGACTGTGTGGTGACAGCCACAGGAACTGAAGTGGTAAGAGCAGTGGAAGAGGTGACAACTCCAGCTCCTTTGGGCTTGGCTTGGGGCACATCCAGCGCCATTAATAGGTCTTGAGGAGGAATGACCAAGTATACCTCCATATTTGTCACCCACCAGTTTTGGTACCTTTTCAATAGGTTACCTTGAGGAATGAAAGGGATATACTCAAACTCAATCAAGTCTTGTATAAATTTAGAAGTTGCTTCTTCTAGTCTGGATCTTCGAACCTTTAAATCCCTGCTGGTAAGACTTAAATTAGTCTGGCTGCAGAGAGGTATTGGGACCCCTTGTGATAGGCCAAATTGCCTAGCAAATTGAGCAGGACAATAAGGCTCAGCAATGCACTTGTAAGCTCTGGGGTTTATAGTCCCAATGAATAACTCTCTGGAGATCAGAATAGAGGCCCATATGTTCTTGTGATGAGGTGAAGAACCTATCACTTAGAAAGTTTTTCAACCAAGATGGGCCAATGGTAGTAGGTTCGAAGGGACGAAAGCTGTAAAAAGGAAGGAAAGCTGGAAGTTGGTGGAAGAAAGAGAAATAAAAAAGCAAAGGTAGAAGGATAGAGTGAAGCGTTGGCTAGCCTCATGCCATGAGTAGTAGGGTTTGGCTCAAAAAAATTAAGGCATTTAGATTGTAGCTCAATAAAATAAGCAAAAAGTCAAAGCTGAAATATCCAAAATGGACCCCCTTGATTGGCATCCAAGGGTTTCTCACAAAAAATAGAACATGCTCTATATACGTGACTTAGAATGTATGGAGCTAAGGTCACCTTTTTCTGTAAAACAAGGGCTTTGGCAAGAGGGGCGAATTCAGGCATGATTATTTGAGAAGAGGTGCAGAAAACGAATTTGTAAAGCCAATATAGTATGAAAGAAAAGAATTCCCTATCAGTCACAGGGCCCTCCCTTGTATTCTCAGCCTTGACAAAATAACTATAGGATGAGTTAAGAGAGG
This sequence comes from Camellia sinensis, assembly GCF_055761805.1. Classification (NCBI taxonomy): domain Eukaryota; kingdom Viridiplantae; phylum Streptophyta; class Magnoliopsida; order Ericales; family Theaceae; genus Camellia; species Camellia sinensis. The sequence continues at coordinate 21,631,004 of NC_138975.1, read as the reverse complement.
AAAGGGAAAAAGGGGTTGGTAGGTCAGGATAATCTGGTCCAAAGGGGGTTCCAATGGGGGATAATCCTAATAGATGACAGATATCAAGAACAGTAGGGGCCATCATCCCACATCTGAATTGAAAAAAATTAAAGGCAGAATTCCAAAAGCAAAGGGCAGCAGATATTAAGAAAGGGTCATCTAAGATAGTGAACTTGGATAATTGGAGGGCATCGAAAAGGCAGGGCTCTTGGAGGTCCAGAGTCCTATCAGGGACAACCTGATCATACCATTCTTGCCACTCTGGTCTCACCGTGGGCTAGCAGTGATGTGGGCGGTTCATCCTCCAGTTTCCCCAGTCAAGACCACCTTCGTAAAGAAGACAATGGTCCTCTAGACGTGGATATAGAGCTGGGAGTTCAATAAGAATCACTTTGAAGATGTGCCCAAGCACATACTCTTGCTGCTCATGACGGCGGGGAATAAAGATGCGTCCGTCGATGGCGTTTTTCTCACCGACCTTATACTTCTCACACTCTTCGGCAATAATCCTTTACAAGGTTACAGACGGGCTCGCACGCTCTACGACTGGTATTTTCAACGAAGAAGAAGCCATTGATAGAAAGCTTTCTCAGAGGATGAAGTTGGAAAGAGAGTAAAGAGAAATGGAAGGTTGGTAGAGATAAAGGGTTTGTGCGATAGAAAAATAGGTGAATTCCGAGCACAAAATAAAAGGGTTTTAAAACTTTTTGTGTCTGAAAATATACCCGGTCGTGTGACACGGACGGAATTCACAAAAAGTACTAGAAATACGAATGCGAATGGTTTTCCTCAATGTTGATAGTTTTGGTGGGAAACATATCTCAAATACTGATATCAGTTTCGAAATACAGTATTTGCCTTTGAAGCCAAATTTTGGAACCGAGATCCGATAACAAATAGCTTCGAAGGCAAGGAACCGACTTCGAAGCACATCCCACACCTAAGGATGCAAGAAAGCTCAAGTATTTGTGTACCTCAACAGGATTGAAAGCCTGTTTTAGGGTTTCTTAGTGAGAATAAATCCTTCGAAGCAAAACTTAAGATCCCTTAAGGATGAAAATTGTTGTTCGAAGTATCAAAACCAATAGTTGGTTTGATAAGAAGAGATTGCTTTTCGGATTAAAACAATGCAGCCCTTGAGAGGGGCTTCCATATTTTTGAAAGTATGGATTGTTGTTCGAAACAAAAATGATCAATTTAAAACTGATTGATCGTACTAACCATATGACCATATGTTGGATATGATTAAAGCAAGCTTTAAGGGGTAAGATTGTTAAATTCGAAGCACTGATTCTAAGTGGAAACTAGCAAAAGTTGTCAACTGTATTCCATGAATTGGAGAAGTTCTTGTTGGTTTTTCAATGTTTCATTTGAGATGACTGAATCTAGATTCGAAGGATGAGAATTTGCTTGTAAAGACAAACAGAGATAAAGTCAAACCATGCCAAACAAAGAGAAAAGTCTTAGTTGTATTGAAACAAAAGCAATTACATCAAAGGGCCCTTTTTGGGTACAAATTCGAGTTCATAAAAGTAAGGAATAGAATAAATAACAAGATCATGGAATTTGGTCCAGCTATGGTCAATAAATTTATGTTCTTTTTTTATTCTATCTTCTATTTTCTCCAAGCTTGGTTGTTGAAGTTGATGTGCTCTCATTTGATAAAAGAGTTCCTAAGCCTTTATTTCAAACGCTGTTTCTTTTAACCCTTGTTCCAGCTCATCCATATCCAAGTCATCCCAGTACGCAATGTTTTAAAAACCGGACCAGTAAGTAAACCGGAAAAATGATCGGGTGGACGGGTCACCGGTTCAACCGTCGGGTTGCACCGGAATCGAACCGTGACGTCATAAATATATTAAAATTATATTTAAATAAAAATATAAGTAATAAAATTATAAATTAAAATTTTAATAATCTTAAATATTTCTCTTAATACTTTTTTTATTAAAAAATATAAAAATATATTTAAAAATATTATTAATTTTAATTTTGGAAGAAGAAATCAAATATTTAATATTCCTTCCATATGATTTTAATTCAAACACTTTGATTGAAAAAAGAGCAAAATTTTTGGAGGGATATCAAAATTTTAAGTTTCCCTCCAATGAGTTTGATTGAATCCCACATAGATTTCTTGAGTTTTTTTGGGAGAATTTTTTTCTTATAAATAGATGGAAGCTTTCACAATAATTTCAAACTCTCAATGGGATTCTTCACAAGAGGAGACTCTTACAAGAGAGTTTCCAATTAAATTTTTATTATATATATATATATATATATAAAATAAGAAAGAAAGAAGGCAAAGAAAGAAAGAAAATAAAAAATAGAAAAAAAGGGCCGGACCGGTTCGATCAACCCGTGACCGGGTCGACCGGTTCACCGGTTTAATCGGTGGGTTCACCGGTTTTCAAAAAATAGCCCAGTTTTTTCAATTGGCCGGTTTAAGAGGGTTGACCGGACCGGAACCCCATCCGGTCACCGGTTCCCCATCCGGTCACCGGTTCAACCAGGCCGGTCCGGTCCGGTTTTTAAAACCATGCCAGTACGTAGAGTCTTTATTCTTGAAGTCATTATATTCTTCAATGAGGTTCTCTGCTTCGTACTGAGTATGAACTCGAAGGGATGAAAGTTGGTCCAAAGATTGGGTGGTGGCCACAGAAGTCCGGTGCTAATGAAGAAGCAATGGGAGTTGGTCCAAAAACATTTGGAGTTCTGCTTGGGCAATGGGGTTGAGGACGTGACCCCGAGTCATAACATCACAAGCCCATCTAAGGTTCATGAGAGGAACATCGTCTTCAAGAACATTGAAAGGCAAGTGAGAAAAGGCCGCAAGCAGAAGTTGGGCTTGCTTTCGTTGAGCTGGAATAGGGGGAGGTAGAGGCTTATAGGGGAGAAAAACCTTTTCCGCAGAGAGGGTAAACCTCAGTCTCTCTATCCAGCGGGGATTTTGCGGAGGAGGATGTATAGCTTCCATTTCGAAAGAAGGAGGAAACTGGGGGGTATTAACACAATCAAGCTAGTCAGAAGAGCAAAGCCTCACCTTCTGGGCTAAGAACGATGGGTTATACCTTTGTGCCTCTTCTGGGCGTCGGGTAGCTTGTACTATCTTTGTAAGCATGGAGAACGTGTACCATGCTACAAGCAAATTGTCCTCTAAACTGCGTCGGCGGTCGATGGGCACGTAAGGATAAACCACCGAACTTCGAGCATCAGAAGGGAATTCTAAAGGATCAGTGAACTCAACAAAGTAATGATTAACTCGTTTCCTTAACTTCCGTGCCTCAGGTTCTGACCAGCTTCTCCAACCAGAAGCCCTAGAGGAAGAAGAAGCCACAATCTCATCCCATGCAGAAGATTGTGAATTAGAAAAAGAGCTTCCAATGTCCATTTTTACAAAATTTTGGGTTAGAGAATTATGAGTAGCAAGTTCGTAATCCAAACGTTGATAGTTTGCAAAAGCTTCCATGACTTGAATATAGAAAGGTGGGTAAAGATGGCGGATCAATGCATGAAGGTTCTTTCGAGGAAGAACACCATCATCAAATGACTCCTCGTATACTCGATCAATGGAAGGAAGATTGGCTTGGCCATAAAAGATGTATCAGTCTTTTCGAATACTGAGATAGTGGGAGTGTTCAAGGGTTAGATGAGAATTTAATGCAAATGATGAATGACAGTTGCATTTCTGAGAAATGCAAAAGCCTATGTACGTTTTAAGACATGGAAAAATACCTTGATCCACTAATATCACCAAGTATTGGGTATATTAGTGCGGGGGGTAATGTTGGCTACATATTTTGTATAAAGCCAATCATAGTTCAACACGTAGTAGGTTGAGGGTTATACGGGAAGACAATTCAAACCTTCGATCGTGATCGTCCACGTGACAGTTAGTATTGGTTCTTACCAGATCTGCGTCACACTGGATCAACAAAGAGGTGCGAAGTGATGTGGCTTCAACGGTTACTCACATTCAAATTCAAAATTAGGAGAGAAGCCTAACTGCAAGTAATGGCATAGTAGAAGTAACTATAAGGCAACATGATCACCGATTATGGAGGAGCGATTCGACGGTTAGAAATGCAGTTCGATGGTCATCATTGAGAAGTATAAATAGCAGAGAAGGCCCCAGAAAAAGGACCAGACTCAGATCCAAAAAATCAGTTTTATCTATTTTATTTCCTTTCCAGTTTTACATTTCCTGTTCTTTGTATTTCTGTACTTTAAAATTCCTGCACTACACTTCGTTCATAGGAGTAGTTTCAAGTAAATTATTGCAGTAAATCTCTACGAGGCTGAATTGGATTATTGTAAGTCTTTCGTTTTACTTAATGAAATACTACAATTGTTCTTCATTTAATCATTGTCAGTTTATTCCTTCTAAGTAAAGCAACCAGTAAAAGTCCTCTTCATTGAGGCTGAAAGAACTAAAACACAATGGTTGGCAATTAAATTTCTGTAAGGATTGATTAATCCTTGCTGGCATGCTCACAATTACAAAAATAACCTTCGAAAGCCAAAAAAGCCAACAACAACCCAAAATTCTATTCAAAACTCATAAAAAAATTTAAAAAAAATTCACAAATATTTTTTTTGTAATATAAAAATAAATAAAAAAATAAAAAAAAAAACGAACACTATTCCGGTCAACCGGCCAGATGACGGGTGGGACAACCGGTTAACCCAAATTTTCTAGCCTTGGAAAAAGTTTTCAAAAGTGAGTGTGAAATTAATTTTTTAAAACGCTAAACAAACACCACACTCAAAAATGAGTGTGGAACTATATTAATTTTTGTTTTTTTTTTAAAAAAAATATGTAAAAAAAACAATAAAGAAGTGATGTGATGTGAAAAAATTAATAAATTAAATTTTGAGAAAACTACCAATAAGTCTTAATAGTTTGACTTAATTTCCATCAAGTCCTATTGAAAATAAGTCTTGATAAAATTGTAGTTAAAAATAATTTTTTTGTGACAATTTTTTATATATGTCGCTAAAAATTGACAATTAGTGACTTTTTTTGTCATGATTTTTATAAATTGTCGCTAAAACTTACAATTAGTGACTTTTTTATAACAAATTTTTCTCATAGGACTTATTAGACAATAAGTTCACTCACTAAAACCTACACGTAAGTACCCCATTAATTTTTTATCTATTTTGAGAAGTATTTTTTTTTTTTTAACTTATTAACTTATTATGAAAAACGCATAAAAAAAAAGTAGAAGTGATGTGACTTAAATAAGTCAATACGTTAATAAACTGATTTTTTTCATCTACTCAAAAGAGGCCTAAGTGCAGCATGTTGTGGTGCTCCAGTGAGAGGTTTTTTTCGGAGTCTTTTTTGACAATTTAAACTATTAATTCAAACTTTTTTGAGTAGATCATACAAAAAATTAAATTGATTGAATATCTATAATTTAATAATAAAAATAAATTTATTTTTCGAAAAATAAACTATTAACATAATCTTAATACTCCCTCCGTTCTAAAACAATAATCCCCTTTGGGAAATCTAATTTTTTTTATAGTACAATTATTGCACTTTAAAAAAAATTAAAATTTCAAAATTACCCTTTGATAGTACATTTTTTTGAGAAATATCAATTGTCATAATTGTATTTTTTGTGTTATTAATAATTTAAAAGAATGGAAAAATAGAAAATTCGTATTATTTTAATTCTTAATTTTTGAAAAGGGAATAATATTTTAGAACAATAAAAAATATAATAAAAGATTAATATTTTAGGACGGAAGGAATAATGTTTTTAAAACATTTACAATTTAATCATAAAATTATAAATTTTTGATTAACTTAATTTTTTACATAAATAATATATTAAAAAAATCCAACAATATCCATAATACTATTTCTTTTCTTTTTTTTTTATAGATACATCGGAATTAAATAGCATCCAACAGCTTGTCTCATGTTGAGCGCAAGATTGGACTGTCCAGTTTGGTCCATGGGCTCATTTTTGGATCCTATTTTGATAATCCGAACATTGAATGTGTAAAACTCGTCGAGTACTATATTCCTGTAAAAAATCACGTTAATTGGGTATCGATAGCTATTTGATCGGATTAGATTTATATTTAAAAAAATAAACGGTTGACAGAATTTTGATCCGATCAAATAGTTATCGATATCCGATCAACATAATTTTTTACAAGAATATAGTACTCGACAAGTACTATACATTAAACGGTTCGAATTATTAAAATGAGATCCAAAAATAAGTCCATGAGCCGAACTGGACGAATCTAATCTTCATCTATATAAGATAAACTGGGTTGTTTGGAGTGTTCTAAATAAGTGCACTTTTTGACCTTTTTGACTAAAAAGTTGAAGAAAAAAAGATAGTTGTTTGGGTTAACTTTTTGACTTTTTACGAAAAAATGTATATTAAAAAATTGTATAAATTAGTGTGTAGGAGAAGATAAGGACAGTAGGCAGTACAGCCGTACTGTCTGAGCAGAGTGAATCGATGATAAGAAATGGTTGCCTACTTTTCGGGCATTGCATTGAACGGTGTTGTGCAGCCCGTAGGGGTCATCACGGGTCTCGTTTTGATAATTTGAACCGTTCAATGTGTAGAACTCGTCGAGTACTATATGTCTGTAAAAAATCACGTTGATCGGATATCAATAGCTATCTGATCGAATTAGTTTTTTTTTCAACCGTTAATTATAACACCATCTATTTTTTTATATACAAAACTGATTTAATCATGTACTTAGCGATATTTGATCAACATGATTTTTTACAAACATATAGTACTCGACGAGTTTTACAAATTGAACCGCTTATATTATCAAAACGAGACCATTGATGGGCTCCTATGGGCCGAACAACACAGTATTATTTGTGCATCCCGCCTGTGCAATTTTTCCAAAAAGCTCAACTATGTGTTTGTGGACGTCAGAGTTGTTGGTTATATTGTTTGTGTAAAATTAATTTTTTTATATTTATTTTTTTGATGAATAATAATAATTTTTTTACTCTTTTTAATAATTTTTTAATTTTATTTATTTATTTATTTATTTTTTTTGAATATCCTCTCAACCACGCCTAAAGAATACTATTTCACCTCTGCCTAACATCCTCCTTTAAATTACTGATCAAAAAAAAAAAAAAAATCCTCCTTTAAATTCTATTATACACAAATTTCTAACCTTTACCGTTACTGTTACACTGGGTTTGATTGGATGACCTAAAAATATATATATATATATATTTATAATAATTTCACATATGTTTTTTCGTTCCTTTCACTTTCTAAATCATTGCTTAAATTCCCAAACTAAACACACCAGAGGAGAGAGAGAGAGACAGACGTAGAAGGAAGGACAGAGAGAGAGAGAAACCTTGCAATCGTTTTGGGTAAGCTGCATTTTTCATTACTTTTGGCGTCTCTGCAAACTCACTGTCAACATTTAAGTCTCGTCGCGCTCAGTAATCTTTGCATATCTTTCTTTTGGCTTTTTTTGGTTTGGTTTCAATTTCAACTTGCGATTCACTTTCAAGAAATTAGTAATAATGCTTGGTACTTACATTATATTCACAGAAACAATTTGTTGAAAACGAATTTTGAAGAAATATTTTATTCTTACGGAGTAACAGAGAGAGAGAGAGAGAGAGAAAGAGGGAAGCAGTGGAGATCGCGCAGTCTGATGGCTGGGATTGGATCAAAAAGTACAGTGGTTGTTCTGGTTCTGTTTGTTGCTCTTGTTCTAGCTTCTTCTGTGTTGGTTTCTGCAGAAAGAAGTTTGAAACAGGTCTTTTCAAGTGATGAAAATGGGACTATTCAAGAGGTTGACTCCAATTACTTCAACAAAGTACTTAATTTCTTAAGGCAAAAGGGTCAATCTCAATTGGGTTACCACCATGCTTGGCCGGTAAGTCCAATTTTTTTTTTTACAATAAATAGTTTTGAATATTTTACTAATTCTGGTACTGGATGAGTGATATAAACTAGATTTTATGGTTCTTATATTTTTATTAGGAATCTTCTAGTTTAATGTATAATGTTAGAATTTCTTAGATTGTGTTAATTTAGCTAGTTTTGTTAGTTAGGTTTATTATAATAATGGTTTTAAGCTTTAAGGCAAGAGAAGTTTTGAGAATTAATAATCTTGGATGTTCGTTTTGAATCAACCATAGTTAAAAGAATATTCCTTGTGAATCAACGAGTCTAGAGAAAGATCTTGCTTTCAATAGTAATTCTTCAAAGTACTCATAACTTTGTGAATTTGATTCACACTTCACAGGAAATGAAATTTGGGTGGAGGATAATTGTGGGTACGATAATTGGGTTCTTTGGAGCTGCATTTGGGAGTGTTGGAGGTGTCGGTGGGGGTGGTATTTTTGTTCCCATGCTTACGCTGATAATTGGGTTTGATGCAAAATCATCAACTGCAATTTCAAAATGTAAGTGTTGTATCTCCCTTTTCAGTTTAGGAATGGTTAAAACTGCTTTTCCCTCTCTTTTTTTATTTTTTATTTTTTATTCTTATGGATGCTAAAATGTCCTCCAGAGATTTCGCATCTATGAAGAGTACTTTTCCAGTAGCTTTTCAGTTGGATGTGAGAAGCTAGAAGGTTAAAACCAGACCTTTCATTACAGAGGCAAATACTAGTTAATTCAAAATATTGATTATCATCCCAAAATAATGTCTCAATTTTTGACCGGTTAGAAGTTTTTGCACTGAAATTTCCCAGGCACTATGTCACTCGAACTATTTTGACATGATGCAGTTGTTTGTTCCGTTGTTTTTCTCTCATTGCACTTTGTTTGCCTGTTTTGGTTAATTTTTAATATAGGGCTGTATTCTAATTGGAAGTTGATACCCATAATCTGAAATTTTGGTTTCACTAGGTTTCATTTTTGTATAGATCATTTTTCAATCTATCACACACTGAAAATTAGGAATATTTCTCTGCAGAATTACAATGCACTATGTTAGTGAAACACACAAGCAAATGTATGTGCTCTTGTTTGTTTGTTTGGTAGGTATGATCACGGGAGCAGCTGCTGCAACTGTTTACTACAACCTCAAGTTAAGGCATCCTACACTTGACCTACCTATCATTGACTATGACCTGGCACTTCTTTTCCAACCAATGTTGGTCCTGGGGATTAGCATTGGAGTTACTTTCAATGTGATTTTTGCTGAGTGGATGGTTACAATCTTACTCATAATTCTTTTTTTAGGTAATAATGCTTTCGATTGCAATTTTGCCTATTTCTTTTATTGGAAAATTTTCTTGATTGGTCACAATTATCTGTAGGCTCGTCTACCAAGGCATTCTTCAAGGGTGTTGAAACATGGAAGAAAGAAACCATAATAAAAAAGGTTGTACCCTCTAGTGTTTCTTAAAATATAATACAACTTAGAACCATCCCTTGTCTCACTTATTTCTGATTTTCAGGAGGTTGCTAGACTTTTGGCATCTAATGGTGAGTTGGCTTGGCATCTTTTCAATTTTAGAAATTCCGAAGGATTCCTAGGTAGGGTAATTTTGTGTAAAATTTTGAATTGACCCATATCATCCTTTGCTATCTAATCAGGTAGCGGTAATGTGGAAGTGGAATACAAACCTCTCCTTGGAGGCCCCGTCAATGGCACCCAAATGGAATCCAAGGAATCTCAAAAATCAGTGGTACAATATATCCACAAGATTTTTATTTGTGACTTGTTGTTACTAAGGCTGACTTATGTAATGTTCACAGGTTTCTATTGTTGAGAATGTCCGCTGGAAGGAACTTGGCATGCTTGTTGCTGTCTGGGTTATCATCCTTGCCCTGCAGATTGCCAAGGTTTCTATTGGTCGTATGCATATCTTTCTTTGAATGCGTTACTTTAGGATTTCTCTGTGTATGTGCATTTATTAGCTAACATAATATTGGAACTTTTGCATGTTGGATACAGAATCACACGACAACTTGTTCTGTAGCATATTGGGTGGTAAATCTGTTGCAGGTACTTTCTGTGACTAATCTAATAGTTAGAAGGTCTTTACATGCAGTCATAATTCATCAAGATGAATGTCTGAATAGTATCATTCCCTTAACCACCCCCCCCGATGACAGATCCCTGTGACTGTTGGAGTATCTGCATATGAAGCGATCAGCTTATACAAAGGGTGGAGAGTAATAGCATCCAATGGAGCAGAAACAAACTGGCGAGTGCACCAGTTGATTCTTTACTGTTGCTGTGGCATTCTCGCTGGTATAGTAGGTGGGCTGCTAGGTCTTGGTGGAGGATTCATTTTGGGTCCTTTGTTTCTTGATCTGGGAATCCCTCCTCAGGTGCGTTTTGTGCTTTCCAATAACATGAAGAGATGCTGAGTAGTTTACATTTGATTTTGGATGTCAGATTTTATATCTTCAAGCATAGCTAATAGTTCAAGCAATATCAATCTAATAAATCCTCAGAGTTGAATTCAGTGAGTTGAAAAACATGTCATTTAGTGGTTGAAAGAGATATATTCCTATGTTAAAATATGCCCTCAAAAAATCTGTTCTGTATGTATGAAAGTTTTTTCAAAATTGCTATTTACAAACCTCCTAATTAGCTAGGGTTATCTTATCCTTGACAATCATGGCTGAACTGACTGGTTGAGCATTTTTTGTATGTAGGTGTCAAGCGCCACAGCTTCCTTTGCCATGATGTTTTCTGCATCCATGTCTGTTGCAGAATACTACCTTCTGAGCCGTTTACCAGTTCCTTATGGTAAGTTTTGTTTTTTTTATATTTTTATAATAAATATTTTCACTGATATATGAGGCAATATGTACAGAATCATTGAAGGGAGATGAGGACCCCTTAAACTAAAAAACACAGCTTCAGTTGCTAGCTCTATAACTAGCAGCCACAATAGGAACACAACCAAAGCCTAAAATTCCAATAATCAATTTACTAAACCATGACACAAAGAAGCATCACAGCGGAAATTATCAAATCAACTGAGAAAACAGAGAAACAGCGCAAAACTATTGTGGTTACCTTGTTTGGTGTCTTTTTCCAAAGCCATATCTCTCGAGCCTTTATTTGGCTAGGTTGGTTTTGTGTCTCTGTTTGAGAATTGGTTGCCTTCGGGCATGTCTTGAGCTTCATTATATGTTCTCTTTTTTTGGTAATAAAATGCATGCTTACCCAAAAAAACTATTGTTTCAGAATTTTAGCAGAAATAAATGTTTCAGGCAATAATTGCCAGTTAGCTTGATTGTTTTCTATTTTCCTCCATGAACAAAGTCTGGCTCTGAAATCTTCCTCTGGTAACTTGAGAGGAGTGGTATTATCTTTTTCACGGTTATCATGAAGTAGGTTATTTCTCTCCCTCCAAATGTTATAAGACTGTTATTCCTAAACAGAGTTTATATGCTTCATTTCTAAAACTCTTTCTGTGAAAATTCTGGTTAGCTCATTTGAGTTCACCTTCCCAATTCAAGGGAATCTTGAATTCTTCTTACTTAATTTATTTGCAAAATCTTTTCCGAAATAAAATTTGAGCAAGGACAATCAAAGAAGAGATGATTATGAGACTTGGTGGCTAGATTGCAGAGCAATCAAATGGCCTCAACTTTCATCCCCTAATCTCTCAATCTGTCTTTAATAGCCAGTCTGCCCGAACACAAAAGCCACATGAAGGCACACCCGAGAATATTTTCTTTTGCGGTAAGTTTTCCGGTCAAGTTCTTGGTTTTGGAAGGCTAAGCAATATTAAGCAAAACCCACTTGGCCATAGACTTGTGTATGATTGTCTTGTTTAGATATATTAAACTGTATATTTTGTTTTTCTTATGGTAGCTCTCTACTTCGTTGCTGTGGCTACCATTGCTGCGTTGGTAGGGCAACATGTGGTGAGAAGACTAATCGCTATATTAGGGAGAGCATCTTTGATCATCTTTATCCTGGCCTTCACAATCTTTCTGAGTGCAATCTTATTAGGCAAGTATAATTTAAATATTAATGTTTTGTTTGTGGGGCAAGATTCTTACATTCTGAATGTCTGTTTTGTTGTGTTTTTAGCCCAAAATGGTTTTCTTTTGTCTGTTTCTTGGTTGTAAATTCTATTGTTTATCTTCTAACAGGTGGTGTTGGCATATCGGATATGATTAAAAAGATACCAGAGGATCACAGTGGTTTTGAAAACATCTGTGCATATGAAATATAGATTGTATGTAGTCTTCAACCCCGCCATCCTTGTTGAATGAAAAATCCTGTGTGTAATGTTCCCCCAAGCATCAAAGATGTCTATTCAATGACACGTCACTCTCAAATGAAGCTTTTTTAATTCAAGCTCCATGTTCTGCATTAAATTTGTCCATTGATAGCTTGTTGAGTTGCACCCTTTGAAATGACTATGAAAATGACATCTGTGGTGTATAAAATGAGTCGAGCAAGGGTGATTGGCGCCTTTCTGTGACTCTTTTGCATCAAATGTCTTTGTTAGGAGAAGGTATTTTGGGTAACAGGTACAGCAGTGTGGTATACTGGTTGCCCTCACAGCACATGAAAAGGTTAGAACTAAAACCAGCAAATGCAAGATATGAGGAAATGAGTTCAAATCTTAATTTCAAGACAACATGCATTTTTAATATTGTATTTTATAGATTCAACTATGGCACATTAGGCATAAATCTTGGTCAGGAACACCAAAAAACTATTTGCACTATTTGAACACCCCATATTCTTTTGAGTTAACACACAATTTTTATTTTATTTTGTCTCAATTCACACAACTTATTAGTTCCTATAAAACTTTCAACTTTCTAACCCTAACTCTAACCCATCAGTCACCACCCAGTCACCCCTTCCCCTCTCTTTTTCTTTCGAAAATACTCATCCTCATCCTCATCCTCATCCTCATCCTCATCCTCTTCCTTTTCTTTTTTTTTTTTTTTTTTTTGTCCTCCTAAATGTTGGAGAAAGGGGGTCACAGTTATAATTCAAACGTGATAATTTGCCATAAATGGTAATTTGTTTGGGGACACAATCATGATTCAAAAATTCAAAAAATAGTGTGAGCTGAAAGAATGTGAGGTGCAAATTGAAACTTCTCTAAAATAATGAAAGGAGATTTTGGATAAACACGCTATCTCATTCACATTTGGGTAAGTGTCATTAGTTTCCATCTTTTATCATTTGGACTCCCACTTCCTTAAATCCCTACCGATCAAAATTGCTTCTACATTTTTTCCTTTGAATCCTCACCATGATTCCCATTATACCCTTTCTTTGGACCCCCAACCCAACCTGTACCCAAGCCCCTTTCCTAGCACGCAAGCCCCCACCTCTGCCTCTGTGGATGCCGTTGTTGCCACCTTCAGCGACCCCCTCCCCACATCCCCACTAGCGATTCTCCTCCCCCCTCTGGCAGCCCCCTTCATTCTTCTTCCACACCATATTGAACTCATCATTACCTAACGGCCCCCACTCCATTCCCTCTCCATGCCAGCAACCGTTGCACCTCCCCTTCCTAAGCCACCGCCTCTACAAAAACCTAGTGTTATCACCTCACCACCACCCAACTCATCCTGACACCCACCCATGCGAAAGAGGTGATCACAATCATGAAGAGAGAGAGAGAGGGGAGGAAGGGTGGTGGCAGCAGGGAGGGGTGGGGCAGGATGGCCAAAACTGGTGGTGGTTGTGGTGGGTGAGGTAGGATTAGGATTAGGATTAGGATTAGGATTAGAGTTGGGATTTGGGAAATTAAGATATAACTGAAATTTTATGACAAGGTAAAATTATAATAAAAAAAAACAAAGGTGGTGGGGGCTCCAGACAAAATTGTGGAGGTATTAGTAGCACTCCATTTGGATTGAGTACACCTCAGTCACAAAACCTAACTTTATTTGTTACAGAAGGTGGTGGGAATCCAAGAGTAAAGTTGAGGGCCATTACCACAAGGAAAACTCCACTGCTCATGACCCCCAATGCATTCAAAACATTAAAAAAATTATAATAATCTGTACCCAATATTTTTTTTCCCCCAATGATAGAACAAGAGAGAGCTAGAGTTTCAAATCCTCAAATGGGCAAAAGATACAACACGTTATTCACTTAAATTTCATCTGTAGTTGCACAAATTCATAACAGATCTTAATTAATCACATTATTCTTTGCATACACAAACATCAAAATCAATTGTAAATACACGTAAACATACAAGAGAACCTTTGTAAACAAACCTTTTACAGTTTTTTTTCCACCCTTTCCCCACACAACTAGATTACCTGAATGTCTCAAAACTGAAACTTCTTTCTTTGTGATGGACAGAGATGGAGGACAGGCAACTTTCCAGGACACAGAAGGGTGTCAAAGTTCAAGTAATCGAGCGAACATCAGCCATAAAAGCAGGAATCCTTCTTGAAACTTATGGGTTTGGTGCTCGTAGAGTCAATGACCAAGGGACAAGAAATTTGAACTCGATTCTTTGTTGTCACCAATTTTCCTACCACATTGCCTCTCGACCTGATTTCAAATTGTAATTTCAACGGAACTTGAACACCATTGTTGATGGAAGGTACTAAACTTGATCCGGCACCATACAAAGGAACCTTAGTTCCTTCTAAAATCACCACCGTGATCCGGTGACTCTTTCTTGGCTGATAATATTTCTTCAACTACAAGTCATAATGTTCAAAACAGAGTATGCTTTGTTATAATTTAGAGGACGGAGAAACCATGGAGGAAAAAAAGAAAAGAAAGATCAAGAACAAAAAAAAAAAAAAAAAAAAGAACAAAAAAAAACTCAATGCAGAATCATTCTAGTGAACCAAATTCAACAAAAAGAGAGAATGTGACTAGAGATTGATTATCACCTGACCAGTTGCAACACTAATCTGTGAATAGACCAGATTGATAGGCATTGAGCTCACATGAATTCCAAAAAATGTAGCCGGGTTGTATACTCCAATCCTTAGTGAACCGTTCAATGTCAACATCTTCGTTGGGACGCCAGTGGAGTCAGAACCCTCGCCGACATAGATGTTATTTACTGTCAAGCTCTGAAAATACCGGATTATCCATCAGGAAGTGAAGATTTAATGCAAAAAAAAAAAAAACAATTTGTAAGCATGTGAGTGATTATTATATAAGAAAGAAAGAGACATCAAAGAAAAACATGTTCCAGACTTGATGAATCCATTTCCAGGATGGTGAACTATATGAGAGAATGAAGTGAAAATTGAAAATAGAATTAGAATCTTGAAACCAAATTGAGATGAAAACAGTGTGCTCTGTTTTGTAGCTGTTTTCTTTGTTCCCATGTCATGTCATTACATTTGTCATCTCATACGTGTTTCTATATTTCTTGATGGGAATTTCATTTTCTTTGTAAAGATAAATAAAGATCAACCATTATTAATGTTAGATCACAACAATGTATATCAAATTGAAGCAGTTAAGAAATAGACCAATAATGTATATCAATAATTAGCAATACTTTGTGTGCAACCCCGTTCACATGAAGAGGGGCACGATCACAAGCAAAATAAAATGCATAATGACAGAGATAACACGGTGACAAAACTAGTTACCCCTTGTTTGAAAAAAAATAACCATTTACACCAACCAGCCTATGTGGAACAAATCACACACACGAACAACAAGAAGAAGAATCAATTACACACGCGCACACAAAAAAAAAAAAGGAAATAGATTTACGTGATTCAATAAAATTGTTTATGTTCACGGCTCACACCAGTTCACTAGAGAATAGTATAATGCGACTACTTGTGTAGAAAACAATATATATGTTAGAATTTACATCATTAAATTACCATATTAAAATCCTTAATACAATTAGACCTTGAGGGCACCGCCCCACTTCTAGGCTGGGGGGCACATGGTGAAATATAAAGTACTAATCAAACTCCACAAATTGAATAATAACTTAGTGAAACCGATAAAATATGGCAAATGGAATTAGATGGGCACAATAATATTGTAATTCCTACTGCAACGCGAGATTGGTCATGGTGATCCCATAAATCCAACACCAAAACAGAGTAATTAGGCATACCTTGACAGAGACCTCAGTTTTGTAAGGCCTGGCAGCACCCCAAATAATCAAACAAAACACAGTGAACAGAACAACAAAACTCAACAGAGCCAACAAAGCCTGAAACCTCCTAGTAAATCTTTTATCATCATCATACTCCTCATATTTCCCCTCTTCCAGAATCACATTACACTCCGGCCACCCCTTATCGTTCCTTTTCCGGCCACCTTTCCCCCCCGACGAAGATCGAAAAATCCCCGAAAACCGACTCGCCGACGAATTCCTAGAGTGCCTGCCAAATGAAGGGTGAGAAGGAGACTCCATTGGACTGTTGTAATTCGGAGTTGGCTGCATCGTCGAGGACTTGTCGCCATCTTGCGAGTCTCTGGAAGGGCTCTGTACATAGTACACTGGCCGTTTTGGAGACCTTGATGGTGATGATGGGGCTAGACTAGTTATGTCGGATTCAGACTTTGTGTGCAACATTTTTCAAGAAACAGATTGATCGACAACACTCAAATCGTCAAATTTCCTAGAGATTTAAGATACCCAGAAAGTTTTGGAGCCGAATAGTGAAATTTCAGAAAGAAGAGAATGAATTGATAAAATTCTCAAGGTACAAGATGGGATTAACAGTGAAACACTCTGTTTTTCGAGAATTAGTTGTAATAATTGATTGACAACACTAGAATATCCCAAAATCACAAATTTCCCAGAGATTTGTGATACCCAGAAAGTTTTAGGGCTGAATTTTGAAATTATAGAGAGTAAAGAGAGTGAATTGATGGAGAAACAAGATGGAGTAGCAGTCTAACACTCTGTTTTGGGAGAACTGGTTGTGATAATTGACTGATAAGACTCAAATCTTCACCAAGTTAACAAATTTTGAAAAGATTTATGATACCCAGAAAGTTTTAAACTGAATATTGAAATTTTAGAGAGTGAAGAGAATAAATTGGCAGTGAAATTGGGCAAAGAGGGAGAGATACAAAATAACAGTCTAACACTGTTTTTTTTTTTTTTTTTTGCAGAATCAGAGACAGAATTGAAGCAACTAACTAAATCCAGTTGATGAAGAACGTAATGAACAAACTATCAAAGAAACTATAAAACCCACTACTTGAATTACATATAAAATGACAGAAACATGTAATACAATCCAAATTTTTAGAAAAGAAAACAGAATTCAGAACTGGGCTTGAATAAACCTGGAACCAAAACAACAATTCACCCCTATCCCTCTCTAGCATGTGCAATGGGCAAGAAAGAGAAAGGGGTTTATGGGTTACTTTCGAACGGGCTGTGAGTGAAGCTTTGTACAGAATAGAGAGAGAGAAACCATAAGCAATCTGTAAAGGGCAGAGGCTTGGGTAACAAGGCTGTAAACAGAGCTGGTTCCGAGCCTACGAAGACCGTAGGTTGGGGAATAAGTGTCGGCAGCCCAAGAGTGATGGTGTTAGTTGTACACTACTACTGTCTTGTTTGGTTGGACTTTAAAAAAGTTATCCTTTTTTTGTTTTTGTTCTTGTTTTATTATTAATTTTTAATTATAGTTCTTTTATTTATTTGCTTATTTATAAGAATGATTGGGTTTTGATTTTTTGTTTTTCTTCGTACCAAAATCTAATTCACGTCTGGAAATATATTCCCTTTCTTTTTACTTAGTTTTAGTTTTAGTTTTAGTTTTAAATAAAACTCATCCTATAATCTCTTTAAAAGGAGGGTTAGTTATTTAAAAGTCCTACTTACATATTTGGTGGTAGTTTAGATTCTATCAAAAAGTTTTTGAACCAATAAGTCCCATTTAGAGGTAAAAAGATGTTTTGCCCTTTAATTCCAAAACTGAGAATATTCTCAATTTCAAAACTGAGAATGTTCTCAATTTATAATTATCAAAATCAAGAAATTTCTCAATTTTTTTCTAGTATGAACTGAAAATATTATCAAAATTAAAAAATTTATAATCATCAATTTTGAGAAATTTCTCAATTTTTTTCATGATTAAAATTGAAAATATTATAAACTAAGAAGGTTTTCAATTTCAAAAAACTATGGATCACACCCATAAACAGAGCACCTTGTTGTTCTGTCTCTTAAAAGCCAAACGTTGAGAAAAGTTTCTTCTATGTCAGAGTTTCCTCTCTCCATGATTCTCTCTCTTCTTTTTCCAAATTCGAACGAAATTTACTATCCTCAGTTCATTCTCTTACCATCACCTCCACCGTCACCCTCCTTTCTCTTCCCTGATTCTACATTCATCCAATTGTCTCTTGAGAGGGTAATTTGTATGAATAAATTGGGCCGAGATTGGGTGATGGGCCGTAGTAAGAAAGGCGGAGTAAAATGATTTTTTTTATTAGCTCGGTCCAAGAAGGCCTTGTTGTTATCTCGGTCGCCATGGCCAAATTGGTTAGTTCGGTCATGGCATGTAAAGCCGAGGTGGACGTGAGGAAGTATACTGAGCCCTCTTCAGGATTTGGTTTTGGGTTAGTTTGGCGTAGGCTCTTCTCTGGATAGCTCGGTTTTGGCATGTGAAGCCGAGGTAGGGGAAAAGCAAAGAATAGCTGAACTAACAGTTAGATTGGTTACGCCAGTCAGTCTAGCATGGCAATATTATTTCGGTTGTATGGTAGCCCGGCCATGATATAACCATCTCACTTAGTTTAAGTAGTGAGGGGGGTGTTGAAGGATAAGCATTATCCTTCAGGAGTATGAATCCTAGGAGGACTCTACATGGAGGAGTAAGAGTCCTACTTGGATTGTGCCACACGAAACCTATAAAAGCTCACAAACATCACCTTTGGAGAGGTAACACAACTTTGATTCTCGAATTCACAGAGCTTCTTGTCTACTTGTCTGTTTTTCTGACTTAGGCATTGGAGGGGTTTCCGGCACACACTCGTCGGCTAGCTCACGTTTGTGTTTTCAGGGAGTAAAACGACGTCGTACGAAGGAGCGCAGACTTGATCAACAGGATTATACGAGAAGGTTTATTTCTTTCCCGTACAATTGGCGCCGTCTGTGGGAATTCAGACAAGAACAAAACCTCTTGATCAAGCTTTACCTCTTTAGGAACAATGGCGCACAATGAAGATTTGCCACAATCTGCCACAGACGGACAAACACCAGATGGGGGTGCAAGGCATGAAGGACTACCTTCTATCCCTCCCATGGCAGACTTGGAGCCCCAACGACATAGCCCCAGGAGGGATACTAGGGGAAGGCGGACTAACAGCCCCCGTCACTCTCGTTCACAAAGTCCTGACAGGCAAAGGCAGAGGATTGATCCTCAAGTTCTGGAGGACTGCGTGAAGGAGCAAGACGAATTAATAAGGAAGATGGCGGCGGACATGGAGGCCTTGAAGCGCCAGATGAAGGGAAGGCGACAGGAGAGGAGCGCAAAAACAAGATGCCCCCTCGCTGCTCAGAAGACCATGGAAGGCATTCTACACCATCACAAGCAGAGAGTAGAAGCCTCAGAACAGGCGATACTCAGTCTAGAACCTCCAGAACTCGTTACTCCAGGTCTGAGAGAACGAGATCATTGAGGTCTTACACAGAGGGAAGTACCTACCGACCCTCACATTCGCACCAAACATCATCTAAACAGACGGAGTTGCCAAGATCATCCGATTTACAGATCATGCTGGAAGAAAAAGCACGATGGAAGGAGGACACCAGGGCGCGCGACCCTCGCAGAGTTTCTACCCTTCAACGATTGGCTCCTCGATCGCATGGAAGCGTCGAGGTTGGAATGCCATTACCACGCCCTGCCTACGAACCGACAGACAAAGCATTAGCAAGGCTGCAGACCTTGCCGTTCGTTCCGGCAATTGAAAGTGCGCCCCTACCTACAGGCTTCCTTCAGCCCAAATTCACTACGTACGAGGGGAAGACGGACCCCTACATTCACCTAAGCCACTTCCGCCAGGTTATGGCGGTATATCGGCGAAACGAGGCTCTAATGTGCATCCTCTTCCCGTCAAGCCTTGGCGATCTAAGCTTGACTTGGTTTGAAAAACTTCCAGAATGCAGTATAGCCTCCTGGGCGCAATTGGCGGAGGCGTTTGTCACAAGGTTCAGAACAAACACCAAAATCCCAGTGGAGATTGACCAGCTACTCTCCATCGACATGGGCGAAAAAGAGACATTAAGGTCCTACAATAGTCGCTACTGGGAGACATTCAACCAGATTGGGAACTGTCCCACCAATCTCGCCATTGCACAACACAAGAGAGGCCTTCCGGTCGGGAACAGATTAAGGGACTCAATCACCATGACACCACCCCTCACTATGGAAGCCTTGATGGAAAGAGTACATCAGCACATCAGGGTAGAAGAGGATGGCGCACGTGCCAAAACAAAATCTGGCACGACCACAATACCAGAGAAGAAGGCCTCAGCAAAGGTCAACGCGGTAGACCGTCCAAGCAAAAACGGACGAGGCAGACGAGACAACGACGAGGACCAGGATAAAAGATGGTTGAGAGTCCACACTGCCATAACCACGGTCTTCAAGAAACCGATCTACCGAATTCTAAGTGAAATACGGGATGAGCCTTTCGTCAGATGGCCAGCTAAGCTTGGGGAAGCTCAGAAGGACTATGACAAAAGATCACGGTGCACCTTCCACAAAGAAAAGGGGCACCACACTGAAAATTGCACGCCATTGAGACAGCACCTGGAGGAGTTAGTGGCAGCAGGTCACCTGGATAAATACATTGAAGGAGGGGCCCAACCAGCCCCCCAGGACCATAACAACCCCAACGGGATGCCAATCGACGCCCCACCTCAAGGCGTTATCAATGTGATACATGGAGTTTTCGAACCCGAGCGTGTATGCAAGCTCAGAGGATCAATCAAAAAGGCTGAGCATTTAAGAGAGGTACAAAGTGCCAAACCTGCCATCAAGAAGGGGAAGACAGAGGCCACGAACGTCATGTCTTTTTCGGATAAGGACTTGGC